>NC_056667.1:130462343-131088343 GCF_018350195.1 Panthera tigris | reverse complement strand
AGAATTGACAATTTTAGAAGGACAATAGACTTTCACATTCTGTGTCAGGAGATTCATTTGGATTGCTCTGATTTTGAACGAGAAATTTTCAAGAAATAAATGTAACATAGAAGGGTCTTGGTTTCCTTTAAAAAAATGTCAGTTCCTGTGCTGTGACTGAATGTTCCAGTTAATAATTCTAACTTTGATAACACTATCTTATCAGTGACATTGGTGCGTCTTTGCATTTCAGCACAGCAACAGAGATCAGCTCTAATAGCCACTTGACTGCCAGGCACATCTGTACATTGTTGTTTTGGCAGTATGAAGGTTATGAGAACATTTTGTAGATTTCACACCTGAAATATACTTAACATTTGATATTGCTGTGCAAAGACTGTTTCATACTTTTTTCTTAATCTTTCTCCTCACCATTAAAGAGAATGATAATAGACATTATAAGATTAAGATGTCAAAACAGAACTTACATTCGGCAAATGACAATTCATCATTCTTAGAATCGAAACAAAATAAATTCTATATGTATTCACTAATTTAGCCAGACTATCTATCCACCATCCAACCTGAAGACTAGAGGTAATGCTTGGTTTGACAAATTATTTTGTAAACTTGGTAGAAATTCTGAATCTCAGATATATTTGTATAGTTTGAAGTACAAGGCTATAAAGATTTTGCTGTTTGTAAATAAAACATCAATATCTTGAATATCTTTCATGTAAGCTCAGATCCTTTCTATAAAGAAAGAAAAACAGCATTTCAGAAAATTCCCATCTCTATTTATTCTTTGATTTTTTTTTTCTCTCAGAGGTTGATGGAAAACTTCCTAAATGTGGTGTATCCTATAGTCTGTAGAATCTTGTGGGCTGAAACTGTAGCTATAAATAAAAGATAAAGGACGGGCACCTGGCTGGCTCAGTTGGTTTAGCCTTTGACTTCAGCTCAGGTCATGATCTCACAGTTCGTCGGTTCGAGCTCCACATTGGGCTCTGTGCTATCAGCTCAGAGCCTGGATCCTGTTTTGGATTTTGTGTCTCCCCCTCTCTCTGCCCCTCCCCTGCTCATGATCTGTCTCTCAAAAATAAATAAACGTTTAAAAATATTTTTAAAAAAGATAAAGGAAAATTGTCCCTTTGAGATACTTATATCTACCTCAATACGTACTGAAAACATCTGTGAAATAAAGATATATTAATGATGTAATTAAAAATAGACTTCCATAAAGACAAATCTGTACCAATCTGTAAGTTTTTTTATTCTCCAGAATTCTTGCCATAAATTTGTAAAATTCATACTATTTATTTTAATTATTTTTTTATTCATCCAGTCAATAAACATCCAGCAAATGTCTTTGCTGGGCCAGGTGCCATTGTAAATGATGGGACTATTGCAGTAAACAGGACAAAGCTTTATATTTAGTTTGTATCTAAATAGTAGGAAGCAGATAATAAACACACACATAAATGAACAAGATAATAATAAGTGCCATAAAGAAAATAAAGTAGGACACTGTGGTCAAAAGTAAAAAGAGATATCAACAGGAGGCAAATTTAGACTAAGTGGTTAGCGAATTTAATTACCTATTCTTGCTAGGTATAATTGTTATACCATCTAAGAGAACAAGATGGATATTCTTTATAAGATCAAATTCACTTTTATCTTCTTGGGTGTCTTGTCCAAATCCATTTTTCATTGCAGGATGAATTATAATTCTCAGCAGAAAGGAAAAAAAATAGAAAACTGATAGCTTACTATTAAATTTATTATTGTATGCATTCTGTTAATGCAGTACTTGTTTCTAAACTGTATAAATTAATTCTACTGGGATATGTATATCCAAATAGAAGACATGTTAAAACAATCTTTCATATCGTTCCATATCTTTAAAGTACTAAAAAAAAAAACCACTCAAAGCATTTTTCCTGAATTTGAAAGTTATTAATGCCTGAAGCTATAACAGAAAAACTGTAATTTCAAAAGCTCCCATAATTTAACTGGAGATTTGAGGTCACCAGGTTTGTGGTAATTTGTTACAATAGCCAAAGGAACTAAAAGAAAGAGTGTGCTCTTAACCACTTTATATATTGGGGGAGTCTCTCTCTCTCTCCCCCCATATATATACATATATATATTTATATACATATATTCATATATATATATATATGCATATATACATACATACATATATCATGGTGGGTTCTATTTGATTGAGATCTGGAGTAGGTACATGTTTCCACACCTCAGACTCTTCCTTTAACTGAAGGTATTTGCAAAAGCCTTTAAATTGGAGAATAAAGAATAACTTTGGACAGGATTGCAACATAGGATGTCTTTTCTGATAATATGAAGAGAAGTGTAGCCAGGAGGAAAGATGAGTCTGTCTGCGCTGAACATATTCTCTAAATAACATGTTTGAAGATAATCTGTTGACTACTAAAGCATAGTACCTTATTTGTGTGTTTGCTTGTCCAGCATCTGAAGGATCTTCAGCTCAATTCTATCCCTGGCATCTCCATTCTCCCTCCATGGATTTTAGAATCAGTTTTTCCAGTTTGTCAGTTTGAAATATATGGTATTATACCCGGGGCATGAATTATTTTTCATCATTGTAAATCGTAAAATACTCACTACCAGAACCACCACTGCCAGCACCACCCACACCCCCATCCCCCCCACTCCCCCCCCACGCCCCACTCCCCCCCCACGCCCCACTCCCCACTCCCCACTCCCCACACTTACACACAAATGACGACCAACTTAACACCCACTTCAGAACTCCAGAAACATTTCCAGGCCTCTCCTCTAACTGGTCCTAGGGCACCTACTTAGAACAGATTACAGGATATAATCTGTTCCCAAAGGACACCAATCTTAGTGTAAGATTATCATTTTCTAGAGATCACCATTTGTTCTTGGATGTCAATGAACTTCACCATTGTATAATGCTGTATGAATTTCTGGTATGTCCTAAAGGTCCATTGTGTATGTGTGTGTGTGTGTATTTTATTTTTAGTCCGTGTACATAACATAGTATTATATTACTTCCAGGTATACAATTAGAGTGATTTAACATTCTCATATAATTCCCAGTGCTCATCAAGATAGGTGTACTCTTAATCTTCACCTATTTCACCCATCCTCCTATCTACCTCCCATCTGGTAACCCTCTGTTGTTTTCTATAGTTAAGAGTCTGTTTCTTGGTTTGTCTCGACTTTTTCCTTTGTTCTTTTTTTGTTTTTTGTTTTTTGTTTTTTTTTGCTTTATTTCCTAAATTCCACAAATGAGTGAAATCATAGGGTATTTATCTTTCTCTGACTGGTTTATTTCACGTACCATTATACTCTCTTGCTCTATCCATGTCATTGCAAATGCTAAGATTTCATTCTTTTTTATGTGTGAATAATACCCCATTGTGTGTGTGTGTGTGAGTATGTGTGTGTGTGAGTATGTGTGTGTGTGTATGTGTGCGCACATGCATCCCATCTTATTCATCCATTCATCTATCAATGGACACTTAGACTGCTTTAATAATTTGTCTATTATAAATAATGCTGCAATAAACATAGGGGTGCATATATCCCTTCAAATTGTATTTTTTTTTATTCTTTGGATAAATACAAGTAGCATGATTATTGGATCATTATGTAGTCCTATTTTTTTTTTTTTAATTTTTTGAGTAGCCTCCATACTGTCTTCCACAGTGGCTGCACCAGTTTGCATTCCCACCAACAGTGCATGAGGGTTCCTTTTTCTCTACATCCTTGCCAATACTTGCTGTTTCTTGAGCTTTTGATTTTAGCCATTCTGACAAGAATGAGGTAATATCTCATTGTGGTTTTGATGTACTTTTTCCTCATGATGAGTAATGTTGAGCATCTTTTTTGTGTCTATTGGCCATCTGTATGTCTTAGGAGAAATGCTTGTTCATGTCTTCTGTCCATTTTTAATTGGATTATTTATTTGGGTGTGTTGAGCTGTATAAACTCTTTACATATTTTGGATACTAACCCCTTATTGGATATGTCATTTGCAAATATCTTCTCCCATTCAGTAGGTTGCCTTTTAGTTTTGTTTGTTGTTACCATACTGTTTTGATTAGTACAGCTTTGTAATATAACTTGAAGTCTGGAATTGTGATATGTCCTGTTTTGTTTTTCTTTTTCAAGGTTGTTTTGGCTATTTAAGTTCTTTTGTGATTCCATACACAGTTTAGAATTGTTTGTTCTAGGTCGGTTGATATTTTTGTAGAGAGTGCATGAATCTCTAGACTTCTTTGGATAGTATAAACATTTTAACAATATTTGTTCTTCTAATCCATGAGCATGGAATATCTTTCCGTTTGTGTCATCTTGAATTTCTTTCATCAGTGTTTTATGGTTTTCAGAGTATAGGTGTTTCACCTTTTTGATTACGTTTATTCCTAGGTATTTTTTTTTTGGTGCAATTGTAAATGGGATTGTGTTCTTAATTTCTCTTTCTGCTGCTTCATTATTAGTGTATAGAAATGCAATAGATTTCTCTATATTCATTTTTTATCCTGCAATCTTACTGAATTTATTTATCAGTTTTAATAGTTTTTTGGTGGAATCTTCAGTTTTCTACGTATAGTATCATGCCATCTGCAAATAGTGAGTTTTACTTCCTTGTTACCAATTTGGATCCCTTTTATTTTGTTTTGTTGTCTGAGTGCTGTGACTACGACTTCACTACTATGTTGAATAAAAGTAGCAAGAGTGAATATCTTTGTCTTGTTCCTGATATAAGGGAAAAGGTCACCATTTGTTTTTGAATGTCAGTGAACCTCAGCATTGTATAACTCTCTAAGAATTTCTCGTGTGTCTAACGAACTAATTTTATGGTGATGCAACTAACATATTGAGATATCAGTAATGAATTTTTTTAGAAAGTTCCCATGTACTTTAAGGAGTGAGTACGCCTTGGAAAACATTTTAAAATTAAGAACAACCTTTTACTCTCTGCTCTTAGATTCCAGGTGCATATCAGTCTCATTTTTCTGACATTGACTCTGAACTTTCTCATAAGGGAATGCTCAAAGATTCTGAGAGATATAGACTCTGACCAACCATTAAAGAAAATAATGGACACATTTGTCAGTCATCAGACATTTCCTAATTAAAACTGCTAAGAAGAGATTTGTGAGCATTTGCAATTCCTGAGATTCTAATAGATATTGCCCCACTGAGTAGCAAGGTTATAGCCTGTTAGCACGTACTAACTCCCATTGTCTGTCAATAAGATGTTTTTGTTTCCAGAATTCAGTGGAGATTTGAGTCCGAAAATATGGGCTCAGTTTCATAGTTAATTTGCAAACATATATTTCTCATATTTTTTTATGTTTCTCATAGAGTATATGAGATATTTGGGGAAAAAAAAAAACCTCTAAGCGAATATATATGTCTTCTGTGAAAAGTTGACATGAATAGGAGTAGCTTGAAATCTGGATTCCAAAGTACGTTGTCATTAAAAAAATGTAATTGGCCATGTGGCTAATGAATTTTGGTGAACACAAAGATATATTTCCCCTTATTTATTTCCACCCAACATAGGCATATATACCTAGGCATAAGCATGGACAAATGTGTGCTACTTGTGCTGCAAATGCATGCATACAATGAACCACAAATACATGCATATACATAATAGCTGAGATAGCTCTAGAACTTCTATAAATACATGTCTTATCTTGTAAATTCTAAATTGCTGGTAAGATCAAAACAGAGAATGCGAAAATACTTGGTAATCTCCAAAATATATTAGAGTATTATTACAAATATAACCATTATATCAATAGATATTCTGATGAGTATAATTTTTTGCACATTTTAACTAAATTTCCAGTTTTCATGATAAATTAAAATAAAGAAATGCATTCTACCCAGTTTCTTAATTATTCTTAGCATTATGTGATTTTTATTTGTTACTTAAGAAATCACTTGGGAATCCTTTATTAACCTAGGGCTACTATTGTGAACATTGACTATAATTGTAATGTTGCTTAGGTTAATACAGATTTCTGAGTAAAAGACAAGTTTGACAAATCATATTTGGCTGACATGACTTTAAGTTCTTAGATTAGGAAATGCTAGCTCAAATTGTGGGGAAAGATAATATCCATGATGCAAGCTGAACAAGTTACCATGACACTCTCCATTTTGAGAGGATTTTAGGGGAATGGTAATAGCCATTGTCTGTGTAACCAATATATCAAAAATGTGGCTCTGACCTATCTAAAGCATAACTTTATTTTTGTCTCCCATTTGGTCTTGAAAATTTATTTTGTAGCATAAGTCTCTTATTGGCAGAACTTTCCACAGCAAAACTTGAAAACTTGTGTTGTCTTCTGGCTAGAAGCCTGGAAAAGGAAAGGAGGACATATTTGGTTCCTTATCTTTCTCTGCCATGCATTTATTTTCCCTGCTACCCATCCCAACTTGTTGGTCAACTACCAGTGCTGACTCATTGCTTAACATTGGTGGGTACTGGTGAAAGGGGTACAGTGATACAGAGATAGCAAGGGTCTTATTTGAATTAATCCCGTTGTAAACTGACCTCTCTATGAGCATGACAAGTCTTTAAAATTTACTCTCTTGAGGAGTTTAGGTATGTGTGTCTGTATGTTTGTGTCTGTGCATGTGCAAGATTTTGGGGAGTTTTCTGTTAGATCTAATTTAATTTCCCTTGGACAAAGTGTATGAGATTTTATGCTTGTGACTTTGCATTCTGAATATCCAGTTCATATCCATTTTGTTACTGTTTGAGTCCTTGTACCCAGCTGAGCTACGTTGTACTGGACAGAAGACATTCCTATGCCAACATTCTCTCCTGTGTGGTCTACACAATAATCTGAAAAACATCTGCCCTGGTAAACTCTGGGAACACAGATATAGTGCAAATCAACCACCACTTAGCTTTTTCAGATATAAAACTTTCTCAGGCATGAGTTATGTGCATTTGGGAAAACTGACAATTGAGAACTCAATTCAAAGATCTCTCAGGGGTGCCTGCATGGCTCAGTTGGTTGAGTGTATGACTATTGATTTTGGTTCAGGTCATGATCTCCTATTTCATGAGATCAAGCCCCAAATCGGGCTCCACACTAGGTATGGAGCCTGCTTGGGATTCTCCCTCTCCCTCTCTGTCTCTGCCTGCCCCCTCAACCCCCGTTCTTCTCATTCTCATTCTCTTTCTCTCTCTCTCAATAAATAAATATATGAATGAATGAATAAATAAATAAATAAATAAATAAACAAACAAACATTAAAAAAGTCACATGGAAGCTCCATCACTAGAGTTGAGGTGAAGGGCATTCCTTCAATCTCTCTTTCCTATAGCCTTGGGAGATTGAAGGGCCAGGACTAGAGAATTACAGAAAAGCAGCCTCTCCAAAGTTCTCTTCCCTTTACATTGTCTTCCCTTTACACCATTCATCCTGTTGAGGTCCCCAAGAGCTGTGGAAACAGTTCTGATATAGTTCTTTGTAAAATATGAAAACTGTTTTTTTTTTTTCTCACACTTGCTTTGATTTTTTTCATCATTTTGGCTCATATTCCAACCTTTAATTTTAACATCCCATTACAAATGTCACAGTGAGTTACTATTGCTCCTAATTTTGCAACCAAATTGCCGATGTTCTAATAGTCATTAGGCAGTTGTCCAAATGACACCTGGGGAATAAAAAACAATAGTAAGACTGTTTTAAAACTTCATTTAAACATACAGGTGATAACAAATAATATTTTCACTCACCTTTATGCTCCTAGTTCTTTTTTTCATTATTTTATTTTAATATCACTTTTGTTCTTTTTATTTGAAACACTTTAAGCATTTTGCAAGGCTTAGAATTATGTCTTTTCAAATTAAAAAAGTGTTTAAAAATAAGAATAAAAGCTCTTGAGAGGTTCCAAGACAACACTTTCCCTAGACAAGAGGTACAAGAGCACCTCTTCACCTCTCATCATTTTTTTCCAATTGTAACATCTCAAATGGCACTTTTGCTTATCATTTATATTTTTAAGTGTAAGCAGTACTAGGTGTGGCATGATTTCTAAAATGTTATATTTCTGGCCATTGAACAATAAATATCATCTGAGTTAATTTTCTGTCCAAATTCTCTAGAATCACAAAATACATAGACATTAAAATTATTTCCAGTCATAGACAGCACTGGCTCTCCAGATAAATGAAAACATTTCTTATTTGCTGTGTATTGCAAGTCATAGAACTGTTGTTAATAAATAATTTCCATTGCATATACTATTTTACGTTATGCCAAAGAGAAAATTATGTCACTTTTGGATACCACAGTCATGATTTGTGAAGTGAACAAAACTAGAGTACCTAGCCATGAGTATATATATTCTATACCCTCTTTACCACTGATTAGTTTGATGATGAGCATTACCAGATATATTCAAATATATTTAGAGTCAAAAATATTAGATTAAATGTGACTCACATTAGTTATTTGGTATCATATAGACAAAAATCTTTAGGTAATGGATCTTTTTCTCTTTCTCCTTTTCCTAACAAAAATGGTTGAATTAAATGATATTCTTTTGGTCTATCTAAAAATGGCTACAAATTTTATTCTGAACCTCTGTATTTTTCTTCTGATAAACTCTAGCCATTTTTATAACTTTATTTTTAAAAATCATCTTTATTGCATCATAATTTGCATACAGTAAAATTAACCTTTTTAAACATTTTTTTAATGTTTAGTTATATTTGCGAGAGAGAGAGAGAGACAGACAGTGTGTGAATGGGGAAGGGGCTGAGAGAGGGAGACACAGAATCTGAAACAGGCTCCAGGCTCTGAGCCATCAGCATAGATTCTGACACAGGACTTGAACTCATGAGCCGTGAGATCATGACCTAGGTCGAAGGCAAGATGCTTAACTGATTGAGACACCCAGACGCCCCCAAAATTCAACTTTTTTTAAGGGAGTAGTTCAGTGTATCCAGATGAATAATCATCACCACAATCAAATTAGAATATTTCCATCTCCCCACAATGTTCCCTCACATTCCTAAAAACTAATAGTCTAATTTCTATTCTGCTCTGTTTTTTTTTTTTCTGTAGTTTTATGTTTTCTTAAATGTCAGAAAAAAAATGATCATATAGTGAATAGCTATTGAGTTTGGCTTTCATCTCTTAGATAATGCTTTTGAGATTTCTCCATGTTGTTGAATATATCTATTAAATTTTTTGTTAGGTTATATTATGCTGTATGGATGTACCCCAAAATTTTTATGCGTTTACCAGTTGAGGTTCATTTGGGTTGTTTCAAGTTTAGTCAGTTATGAAGAAAGCTATTATAAACACTTGTGTATAGTACACTGTGTAGACATGTGTTTTTGTTTATACAAGTGGATTGCCTGGTAATATGACAAGATCTTGTATAACTTTATAAGAAACTACTAAAGTGTAAACTGTTCAGTCTGTCCTAACTATTTTTCAATGTGGCTGGGTAATTTTGCTTTCCCAACATCAAGTGTGAGAGTTCCAGTTTTTCTGCCTTTTCACCAATGCACAGTATTATCAGTCTTTTCATTTGAACTATTGAGGTAGATATTGATAACTCATAGTTTTATTTTGAAGGTTTACACATCAAGGTTATCTTCAGGTCGGATTCTATTGATAGCTGTACCCCTTCTGTTGGTCATTTTATCTCAGTGAGTTAGGTGTATGTATGGATTTTGTTCTTATTATAGTTAGTTACCTTTGGTAAACTTTCATATCTCTCCAGTGATGGGTTGATACTACCTTGTGCTTTATATGGAGATTTGAGTATGCCTGCTCATTCCTCAGCTTTTAATACTCCATTCTCAGCTGCCTTAATGCCTTTGTCTGCACTCTCACCTTTCCCTCAGTGAGATTATTGTGATATGTTACTAAGTGAGAAACTCCTGGGGCGTGGAAGAGGGGTTCTCCATTTTCTTGGTTCAGTTTTGGTCTTAGGTATCTGGGGTTTTGAGGTGAGTCTTCATGTGCCTCTTCTCCCTTAGCAGCCAGTGTCCACCATGTGCTGTGGGAACGCTTGGCCTGGAGATGATGTTCTGCTACAGCCCCAGAATGGCAAACACCTGTGTTGTTTGTTTGTCTGGGTTTTGTTTGTTTATTTGGTTGTTGTTTTGTTTTGTTTTTGTATCTAGGAGGAAACAGCTTTGCTTCCAGGGGCAAATAGCTTTGTTTCTCCTGTTCCATCAACATCAGTGTACCTGTGCTTTGGACCTGTGGCAGTAGAGATTCTTACCTTTCTCCAAGACTAGTGTTGCTTGTTGTGAGTAGCAAAGTTATGGTAGGACCAAGGGTGGTATGACTCCTCCTTCAGGTTCCCTGTGGCTTTGGCTTCTACCCCTCCCTCAAGGGCAGCTAATCTTTTTTTTTTAATTTTTTTTAACGTTTATTTATTTTTGAGACAGAGCATGAACGGGGGAGGGTCAGAGAGAGGGAGACACAGAATCTAAAACAGGCTCCAGGCTCTGAGCTGTCAGCACAGAGCCCATCCAAGGGCTGGAACTCACAGACCTTGAGATCATGACCTGAGCTGAAGTTGGCCACTTAACCGACTGAGCCACCCAGGCGCCCCAAGGGCACCTAATCTTGATAACTCACTTTACATTTGAGGAAGGAAAGCTTTCCTTCCCCCTTTCTAATGGCAGGTGGTTTTTGTTTCTATATACCCTTCACAGTCAGTAGAACTTTTGTCCTGCTTCTAGGAGTGGGAAAGTCTCTCTCCCCATCCCCAGTGGTTTAAGGAATTTCTTTTTATGAGAGAAAAATCTAGGGGATAGAGTGGGTTTCATATATGTGAGACACATAAGGATTTCTCTCAGGTTTCCTGCTATGCCTTCAATATTTTTCATGAATTCAGTGAAAGAAATTTCTTGTGCCAGTTTCCCAGGGATTCTAAATTTTCCCTTTAAACCAAACTTAGTTTTAACAATTCTTTACCATTTTGGCTTTCTTAAAATTCTATTTTTATGGCACTTTGCTTTTCCTCCTATGCTTTGCCAATGGTATGACACTTCATTGGTCTCATTTTTTCCTGAAAGAGGCCTATCACTCTGGATTTTTCATTTTGTTGCCTTGGGATCTCAGCTTTTATTTGGACCCGAGGAAAGTTATGATCTTGTAGATTATTGGACTTTCACTTATTGTTGTGTTTCAATATTCTTTTGTAGCTTTCTTCATCCTCAACAAAGGCCAATTCTACATGTCTATAATTCATTAATGCAAATGGGAATTTTAAGAGCAAGACTGAAATATTTTTAAAAACTGCTTTGTCTCTCTTTACCTTAGCATTAGAAGTAATTCTTAAAAATACTGACTACTACTTATGAATACATGTGAATGCCTTGTGATATTTTTAAACATTCACAGTTTACACACACACAAAAATTCACTTGATGCAAAAAGATTTGTGTTTTAACTTTCAGTAAGCTCATTTTGTATTTCTTTTTAACCATAAAAAATATATATACTAAAAGTATTGATGGGAGTTTACACGTTGCAAAAAGGAAAAAATAGCTTAAAACATTATGTTATCAGGAAAAAAATATGTTGGGGTGCCTGGGTGGCTCTTTCAGCTAAGTAACCAACTCTTGATTTTGACTAAGGTCATGATCTCACGGTTGTAGGATCAATCCCCGCATCAGGCTCTGCTTGGGATTCTCTCTCTGCCTCCCCCCCCCCACTTGTGTGTGTGCGCGTATGTGCTCTCTTTCTCTCAAAGTAAATAATTAAACTTAAAAATCTTTTATTAAAAAGATGGTACAGGATGATATGATTAAAGGCTATCTGAAAATCTGATTCTTATTATTGGCCAGATTTCCATTCATTTATCTACATTAAACATTATTTAATTACCAAAGATCTGCTAGATAGCAGGCAAGGTATTCATCTAGAATTATGATTGCCATTCTTAAAGGATTTGCATTCTAGTTGAATGCATCTGTCATATTACAAATGAGTCAAAGGAGCAAGCAGAAAATTAAGCCAGACTTTGCCCTCTATATTCATAAAAAGCAATGGAAAATATTAACAAAAGAAATTGATAACAGCAATGAAAAATTGAAAGGTATTCATGAGTGATTAGAAATAATGAGAAATTTCTAGCTAGAATGCAGATTGGACTATATTGACCAGAGAGCAAGGAACCATAGCCTAAAACATCACAGGTATAAACTTCAAATATAAGAGTTGAAAAGGAGAACGCTATGGTCTTAAAAACCAAAAGAGATGAAAAAAGCCTTAAGGCAATGTTTAAAGCAGTTTAGTAATTACGTGAATTAAAAACAGTGGTTCCAGGTCAATCCATCGCCCCTGGCATTAATTATACCCCTAAAAAGCACACACAAAGAAGGGGTTGGGTTGTGTCTACTCATTTATGGGGGGAAAAAAAAAGAGTTCTACCTCCAAAGCATACGAAAATAAAGCTTAAAGAGCACAAAAAATTTAAAATTTAGGAAAAAAATATTTTATGGTTTTGGGGTATGGAACATTTTTTAAGACATAAAACCCAGAAACTATTAAATAAATGTAATATATTTATAAATATATATATAATTAAATTTATTTATTAAATCAATATGTATAAGCTTATAAATCAAGTTTATGTATATGTGTAAGCTATATAAATCAATATATATAAGCTTATGTATAAGCTTATATATATTAAATAATATATCAATAGAAGCTGTGTAAAAATATTTTATTTTTTATGACAAGGGACATGATAAGCAAGTGAATACAGAAAATAAACTAAGCAGAAGTCTTTAGAGCATATATATCAGAAAAGTGATTATTTTACTGAATAAAAACAACGTCAGAAAAAAAATTAGTCAAGGTAATTCATAAAAGAATACAAATTTCCTAATTAGGCACATAGAGAGATGCTCAACATTATACTAATCATGAAAATCTAAATTAGCACAATAATATATGACTTTTCCACTTGTATAAGAATAAAAATTAAAAGACTGATAATAGGTAATATTAATGACATAATAAGAAAATAAAATATTTTCTACACTATTGGGTAAAATGTAAATTGTTACAGTGGCTTTGAAGTATTATTTGGTAATATCTATGAAAATCAAATTACTTGTAATATTAAGCCCAACAATCCCATGATCAGTTATTTATCCAAGTAATGTGTACACATGCATAAAAATGTACATTACCTGTAATAACAATAAAATTGGAAATAACATAGATGTTCACCAAAAGAGGTATGATGTATTTTTGCTATGAATGATAGTAAGTAGTGGTTAAAATGCATGAAGTAGAAATATATCCTTAAATGAACAAACTCTAAGATAAACTGATAAGTAAACAAAGTGAGTTGAAAATACTTTTCTGCAGGCAGACTAATCCTATTTATATGAATATATTAATTTTTTAAGAAAGATGAGAAAACTTTATAGTGACTATCTTTAGGGAGGGCCATGTGAATTATTTTACTCACATATGACTGTACTTATAAAGTATGTACAACATGAAATGCATTCATATCTTCCCTTTTTTGGCAAAATAATTTAATGTTTAAAAAGGTAAATGTTACATGGGGTGCCAGGAGAGGGAGTACTCAGCATTGGATGGATTGATTAAGCATTGGACTCTTGATTTCAGCTCAGGTCATGATCTCAAGGTTCCTGGGTTCTGCCTCTGCGTTGGACTCTACACTGACAGTGTGGAGTCTGCTTGGGATTCTCTCTCTCTCTCTCTCTCTCTCTCTCTTTCTCTCTCTCTCTCTCTCTCTCTCTCTCTCTCTCTCTCTCTCTCTCTCTCCCTTCTCTCTATCCATCCCCTGATCCCTCTTTCAAAATGAATAAAGTTACAAAAATAGTAAACATTACATTTGACACACAAACCCTAATTTTAATTTTTTAATAATATTTAAAATGTTGATTTTATATATGACAGAGAAAGAGAACAAGGGGGATGGTGCTGACAGAGGGGGAGATCTGGAGGGGCTTTAACTGGCAAACTGCGAGATTATAACGTGAGCCAAAGTCAGAGACCTAACCAACTAAGCCATTGAGGTATCCCCAAAAGGTCATTTTATTTTTTTTAATTTTTTTTAATGTTTATTTATTTTTGAGACAGAGACAGAGCATAAATGGGGGGAGGGTCAGAGAGAGAGGGAGACACAGAATCTGAAGCAGTCTCCAGGCTCCAAGCTGTCAGCACAGAGCCCAACGTGGGCTCGAACTCGTGAACCACAAGATCATGACCTGAGCCGAAGTTGGACACTTAACCGACTGAGCCACCCAGGTGCCCCCAAAATGTCATTTTAAAAACTGTTCTGGGGCACCTGAGTGGCTTGGTTGGTTAAACGTCCACCTAACTCTTGGTTTCGGCTCAGGTCATGATCTCAGGGTTTCATGAATTGCAGCCCCATCAGGCTGTGCGCTGGCAGTGTGGAGCCTGCTTAGATTTCTCGCTCTGTTTGCCCCTTTCCTCGCTCATGCTGTCTCAGTCTGTCTCAAAATAAATAAGTCAACCTAGAAATTTAAAAAAACGTGTTCTCAATGTGTCTCACTGCCTGAGGCATCTGTAAGTGTCCACTATTTCCATAAAAACCAGGCATAGTTTCTTCTTGTGCAAAAAGGCAATGCACATTCCTGCTTCTTGGCAGAGAGGAGTTTTCATACCCATTGTCTCCCTACAGGGAGTCTCAGACAGTCCGTCTGAGACAGATGTTTCACTCTCTCTTCTTGCCTGACAGAAGCCCAGTACTGAAATGCCCAGCATGGGACAGAGAATGCATGAACATGGTGTTACTGCAATACACCCTGCCTTCATTGCTGTCCCCACACCCCCATCTAGGTCTCTTGATGGCACTAGACCAAATTTTTCTATTTTAAAAGAAAGCAAATATCACAAAATAAATACAGTTATGGGTGAGTGGATTTAAAACAAGAGGAGTTTCAATACAACTAGTGAAATAATGATTACTTTTGTTCACGTTAATGTAAGTTAGTCTCTTCAACCATGGATAAAAACAAACAAAAACAGCCCTAACTGTTCATCTTTCTCTTAGATGGATGTTGTTCTAGTTTAGTTTGCTCTTTGCCTACTAAGTAATTCCCCCAAATTTCATACCATTGAATTTTTTTCCTTTTATATTACATGAGGGATTTTTTTTCTAACCAAATGTATGTTTTATTGTTGTCTAGTTGTGCTATAAACTTTTCTTCTTATACCTCCATAAACATCCATCTACTTCAGTTATGACTTAATCAGTTATTTAAAAAATAGTTTCAGGACTAATTTCTTTACCTAAACATATTGTTTTCGCAAGTCCTATATAGTATTTCACATTGAGACTGCTTCAAGGATTATACAGTTAAAATAAAAATTTATCTCATAATTACCTTTTAAAAAGTTTCAAGGTAGAATACTGACTCATACATTTAAAGTAGTAAGTAGAGAATTAAAATGATCGAAATTCTCAATTTCAGATAGCAAAGTAGTGGTCTTCAATTCTGAAATTTGCCAAATATTTTATTATTTTTATTTCTTTTAATATATATATGTATATATACATATATACATATATATATGCCATATATAGCCTCCCATGTTAATGATTATTTTGACAAAATCTGTAGTTTCAGTACTTAATATTTTAAACCAATTTAAATGTGATCTGATTGTGAAAATATTTATTGTATTATAATAGTAGCATTTACTTAAACTCCTAATATGTTCCAGACATTTCATTGTAAATTATTCTGGATCCTTTTAATATGAAATTTATTTTCAAACTGGTTTCCATGCAACACCTAGTATTGATCCCAAAAGGTGCCCTCCTCAATGCCCATCACCCACTTTCCCTTCTCCCCCTCACCCCCCATCAACCCTCAGTTTCTTCTCAGTTTTTAAGAGTCTCTTATGGTTTGGCTCCCTCCCTCTCTAACTTTTTTTCCCTGCCCCTCCCCATGGTCTTCTGTCAAGTTTCTCAGGATCCATATAAGAGAAAAAAAATATATGGTGTCTGTCTTTCTCTGTATGACTTATTTCACTTAGCATAACATTCTACAGTTCCATCCACATTGCTACAAAAGGCCATATTTCATTCTTTCTCATTGCCAAGTAGTATTCCATTGTATATATAAACCACAACTTCTTTATCCATTCATCAGTTGATGGACATTGAGGCTCTTTCCATAATTTGGCTATTGTTGAAAGTGCTGCTATAAACATTGGGGTACAAGTGCCCCTATGTATCAGCACTCCTGTATCCCTTGGTAAATTCCTGGCAGTGCTATTACTGGGTCATAGGGTAGATCTATTTTTAATTTTTTGAAGAACCTCCATACTTTTTTCCAGAGTGGCTGCACCAGTTTGCATTCCAACTAACCGTACAAGAGGGTCCCCGTTTCTCCACATCCTCTCCAGCATATATAGTCTCCTGATTTGCTCATTTTAGCCACTCTGTCTGGTGTGAGGTGATAACTGAGTGTGGTTTTGATTTGTATTTCCCTGATGAGGAGTGACAATGAGCATCTTTTTATGTGCCTGTTGGCCATCTGGTTGTCTTCTTTAGAGAAGTGTCTACATGTCTTCTGCCTATTTCTTCACAGGATTATTTGTTTTTGGCGTGTGGAGTTTGGTGAGTTCTTTATAGAGTTTGGATACTAGCCCTTTGTCCGATATGTCATTTGCAAATATCTTTTCCCATTCCATCGATTGCCTTTTAGTTTTATTGATTGTTTCCTTTGCAGTGCAGAAGCTTTTTGTCTTCATGAGGTCCCAATAGTTTCTTTTTGCTTTGAATTCCCTTGCCTTTGGAGGTGTGTCATGTAAGAAATTGCTGCGGCTGAGGTCAGAGAGGTTTTTTCCTGCTTTCTTTCTAGGGTTTTGAAGGTTTTCTGTCTCACATTCAGATCCTTCATCCATTTTGAGTTTATTTTTGTGAATGGTGTAAGAAAGTGGTCTAGTTTCATTGTTCTGCATGTTGCTGTCCAGTTCTCCCAGCACCATGTGTTAAAGAGACTGTCTTTTTCCATTGGATATTCTTTCCTGCTTTGTCAAAGATTAGTTGGCCATACTTTTGTGGGTCTATTTCTGGGATTTCTATTCTATTCCATTGGTCTATGTGTCTGTTTTTGTGCCAATACCATGCTGTCTTGATGATTACAGCTTTGTAGTAGAGGCTAACGTCTGGGATTGTGATGCCTCCTGCTTTGGTCTTCTTCTTCAAAATTACTTTTGTTATTTGGGGCCTTTTGTGGTTCCATACAAATTTTAGGATTTCTTGTTGTAGCTTTGAGGAGAATGCTGGTGCAATTTTGACTGGGACTGCATTGAATGTGTAGATTGCTTTGGGTACTATTGAAATTTTAACAGTATTTATTTTTCCAATTCATGAGCGCAGAATGTTTTTCCAGTTCTTTGTATCTTCTTCAATTTCTTTGATAAGGTTTCTATAGTCGTCAGCATACAGATCTTTTACTTCTTTGGTTAGGTTTGTTCCTAGGTATTTTATGATTCTTGGTGCAATTGTGAATGGGATCAGTTTCTTTCTTTGTCTTTCTGTTGCTTCATTATCGGTGTATAAGAATTCAGCTGATTTCTGTACATTAATTTTGTATACTGCTACTTTGCTGAATTCATGTATCAGTTCTAGCAGACCTTTGGTGGAGTCTGTCAGGTTTTCCATGTATAATATCATATCATCTGCAAAAAGTGAAAGCTTGACTTCCTCTTGGCCAATTTTGATGCCTTTGATTTCCTTTTGTTATCTGATTGCTATTGCTAGAACTTCTAACACTATGTTAAACAACAGTGATGAGAGTGGACATCCCTGTCTTGTTCCTGATCTCAGGGGGAAAGCTCTCAGTTTTTCCCCATTGAGGATGATGTTAGCTGTGGGCTTTTCATAAATGGCCTTTATGATGTTTAAATACGTTCCTTCTGTCCCAACTTTCTCGATGGTTTTTACTAATTAAAGATGCTGAATTTTGTCAAATGATTTTTCTGCATCAATTGACAGGATCATATGGTTCTTTATTTTTTCTTTTATTAATGTGATGCATCACGTTGATTGATTTGCGAATATTGAACCAGCCCTGCAGTCCAGGAATGAATCCCACTTGATTATGGTGAATAATTCTTTTCATACGCTATTGAATTCTATTTTCTAGTATCTTTTGAGAGTTTTTGCATTCTTATTCATCAGGAATATTGGCCTGTAGTTCTCTTTTTTTTTTGCTGGGTCTCTGTCTGGTTTGGGAATCAAAGTAATGCTGGCTTCATAGAATGAGTCTGGAAGTTTTCCTTCCCTTTCTATTTTTTGGAACAGCTTGAGAAGGATAGGCATTATCTCTGCTTTAAATGTCTGGTAGAATTCCCCAGGGAAGCCATCTGGTCTTAGAGTTTTATTTGTTGGGAAATTTTTGATAACTGATTCAATTTCTTCACTGGTTATGGGTCTTTTCAAATTTTCTATTTATTCCTGTTTGAGTTCTGGAAGTGTGTGGGTGTTTAGGAATTTGTCCATTTCTTCCAGGTTGTCCAGTGTGTTGGCATATAATTTTTCATAGTATTCCCTGATAATTGCTTGTATTTCTGAGGCAATGGTTGTAATAACTCCATTTTCCTTGATGATTTTATCTTATTGGTTCATCTCCGTTTTCTTTTTGAGAAGCCTGGCTAGAGGTTTATCAATTTTGTTTATTTTTTCAAAAACCCAGCTCTTGGTTTCATTGATCTGCCCTACAATTTTTGCAGATTCTATATTGTTTATTTCTGCTCTTTTATTATTTCTCTTTTTTTGCTGGGTTTGGGGTGTCTTTGCTGTTCTGCTTCTATTTCCTTGAGGTGTGCTGTTAGATTTTGTATTTGGATTTTTCCTGTTTCTTGAGATAGGCCTGGATTACAATGCATTTTCCTCTCAGGACTGCCTTCGCTGCATCCCAAAGCGTTTGGAGTGTTTTATTTTCATTTTCATTTGTTTCCATATATTTTTTGATTTCTTCTCTAATTGCCTTGTTGGCCCATTCATCCTTTATTAGGGTGTTCTTTAACCTTCATGCTTTTGGAGGTTTTCCAGACTTTTTCCTGTGGTCAGTTTCAAGTTTCATACAAAGCATTGTGGTCTGAAAGTGTGCATGGTATGATCTCAATTCTTGTATACTTATGAAGGGCTGTATGTGACCCAGTATGTGATCTATCTTGGAGAATATTCCATGTGCACTCAAGAAGAAAGTATATTCTGTTGCTTTGGGATGCAGAGTTCTAACTATATCTGTCAAGTCCATCTGATCCAACATATCATTCAGGGCCTTTGTTTCTTTATCCATTGGTGTAAGTAGGGAATTAAAGCCCCCTGCAATTACCACATTCTTACCAATAAGGTTGCTTATGTTTGTGATTAATTGTTTTATATATTTGGGGGGTCATATTTTCGTTGCATAGACATTTAAAATTGTTAGTTCTTCCTGATGGATAGACTCTGTAACTACTATATATTGCCCTTCTTCATGTCTTTTTACAGCTTTTTAATTTTTTTTTTCTTAATGTTTATTTATTTTTGAGAGAGACAGAGACAGAATGCTAGTGGGTTAGGGGCAGAGAGAGAGTGAGACACAGAATCCGAATCAGGCTCCATGCTCCAAGCTGTCAGCACAGAGACTGACACAGGGCTCGAACTCTCGAGCTGTGAGATCATGACCTGTGCCAAAGTCGGACACTCAACTAACTGAGCCACTCAGGTGCCCCCCTTTTACAGCCGTTAATTTAAAGTCTAGTTTGTCTGATATATGTATGGCTATTCCAGCTTTCTTTTGACTTCCAGTAGCATGATGGATAGTTCTCCATCCCCTCTCAATCTGAAGGTATCCTCAGGTCTAAAATGAGTCTCTTATAGGCAGCAAAGAAAAGGGTCTTGTTTTTTTTAATCCATTCTGATACCCTATGTCTTTTGGTTAGTCCATTTACATCCAGTGTTATTATTGAAAGATATGGGTTTAGAGTCATTGTGATGTCTGTAGGTTTCATGCTTGTAGTGATGTCTCTAGTACTTTGTGGTCCTTCTAACATTTCACTCACAGAGTTCCCTTAGGATTTCTTGTAGGGCTGATTTAGTGGTGATGGATTCCCTCAGTTTTTGTTTGTGAAAATGTTTATCTCTTCTTCTATTCTGAATGATAGACTTGCTGGATAAAGGATTCTCAGCTGCATATTTTTTCTGTTCATCACATTGAAGATTTCCTGCCATTCCTTTCTGGCCTGCCTGTTTTCATTAGATAGGTCTGCCACTAGTCTTGTTGGTCTCCCTTTGTAGGTTAGAGCCTATTTATCCCTAGCTGCTTTCAGAATTTTCTCTTTATCCTTGTATTTTGCCAGTTTCACTATGATATGTTGTGTAGAAGATCGATTCCAGTTACGTTTGAAGGGAGTTCTCTGTGCCTCTTGGATTTCAATGCGTTTTTCCTTCCCCAAATCAGGGAATTTCTCAGCTATGACTTGTTCAAGTACACCTTCAGCCCCTTTCTCTCTCTCTTCCTCTTCTGGAAATCCTGTTATATGGATATTGTTCTGTTTGATTGCATCACTTAGTTCTCTAATTCTTCCCTCATACTCCTGGATTTTTTTATCTCTCTTTTTCTCAGCTTCCTCTTTTTTCCATAATTTTATCTTTTAATTCACCTATTCTCTCCTCTGCCTTTTCTATCCGTGCTGTGTCCGCCTCCTTCTTATTTTGTACCTCATGTTTTTTAGGTCCTCATGACTATTTCTTAGTTCCTTGATCTCTGTAACAATAGATTCTCTGCCCTCCTCTATGCTTTTTTCAAGCCCAGGGATTAGTTTTATGACTATTATTCTAAATTCTTGTTCTGTTATATTGCTTAAATCGTTTTTGATCAACTTGTTGGCTGTCACTACTTCCTGGAGTTTCTTTTGAGGAGAATTATTCTGTTTTGTCATTTTGGGTAGTCCCAGTGGTATCTCCAAACTGCAGGGTACTTCCCCTGTGCTGTTGGGAGAAACTTGTGTTGGTGGGCAGGGCCACAGTCAGACCTGATGTCTGCCCCCAGGCCAACATTGGGTCCACAGTGAGACTGGTGTGTACCTTATCTTCTCCTCTCCCAGGGGCAGAGTGGAGTGGTATGGCCCCTGTGTGGGCTGTTTGCACACTGCCAAGCTTGTGGTGCTTCTTTGATGGGATCTGGTGTATTAGTGAGGGTGCAGGGGTGGATTCGCAATGTGCACAGGGGCGAGAAGGGCAGACTTAGATCACTTTGCCATCAGTGGTCCCCTGCAGGAGGGGCCCTGCAGCACCAGGAGGGAGGCAGACCTGTTGGAGGGATGGATCCACAGAAGCACAGTGTTCGGTGTTTGCGTGGTGCAAGTAAGTTTGGTGACAGGAACTGGTTCACTTTGGAATTTTAGCTGGGGGATGGGAGAGGGAGATGGTGCTTGCCAGCACCTTTGTTCCTCCTTGGAGCTCTGTCCTTCCAGGACTCAACTACTCTTCCTCCTGGCATCCTCTTGCCCTTCCCGCTCTCTGAGAGCAGAGCTGTTGACTTTTAGCATTCCAGATGTTAAATCCCCATGGCAGAACTCATGGAGTGCGGCCCCTCCACTTTTGCAAGCCAGATTCCGGGGGCTCTGCCATGCCCAGCGGGCTGCCCCGCCATTGCTCTGGCTCCCTCCTGCCAGTCCGTGTGGCACACACCACCTCTCTGCCCTTCCTATCTTCTTTCATGGGCCTTTTGTCTATGCTTGTCTCCAGAGAATCAGTTCTGCTAGTCTTCTGGTGGTTTTCTGGGTTATTTAGGCCAATGTGGGTGGAATCTATGTGATGAGCAGGGCGAGGTGAGCCCAGCATCCTCCTAATCCGCCATCTTCTGAGCATCCCTCCTAAGTTATTCTGGATCTTTAAACTTAACCTTGAAAGTAGGAGAATTTGTGTTTTTTACATGAGTTAGGAAGCTTGGTCTTAGGAGTTAAGGAATATTCTCTTATAACTCAATTAGTTATGTTATATGTTAGGATTTGGACCTGTTTCTCTGACGCTGAACTCCCAACTGCCATACTTTTTCTAACATGCCATAATACCTCCCTTCATTAAATTTGTTTAGTTTGGAGATGATTACAAACAGTTATAGAAATTTGGAAATGAACATGTCCTTGAAGATCATAATAACACACTGTAGAGTTTACATGAGCAGGTGCAGGAGTAGTGTCAAAGTGTCTGAGTTTGAATTCTGCTCCATACTTTATTAGCTGTGTAACCTCGGACAAATTATGTAACCTTTCCAAAGTTTTGTCAACTACATATGTGAGGTAGGAATAATAATTGTTGTCATTTGCTTTTAGAATCAGGAGCCATCATGTTTTTGCAAGGTACTTAGTACATGGTAGGTATAATATATGCATAGGATTCTCTAATTTTGCATGGGAAGACACATGGGTTCAGAGAGGCGGTGTCATTTGCCCAATGTCTAATGGATAGTTAGCATAGAATTTTAATCAATATCCCCAAGTTCCAATTTATATTCTTACACTCTTTCCACTCTTTGGTATGTTGGACCATCATTTGTAAAATGCATAAATTCTGTGGCATGTGGGTGGCTCAGTCAGTTAAGTGACAGACTCTTAATTTCATCTCAGGTCATATCAGGCATGAGATGAGTCCTGTGAATGGGCCTCAGCGCTAGGAGTGGAGTCTTTCTCTGCTGACGCTAGGAGTGGAGACTTTCTCAGCAGTCTGGAGTCTGCTGAAGGTCCTCTCTCTGCCCCTCCCCACTTGTGCACCCACACACTCCCTCTCAAAAAAATTAAGTAAGTTCTGCAGTAATAATGTTCTGGAAGAATTGTGAAATTCAGATCAACTTCAGCATGTAAATATATGAAGAAGAAAGCATCTTTCCTGGTAGATATTTCACTGTTTTGCCAGGAATTCTGGGGGCTATAAACCAGATGAGATAGAAAAAAAAAAAAGCCCTTTTGAAATGCGGCATGGTTTTTAGAAAATATCATCTGTGATCCAGAAGGATGTATTTATCACATAATTATTTCAAACTGTAAGCAAATTAATTGTAGAAAGGCAATCTGTTTCTTATTAAACAGCTCTTTAAAATGTTCTTGATATATTAGAACATTTATTGTAACATTTATAATAAATTTTCTATTCAATTGCAGAGATTTCCCCCCTTACTCTTTGCGGTTATGGTTGTTTCCATCTTTATTTATTTATTTTTGAGAGAGAGAGAGAGAGAGAGAGAGAGAGAGAGAGAGAGAGAGAGAGAAACCATGCACTCTTGAGCAGGGGAAGGGCGGGGGGGGGGGGGTGGTGGTGGTACAGAGAATCCCAGGGAGGCTCCATGCTGTTAGCACAGAGATTGATGTGGGGCTTGAACTAATGAACCAACCATGATATCATGACCTGAGCAGAAGCCAAGAGTCGACACTTAACCCATTGAGCCATCCAGTTACCCGGAACCCCTTACCGTTTGAATTAAGAGATACTGCTCTATAGTAGCAGAGTATGAATTATGCTTTATTTAATATAATTTACCTATCTGTAGGCTACTGATATTCCAAATTTTGTAACACATTCAACATTACAGTGACAAGGAAGGAAAATATTTTTATTGACTTTTTATATTGAATAATACTTTTCAAGTAGTAAAAATTTTCATTTAGCATATTTATTTAAATTAAAAGTTTGCAAAATTTGCTTTTGATGCCTCTTAGAGTAGTGATGGCATATGTCAAACACTGAGATGTGAAATTTTTAGCCTGATTAAGTGATATGTCTCCATGTGAAAATCTGGGTATATATGTCTGTGTGATTTTTTTTTTTCTGTGATTTGTTTGATTTGTAGGTGTTATCTATAAAAATGTTTTCCATAATGCAAATATGAGTATTTTTAAGGATCTAGTAGTCAAACTAAGGATATGATATTTCTTCTAGGTATTCAGCAGTATATGAAAATACTGGGATGATATCATATTGAAACAATAGGAGAGTACTCTCACTAGAATTCTGGAATGAATAGGCTACCCACACATCTCCAATTATGTTTCTTCTTTCCTTTACCCAGAAAGAATATTACTTACTTTCATTCATTATTTTTTTTTCATTTTAGAAATATTTACTACCCCTTTATTACCAATGTCTACTAGGGGTTTTAAGCACAAATTATATTTCTACCTGCACTCATATTCTACAGATACAACTGGAAAAGATAGCATGTCCATAGTTCAGTAAACTTAACAGGACAGTAAGTGATACGTGTTAGGAATGAGATACAAATATAGTACTAAGGGAGTTCAGAGGACAGGTGAATTTTGCAGAGAGAAAGAAAACATTTGTGTAGCAAAGAGAATATTCCTATGGCCTTGCAAGATGGAAAGGAATTAGAAAGATGAAAAAAGAGAGGAAATGGAAAATAAATATGCACACAAATGGGAAAGTAAAATATGTATATGGGAGTGGGAAATGAGCTAACATTGCTAACTATTATTAAAACCTATTTTCATATGAACCTTATGTGTTATTTTATTTGACCTTCTCAAAAGCTAATAAAGGGAAGTCATAAAAATTCTTATAAAGGCTAAAATGAAATCGAGCTCGAAAGTAAAGATGCCCTTTTTTCTCTGACATCAAAGCCCATTTTCTCCCCAAAACAGCACATCAATTAGGTAAAAGGAGTATAATCTAGCACAGATGCTTGGATCACAGGGCTTATAAAGGAGGTTAGAGGCAGATAATTGTGGATGGTCTTCTATATCAATGGGACGAAAATTGGAATTATTCATGAGGTGATGGTGAGCCATTCATTTATATATCCACCCAGACAAGCAGTATTTGTTGAGATCATGTTATAGATAGGCAATGTTCTAAGTCCTGGAGATACACCAGTGACCAAGTCAGACAGTGTCTTGGAAACAATATATTGGAAAATATCTTGAAAATGAAGGTTTCATACATGACTAAAATAAGGTAAAAAATAACCATAAGCTCTTGTAAATATTTTATTGTTGAACAGAATTTACATTTATTTCCTAGATTTACAATGGAAACAAGCTTATGGTATCTCTATCCCAGACCACTTTTATACTAGACTCATAAACTAGAATAGGAAACTGTTACATGTTTTTTGCCTGTCCCTCTTTCTCCAAAAAGAAACAGGAATGATGACTACTTCATACCTTCCTTACACATCTATTCTCTTTTCTCTTTCTTTTTCTCTTAAACATCTTTTCTCTGTATCTATTAACTTTTTTTTCCTTCACTATTCTTATGTAAATGGAAGAATCAAAGTTCTCATCAAATTATGCATTTCAGCTCTCAGTTTTTTATATACAAAACAACAAATTAGCTGTCATCTAGTGTAATGTGCAATATTTAGATAACTTGCATGAATATATTGCAGTGGCATTAGCATATTTAATGTGTGGGGACAGTCTGATAGCTATATGAAATATTTTAATGCACATCTGTTTTCTTCTTTGATTTGTACACATCTGCCTCCCAAGGATCTCAGTGTGTTCCTGGCACCAGAATTAACACTTTTATCTCTGTTACCAAAATGAATTTTGATAAAGCTTTATTGTACATCAAAGAAGAATGTGCATATTTTGAGTCAGAGTTACCTTGATGTTTTAGCTATTAGGGTTTTTGTAACTTGTCCCACAAAGAGTAATTTAAAATTGTAAAATATAGCTATTATTTCAAGTTTAAACAAGTACCCTTTTTACAGATGAAAAAGATATCTAGAGATATACATGGGAAATAAACCATTCTGAGACGAATACTTCCAAATATTTGTCACTGTGATTAACCATGAAAAAATTAGCTTTTCTCTCTTTATTTTACATGTATGGAATTCCAATAAAATGTAAGCCAGTCTGAAACTACATATTTGAAAAAATTATAGTCGTTTATATTTACTGCAAAATAACTAATCATACAGCTGTACTCTACTAGGTATAGATACCTAATTTAGTATTCTTAGTAAATTTTGCCAAAAAAAAATTACAAAGAACTCTTTGTTTAATGGCAGGAAATTCATATTTTGGGAAATTGAAATGGATTAGAAAGAGTTTGAGAAATATCACTCACTTTAAAGGTAAAACTTCAACCGTGTAGAGCAAGAGTAATTGTGTCTTCCACAGGACGTTTGGTAATATCTGGAATCATTGTTGGTTGTCACAACTGGGGAGGGAGGTGCTCCTGGAATTAGTAGAGAGAAGCTGGTGTGCTAAATGTCATGCAATGCGCAGGACAGTCCCTCATGACAAAGAATTATGTCTAGATTGTCATCAGTGCCAGTTTGAGAAACCCTGTCATGGAGGATGACAGGGAGTCAACCTGGCACCATCGTATAAGTGTCAAAAATATAAACTTAAAAAAATGAGACTTTAGTTAATTACAGCATAGCAGACAGCATGAGCGTAAGTATAGTGGCACTCTTCCCTGTCCCCAGGTCTCACAGGGTGAAGTGATGACCCCACATGGGTGCTGAGCAAGCAGTGAATTGTGACATAGTTGAGAGTCCCATGGCCTGGTGATCAGTACCTTTAGAGCAAAGAGCCAATTTTGTTCCAAACAGAAAGTTCCCTAGTTTCTCTGCTTTGTAGAGTAAACAGTTATTCAGTTGTAACCGTGTACTTTCCTTGATTTAGTTGCCTAAGTGACTAGCTTTAGAAAATGTTCAGTGTGAGAAGACAAAGAAGCCTTAAATTCAGCACATTCAGCAAGAAAGTTCAGGGACACTCAAGATCCCTTGAGGACTGCCTCTCCCAATACCCCCAGATAAGACCCTGGAAATAAGCACAAGTCATATCAAGGGCTCATTTATCTCTACTGTTCATGAGCCTTTTACATGTAACTACCTGAAGAATCTTCCACCTAAGGACTTTTAAATTCATAGAGAAAAAAATTGAACACCCTGGGTGTGGTACCACCACAGGGCACTTACATATGTAGTAGTTACTTGTGTCTGCAATGCTGTTCCACCAGGTGTCCCTATGTGTCTCTCCTGTACCTCTCAGAAGTCTGTGTTTATAGATTACCTCCTCACTTAGCCTTTTCTGGTCACCCTATCTAAACCCATTATCTATACATATTCCTGGCCCAAAGGGATTCCCTTATCCTTTTTCTTAGGTTACTTTTAGTAATTATCTTAGACATATTTTGCTTGTGTGTTGCCTTGCTGCAAAAACATAAGCTTCAAGATATCAGAGGTTTGGGTCACATGGGTGGCTCAGTTGGTTAAGGGTCCAACTCTTGATTTTGGCTCAGGTCATACTCTCACATTGGTGAGATCAAGCCCCGTGTCGGGCTCTGCGCTGATAGCACAGAACCTGCTTGGGATTCTCTCTCTCTCCTCTCTTTCAGCCCTTCCCCTGCTCATGCACCAATTCTCTCTCTCAAAATAAATACATAAACATTAAAAAAAAGATGTCAGAGGTTTTAGTTTCACTCATTAACAGATCCTTAGTGCCTGGCTAAATGGAAGCTGTACAACAAACTTTTACTGAATAGGTTCTTTACTTTGGCTATCATTACTTTTAAATAGTAACTAAGGTGATTACACAAAGTTAAGAGCGATTGAAGAATGATTCTTTTTTTTTTATTGTAAAATGGGGAACAACATAGGGGCACCTGGGTGACTCAATTTGTTAAGTGACTGACTCCTGGTTTCAGCTCGGGTCATGATCTCAATTTGAGACCATTGTAGGGCTCTTTGCTGACAGTGCAGAGCCTGCTTGGGATATGTTCTCTCTCTGTCCTCAAAATAAATAAACAAACTTAAAAATTAAAAACACTTTAAAAAAGAAAATGAAGAAAAATAAGATCCATCATTATTTTTTTCATCAGTATTATCTGAAGTTATTTTGGTGTTTATGGATATTGTTTTTATAATGAGTTTCCCTGATAATTCTTATTTTGTTTTAATTTTATTTTTTAAATTTACATCCAAATTAGTTAGCATATAGTGCTACATTGATTTCAGGAGTAGATTCCTTAATGCCCCTTACCCATTTAGCTCATCCTCCCTCCCACAACCCCTCTAGTAACCCTTTGTAGCAATCTTGTAAAATTGTACATATTCTTCTGATTCATTTGAACTTCAACAACATTTTTAGTGAAAAAATTAATTACAATTTTTATCGAATCCACATGTAAGAATCATCTTCATTGTGCCACACATTCTGACTCTCTGAATCAGTGTCTCCTTTTTCTACACAGCTTTGTTATTATTAATTATTATTGTTTTGCAGAGTCACATGCCTACCTTGAATGATTTCATACTATATACTTACGTATATAAATTATTCTGCACAAATTTTCTTTGTGGTTTTGTTGTGGAATTGTAAGGATTAATTTAATTTACTGCATCCAAATTGTTATAAAACATAGCATTAATGTCATTTTTTAAAAAATGTTTTAATGTTTATTTATTTTTGAGGGAGAGAGTGAGAGCGACAGAGCATGAGCAGGGGAGGGCAGAGAGAGAGGGAGACACAGAATCCGAAGCAGGCTCAGCATTAATGTCATTTTTAACTACCTCCGTTTTTGTTCTACGGATTATGCTACATCTGACCTTTGACATTTGCTGGATATAAACACTAATGCATTTCTAAAGCCATTCATTTATGTATTTCATTATAAATATAATTATAAAGCTAATATAAAAAAATTAATGAACTACTTTTATTTAGTTTGGTAGAAAAATTGCAAAATAGTGCTATTTCCATATATTCCTCACACTTTCCCCTAATAATATCTCAAATAACAATACCAAAGTTACCAAAACCAGAAAAGTAATTATGATACAATGCCATTAACTAAAGAAGACCTTGCCCAAATTCTACCAATTTTTCTACAATGTATATGGTACTTAAATCTTCTCAGTCTCTTGTATCCCATACCAGTGCCTCAATTTTTCCTTTAATTTTAATATTTGACTTCCTTTAATGTATAAGTTTGTTGAATATCTACATTGTCAGCCATCAAATATATTTTGCTAAGAAAATGAAGCTATAGTTTATTGCGAATAATGACTTTTCATTGGAAAGTTGGTAAACCATCCTTTGCTTCAGTGTAAGTAATCTGTCTCCCTTTTCCTTTACCTCCCACTTTGCACGCTGCCCCACCCCCCCCACCCCATGAATCTTTGCTTGTATTAACCGTCTGACTCTTACTTTGATTTATGATTTTTTTTCTTTAACAATTCTGGGGATCAAACTTAAAGTAGATGTATTGACTACCAACTAAATGGGACCCTTGTGAGTCAGTTTATTTTTCTGGGGCTTTGTTTCATTATTTATAGAATATAGACACTGGACAATAGGGGTCTTTAGCTCCCTTTAATCTGTAAAATACTGAGTTTATATGTATGTCCCTGCCTAATTTTATTATTATATTTTTCCCTGACTCACTGCTTCAGTTTTGGAAGGTTACCTGTGGACCATTGAGGGTTGTTAACTATGTGTCTTTTTTTAGATATTTATAGAAGGGTTTCTGCAAGATAAATTTTAAGGACTTAACCTCCTTTTTCTCTTTCTCCTTTTACTCACACATGTATTTTGCCTATCTTGTTTTTCCGCTGGATATTAATGCGGGTCTGAAACAAGTATACTGTTGTTTAATTTAGGATAATAAGTTAAGTTCCAGGAGGATGTCCCACATTTGTTTTTTATCATGGTAATTATAAATATAATGAAGACTTACATCCTCTGGCTTTTAAGCTCAACTTGTAATTTAATAGTGGGTATCTTCCCCTAAAACCTAAGCAAAGTATGTGTCACCTTGTTTCTTTTAAAAGTTCCTTGAAAAATATCAATTAAAGTGGTACAACTGCTTGAATGTTTAAGTGACCAAATGCAAAACTATGAAACATATTAGCAAACACAGCTAATAAAAAAGTTACTTTATATGAAATTAAATTGCTCAGGGAACTTCTAATGGACTTGCTTTTTCATCTACTATGAAAGAGAATGAGTAATTGAGTATTAATGCAATGAGTTCCAAAATGTTTTATGTTTATAAATTATAACTTACTTCATGGGACTAAGAAGAATATTCAAGAATAGGTATATTATTTTGTGTTCAGAAGTTAAAGCTATTTTTGCTCTGTTCTCTCTTAGTAAATAGGCAGAATTGGGTAGTAAAAGCACATTAATGGAAATTACTTTCTCTCTCTCCCATTCACAATGAGGATGCATATTTTGTATTCTTTCATGAGATATTTCATCACGTGCAGCCACAACAGGAGACAGAGGAGACGCTCAGGAAAACAAAGTTGATTACATTCACAGGCCTGAGAGACAGAAGGCACAGCGCAACATACAGGGCAACATAAGAAAGACAGCATGGTGGTCAGGAGGTCAAAAATAGGAATGAAGGGAAAGCTTTAGCTAACATCCTTTATTGGCATTTCTGTGGGAAAGGCAAGCAGGTAGGATAATCACTTTAGAACTGGCTTGTGTGAATACTTCCACTGGATTTTATTTTTTTCTTTTTTTTTTTTTTCAACGTTTTTTTTTTTAATTTATTTTTGGGACAGAGAGAGACAGAGCATGAACGGGGGAGGGGCAGAGAGAGAGGGAGACACAGAATCGGAAACAGGCTCCAGGCTCCGAGCCATCAGCCCAGAGCCTGACGCGGGTCTCGAACTCACGGACCGCGAGATCGTGACCTGGCTGAAGTCGGACGCTTAACCGACTGCGCCACCCAGGCGCCCCTGGATTTTAAATGATAGGAGTGATAGTTGCTTGGTACCTGGCCCTGGGATGATTTTAAGGCAGAGGAGTATTCTCTCCTAGGCTGTGGACAGATAGAGGAGGTATGGCTTTGGATTGGTCAGTTTTTTGTTTGTTTCATTTTGTTTTAATGCACAATGTTACATTAATTATAGGGGTACAATATAGTGATTGAGCGACTCTATGTATTGTGCTATGTTCACCGTAAGTATAACTATTCTCATACAATGCTATTACATTGTTATTGACCATATTCCCTATTTTGTACCTTTCATCCCTGTAATTTACTCATTTGATAACTGGAAGCCTGTATCTCTCACTCACCTTCACCCATTTTGCCCATATCCTACCCATCTGCCCTGTGGCAAACATCAGTTTGTTCTATGTGTTTACGGGTCTGGTTCTGCTTTTGTTTTATTCTTTCTTCATTTCCTTTTTTAAATTTTACTTATTTTATTTTTTCATTTTTAGACTCCACATATAAGTGAAATCATATGGTACTTGTTTTTCTCTAATATATCACTTAGCATAATACCCATTAGGTCCATTCGTGTTGTTGCAATGGCAAGATCTCATTCCATTCCCTTTTATGGCTGAGTAATATGCCTCTGTGTGTGTGTGTGTGTGTGTGTGTGTGTGTGTGTGTGTGTGTGTGAGATCTTTTTTATCCATTCATCAATTGATGTACATGTGAGTTGCTTCCATATCTTTTCTATTTTACATAATGCTGCAATAAACATAGGGGTGCATATAATGTTTTGAATTTGTGTTTTTGTCTTCTTTGGATAAATACTGAGTAACAGAATTGCTATATCATATGGTATTTCTATTTTTAATTTTTTTGAAAAACCTCCATACTGTTTTTCATAGCGACTGCGTCAGTTTGCATTCCCACCAACAGTGCAAGAGGGTTGATTTTTCTCCACATCCTCACCAACACTTGTTTTTTCTTGTCTTTTTGATTATAGCTATTCTGACAGGTGTGAAGTGATGGTTCATTGTGGTTTTGATTTGTATTTCCCTGATGCTTAATGATATTGAACATCTTTTCGTGTGTCTGTTAGCTATCTGAATTATGTACATCTTCTTTGGAAAAATGCCTATTCGGGTCCTCTGCCCACTTTTAATCAGATTATTTAGGTTTTTTTTTTTTGTGTGTGTGTGTGTTGAGTTGTAAAAGTTATTTTTATATTTTGAATATGAATGCCCTTATCAGATATATCATTTCTGTATATCTTCCCTGCTCAGTAAATTGTCATTTTTTTTTGTTGATGCTTTTCTTTGCTGTGTACAACCATTTTTATTTTAGGCTAGTCCCACTAGTTTAGTTTTGTATTTGATTCTTTTTCCTGAGGAGACATATCTAGAAAAATACTGCTAAAGCCGGTATCAAAGAAATTACTTTGTTTTACTTTAGGAGTTTTATGGTTTCATGCCTCATATTTAGGTCTTTAATCCATTTTGAATTTGTTTTTATGTATGGTATTAGAAAGTGGTCCAGTTTAATTCTTTTTCATGGAGCTGTCCAATTTTTCCTACAATATTTATTGAACAGACTGTCTTTTCCCTATTATATATTCTTGCCTCCTTTGATATAGGCAGATCATATAAGTGTGGGTTTATTTCTGGGCTCTCTATTAGGTTCAATTTATTTATGTGTCTGTTTTTGTTCTAGTACCATATTTTTTGATTGCTACAACTTTGTATTGTATCTTAAAATACAGGATTGTGATACCTTCAGGTTTCTCTTTCTAAAGATGGCTTTGGCCATCTGGGGTATTCGGTGATTCCATGCAAATTTTAGTTTTATTTGTTTCAGTTCAGTGAAAAATGCTGTTGGTATTCTGATAAGGATTGCATCGAATCTGTAGATTGCTTTGGGAAATATGAACATTTTAACAAATCAGTTCTTCCAAATGGGTTGGTTAGTTTTCACATCAAAGGCATATTCCTGGCTGGGCCCTTGGCTGTCTCTAAGAATTGGCTATCACTAGAAGAGGCAGTCTCCTCCTAGCTGGAAAGGTTCTTGTAAAGATGTGAAAATATCATAATTTACAAAAAATAAAAACATTTAAAAATATTTAGAACACAACTCTGATATTATTTACAATTTTTAATGTATTATGTAAAAATGAGCTATATACCCATTGCTGATTTGTAAGGGAATTCTTAAAATGAAATTATCTCTGCCCTTCAATAGTGTGTACTTTCCAGTTTCGTTTGAAAGGAATGAATGTGAAGAGTGTATTTCTTTTGCTTAGAGCATTTAGCAAAATCATTTCCAGATGACTGGCATGGTAATGGTATATTAGGTTCTTCATGGAAACAGATCCAATAGGATGTGTACATAAAGAGTAAGAGAGAAAAATGTAATTTAAAGAACTGGCTTGCATGAATGTGGTGGATGGCAAGTCAAAAATCTGCAGGATGGTCAGCTAGGTTATAGACCCAGGGAAAAGTTGAAGTCTGAAGATAATTTAGAAACTTAATTCCCTCTTCCTCAGGGGACTTCAGTCTTTTTGTGTTTGTTTTTGTTTTTTTTCTAATGTCATATGAGTGGATGAGACCAACCCACAATATGGAGGGTAATATGCCTTACTGCAAGTATATGGATTTAAATGTCAATCACCTAAAAATTACCTTGACAGCAATATCTAGACTTATGTTTAAACAGGTATCTGTATATCTTGGCCTATTTGAATTGACTCATAAAATTAATGATCACATATGGCTGGCTGAACAAAATACTTCAAGATGTGGTAGTATAAATCAATAAATAATTCCCATAAGAGCAATAATAGCACAGAACGCTAAAATGTTTGCTAGTGGTGGTCATTTTCATGCTAACCTGTTTGCTCATCTGTCTACATTTATTAAAGATTACCAATTTATGACTTCTGTGACTTTCCTTGGGAGATATTTCTCCGTGAATCACTCACATTTCTGCATGTCTTAGAGTGAGACAATTATTTCCTTTTATTCAGAAATATTCTTTCAAGGACTTTTGTATAGAAAAGAGCTTTGGAATAAGAGTTAGTTTATCCCTACAGTATAAAGGACAGTCCTGTTTATTGCCCTTTAGAAAAGATTTGGGTTTCCTAACTTCAGAATTATTTCACAAACTCACTGTTTGTGAACACATCTATGTGGGCTGAACCCAGTCATCCCCACGGGACTCTGGAGTAAAAGAAACTGGTATCAGTTTGCTCATGACCATGCTACTTTCTATGCTGTGAGTAATAAAGTCCTTTATTTTGACTTACACGTCTTGTGTCTTCTAGCATCATCCACGAAACAGTACTGGGCTAAGTTGTGAGCTTGAAAGTAGGGGAAAAAACTCAGTTCTTAATAATTCTTGAAACCTTCCATTTGATTATCATTTAGATAGATTATCATTTATTAGTAACTATGATGAATACTGTGGTGCTTTCTTTACTCTCTTCTATGCTCATCACTGCATCAAAGATGAAATATCTGAATGCCATAGAGAGACAGTCTGTGACACTCTCCTCCTAAATTGAAACCAACAATATGCTTTTGATAATAAAAAAAGGAAACCACTATATTTTAATACATTCTTTTCATCTTAAAATAAGACCCTATATGCACTTTACATTTCTCTTTAAATACATCAGTAAAGTATTTTATTCTGATTGAGAGTAGCTTGTGTATTTATTCTCTCTGACCTCTAAACTGACCTGAGAAAGGACCTGGAATGAAAATGAGGATGAGAACATCAGCCTCAGCTGGCCATGGAGGGCAGATGGTAAAGAGAACTTCAGTCCAGCCAAAGATTCCTGCATCTTCAGGAGATAGCGAATTTAGCAGGCAAAATTTATTGCCACGCTATAATTAAATCAACTTCATTCACTCATGTCAGAAACATAAAAGTTGAGATGCCTCAGGCCGCATTGAAATACACAAAGAGGGTGTTGATTAATTGAACTACATGAATAGGAGGCAGGAGAATTGTCCAAGTGCTGACTCTGAGGCAAGGTAAGGCATCTTTGGCCCTAGGCAGATCTACGTTACATGCTGCACATGCAGTTATTTAAGGCACATGATCATCCTCTGCACTCGCACACTCTTGTAATGCTTCATTCCAACCCAAAAAAATAATGTTCGCATTAAGAATAGAAAATCTTGGCTATATTGGGAAAATATAGGCATTGTCTTTTTATTATGGCAATTGTGGTGTATAATTTCCAATTCCTTATTACGTTAATCCCAATTCTCTTGTAAAAAATCAAGACTCATGGATTATCCTGGAGATTCCATCTATGCACCTTAACAAAACTAACATCAGTGACCACATCCATTGCGTTTCTTTAAAAAAAAATTGGACCCAATTTTAAAAGTAAACAATTTTATTTTAAGTATATAAAACTTGAATCCTCTTCTGTTCCATAAATCTGTAAAATCTAAAAATCAGGCCTGCAATGATGTTAGTGTTAGAAAATTTTTTCTAGTCTTTTAAAAATGTTTATTTTACTTAATTCTGGGTATTAATTGAAATAACTTATCTAATTATTTCTTTAAAATCCAAATAATTATTTAATTTACATAAATTGTATTATCCTTTATTCATCCTCATTATCTTAGTGGTAGATATCACCTATAGGAAATATTCAAGAATTTTTCACTTAAGTGAAAAGTCTAGTTTTTCATGAGTGCATGTTTTTTAGCAGACTAGTCATATATTACACCCATTTATAAAAATCATTCTTAAAATACCAGAACAAAGTTTCCAAAAGAAAAAATGGTGGAAAGTTGAATAATTGGAAACAAAACAATGTTAATCTTAAGTATTTACAGAGTATATTAAAAGGTCCATTTTTAATCTGAAGTATATGGATAAATATCTCAATTCTTTACTTAGAATGGAACATGTAGATATGTTAATAAAAAAATTATAAGAAAACATTATCTGAAATCTTTTTTGAAGGAGTACAAGCATGTTGAGAGTCCTCTCTTATTGATAAATGAAAATGAGCATTTTGTTAAACTTAAGGGCAATTTTGGAAGATTAAAAAATACATTTGTAATCTTTGTTTGATATTAGTTATATAATAACAATAACAATATAGTAGTGAATGTTGATTTTACAATGTAGAATACTTCAACTCTACCCAAAGATATCAAGGCAATTTACTCTAGCAAATTTTACCAACTCCACCTTTCTTACATTTGAACAGCCATATGTTTCCTCAAGCTGGTAATTCATATCTCTGTAGTCATCTATGTTTGCTTGAAATTTGAGTGACATCAACCTTCATATGTCCTGATCACCTTGTTGAAATATTTTGGTCTTAGAGTCTTTAGTAGTCCATCTCAGATTCCAACCAATGCTTCTTGAAATAAAAAAATGTACATTAAACCAATGTTCTCGGTCTTAGTGTTCCATCAGTCTTAGTTTAATTAAAGGCAGATACGATATGATGTGGAGTAAGAATACTTTCTTCATGAATGTATATTTGTTGAGAAATGGATTCACTTTGAGGCTCTTACAAAAGAACACCCTGCTAAAGATAGGCTAAAAAGATCTCCAATTTGCACGTAGACTCTTAGGAATTTCTTTATTTTAAAATTTGTATTCAACCTCATTTTCACCCACATGGGAAAGAAAAACAAAACACACACATCCAAACATCTTTAAAAAACATTAAGCTAATCATTTCCTTGCTATCTTAATAGATTAGGTAGTTAGCTAAAGGGACGGATATAGTGAAAATTATACTATTAGTAATATATTAATAACAATATTTATATAACATTGACTATGTGCCAACCATTATTGTATGTATTTTACATATACTAATTAATGTTAAAACCATCCTATGAATTAAACACTAACATTACACCTGTTTTGAAGATTAGGAAATTGAAGAGTAGAAAGGTTAAGTAATTTAGAGATACCATTAGTGGCAGAGCCTAGGCTCTGTAATTCCAGAACTTGTGATTTTAATCACTACTTTATGCTGTTCAAGAATTTCATTTTCCAAAGAAAAAGCAAACAACACAATTAGGAACAGGATTCACTCAGTTTTGAAATTCAATTCCATTTCACTCTCACTATGTATTTACAACTGACTCTACATATACTATTTCTAGTTAAAGTTGGCCCCTGGTCACAATGCAAGGAAATATGAAATCATAATTTTAAGGGAGATAAACATAAAGTATATTTCTATCAAGTAACACTCATAAGGGAAAGAGTCAGGACATATATAGAATATTGTTTTTATCCGCTAAATGAATAAAAACTAACATATACTGAGAATTTACAATATTGCAGGTATGCTAAGTGCTTTACATGCAGTAGCTAGGTTACCCCTTGTTTTCATCCTCTGGTGTAGGTGCTATTATCTTCACTTAATGTGTGTAGAAATTAAAGATCAGAGTGACTGAGGTGTTTACCCAAGTGTCAGCAACAAAATTTCAATCCAGATAGTACTGCAACTGCTTCCAATGAAAAATGAATAAAAATTGTCAAGTTAGATGGCAAAAGGAAAAGTTATAAAAATAATAGGGCTATTGAAGATGGAAATGTCCATGCTGGAATAGATTTCAAATGTAATACAGTTTTTGAAAACCAACTAACAAGATAAAAATCAACCACAAACTATGATAGATATAAAGGAAAAGAATAAACAGCTATTATTTTCCCATTATTCCAGAGCTGGAAAGTGCTCAGGAAAATTAAGTGTCGATATGGCAAAGACAAAATTAAAGTTTTTTTTCTAAGCATAGACACAATTAACCTGTGAAAATGACTCATCCTGGATGGTAATGAAGCAGATAGCTTAGTGAAATTGAGAAAACATATCTGATTCACTATAATGGGATTTTCAGTTAGATCAAATCACACATTGTATTAGTCATCCTCAGTCAGGGCCTATGCTGATGAGCAGAAAGGGTCACATAAGAAAATCTTATTTTCCTCCAAGTCCAGAAGGGTCGTGATTAAAAAATATGATAGTAAACATTTACTTCATGTTCAAATGAGGGAATGGCATGTAGATGTGCCAGTGGTGTGTGAAGGCACAGTTCTGTCTCTAGTGTATTACTATGTACTGCTTTGCCCCATGAGTTGCAGTTCTCTACCTCATACCAGGGAGGAAAAAGAGACAAAGGTTTCCTTGGTTTCGAGAGAAGAAAAGGAGTTCCCGGTAATTTCTCATGCATTAGAAAAGTGAACTATCCTTAAGATGTCGTGAACAGTTCGGAAGGTGGTTCATAAAATGGCAAAAAGCAAGGGCAGGACTCACCACAGGAATTAAAGATCTCACAGTTTTAAAGATCTCTATGCTGAGGATCACTGACTTGTATTTTTACTCTAATTCTGCCACTACTTGTGTGATGAAGGGCAATCAGCCTTGACTATAAAGTGTTGGCATTTTCCTTTCTGTAAAGCGTTTGAATTAGTTGAACTCATATAAGTTTATATATTAATAATATTCCTTCGGATTATCACTGCCTGTATCTTACAGAAAGCTGTAATAGTATCCTTTGTAATAGAAGTCTAGGATATAGAGAAATATTTTAGTGTTTCTTTGAGATTTACTGTTCAGGCAGTTCCATGATGAAAGCCTGTTCTGGGCTTTCAGAAATGTGCTTCTGCTGGACCTGTTCATCTCTTGGCAAGAGGGCATTCCTATTATTTTATTTTTTATAAATAATTTTTTTAAGTGTATCCATTTAAAAAAATTAACAGTTTATTTTTGAGAGACAGAGAGAGACAGAGTGCAAGCAGGGATGGGCAGAAACACAGAATCTGAAGCAGGCTTGAGGCTCTAGGCTCTAAGCTGTCAGCACAGAACCCCACACAGGGCTCGAACTCACCAACTGCGGTATCATGACCTGAATCAAAGTCAGAAGCTCAACCAACTGAGCCACCCAGGCATCCCAAAAATTTAGCCAGTTTTGTGTGAGTGACAGAGAGAGAACGTGCATGCATATGCACACAAATGAGGGAAAGGCAGAGAGAGAGGCAGGGAATCCCAAGCAGTCTCCACAGTGTCAGCACAGAACCCAAGGTGGGGCTTGACCTCATGAAATTGTGAGATCATGACCTAAAACAAAATCAAGAGTGGGATACTCAATCAACTGAGCCACCCAGGTGCCACGCCCTTATTATTTTGATGATTCAGATTACATATTGCAAGTTTGAATATGTTTACTTTTTGAACATAGTCCTTGTTCCTATTACTAGATTTTCCCCCTAAATAGTCTGTATCTATTTTCTGAGAACGTTTACCCTTTTGTGCTCTCATCACTTACAGCAAGGGCAGGACTCACCAGAGGAATAATGCAGTTTTACAGATCTCTACACTGAGGATAATGTTACTTGGATTTTTATTCTAATCCAACCACTTCTTGCGTGATAATAGACAATAAGCCTTCATTTTAAAGTGTTGGCATTTCCTTTTTTTTCACTTCAAAGTGTTGGCACTTCCTGTTTTTCTCCAGATCACTATTTCAATTAAAATATAGAGGATCTGCTATTCACATAAAATGGAGTTCAAAGTAAGATTGAAAAATATTATGTGGAATGGTGATGTTTTCCAAAACAACCTATAAAGAATCCAAGAATCAGAATTCATTCCTCTTTAAATTAAACATTTTATTAAGTAGAACATAAGTAGTGGACACTGATGTAAAATGTGTTGCTCTCTTGTTTTTGCTTTTTACAGATCTAGATAATGTGGAAGGAATTGCTGTGGACTGGATCGGAAATAACCTTTACTGGACAAATGATGGCCATAGGAAGACCATTAATGTGGCCAGGCTAGAAAAAGCTTCTCAGAGTCGGAAGACTCTTTTAGAGGGAGAAATGTCCCATCCCAGAGGGATTGTGGTGGATCCTGTTAATGGGTACGTAATATTTGATTAGCCTAATAGGAGGAAGATATATATATATATATATATATATATATATATATATATATATATATATATATATATATATATATATATTTAGTAGTGGCAAGTTTGATTTAAATTCACACATGAATGGCCTGATTGGGAAAGCTACTCATTTAATGATTTTCTCTTATAGAAAATATGCTAACTAAATGTGTCAAAATACATTTAACTGAAATAAACAGATTATTTTTATAAAGGATATATTTACTTGGTGTACTCAGATAAAGACCATACTTCTCCATTTTAAATTTTTTTTTTTTTCAACGTTTTTTATTTATTTTTGGGACAGAGAGAGACAGAGCATGAACGGGGGAGGGGCAGAGAGAGAGGGAGACACAGAATCGGAAACAGGCTCCAGGCTCTGAGCCATCAGCCCAGAGCCTGACGCGGGGCTCGAACTCACGGACCGCGAGATCGTGACCTGGCTGAAGTCGGACGCTTAACCGACTGCGCCACCCAGGCGCCCCGATACTTCTCCATTTTAGACTGCCTGACACCAAGATAAATAATCGATTGAAAGAATCAATCAGTTTAATTGTAAAGGGCATTAAAATTTCATGTATTCATAAAATAGCAAATATTTTTATTTATATTTTTTGATACATTTACTGTGAGCCAGGCATTTTGTTAGATAGGTTCACTATACTCCTTTCCTTTAATTCTCACAAGAATCCTTTGAATTAGTTGTAATTTTCATCCTTGATTTATAAAGAAGAAAAAGGTAATTGATTTTCAGAAGATCATTCAATTATTAAGTGACCAACTAGATATTTAAACTCAAGCAGTATATCCCAGAATTTACTCATAACCTCTATACTCCACTACTTTTTACTAGTCTAGGTTAGTAATCACATAATTTTAGCATAATCATAGTTTTCATAGAGTGAAATCATTTTGAGGTATGTACCACGTGTTTTAGGATGGAATAGTTTATGCAATTCTCAGGTAAATTTATTTCCTTTTATTTGTATTCAGAGCTATTACCTGAACACAAACAACACTGTACATATAGAAATATTAAAAAACTATGAACATTCCTAACAGAATGTCAGAATTAAATGAATAGATTACATATTTTAAAAGTACAGTTGTTATACGTGACATTTATAACTCCATGTCTTATATTTCACTGTTTGAAACTAGCATCACAAAATGAATATACCTTACACCTTACTACACACATACAAAAAATACTCCATTGAATAGGAAACATGTGGCTTCCTTATAAACTGTGATCACTAGATTATAGTTCCTAGAATTGTTTGTGTTGAGAATAGCTCCAAACACAATTACGGTGCTTCCTTTGACTGAAATTTAAACAGTGGCTGAACTCATTGTATGTGTTTTTATAAGACATAATTATAATTTCAGTGATTTTATGTGTGAATTCTGTAATTATCTGTCCTATTCCTGGCCTTTAAAACCAAACCATCTATCTGACCTTTAAATCAAGGCAATCTGAGAAACTATTTATTACACACATCTTCTACATCTTCCTGAAGCAAGATATCTTAAAACAGCATCTTTGTTCTCAGTATTCTGTTAGAGAAATACTTTGTGATAGTTAGAGTCTTCGTGGTGTTCAGATGACACAAAAACGGAAGTCATAGAATCATATGATTTAGGAGGAAATTTAGAGGCCACTAGTCCCATCTCTCAATTCCTATTCAGGAATCCCATCCAATATTTCTCTAATAGACAAGCATCCAACTTAGATTTGAAATCTATAGCATCTACATAGTTGACAGTATTTAGGGGCAACTCAAATTGACTCATTGACACAATATCTGCATCTCTGTAATATATACTAGCTGGCTCTGTATTTGCTCTAGTGCTACAAAGAATGACTCTTCTACCTCTTCCATCAGACATTTTCTAATAGAACACTGCTATTATGCACCAACCTGAAAACCATATATATTTGTGTACACACACACACACACACACACATTTTTTTTTTCTCCTAGCAATATACTACAGCAGACTTTTGCACTAGGTATACAGTGGTTAATAAAACAGGCATAACATTAATCCTTATGAAGCGTCTTCTGTTGTCTATGAGGTGGAGGGTAGGGAGATAGAATGAGAAATAAGTGCCCAATGGGCAACTAACATAATTTCAACAGATCAGAATGGAGGAGGAAAACAAACGGGATGACATGATGGAGACTAATAGGTAGAAATTGATTTCAGTAGGTTTGCTGAAAGGCCTGAGGAGGCATCATTAAAACCAAGATTTAATTGTAGAGAAGGACTTGGCAATGGAGAGTGAGGGAAAGAGGATTTCAGATCAAGAAAATGGTGCATTTGAAGATCTTAATTTGGGTAAAAGCTTGAATGTGAGGAATGGCAACGAGGACAGTGGAGCTGCGCCATTCATAACAAGGGGAGAAGTGACAGAGATGCACTTGTCCACCAGGATGACAGCTTTGTACTTTGTCTTCGGTGCAGGGTAAAATGTGGAAGTGAGAATCAGATTTATATTTTAAAAAATCGAATCTGACTTTCCTGGGGAGAATGGATTGGAACATAGAAGTAGAATTGGGATCATGTTAATTTAATTGTCCCAATTGTTTGAGCATAATATAATTTTTTTTTTTAAAAAAGAAGAAACTTTAGTTTGGAAAAGTCCATTTAAAATAGCACAGTGTAACTTTATACAAAACATTACAAAATAAGACACTTGATTTATTAACGTTTTTCTACCATAATATCTATTTGCAGCCATACACAGAAGGAGAGCATTACAGGTTTTCTCTACCATAATAGCCTATTAACAAAATTACTCATTCTAGAGATTTACTTCATCCAGAGATTTATAAACAATTACAGAATCGGTAATGAACATGTTCATTTAATTCTTTATTCAAATATACTATTAACTACCATGTAGGAAATCTAATGTGCTTGGTGTGCACGCACACACACACATTACCTGTATTATAAAATAGAATGAAATAATGTTCTTCAAAAATACTTGAGGTTTTTAATTCAGAATTGAGCTTTACACAATGAATAGGATTTGCAGATAAGTAGATTTGGTCTCAGGGTCTTAGGATGTGCAGTCATAAGGTTAGTCACTGTCCTCTGAAGGGACAGTGTAAATACTTGTTTAGAGGCAGGGACATTAATGGCCATTTTGAGATGAGATAAGTTCATTAAGCCTAAAGCAGAGGGCATGTGAAGGAACATAGAGAATAAATTAGAAATATGCAGAAACCTTCAATGTTGGGATTAAAAGATGGGATTTTCTTTTCTGACAACAGAGTAATCAGATGGTTTTGAGAATAAAAGTCACATTTTTTTAATTCGTGACCTGGGAAGACAAGTGATAGCAATATGACAGGCATATGTGAACAACCTGTTAGGAGTTCCCTTTGAAAAGGGATAAGAGACAGACTGTGGCATTTGTAATAGGAACAGAAAAGAGACACTGGAAGAATACAGTTGGCAGGTCTCAACAGTTGTTGAAATGGGGATAAAGCTGGAGGAGGAATTGGTTATGATGGCATTTTTCTCAAGCTGATAGCTCCAGGTGAATTCCCTCCGTTCCAATAATTTCACACTTCATAATTTATGTCAATAACTTAGAAAACTGCATCTTCAGTTCTGACTCATCAAAATATTATCTATAGTAAATGTGTCCAAAGCTGAGCACATATTTTCCCTCAAACATGATCTCCAGTATCCCTATCTCAATTAATAGTACCTGCTCTCTAGTTAACTGCTAGATGTTATGGCAACACTAAATTGAGTTTTTTAACTGTGAAATTTATGCCAGAGAAGTGCTTCAGGATTTAAATATTTCTAGGGTCCACCACATAATACTGTTTAATTGGGGTACATCATTAACATCAATAGTCCAAGCTTAGTGATGTAGGATACAATAATGAATAAGAAATAATCCCTGACCTTAATTATTTTAATTTTTAATTGAAAGCATATGACATGTGACACGTCAAATATAATACAGGGCATAAGTGCAATAAATACTATAAAATAACTAAAAAATGTCACTAGGAAACAATGGAAAGACCTTATTTTGACAGAGAGGCTAGAGATAGACTTCATCAAATAATTGTATTTGAACAGGAGTTGAAAAATAGAGGTGCAATTTTTCTTGCCATATTAGCAGAAGGCTCGCTTAATCTAATATTTATCTAATGAATACCCAAGTCACACATATAAAAATAATTTATATTAGTTTCTGCTTTCTATACTTCCTATTTTCTGTGTTTAGGAATCTTCACATTTCATACTGATTATAAGTCTTCTACAATATAACTTTTCATTGCATAATGAAATTGATAATCACATACGTAGCTTTTGTTACATTGGCACTCTTATTTAAATATTTATCTTATATTTTATTTGAATGAAGATAATCTTAGATAATGGATCAGATCACAACAATTTCTTCAAATAGCAAAATAACATAAAATATGCTTGTGTTATCCAGAATTACCCATACTTGTGTCTGTCTGTATGTGTAATTTGGGTTGGAGAATCAAAGAAAAAGAGTGTCACTATAGTCAAAAGAAAAACTAGAGGGGAAGATAATTGCAATTTTAACAAGTTGTAAATTAGCAACCACAATAAAACTGCATTGACTAACCATATTTAATATTTCAAGAAAGTATTAACAGAAATATAAAAAAGTTGCATATTTCTCATTCGCATACTCGATTTATGCAGCTGAAGTCAACCACTTATACCAAACTAGCATAGGACTAGAGCAACTAGAATAACTGCTTCATTTGTTCCTAATTTTGTCCCAATATTGAGACCACTTGAAGAACATGCTGGATGCAAGCAAGATAAACATATTTCCATGTTTATTTCTAGGATTAGAATGTATTTTGACTTAATAAAATTCACCAATATCAATAATTTTCATGTCTAAAAGGACATATCAACATAATTGTAAACTGTCACGGGAATTTTAAACACTTGAACTGGAACAAAATAATGGATTGTGTGTTATATCCTCACTTGTTCCAAATCTTCCTGTTTAGATCTCAATAGGATTTTTAGTCATGGATACAGATTTTTCCCAAATGACCTCTGAAATTCTTTAGGGTCCACAAAATGTGGAAGGAAGAGGATCTACTACGGACATTTTCAAGGTCAGCAGCTTAGAAAAGCTTTAGAGCTTTATAAAGTTGTATATGAGGCAACTGAATTGAAACCTACACTTTAATTAATAACTACGGAACTTTCACATGACCCTAGAATAACACATGTGGAGGGTTTTAACCTTAATCATGAAGGAATTGGAACATTCCCTCAAGGCCCCCTCTCCCACTATTATAGCTTATACAAAAGACTTGTTTTTAAAGGCAGAAGCTTTTTTTTGAGATGGAAATTAAAGCTCAAAATCTCAAGGTCAGTCAACCTGATGTTATTAAACTTATGTGCAGCTAAATCATCTTCTGTGGATTTTGAGGTAATAATAAGCAGCAATAAAGCATAGATCATTTGCATCAGGAAGACAAATTAGGCTTGACCAGATAAACCCAGTATGGCCATACTTTTTAGTACAAAGGCAATCCAATTGCCTGTCTTACAAAAATAATAATTCATCTGAGATTAAATAAAGCCTGGAGTAGATCATTAATAGCACCATGCATTCTCATGTCAGTCAATCTGCTTTTCAATCACACAATTGATTGTATGTTTTATGAAAGGGGCAACATTTAAAAATAGTAACACCTCAAAGGTCAATTTCCAAACTTGGTATCGACACCAAAGAAAATCAATATTTGGTACTTACTCTTAGATTAAACAATGAATGAGGCCAGTAATTATGGTCATCATGGTAGTGGTTTTCTCTAATGTGTCTAAATGGACTGGCTTCACTGAACACATCTGTACTTCCCTGAGTACTTCACAGATGTGCCCTCCCTTTGGCAGATGAACATTTGGTTGAAAAACAAATCAGAAAGTAGTTAGATTTTATGGAAGTGCCCAGGCTGAAGAAGGGTCCCTCTATAAGGTGGCTCGTTGAAATAACATGTGTGCACTCTCGTTTGTAATGTCTTAGTTGGATGTATTGGACAGACTGGGAGGAAGATGAAATAGATGACAGCGTGGGAAGGATCGAGAAGGCCTGGATGGATGGCTTCAATCGGCAGATTTTTGTGACTTCAAAGATGCTGTGGCCAAACGGTTTAACTCTGGACTTTCACACCAACACATTATACTGGTGTGACGCCTATTATGATCATATTGAAAAAGTGTTTTTGAATGGAACTCACAGGAAGGTAAAAGACAAATGCTGCTGTTTTTTTTAACTCACAGGCTGCTTCTTCACAGAGCCTTGTTGTGCGGTGTTAAAAATACTTTCAAGTTTATTTTTACCCCTCTGAGGTGGCTGCCAGTAGTCTCTGTGGGGTGGCTAAAGGAGGCTGAGCATTAAGTAGTGCAGCTGGCACTTGCCTCCGGGAGACCAAGGCCAGCTCACTGTGGTATGCCAGGATTTGTGGGATTTTAAAAAGAAGCTCTCAGGATATCAGGGCTGTTTTAAAACGCAGTTTTTCTACATTACTGATGAGTTTGCTATGACCGAGCAACCAACTCTATTCAAATATCTTTAATATTTGCAGCTGAAAATTAACCTATATATTATGAAAAATTAATTATAGTGCATTTATTTGAATAAAGAACTTCATGACATTGGAATTGAAACTGAACTGAACTTCAGGGTTATTGCTGTGAATACACATCAACTTCTTCTTGCCTCTTTTGGTAAGACCATTGCAAAGTGATTTTTAAATTCTTGGGTAAATTGAAGATGGAGTTGACTGTCTGACAGAGGCAGTGTTGACAAAACATCACCTCTACTTTTCATCTTATAATAACCTGCATGCATATAACATTATGAACTGACTTCACCTGTTTAGTTAAATAACAGAAAATGAAATGCTAGAAATTATCAAGATGCTTCCATTGATAAGATAATAATAGTATGATGCCATACTTCCTTCTTTTTGGAAAGGAAGATTGCGCGATGGACCAAGCCTCCTCATTATGAATTCTGTTTGACAAATAAATATTACATTAATCAGCTAAGACCATTTCAATCATTGGTTGACTCTAACCATGCTTTTAATATTTTTCCCCAATAGTAAAATTGATTGGCATTTAACCTAATGTCACATACTTTAAGAGGTGCCAGGTAAATATTTATGATTCCTTTGAAGGGATTGATATATACACCATGTAGATAACATTTTAATGGCTAGCATATTTTAACATTCATGGATGTGACAAAATAAAAGTAAGAATCTGTCTTGATTATTCAATATATGAAAATGTGATATGAAGAATTAAGATAAAAGTAGCAAAAATGGAATTTCCAACCCCACATTATTTAGATAAGTTCAATTCTTTAATATTAAGTGGAGTATAAAATTATTTTTCATATTGTATACAGTATCATTTTATAAATGGTGAAAGGTGGAAAGGAATTATGTTCGGAGGTGTTACTCCTTATTCCTCTTCTACAAACCTACATGTGAAAACAGCACTTAGCACTGAGTGCTCCAGTTAAACAACAACAAAATGCAACTAGAACATAAAGGATATACTAAGAAAATCAAAACTGAAGTTAGTCAGTGAATCTTGTTTAGCTACTTACTACTAATAAATGTTTCTGTGTTCAAAATTAAAATCTTTACCTCCCTCCCTGTCATTTCCTAGATTTCTTCAATTTGCATTAGCCCAATTAGGTAGGAGAATCCCTTTCACTCCCAATTTTGTAAGACTCTGTTTTATTCCTTGGGTATTGGATAAGCAATATCACAATATTCATAATGACACTAATTACTCAGATCAGTTTCTGTTCCAGGTTATGATACTGGAATATCATAAAGAACAGAGACAAGGAAGAGTGTCAGGCAGTCCTTTTAATGTTTGCACTTTGTGACCATATGAGTAATGTCGTATATGAGAGCATTTAAATGGATGAAATACAAATGGGGTCTCCCTAAAATAACATGTCCTAAAAATAGGAAAATATGCTCACATTGTGAAATCCATTTTTTAAATATACTGAAGGAAAATATGTTAAGATGTTAGATCATTATGTTTTATACTTATTTGAGTGTCATTTTCTCTAAACAGTTATGTTTCTAAAGGTCAGTTTAGATTTTTCACAATGTGTTTATATTTTACAGATTGTTTACAGTGGGAAAGAGTTGAACCATCCTTTTGGACTGTCGCATCATGGGAATTATGTGTTCTGGACTGATTATATGAATGGTTCCATTTTTCAATTAGATTTGGTAACGAATGAGGTGACATTACTGAGACACGAAAGACCACCCCTGTTTGGGCTTCAGATTTATGATCCACGGAAGCAACAAGGTATTAAAAACCATATAAAATTGCTTCTGAATTTTACATAAAATAATACTTCACAGTATTTGCAAAAGCTTTTATTCTGACAGTGTTACTGATGTTTTATGATAAAAGGTGTCTAGTCACTCCAAGGTCAATCAAATCTTGGACTTTGTCACCATAAACATTTATTATTTATTGTTCAAAACAGCCTAAGCAAGTAACGGGGAATTTTATTTGAGTGAAGCTCGAGGTTTTCACCAAATGCTTTCTTTTTCATGTCCTTTTCACAAAAGAGGTATTTAAAGTATTTAAAGTAAAAAAAAATGCACTTAATGTTTTTCAAGAGTATTGTGAGAAGTGAGAAAAACTTTTAGTGGGAATGGAATGTTATTTGAATATATTTTAAAATATGTGATAAATGAAAAGAGTTTTGCAAACTGCATCTTACTGTATTTATCTGATTAGTTTCATAGTGATTTAAAGAATGTTTAATTATTTTGAAGGGTATGAAAGTGAAATAATCTACCACGATATGCATGTGTACTTAAAATCACATAATATCATTGTGTATTTTAACTACATGAGTTATTAATATTTATTAGGCCATCTACAAATTGCATGACTCAGAATTTAGATATTAAGCAAAGAAAAAAAACTTAGTAAATTATGTGGAAGACTTTTTGTTATGAATCTAAATAGTTACTTTTCCTTTTATTTAGAGATATTCTTGTGGAAGTTAAATGAACATACATTTCAATAAATTTATGCAACATGTGAGAGAATAAATACCTGGCTTACTGTAAAATGGACTTGGGCTTAAATCCAGGTTCCAACACTTTTTCTTCTGAAACTTTAGACATACCATGAAAGATTTAACAAAGAAATGTTTTCTTCATAAAATTCCCGTAAGAATTAAATCACTGTTGTGATTACTTAGAACAGTGCCACCTACACATTTTTAATTAATTTCTTCTTATCATTTCTGTATAAGGAGGCATATTTTTAATGTTCCCTTCCATAGAAGAATGTTAAGTAAATATTCAAAGGAATAATGTGTCACAATTAACAAAGCACATGCCTCTAATAAAAATATATGGAACTTATTGCTATGTTTCATGAGGAAATATACCTGGTGTTCTAGACGATGCCATTGACATATAATTGTTCAGAGCTATCTCTTAGATGGACAAAGCTTTTAAAGTGCTTTATAAAAATTTTCAATTAAAGGCACATTAAAATGGAAATCTAGCCTTAATTACTCACCTGTTTATACAACCTTTATTGTAGAAACCATTATGTTCCGTCTTACTGAGAGAATGTGTTTGGGCAAATTGATTATTTTTCATAAACTTAGGTGAAAAAATCAATTATTCTTAGATTCCTACCCAGTCTTCTGGTAGCCAAGGATTGACTGTTAGTTAGCCAAATCTTTTGAATAAGTAATATAGTATGGAAAGGATGCTGGACAACATATTTTTCGTGTAGTCAGTAGACATTGAAATTGGATTACTCACTTAGCATCTAAATTTTTAATATTTTTTTCCTAAATTAATCAAAGTAAGTAAAAAGCTCTCAGATGTTCAAATGCAGACATGTTATCTTACCATGTTATAATTTCAGTGAAAATTATGAGAGAGAAAATGGTATTTCTCTTTATAATTTGTGAACATTAAATATTAATAAATATTTAGAAACACATAATCAGTGGTACACAAACTTGGTTATATACTGTCTTGTTTGACTATTTTTCTAAGAATAAAATAGCTGCATTTGAATAAAAAATCAATTTCCTCCATAGGGACAGATCACTATTTCTTCATGGAATGTAATAAACTAGTATTATATAGCCTTGTATTTTCTCTCTCTGAAAGACTATAGTATATGATTGTTTACATTGTACAAACTTTTGTAGTATTTATACATGAATCTGTGAAAAAATATATATACATATATACACAATAGATACTAACACACACACACACACACACACACACACACACACACACACACACACCATCCCTCAGAAATACCATGAGTAATATCCAGGAATGTCATTAATGTACCATCTAAACTCTTTTAGACTTGGTGTCAGAAAATTAGTCAGCTAATTTGACCTCTCCAGATCAGAAGAGACTCTTATCAAATTACTTGTTAATAAAGCAGCTAATTTCAGGAAGGTAGATATATCATCACACTAAACAGAAAGCTACCCCTAGAAATGAATTCCTAAGTAATGCATAGGGATTTAGGGCAAAACCGTTTTTTTTTTTTTTGTTTTTCTTATATGCTACTGTTGTTTCTTCTGATTTAATTAATAAACTTTAATTCTTTTTCACTTGTATTAGATATCTAGAAAAATTTTTATAATCCTCTCCTGAAATTCCTCATATAAAGTAGAACAATTGTATACTACTAACATACTTTTACCTGTTTATTCTCTAGGTTCAGAAGCACACTTTTATTTTTCCCCATGTTTAAGAGAATGAGATCATCAAAACTAAGTGCAATATCTAAAAAAGGTTGATGACTAATTTCCTATATAGAATTAAAAATAATTGATTAGCTTCTATGTTAAATATATGAAATTTATTAACTAATAACTAACTAATTCTAACTTCCAGGAGATGGGTCAAACATTATTTAAGTCTCACAAGAGATGTTTAATATAGATACTATAGATTCCTGTTGTGCATATGAAAATCCCGAGGATCAGGCACGTGTAGCCCTTTGCCCTCAGGAAATAATGAGCCAGGGATAAACTGAGATTCAAATTCAGGTTTGTCTAACCACAAAGTGTTTTTATGTGATTAATTTATGTGGCCAATTTTATGAAAAGTATATAACTACTATACATTTACATTTTATTTAGCTCTGAGAGAGACAGAGGGGCAGAGAGAGAAGGAGATAGAGAATTCCAAGCAGGCTCTGTGCCATCAGTGCAGAGCCCAATGAGGGATTCTAATTCACCAACAAGTGAGAACATGACCTGAGCCAAAATCGAGAGTTAGACACTTAACCAACTGAGCCAGCCAGGCACCCCATATAACTACTATACCTTTAGATAGAAGGAAACGAGTATGTCTGTTCTGCAGTCATTGTAGTTTTGTCATTGATAAATGTATGCAAAACTTTTTTATATATATATAAAGTTCTTGACTACATTCTACAACCCAGCATTCAGAGATTTTATATTATAAAGCACTAGTATAAAGACACAGTAACCTTAAATTAATGCATGACATGTACGTTAACAACATTACTGTGTAGGTTTAGTAAGATATTTATTTATTTTTCTTATTTTTTTTCTAAGGCCCATTTCTATATATTTTTTTTTAATTTTATTTTTTATTTTTTTAAATATTTATATCCAAATTAGTTAGCATATAGTGAAGCAATGATTTCAGGAGTAGATTCCTTACTTCCCCTTACCCATTTAGCCCACCCCCCTCCCACAACCCCTCCAGCAACCTTCAGTTTGTTCTCCATATTTATGGGTCTCTTCTGTTTTATCCCCCTCCCTGTTTTTATATTATTTTTGTTTCCCTTTCCTTATGTTCATCTGTTTTGTCTCTTAAAGTCCTCATATGAGTGAAGTCATATGATTTTTGTCTTTCTCTGACTAATTTCACTTAGCATAATAGCCTCCAGTTCCATCCACGCAGTTGCAAATGGCAAGATTTCATTCTTTTTGATTGCCAAGTAATACTCCATTGTGTGTGTGTGTGTGTGTGTGTGTGTGTGTGTGTGTGTGTGTGTGTATCACATCTTCTTTATCCATTTATCCATCAATGGACATTTGGGATCTTTACATAATTTGGCTATTGTTGATAGTGCTGCTAAAAGACATAAATAGACACTTCTCCAAGGAAGACATCCAGATGGCCAACCGACACATGAAAAAATGCTCAACATCACTCATCATCAGGGAAATACAAATCAATACCACCTTACACCTGTCAGAATTGCTAACATTAACAACTCAGGCAACAACAGATATTGGTGAGGATGCAGAGAAAGAGGACCTCTTTTGCATTGTTGGTGGCAATGCAAGCTGGTGCAGCCACTCTGAAAAACAGTATGGAGGTTCCTCAAAACTAAAAATAGAACTACCCTACGACCCAGCAATTGCACTACTAGGCATTTATCCAAGGGATACAGGTATGCTGTTTCGAAGGGACACATGCACCCCCATGTTTATATATTTTTTTCTAATGTTTGTTTATTTTTGAGAGAGGGAGAGAGAGAGAGAGAGAGAGACTGCAAGCAGGAGAAGGCAGAGAGACAGTCAGACACAAAATCTGAAACAGGCTCCAGGCTCTGAGCTGTGCACACAGAGCCAGATATGGGGATCAAACTCACAAACCATGAGATCATGACCTGAGCCAAAATCAGACAACTAACCGACTCAGCCACCCAGGTGCCCCAAGATTTATATTCAGTGGTAGGGTCATCATCACAAATTGTATCTTTTCAAAATTTCCATTTTGGAAATAATCACTACCAAAAAATAACCCAGAAGGCTAATTAAGGCCTTAATGCAGTTAACATGCATGTGTGCATGCACACACATGCATGCATCCCACACACAAAGTAACTTCAAAGCAAGGCAAATTTTCAATGAGCATATAACTCTACAAGAGAGAAAGGACACATTTTATCCTTTCCTCTGATTGATTGACATTATTCAAAGTTGACTCCTCTGAAATTATCCTAGATGAAATCAGTATCTGAACTTAGGATCCCACTTTACTGGGTTATTTTCCAACTTTTAGGATGAATGCGAAGTCTAATCTCTCTTCCAAAGTGTAAGTCAGACTGTCTATCCATCCAATAGGAAAAACAAAATCTCCATTAGTTTATATATTTCATATTAGGTATAGAGACTTCTTACTTCACATATGATAAAACTTGGAGAAGTGAAGAGTCTAAGAAGCATGTAGAAAAGGGGATTTCTTCCCTCCTATCCTTCTGATGAAAATTTAGATAAAATAGAACAGTAGTATTCCTTTGTGGTGATGATTTATGTATTTTGTTATTTGCTAGAAATAAAAGATACTTTATTAACAAATGTTAAGTTAGTAAAGTTTGTAAACACATATATTTTATTATTTTGAGTATAGCTGACACATTGTTACATTATTTTCAGGTGTATAACTTAGCGAGCTGAGAAGTTTATATACATTATGCTGTGTTCCCCACAAGTATAGCTGTCATCTGTCCCCTAGCATTGCTATTGAAATATCATTGACGGTACTCCTTATGCTGTGCTTCTTATTCCCATGACTTACTCATTCCATAACTGGAGACCTGTATCTCCCTTTCCCCTTCACCCATGGTCCCAACCCCCAACCTCCTCCTATTTGACAACCATCAGTTTGTTCTCTGTATTTATAGTTCTCATTCTGCTTTTTGTTTATTCATTTTTTAAAGATTCCATTTATGAGTGGAATCATATGGTACTTGGTTTTCTCAGTCTTATTTATTTCACTTAGCATAATACCCTTTAAGTACATTCATGTTGTTGCAAATGGCAAGATCTCATCATTTTAATGGTTGTGTAATATTCCTGTGTGTGTGTGTGTGTGTGTGTGTGTGTGTGTGTGTGTGTGTGTGTGTGTAGATCATATTTTTCTTATCCGCTTTTCTGTTGATGGACATTTAGGTTGATTCCATTCTTGGCTATTATAAATAATGCTGTAATAAACATGGGAGCATATATCCTTTCAAGTAATTAAGCACTAATATTTTAATATAAGCTGGTGAAATGTTTTCATATATCATCTACATCTTTATTACTATTCTTTGAGAATTGTAATATGCCTTTAAATAATCTACCTTGAAATGCAATGTATGTAGACAGAGTATATGCGTACTTACCTGCAAATGAGAAAAGCCCCTTTATCTTCTTAAAATGGACTTAGATATTAACAACATACAGGTACCTTGTATCTGCACACCCAAATGATTGTTTCTGTCATAATTGCTAACTAAAATTCATTCACTCACTCATCAACTAAAATTCATTCATTCATTCATTTATTCATCAACTAACTAATATTTATCAAACACTCGTCTTTTCGAGACTCTATTGGGGGTAGAGTAATTCCACTTCTCTTAACTAACATATTAGGTTTGGGGGGAAAGACAAAGATTTTGGCCCAGACAGACCACTATCTTGAACTTATTTTTAAAAGATACTCCTCATTTGTTTTCCTTCATTATTTGATTTTTTCAAAAGTAATTACTTCCAAAGTAATTTAATCTAGGATTTCATTATGTTGTTTTCACTGTGTTATTTCTCTGCCCATTATTGATTTAATTTAATTTTGTCATATATAAAAGTGTTAAAGGTATAAGAGCATAAATTTTAGATTAAAAAATCCTTGTTTTCAATTATTTAGAAATAATTATAATAAATAATCCTTATTCTACTTTATTTGTTTTTTAATAAGGACTATTTATTTCTAGACATTAGAAAAGTCATTTAAACCCTATCTCTTCAGTAGTCACATTTGCATATGAGATAAGCCTACCTTAAAAGCTTATTATAAAAATTGAATTAAATATATAAGTAACAAACAAATAAATAAATAAGGTAACTATCCCTGACATCGATGCACTGTGAATTTTCAAAATGATAGCTATCGATTGTTAATAGGCACTCATTCATTAATATTGGCATATAATTTTTTTAATCTTTATTTTTGAGAGAGAGAGAGAAAGACAGCATGAGCAGGGGAGGGGAAGAGAGAGAGGGAGACACAGAATCTGAAACAGGCTCCAGGATCTGAGCTGTCAGCACAAGCCTGACGTGGGGCTCAAACCCACAAACCACAAGATCATGACCTAAGCAAAGTTGGATGCTTAACCAACTGAGCCACCAAGGCGCCCTGTGTATAAAAATTTTAATGCTGTTTGTCATTAAATCATATTTTTAAGAGAATATTTTTACATGAAAAGTTTTGCAACCTGCTAGAAATTCAATAAAAACTGCCACATGAGCTGTATCTGAAATATGTTGAAGTAAACTGAAGAATATATATGATTTAGGCAATTCTCATGAGAGATATGAAAGTATTCAAATTAATTTAGATTTTGGATTTCTATCATGACAAGAGAATATCACTTCCTCTTTTTTAATGTATAGAATTCATTGAAAGGAATATATTTAAAAGTTCAAGTAATGGTAATTTATTTTTAAATACTTAAATTTCATATTGAATAAGAATAGTAAGCACGAATCATGCTATTGAAAAAATAATAATAATGGATATTTAGCATATATTTTCTTTTACTTTAAGGTTTTATTTATTTTTGAGACAGAGAGAGACAGAGCATGAACGGGGGAGGGTCAGAGAGAGAGGGAGACACAGAATCAGAAGCAGGCTCCAGGCTCTGAGCTGTCAGCACAGAGCCCGACGCGGGGCTCGAACTCACAGACCGTGAGATCATGACCTGAGCCGAAGTTGAACGCTTAACTGACTGAGCCACCCTGGCCCCCCATAGCATATATTTTCTATATGAAAATGTGACATGATATACTGCTTTCAGTACTTCCTTTTTACTGTTTTTAAATTCTTCATATATTTCTCAAAATATTTGGATTAAATCAAAATTTCAATAATCTGAATGTTACTAAAGTAATGAATATACAGTTTGTACATAATATTCATGAAATATTGAGAACACCTATTTCCCTATGAAGTATTACATTTTTAGTCTATGGTTATGGAAGAAGCATGGCTGTATCTGAACACTACTTAAAAAAATTGCTACATCTCTTGGTACCTGGGTGCCTCAGTCCATTAAGCAACCAGCTCTTGATTTTGGCTCGGGTCATGATCTCAAGGTCATGAGATGAAGCCCTGCTTCAGTCTCTGTGCTAAATGTGGAGTCTGCTTGGGATTCTCTCCTCCCCCCCTCTCTCTGCCCCTGCCCACCCTCCACAAAATAAATAAATAAACTTTAAAAAAAAAATTTCTCCATCTCTTGTTGGAAAAAGTTTGAACTAAGCTTCATTATCCTCTGAGTTCAGAAATTGATACTAAAACCTGAATTATTAGTTTCCATAGCTTTCAAGTATATTTTTACCTTTTATAAACATACAAAATTTAATTTACTTCTCAGAATAATGAAAAGAAATGAATATATAATTCAGATTGTTTCTTGCAATCTGTAGACACACAAAATAATCTATGAGAATGAGTTAAATATTTATTGTATATAGCACCATTTTGAAGGTTTTTTTTTTTGTTTTTAAAGTCATTCCTTAATATTCGCTATATAGCACACCTAACCCAGTACAATAATCTCATCTGTCACACCAGTCACATTTTTTGGCACTGTGCTTCAACTGCCAATACAACTTTAATGATTACATTATTTTAGTGTAGTCATTCTAAGTAATTAAAAACTATTTTTTAGTGTTTGAGTTAGAGTTTCTGATATAATCAAATGTTACTTATTGATACCTTGAAAACTGCAACATAATGTAAAATAGCCTGGACATTTACTTTGCCAATTAGATTGCTAGTGTTATAGACTTCTTTGTAACATTATGTAGGTATATATAGAAGTAAATATGCTTTATTTCTTGCCTTTCCATCTTCTAGGAATAAATGTCATCAAAATGATGATTACCCAGATTGTATAGAATCTCCAACCCTTTCAAAATTTTATGTCAGGTTTATCTTAGTTTCCAAGGGTGTCTCACAGATGTTTATGGATAATACCTTTGTGAATCTCCCCTGCTTTATTGATATCTATTGCTTACCTTATCAGTGCTTCTGCTGGTTAGGTCTACTGGGATGGTCCACTGGGACGACACTTCTACCCTTGTGCGTTACACATTCTACTGGCACTACAAGACCATTCATTTTTAAAGTTTCATAGATAAAACCTGTGTTTCTTGGACTCATCAATGCACTAACATGTCAATGTGCTCCTTGAACAAGAGGGAAGTATATTCCACTCCTTTCCCTTGTGCTCATTTGCTTTCTGTTCACTTAATATCCAAAGTCACATTCTAAGTGTTAATGATCTAATTTAGGAAGAAATCAGAATTGAATATACCAGGCCTAATCTGCTATCCTGGACAGACATCATCATGTCCTGTAACCTTGCTGTCTCCTGGTACTTATCTGCACACATACCTCTATATCTTCTAACCAACATGCAAATTCCTTTTATCTCCCAGTGTGTCCTATATTTTTAAATGTTTCTGAATTTTACTTAGTGTTCAGAAGATATCCTGACTACATTAATGAATATGTAATATACATATGCTTGTATATGTGTACATTCTTATACCTACATACATATCTTAGAAAGAATGTGAACCTTAACCTGGCTAATTTTGGATGGAATCACAGTTCTCTGACACATTCACTTCCCTCCTCTTACAGGTGACAACATGTGCCGAGTAAATAACGGGGGCTGTAGTACACTGTGCTTAGCCATTCCAGGAGGCCGAGTATGTGCATGTGCCGACAATCAACTTTTAGATGAAAATGGGACAACTTGCATATGTAAGTTTTCTTTGTGTTTTTGTATTTGTTACACTTATTGTTTGTACATATATTTTTGAAGAACAGAAGCATATGAAACCAAGGGGGAAAAAAATCAAACTTGGAAAGAGAAATTCAGATAATCACTTAGGTATAATTCTTTTTAAACTACAAATAATTAACTGAATTAATTTAATTCAAAAAGATGACCAGTGATGAAGTTTTCCAGAGTATTTGTCACTGCTGCATAATAGTTTAGTAAAATATATATGCCACAGAAGACAGTATTTCATAAAATAGGGAACCTCACTGTTAGGAGCTACAAAAATGCGTAGTTGTTAGTTATATAGATGATAGTTGATGCACATTGTAAGACCTTCGACTAAATAGTTAATAAGCTTGATTATCTATCTTTGTTGTGAAGTCAAAAGAAGCAGACAAAAGAAGAAACTTAGGGAAATCCTAGACTTTATCAAAATAGTGAATTAGTTGGATTAATTGACCTGGATTAAAGGCACTTTATTAACTTTTACTGACCGTCCTCAGTTTGTTGCATCTTGTTATTCTCATGTGGCCCTTTTGAAATTTGTTCTGTCTATACATATCAAGTCCCTTGCCACAATTATAGGAGCAATGATATGTATGTATTGAATACTATATAAATGCTTCTGGAATGATTTGAATTTGTTTCATGTTACTCATGATTTTCCAGAAAAACAGAACCAATAGCATGTATGTGTATAGAAAGCGATTTGTTATGAAGAATTGGCTCATGCAAGTATGGAGGCTGACAACTCCCCATATTTGCAGTCAGCAAGTTAGAAACTGAGAAGCACCAATGGCGTAGTTCCAGTCCAAATGCTGGTTAGGATGAAGACCCATGAAGAGCAGCCAGTGTTTTATTTGGAGTCTTAAGCCAGGGGAAAAAACAAAACAAAACAAAACAATGTCCCAGTTCAAGGCATCACGCAGGAAGAATCCCGTTTATGTGCAAGAAGGTAGGCCTTGTCATTCAATTCAGGCCTTCAACTGACTGGATGAGAACCACCCACATCTGAGAGGGTGATCTGCTTAATATAGTCTATAGATTCCAATGTTAATCTTAGGTAAAACACTCTAACAGACACACCCAGAATGATATTTGACCAAATGTCTGGGCCCTTTATAGCCTACTCAACTTGACACATAAAATTAACTGTCACAAATTGTTAAAGGATACACAAATAAATGGATTTTTCCATCACTGATAATGAGTGTCTCGGGGGAGGCAGGAGAAATAAGTATAATGAAGAAGACTTCAACTTAACTGAAATATTTGATTTCTTCTGAAGAAGAAATAATGTGAATAAAGGATTTTTTAAAGTTTTTATTTATTGATTTTGAGAGAGAGAGAGAGACAGTGCAGGCATGAGTGGGGGGAGGCAGAGAGAGAGAGGGAGACAGAGAATCCCAAGCAGACTCCAGGCTGTCAGTGCTGAGCCCTATGCGGGACTTGATATCACAAACTGTGAGATCATGACCTGAGCTGAAATCAAGAGTCAGATGCTCAACTGACTGAGCCACCCGGGTGCCGCAAGGATTTTTTAAATGATTTAATATGTGGTAGTACTTGAGAAATATATAGAAAAAATTTAAATGAAAAATCTACCCGTAATGCTACAATCCAGCAATAAACTACTAAAACATTTTGATGTTGTTCCTTTTAATTATATATCCCTGGAGGTTATTATTTTTTACTAGTACTAATGATAATCATAGGCAAAATTTATTGAATTCTTGTATAGATTTCATGTTTCTCATAAGCTGTTAATAATCGTATAAGGAAGATACTTTTACTACTTCACTTTATTATTCAGAATGAAGACTTGAGAGTTAATAACGTTTCAAAATTCCCATAATTAGCAATCAGGACATTTGGAATTTAGCCCCTAACTTATTTTATTTTGGAGACCAAATTCTTAATTATGTTGCAGTGTTACAAATTTTAGATCATACCTTGGTATAATTTATCTTGTGCTTTATTTTTACTTAATTGGAGCATAAGTGTCTTATCATGTGACTACATCTTCTTTGTAGACATGACTTTTAAACCATTTATCCTCATTTTTCTACTTGATGTTTGATGTTACTTCTGATCTATTTTTACACACTATTTGTGCATTTCCTTACTGTTTATGATCCCTTCTATATTTTAGCACATAGTCCATGGTCAATTTGTTGCATCTTCTTTACATCTTTTTTTAAGCATTTGGAATAATAACTCCAGCTTTAAATTCTATTACTTTTGAATTTTAACCATTTGAGATGAGGACTTTGGCTTTCTTTGTATTATTCTCTTTATCTTCCTAAATTTCATTCCTTATTATAATTTAGGATTTCTGACAAAAAATATTATTTTGAATCATTAATCATTGTCTTTATATAACAGGTTTTGACATATATAGCTAGTTTGTTGATCAATTTTATAATGGTTTCTTTTTGACCTGAATCAGTGCTTCACTAGTTGTATTGCTCAGTATTCAAACTTTAGCTCCTCATTGTTTAATTATTAATTTTCACTGAAGTGTAGGATAAGTATTAAAGTTGCTTCTTTAGAAGAAAAGAGTACAAAGATTGTATACTGTGGAGTTCTTTTGTTTTCTAAATAAGTCTCCTTTGCATTTATATGTGATTAACAATTCTTCTGAATATTAATTCTTGGCCAGATAAAAATTTTCTTCAAACTTCTAGAAATACTATTTAATTTAATTTAATAAATACTATTTAATTTATTATGGGATAATATACTTGAGAGCACAAATATGAATTTTACTTCTCTGGGAAAGCTTTTTTCATTACTAGTGGGATTTTTTTTTTTTAATTTTCTTTTTAACATTTATTTATTTTTGAGACAGAGAGAGAGCATGAACACGGAAGGGTCAGGGAGAGAGGGAGACACAGAATCTGAAACAGGCTTCAGGCTCTGAGCTCTCAGCACAGAGCCCGATCCGGGGCTCGAACTCACGGTCAGTGAGATCATGACCTGAGCCGAAGTCGGCCGCCCAACCGAGCCACCCAGGCGCCCCACTAGTGGGATTTTTAAATTGCCTGTAAGACAATTCCTGTAGAACATAATTATTTGAAGTATACTTTCTTTGAGTAATCAGGTGGTTTTCCTTCCTTTGTTCTGTGGTAATATTTTGTAATTCCTATTTTGTTGTTGTTTATTTATCATCAGAAAAGAAGAGATCTATCGAGGCCCCTAGTTTGTCAACAGACAAGAATTAAGCATTGCTTTGAACAGCGTAAAGTCTGTCTAGTTGTCCACTAGCCTAAATCATAACTTAGCTATTGAGAGAATAGGTATAGTTTATATGCAGATTTCTAATTCAGTTTTTAGTGTCTACCACACGTTCATCTAAAATTATTTTTCTGGTATAAAATGAGATATTCTGTTATGCCCTCTGAATAAATCTGATACTTTGAATGGTGAACACACACACACACACACACACACACACACACACACACAGTATGTGTGGACATCCACCAAGTCTCATCCTGACACCTTGGTCTATCCCCAGACTTCCTCCTAAGGATGGAAGGTAACAGTGCAAGTATCTCCTTTTTTGGTAAGCACAGACCTCACAGTCAGTACTGTGGGAGCAAAGGGTTTGTCTAAAGATAGATAGCCTTGGAGCGCATGGGTGGCTCAGTCTGTTAAGCCTCAGACTCATGATTTCAACTCAGGTCATGATCTCATGGTTTGTGAGATGAAGCCCTACATTGGGCTCTGCACTCACAGTGTGGAGCCTGCTTGGGTTGTCTCTCTCCCTCCTTCTCTCTCTACCCCTCCCCACTCTCAAACTAAATAAATAAACATGAAAAAAAAACAGGTTTATTCCATTTTTAGTGATATGGATTAGAGAAACTTTTGGCTGAATATTTAAATCCAGTCCTATTGGTCTTGTAATAAAGTTAAAATTCCCTTAAGATGGTGTCAGTCAAGTTATCAAGGGACTGAGTTTTCAAGGATCTTGTGAGTTTTTATCCTTCATCTTAATTTTCATACTGGAGTTAAACAGAAGGTCTATACATCAGATACTGATATCTTGATGAGTTTTTAAGCTTGAAATGTTCTAATTAGTTATTTAATTTTAATTGTGTGAATCATAATTATCTGGGTCATTGACTTCCAAATTATTTTTCTATTTCCTTAACTCTATGCCCCACTAAAAACTTAGGGATTCCTTATGAGGTGGCATATCTATACCTATACCGATATTGAAATAGAAAAAATACTAGCCATTGGAAATCTCTGTGTAAGTAAACATTGGGGGAATTTGGCTTGTAAGGAAACACTGTACACAGAGTTGGTCATGCAATTATGTTAGGAAATTTGTTTCATGACCGGACACATGTAATTATAAATTTGGTGAAAGATAGAAATGTTTCTGTATTCTTGGTGTCTTTCTAATCTCTACAATACACTGATGATACAACTTCAATGCAATATAAAGATACAAGAAAGAAGATTATATTATCTATACTTGTTAGACTAAACAATGTTAAATCAACAAAACCATGTGAGATGTTCTTTGACAATTTGTTGTTGCATTTGACTGTTTAAAACTCTACTGTATCTCTAATATGTCATGCAACTTGCCTAGGTTTCTTTCCAATGTAATGGGAAAAATTAGGATAGACCATAAAATTACTCATTTCTTACACAGAACTCAAAGTGTGTTTATATAAATTATTCCATTTCTCATATTTAATGGCAAAGGTTTTCATAGGATATGTTAACCTTCTTAGTTTTCAGATGAGGAAATTCAAGTGCAAAAGAAGTACACACAGAGTTTATGGTTGCCGAGTATGGTATAAAACAAATATGAGTGTGTGACTGATGTCTTATTAATACTGATTCCTCTGAGCTTCTCATCTAGTTCAGGCTAGACTACAGTTTTATGAATTTATCTCAGCTGGATTAACTCTGTAATCTGAGTTAACAAAATACATATTGCAACCATTGAGATATGATTGTTCTGGTTCCAGTCATCCTCATTGAATTGACATCAAATGAACAAAAACCCATTGGCAGTTGGTCAGGACAGAATTAAACACCAATGGTTGTTTCTCAGTGAATTTGCAACATAAGGCTATGCCAGAGAGGCATTCACCCAGCAGAAAAATATTGGCATGCTACATGATTGATTAAGGATGAATTCTAATTCCATGCCTGGAAGGAATCAAGAATGAGAGTAGGCTGGACTCTTTGTCCTTGTGAATCTTGTGTGGCATGGGCAAATCCTCTCACAGTTAGAAATGAGGCCTGGTGTAGCATAGGAACCTGGAACTGACTGCCCCAGAGAGACATATGTAAAGCCCATTGATCAATTATCAAGTGAGGTTTTTTGTTTGTTTGTTTAATTTATTTGATGCCTTTGTGGGGGGAAATACTACATACAAAATTAATAAATGAGGATATGAATAATCCCAAGAAAGTAAGCTCCTGGAAAAAAAAAAGATAGTCACTATTTTTTTTCAACAGGATATTTTTGCCTAGAGTAATAAGACAGTAATTCTTTAAATTCTTCTTTAGTGGCCTGAAAGAAAAGACAGGATTTTCCAATGTGCTTTTCCTAAGAGAGCAACTTAAACGTATTGATCATCCAAGGGTAGCCTTGCACAATTATATGTCAGTGGTACTCTGTGACCTTCTTTACCTTGTGGAACACCAGATATATTCCTCTGTCAAAAACAGTGCTCCACTATGGCTAAGCCATTTATCTGTTCAGCTGTGACAAGCCTTATGTTCTAGGATATATGCAATCTAATGTGTAGTAAAAAGTTTAGAAGCCCCATCCAGATGAATATTTATGGCCTTCTGTGCATAGGAACTCACAGAAGATTATGTACCACTTAGGTTGGCTACTCAGAAGACCACTCTATCTAATGAAAGGTCATCCTGCTGTGATATAAAGGAGAAAATTCAAAACCCATGGCAGCATTATTTGCACTGCCTTCCTATATAGGCAAGCTTATATACATCAAAACCACTACAACTTGAAGTTTTCTTTTAGTTTTTTTTTTTTTTGTCTCCCTGCCCAAATAAAGGGATAGTTAGAAATTCTCTCAAAATATAAAACCAATTTGTTAAATAAATATGTTGTGATGTGAGATGTATAAGGACAATAGAAATTTTATTTTATTTTTTGCAATGGGATTTATGCTTTTATGGCTAAGTTATAATGATTTTGATATAGTTAGCAGGTAAACATTAGTTGACAGAAGAGACAGTATTACTTTATATCTATGTTACCAGACTAGGATTAAAAAGAAGATAAATGAAGTTAGAAACATAGACACTTGTTCATGGGCACCATAGCTTATTAAACCAAGGTTAGGGACATATGTATCAAGTTCAACTGATGAGCTGAGATCCAAATCTGAGATTATTCCAAATTAAAATAAAATAAACCAGTTTATTAGTAAAGTTTCTCCCTTTACTTCTTTATTTTTTTAAATTGTTTTAATGTTTATTTATTTTTGGACAGAGACAGACAGAGCATGAATGGGGGAGGGTCAGTGAGAGGGAGACACAGAATCTGAAGTAGGCGCCAGGCTCTGAGCTGTCAGCACAGAGCCCAACGCTGGGCTCGAACTCACAAACCGTGAGATCATGACCTGAGCCGAAGTCGGAGGTTCAACCAACTGAGCCACTCAGGCGCCTCTCCCTTTACTTTTTTATAATCTGGACATTTACTCCTGCCATCCCATTTTTTACTGGGAAGTAATTCTTGAGTGCATATTTCCCTTTGTAGTGTATGGGAGGGTCATGTGGAGACCTTCTAATTTCAATGTTCTAACAGCAGGTATCATAGGATGTATGAAACCTGATAGTTCCTTGCTGGGAATGTTGTGATTCATGTCATTTTAGCTTTGATCCTGGTTAAATTAAAGGATTATTTATGACTTTGTCAGTTTTCTGGTGAGATCATGTTGTAATATTTTTATAAGAAGTGACCCTAGCAGTAGAATTACGGATTCTCCATCAGTTTTCAAATTCATAGTGCAAAGCACAGCTCTAAAGCAAAGCTTGCATTTCTAGCACTGGTTAATATACTGAAAGCAATGTATGTGTCTGCCCAAACACAGAAGTGCTATATAGGTTCAGTTACATTAAACATCAGAAAAGAGTGACTTTCTTGGAGGTTTCCTATATGTTCACTGTTTTGGTGTGGGGGAAACTTTATTGCTCCCTCTTTCTGTTTATCTACATATAAATCTTTTTCTCATCAATTAAATTCACTTCATCAATGATCTTGGGTGATGGTAGAAGGCTATTAGCTTTTTTAGCCACTTGAAATGAAATTGTTTTCCTGAAGTATTTATACAATCCCCAGAGATAGAATTTCTCCCTATAATAAGGTTGTGACATAGGATTATCCATCTCTGCTAATTCCAGTAATTTAGGCAGCAAGTAATTTTTAACATCTCCTCAATGCCTGGTTCTGTTCTAGGTTAATACCTCTGTTCTGTATGTGACATTCCCTTCCTACATTCAAGGATTTCAAATGGAAACATTAGATGTATAAAAATTAATTATAAAATTACTCCTTTATAGAGGTTTTTGCAAGGTAACAGAATACTAATCTTATTTTTCCCAGATACTATTGGCTCCCTTAATGTGATGCCAAATATATTTGCTTCATCATATAATTGATTCTCACAAAAGTAGGTAGATTGCCTGGTCATCAACTGGGGTGCTATGATATATGACTTTGCCACCCAATTCCACAGAGTTAGGTCAATGCTGGGAAAAAAAAGCTCATGCTTTTTGAATGTCTAAATTGCCATCTTATCCAGATTATCACCTATCACATTAGATGTCTTCTTTTTGTTTTATTTTTTAAATGCTTATTTATTAGAGAAAGAGAGAGAGAAAGAGATCGTGAGTGGGGGAGTGGTAGAGAGAGGCAGAGACACAGAATCAGAAGCAGGTTCCAGGCTCTGAACTGTCAGACAGAGCCCGACACAGGTCTCGAACTCACAAGCAGTGAGATCATGACCTGAGCTGAAGTTGGATACTCAACTAACTGAACCACCCAGGAGCCCCTAAATGTTTTCTTGATAATGGACATTGTTAGCTCCAAAATAATCTGTCTTCTATCATTAAAAATCCTGCCCATACCCAATTGATAGCATTCATAACATGGTTTCTGTGTGACATAGAAACTACTGACTTGTAACTTCTGTCTACATCTGGAAGACTTGGGTTAGGACTAGAAAAAACTAATGATGTCAAATACTCAGTATGTTTTTTGTTTTTTTTTTAATATTTACTAGTATGTCAACAATTCTGTAGGGTCTGAGATTTTTACCCTAGGCAAGCTAAAATGTGAACCTGTTAAAGCTTCTTAGATTCTGACAGAAGACCCACAACTCCTGGATCAGACACAGAAGATGTTATTAGTCATGTCACAGCAGGCAGCATGAGTTTCCTGTTCATATTCTTCTCCTTGTCCTACCCACCCCCAAATCATGTGGGGGCAATGCACAGGCAGGTCTAGGTGGAGGCTACATACACAGTGAATTTGTATTCACACTGAGGAACCTCAAGCTTGAGTCTACTAAAAAATCTTCCCAAAATCTGCCCCTAAGGAAGACATTATCTTTACAATTTTGGCCGAGAGAAAAAAATAGTCTCTGCTCTAGAAGGTGGCATTATCTCTGTCTTCCACGGCTGTGAGCTATATAAATATTCTTGAAGAAAAGTCCAGAATAAAAAATCACACAAGAAGTATAGAAATGCAGTGGAGAAATGCCACTTTGAACAAATGCAAATTGTTCAACAAATTGCAGGGCCTACAAGAGGACTTGCAGACACTCTTTAAAATGTCAAATGTATTTGTATATATTTCATTATATCTGTTCTTACAGATATAAACAATGCCTAACAGCTATTATGAATGGTAATGATATACAGTAATGACATTGATGTAGATCAATAACAGCAGTATATATAACAAGATGAAATTATCCCAGGAGGTTGGCTCTATTGGTTTTCAAACAATTGTTCACAGCCTGTCATGAAAAATGAGAATAAAACTTTGGATGTTGTCATCATGTATTTTTGAAAAGTGCCAACTTTGTATTTGCAAATATCATTTAAAAATAACCAACTACCACACATATTTGAAACCATGTTTAAAACCAGTTTGGAAATTTTGCGTATTTGCATTCATTCCATAATGATCTAAATATCACTTGAAAAACATTTGAACTCTTAACAGACTTAAAGACCTTATCTCTAAATTGATTATGTTAAAGAATAGTTAGTTTAAAAATACTAATTTGGGGGAGAGCAGTTTGTCCTTCCCTAGACACCTTGCTCTTCTTTAATGTAATTGTGCAGAAACAGCTATAATTTCACCCTTGTATATGGATACCCTTGATCATTTCTTAAAACTGTCAATTGGGTTTATTTGATCAAATAACCATGTGAAAGCCAAGTTTTTTAAATTGGTGGGATTTTATCAGGAAAAAAAAAAAGATGGTTTCTGGGATTTTCTAGTCCTCAAGCTATCAAACAACCAAATTGATGTGATAACATCATAGAAGTAAACTATAGAGAGACTACAGGAAATCTTAAAGCTGAACTTAAGTTTGGGAGAAAACTGATTGCATCTCAAATGAGTCTTCTTATCTGATTAGATTTTTTTAACTGAGATTGTTGACCATTAGGCTTAATCACTATAGAATAGAAATTAATCAAACCACTCTTCATTAAATGCCCAGTTCTAAGCTGAGCTTATATGGAATCAAAGAAGAAATTATACCACCCTCAACTATCTTAGGGTCCAATTGACCAAATTTGGGACTCAAGTTAGGAAAGTTTGCATGCTATCGGTGATTGATTGTAGAGATTTTGAGAGGAGAGTTCTGTTGTAGAAAAGGCCAGACATATCCCAGTTTACTTCCACTTTGCTTTGGTTACTAACCCTCACAACTAGTCGCTACTCTAAAAAGGCATCCTAGAGTTCAATGGGAGAACCAATGATTTGCCCTCTTTGGTTTTAAATTGTTGTCGTTTCCTATTTGGAACTTGTTCTATATAGATAACAATTTACTTTTTTTTTTTTTTTTTTTTTTTTTAACTTTCAAGTGACCTTACAGAAATGACATCATTAGAGAAATTGCTGCTTCAGCATTTTGTCATTGAAAACGGATTAGAATTAAAAAGGGAGATAAAATTACTCTCAGTCCCTGCCTATAGTGTCTGCCTGTCTGAGAGGGGATAGAAAAAACACAGGCTTACCTTTATTTGAATTGAATATTTCATTCACTGTACTGATTAGATTTTACACTTAAGGCCTTAAGCAAGAGTCTGAATTTAATGGGCAGTTTTTCTTTTCCAACCACAGGAACCCTCATGTCTTGTGCTTCACTGCATAACTCTCTGAAGCAGATTCTCCACAGTTAGGGTTGAAGGGTCATATTCCCTCTTCCATTCTTTGGAGCAGGGAAAATGCAAGGATTAAGGGAGTGCTGACACCAAGTGTTCTGGAAATGCCATATACGTTTTCCCAATATCCTATATTATTGACTTGTATATAGGTTTTGTGATCATTTATCAGTTCAAGTGAGTTGTCCAAAATAAAGTTTAAAGCCATCAGGTGGAAAGATTGGGTTTGTTTCTCCTAACAATAATCTAACTTTTGATAATTCAACACCTTTTTTGGTCCATGAAACATAAACCATTTACTTTAACCATTGCTACACATTCCTGTCTCTTTGTAAACTCTATTGAATCCACTCAAAATGAACAATAACAATCATCATAATACTTTGTTTTTAAAATTTTTTAGTGTTTATTTATGTTTGGAAGATTAAGGCTGGGGGCGGGGAGGCGAAGGGGAGGGGCAGAGAGAGAGGGAGACACAGAATCCAAAGCAGGCTCCAGGCTCTAAGCAGTCAGTACAGAGCCCAACACGGGGCTCAATCTCAAGATCAGTGACATCATGACCTGAGCCGAGATATGACATTCAACCCTCTGAGCCACCCAGGTGCCCCTAACACTTACAACTTGTGCATAAATCCCAATGAACTGAATTCCTAACACTTGATTAGAGAACATGGAATATACAGAGAAAATACTGCATAGAATCTGGATGTATAATGAGATAATTTTGATTAACTTAATAGTTCCATGAATACCTAACCAGACCTGAGTTTTTCTCCCACTTGCAGACCAGCAAAGTAAATGTGACTACCATGGCTGTGTTATTGCCTTGTCTTTTCACTTTGATTAATTTGGGGTGCACTTATCTGTAAAATGAAGGTAGTAAAATTTTTTGCCATGCCTACCCTGTCAAGGGTCATGAAGATAATTGAGATTATGAATGAATGCCCTTTAAAAAGTAAAACTACATGCTCAACATGAATATGAGGTGGTATTGTTATTATTATTGTTATTATTGATTATTTTGGTGACAGTTTAAAATCTTTAAAATTCTTAGTAGAATAATTATTTTCAGAAAAACTTACCTTTTTCTCATTTCTAGAGATGGTTGTCACTACAATGTTAAGATGTCTTTATATTTTCAATAAAATGAATCAATATTTTTGTTATTAAAATGAAGTTTGTGTTGTAATGAACTGAACATGGCTAGTATTGTTCTTATGACTTTGATTTTTTTTTTTTTTTAACTCTAGTTAATTCTGGAGAAGTATCGCCTCACATATGCAAAGCTGGAGAGTTCCGCTGTAAAAACAGACACTGTATCCAAGCTCGCTGGAAATGTGATGGTGATGATGACTGTCTAGACGGAAGTGATGAAGATTCAGTAAATTGCTGTATGTTTTCCTTCAAGTAATATTACATTTTCCTGAGTCTTTTGAAAAATCTAAAAATATCTTTGATAAAGAATTGAACTCAGTTTTTTTTTTCCTTAGTCTACAGAGAGTAGATTTTAGATTGTCTTCTTGCATGGTTTTAAAGAACTGTTTTTCTCATCTTTTTCCATCTTTAATATTACCATTTTAACTAGAAGTCCTTATTAACATATTACCATATTACCATATGGTAATATTACCATATTATAATTTTTATATAATAATAATAATTTATTGTAATATATTTTATTACAATATATTGTAAATATATTTATTGTAAAATAATATATTGTAATAATAATTACAATATTACCATCATACCATATTACCATATGGACCAGAAGTCCATATTACCAGAAGTCCTTCCTGCCCTCCTTTATACTGTCAGTGCCACCACACCATTGTTAGAAAGTTGCTATAGGAGATCCTTCTGGATCTCTGAATTCGAAGATGTGGAAAATCAATTGAAACTCCCTCAAGTCAGAACTACTCACACAGAAGGTCACGATCTACTCCATTTCCCCTTGGCAGCAGAGCCTTGAAGAAGATCCAAGGACACAGACATGGTTTTGGAACGTGTCATTACCTAACTTCACTGGCTCAGTACATGGTAGGAGACACATGTGGGGCACTCCGATAGAAATTCAAGGTTTCATTTTCTTCCCTTTGGCTTCTATTTAGCTGCTTATCATTTCCCATAGTCAGAATAATTTTATGTTTCTGGTTAGAATAAGGAATTGTCCCACTTATATGGAAGTAAAACACTTTGAGAAACACATTAAAAAATGCTTTGACAATATATTTGATTAGAATCATACTGGAATGGCTTTGAGATATAGAAGATATTTTTACAGGGAGAGAGGTATGTGATTTATATATGTATCTTTGGTCTTTTAATTTGACCCAGATAAATTATTTTAAAAAGAAAATTATTTTCCTTTCAATTGATGACATTTTCCAGGGTAAAATGGTTGAGCTAATTGAGTTAATTAACAGTCCATTTTCTTTTCTTTCTTTCTTTTTCTTCTGTTTTTTTTTTTTTTTTTTTTTTTTTTTTTTTTTTTTTTTTTTAAATCAAGACTAAAAATACCGTTTTAAAGATTCTTTGTTAATAATAGACAGAATTGGTCTGGGCGTCTATATAATGCAACTATCTGCATTTAGGGATAAAACCCAAATATGAGCTCTTAAAAAATATTGTGTGTACATAATATAGAAATTGTAATTAATACATGAATTGAACACTATTTTCCCTTAATTTTCAAACATGGACTCTGACTTCAACATTATGTGCTTCATATTTTCAACCTTATTAATATCTATATTATAAAGTGTGAAACCATAAATAACACATCAAATACTAAGTTGATACAATTATACAAAAACTTCAGAATGGAGGAGCATTTCATCTAAGGAGAAAGTGTTTTTTCTCTACTTTTTGACACAAATGGTGTAGTATTTATTGAGTAAATTGATTGCCTCATTCCTTCTGACTCATAATGTTTATTCATGGCTTTAGTGAATGCTCCCTGCATATCAGCTTCCAGCATAGTCACAGAGCACCTGTACAGAACACGAGTATTTCATCACGATAGTCATGCAGTAGTCCTTAGGTCCATGCTTCCCTCTGTGTGATTGTTCTTTTCACCAACTCACAAAGAAACTAATTTCCTCTATGAGCATATGGGGCATTACATTTGTACTGTTAATTGTAGTGTTAAAATTCCTCGTCAGGATTTTTTTCTTGATTATTTTCATAACTTTCCATACCACCACCCAAGCCTATGCCGTGGGGTTTTCCTACAGTCCTTTATTTCACATATAATCCATATTCAACTCTAAATAATTAATTTTTATCTTTACCATCTCTCAATCCTCACTGGCTAAATTAGCCTCCTATCCTAGATTAACTCAGCACGTGCCCTGCTATTATTCCTACCACTATTGCTCCCTTAATTAAAGCCCACTTTCCATACTGTTTCCTGAGTTACCAGTATTTATAGAATGAAGTCTAATCTCATTATTTCAGTAAATCTATAACTAACAAAAAAATCCACTGACTCATATATAAAGCACTGCATGTCATGACTCATTTTACATTTTCAGCCTTACATGCCTATCATCATACACTTACAATCTTTGTTCTTACCAATTTGGACTACAAGTAGATCTCTAAAAAAATGTCCTCCTGTTTCTCTCCTGTGTAACACTCTAATCTATGGAAATCACCATAGTTTCACATTACCTTTATAGGGAAGTCTCTTGTGAACATCAAAAAATCTTCTCTATATAGCCCAGTTGGAGTTAAACATCTCATGTGTATTTCTTTATCATGTTAGTTAACCAACAGTATCACAATCATATGCTTCCTTATCTTGGTGAATATCTTTATGAGGAGACACATTATGTGGTAACATCTTTGTAGTCTCAGAGTGTAACACAGCACCTCACACCTGGAGAAGAGATCACTAAACAAATGGGGCAATGGAGCACTAAACCTCTCAGGCCTCCTTCCAGTGAGATGGTATCTTTTTCTAAACTTGCAGTGATTCAGACCAGCATTATAATCCTGAGATTCCATGGTTAATATTCCAACACTATGTAATTCATTTCAGAAGATTATTTATATTTTAAATACTCATAAGGTTTGACTTTGAATTCTGTTATCATTCGATTTTCTATCATTTAGCTTCTCAATTCAAATTGCAGGACTGAGAGTTGTATTTATGCCTCCTTTTTGAACTCTGATTTACATCATTGATGAAAACTGCAAAGGTCCTTGATCAAGCTTCACTGAAATATTTTTGCAAAATCTTGGTACTTTAAAATGTTGACCATCTAACTTATTGAATGACTTTCATTCTCATGAGCAACTATTCTTGCTCAACTCCCTGAAGTGAGTAGAAAATGTTAACCGTGCTCAATTGCCAGGAAACATAAGGCTTTTCCCCCTATTTTTTTCACTATGCATAATAAAAACTTTCTAAAAAGTGATAAAACCACTCTCTCACCTAAGGTACTTTAAGATACAGTGTTTTATAGAAACTGGCTGGAAAGGCATACATTTGCTATGCAACAGCATGAGAAAATGGCTATTTTTCAAATTCTAAGTAAAACTAATACCAAAATTTATTTTTATTGTACAGAAGTGCAACTACTGGGCACAAGGAAAATTACTTCAAAAAGAATGTGAAGTGGTGAAACAAATACTGAGGAGCATGCCAATTCAGTTAGGAATTTAGCCTCCAGGATGCAGGAAAATAATCACAGAAGGTTAACTTTAAGATGGCCTCCTTCTGTGTTTAGATATTGGAGGTTTAATCCTTTGCTGTGCACAGCTTCCCATATGAGGATTGGTCTTGTCCTCAGTATATCTTGCGGATGCATGTTTATTTTTTGCACTAGGGATAAAAACTCATGATGCTCATTTTCATTATTAAAATTATGCAGGATCTCATATTTCGCATCAACTCCAAGTCACAGATGATGCATTTTTTTTTCCTTCCAGTCCTAAGAAACATTGGACAAAGCATAACAAAATTAGGCTTATTTAATATTTCAATAAGTACTGAGTGGACATGTGGCTTAAGAAAATGTATTTTTAATATATGATTGAATTATTTGATACATATTTGTTTCATATTAAAATATGAGATATTTCAAATATGTTTGGCAAAAATTCTGAAATTGAGTCACTGTTATAAGGGATGGGAAACAAACTTAGTGAGATAGTTGATTTTAGTGAAGACATGAACAAATTAATATATTTCCTTTTATGTGAGATTTAATTTCTTGGTGTCTTCATAAAAGTATTATATTTTAACACAGCCTAGAATATTAATACTTTCCTCATAATATGAAACAATGAATGAAAGAAGCTGTGGCATTTATTATACTATAATAATTACTATGACTTTTCTGTAACTATAACTTAAAATAATAATTTATCCAATTTTAAATTAATAACCTTGTTTCTTCTCTTCCTACACCTCTCCCTTCCTTCCCAGTCAATCATAGCTGTCCTGATGATCAGTTTAAATGCAAAAATAATCGCTGTATCCCCAAGAGATGGCTCTGTGATGGAGCTAATGACTGTGGAAGCAATGAAGATGAATCCAATCAAACCTGTGCAGGTAAAGGTTTCCTTGAATATATACATAGATCCCTTCCAAAGTTAGTCTCCATAAAAATGGAGGGCAGTGCTTTGAACTAAGCTGGACCTTCCTAGGGCTGATGATCTTATTATTGTTGTAGTAAATGAATTCAGAGTTGGATGCCACAAAAGCTAGAATACAAATTAACTTTTACTTAATTCTTGGGCATGACTCTGCTTTCCAAAGTAATTTGGCACTTTTTCTATCCATATTGGTTGAGTGTCAATATACTACTTGGACAAGACTTGTTCCTGCTAAATCTTAATTGGCATTGGATGTTGAGGTTTGTTAGCATGCTGTGATATAGGCCATCTCACAAGGATAACTGGTGTGTGTGTGTGTGTGTGTGTGTGTGTGTGTGTGTGTGTGTTTTGTTTTGTTTTGTTTTACATTAAAAAATTATGTATTTATTTTATTTAGTCTGCTACAGAATACCTCTGTAAATAGTTTTCTTTTCCTGGGACATTATTTATGTAGGGATAATTTTTTTTTTTCATGAAAGTCCCGAGATCATGAAGCCTATTTACATTGCCATATAATTTATCCCACTGTAATAAATCTGTGAATCCCTAATCAAATTCTCTTTGAATGAGAATATATAGCTTGTGGTACAGGTTACAACAGATTGCCAGAAAGGTCATGATTAGTCATATAAGTGTTGAAAAATAATATTGACTAGCAGCAGCCTAGAGCTACTTTTTAAACAATGAAAAGAACTGTATTTGATGACTCATGTTGATACGATTAGTAAATTTTTTTTCAATCATTACATACTGCAATGTCAAAATGTATCAACTCTTCCCCTCCTCTATTTTCCAAAATAAGTCTCACTAAATAAAAATTATTACAACCAATTACTTCAAACTGTAAAGGCAGCATGTGGAGAAAAAACCCGAAGCTCTTGAAGCCTGGTTTGTATTCTAGGTTGGGCCACTGGTTTTCTCTTGGGAAAGCTTGTACTTTTGTGCAGTGCTATTTCCCTGTATACTTCTCTTTGCTCTCCCAGAGTATGAATTAACTAGAAAATATTTCCTTAACAGATTTTCATCATTTTCTAAACAACAATGAAAGAGCAAAACAGTTGCCATTCCATAATCCTAACCTGCATCTTATATTCAGTTCTTTATCCACAGTTACATATTAGTGAGGATCCTGGGCGATTCTCTTTTCCCTATTGTCTCTGCTTCAGTATTTTAGAGTGATTATTTTCAAGATATTTTGTGTGTCATGGAAGGCTGTTTTACAAAGGACTACCTAATTAAAAGGAACCCCTAGAGACCCTCTAGTCCTAGCCTCTCCCTTCGAGCCCATTCATTTCATAGCCAAGGCATGGGAGAAAGCACTTGCCTTAACTCACATCGTTGGTAAGAGTTTAGGGGAAACTCGATGTATGATTAATTCTCCAAGCCTATAATTTTGTTATCAAACTATATTATTCTATCAGTTAGAATTTTAGGTATGGTCAATTTGATTTTGCCCAGATTGTTCTTACAATTATGACTATGATTTATAATGAAGCATCTTTCTAAGCTGGAACAATTTTGTTATTTTTTAAGGTTAAGGTATAATTCCGAGACTATGTTTCATTACATCCTAAACATAGGTCTGTTTTCACTTTTAAAGAAAAAGCATTGCTGACTCAATTCATAATACTATGTCTTTTTCATTTCTACTAGACTTTTAGAAACTGCTTGTTTCTACATGAGTCTTAAAGGCACATTTGGGCTTCACTAGCTACTTATAAATCAATCTTATTTAATCTTAATTAGTGAGATTTGTAGGAAACCCTATACCTGTAGTCCACTAGGAAATAGGGCACAATCTTTTTGCACCTCAAGTGCCACTTTTCGTGTTGCCAGCTGAAGTCTGCCAGTCAGGACCAGGTCTTTACAGTATATTTATAGTGGATATTATGGTCTCTGTATGCCTTAAGAAACTGAATAAGAAGAAAAAGAAATATGCCTTTTAGCTTTGAAAATTAAGTATGTTGTTATGTTACAATATATTTTCATTTTGTTTGACCAAAATAAATAAATATGTCACATAGTTAATCATACTGAAAAAAAATATATATGGCAAATTCATTAGATAATTCCCCTGTCTGGGCCATTACTATATATAGTTACATACCTGGAAAAATATCATAGATAAAGGATTTTCCAAAGGGTGGTATTATTTTCTAATTGAATCCATTGTCCTGTACCTTTTATCATTGTGAGTACTTTATATCTAAAATAAAATCCTATCCTATAAGAAGCTAATTTCTTAATTTATTCCTTTGGTATTTCTCCATGAATCTGCTAATTCAATAAATATCTATCATGACATTGGATATAAAATAAGGAAAAATACACTATATCTTTCCTTAAAAAGCTGAATGAAGATGGGGAGAAAACATGTAAACAGGTCATTCTAATGCAAAATTCAAAATGAGCTACAAATAGAAGCACAAGAAAACTAATTTAGTCTTTGTCTATCTGACACCTTCCTGAGGGAGGTGATATCCAGGCTAAGCCTTAGAAAGAAAAAAAGAAAGAGAAAAAGGAAAAGGAAGACAAAGAGAAAGAGATGTGTGTAATAGTTCAAGTCATTTAAGGAGGAAAAATAATCTGATAAAATTAACCATTGACAAGATTGTGGAATAAAAGGAACCATCATACACTCTTGGTGGTTATATAAATTGTTTTTCTACATTGAAAAACATTTGATCAAATCCATAAATGCAGACACATACATACCTTCAAGTCTATAATCCCATTTCTAGATTTATACTCTTAATACCTATGTACAAAGCGATTCAAGTAAGAATTGCATTGTTCTAATGCTGGTAATATTGAGAAATTAGAAACAATTTAAATGACCATTATCAGGAAAAACAAATATATGTATATCCACTATATATGAAACTATAAATATATATATATGTGTATATATATATATATATATTTATATATGGCTATATAACACCAAATATATGTATATTCACATATATAACACATATAGTTTTATATTCACATAATACAATGCCCTTCATACTTAAAATGAATGAACAAGAGCTTAAATATCAACAGAAATTAATTTCAAAATGAACGTTAACCAAAAGTTGACAGATTATAAGTGATTTAGTACCATTTATATGAAATATAAAAATATAAAACAAATCTATATGTGTTTATTGCTTTATAAGTGGAAATATGGAAATAACAATATGGATTATTAAATATGGAAATAAAAATGGAAATATGGAAATAAAAATAATAAATTAAGAATAGTAGTTACATATAAAAAGAGAGGGAGATATATGATTGGAAAAAAATACATAGCAGATTTTAAATATAAGTATAATACATTTTTTCTGAAAAAAACAAAAAATAGTCTGTAGTAAACATAGGAAAAAAAGATTTGATAGATCTATATGATTGTAGACAGGTGTTAATATTATTATGTCTTATACTTTCCTATGTGATAGAAATATTTCACTGCGAAAAAAAAGGAACGATTGATTGGCATAGTTGCTGAGGGTGAGGTCAAGTCCATAGAGGATGGTAGGGGCTTGGAGGGTATGTCTGGAAGAGGAAACAGCCTATGTACAACAGGCAGAAAAGAGCTGACAGGCAGGAGCTTGGTGCCAAGCACCAAGGATAGGATAGATATTTCTTCCTCACAAAAAGAAGGTATGTTTCTGTACTTATGAGAGAGACCCAGAGGCCAAAGATGAGAAGGAGTTTCAAGTCTTTTTCCTCATAGCCTCTGATGATGATACTTAGATGAAAGCCTAGCCAATTTCAGATGAGATTTTTTCCCCACAGTATGGAATTGTAATTAGATTGCATAATATTTATTCTTCTCACATCTTTCACAAATTTTGAGTAAACTTAAACTAAATAGATACAATTGAATTAAGAAAACCTGATATATTAAAGATGAAACTTCTTTACAAGATAAATTGAAAAGTATGTTTTGATATGACATATGTTTTGTTTAAGTAGAATGCTTTGATTAAAATACAGCAAAGGTTAGGAATAATGTGTGAAGCTCTCTTGTCTTATTCCTCCTTATTGTTCCTGTGCATTGTGGGATTTCTCACTGCTACAGGACAGCAGGAGAAGTATAATTAGTGATGAGTAGAAAAAATTCACGTTGTGACAGTGGATTTCTCACTCACTGCTAGATAAACAATTCCACTGAAGAAGTGTAAATTTCCTCTTCATTACAGCAGCATTTGCTACAAAATTAGATTGCTCTGGGGCTGGTCTGCTAATCTCACCTCCAAGCTAATTTAGAAATGATGGTGACAAGAACTGAAAAAGTAAAGGTTGTATCTTTATGATATAAATCCAGTGATTAGAAAGTGATGTTTTAGTCAATCTGATTATATCATAGAGACAGACAGTACTTATAGATTTATAGAATGAAGCATTTTTTTTTTCTTATGTGAAATTACTTAAATTTCCTTGGTGGACTAAGCAGAGGATTTGTCCATGATTAGAATGGACAAAAAATTCATATATTCTCAGGGCATACTATTCCTCAATAATAAACCAGTAAATACTCTTTGGTGTAATAGGTCATAACCGTTCCTTAAGCTTCTGAGTTAGTGAGGTGACACATACATTCTCACACCACACACAATGTAAAACAGGTCCTTAGGAGTTCTCATTCTCCTCTATAATCATCTTAGCGATCCTCATGAAAGAACTCTGAGAAAACTTTGCTAAAATTAAGCCTGAACGACAAGGAGTACTGTGACATTAAAAAAAATCAGATAAAAGAATGTTGGAATATTGGAATATTTAATATATTCTTATTATGAGTCAATTAGAATTTAATGGAGATGAAATGAAACTATGTAATTCTATATCCTTCTTTAAAGCAAAAACACAAGAAAGACTGAGGAATGAAATAGGTTGGGAATGAGGGAAGACAGGAGAGTTGTAGGAAAGAATGAAAAGTAGAGAAGAGAGAAAGGAAAGAGAAAAAAGGAAAGAAGAAGGAAGAAGGGAAAGAGGGAAAGAATGAGGGAGAGCTGGAAGAAAAAGGGAGAAAGAATTGGAAAAAAAACAGAACAAAACAAAACAAACCTTTCTTATTTAATTTCTCCTGAATCTCAAAAGGTAAAGAGTATTTACTGCAATCAGTTGAAACAATACAGACATGTAAGAAACATGAATCTTCCTCATACCTCCATGCCCTCTCTTCCCACCAAGTGAACTAAATGCCAATGTCTTCATTCTTCTCTAGGCTAATCCATATATGTATATATATATATATATGGACTATGTACGTGTGTGTGTGTATTTCAAGTAGATATAGTTTTATTGAAATTACCTAGGAACTCTCTGTTGATTTAGTCTAAATGTTAGAATAATTTCACAGAAAATCTATAGTTAGCCAAATGAGACAACAAATATTTAATCCTGCTTGAAATGTCAACATTGAAAACTTCAGCAGTATACATGTTTGTTGAGATACTTAAAATCTAATAATGTAAAATAAACACTCTACTTGTAAAAAGGGAAAACTCAAATATTATATGAAATGTCTTAGATTCAGAACCCTTATCCATATAAACAAAGCAGAATACATAGTGTAATAATTTTATGGAATTTCTAATTTATAGACACTGAGGATAGAAATGGTACTTTGAATCTGATATGTCCAATCAAACCAGTAATTTTTCATTTGTTTTTCTCAAGTGATCCTTTCAGTGTTCACTAATAATATATATACATTTTAACATAGCAATTACACTTTGCTTAAAAGGAGACAACTAGCATATAACTTTTAAGAAATTATTTTATATGACCTCTAAAACCCTGATTTATGGAGACTCTTATTTTATTTTATTTTATTTTATTTTATTTTATTTTATTTTATTTTTTAAATTTTTTTTTAATGTTTATTTCTGAGACAGAGACAGAGCATGAGTGAGGGAGGGGCAGAGAGAGAGGGAGACACAGAATCAGAAGCAGGCTCCAGGCTCTGAGCTGTCAGCACAGTGCCCGACACGGGGCTCGAACTCACAAACCACTAGATCACGACCTGAGCCGAAGTCAGTCTCTCAACCAACTGAGCCACCTAGGCACCCCATGGAGACTCATTTTAATGTGTTTGGGTGACTTGCCTTTGAACCACTTTCAATTTTATACCACCTGTTAGTTCATTGGAATTTTGATGAAACAGAAACACATCCTTCTGATTCTTAAGCCCCAAAACAGAAGGAAATCTATGAACTAGGTAAAGTTCTCTTATCATAGCTATAGAAATTCTGACCCTAATTGTTCCTCATCTGTCCAATCCTCATCTAACCCATATATTAATAAAAGGTGGGAAAATCCCCCTCCTACAATTTCCCACTCTTTTCTCTGATCCAATAAAAAGAAGGGGTGGTAGGAAACTGATACTCATGAAAACAAATTTGTATCTCAGACAGACAAAAGAAAAGAGAATTAAACACTTAAAAATATCTAACTATGTAAGTATGTTACTGAGGCCTGGGAGAAGAGTTAGGGTAGCCATCTAGGATTTCATGCTTTCAAAAGTTGACCTGACTGTAATAGAAAATGTTAACCAAATTCCTTGTAGAAAAATAACCCCTTCACTGAACAATCAAAGTGGCTGCTTTGGGCTAAGGTAGAAAGTTTCCATGTGTATGTTCATTGAAACCTTTGAGAGAGGCCAAAGCAAAGTTTACTAATATACTTTGATTAAAAGGTTATAGATTTTATTATATAAGTGATGAATCACTAAATTCAACTACTGAAACCAATATTACACTATATGTTAACCAACTAGAATTTAAATAAAAACTGGAAGGAAAACACAGTTACACATTTTTATATAACTATGCTGAAAAGTGAATTTTATATGTCCATCATAAGGCTAAATGTATGTTTTAGAAAATATTTTCTGCATTCTCATTTCATATATTGGATCATTTTGAGATGTAGAAATAAATGCATTGAAATGTTAGAGGAAAAAACAATTCTGACCCCATGATTAGAAACTAGATACCCTAATATAATCTCCAAATCCTTCCTACTACATGACAGCAAGTTTTCTTGGTTTATTGACATAGACTCTGCAAAATTCTTTTTTGTTAATTAAAAGTTGGATGAAATTTAATTCAACTGTATATTCATAAGCATGTGCCAGGCAAAAATTGTGATATAATGAATTCATAGCTTCATTTGTGGACATGTGTGAGGATTACTGAATATCTTGTCATTTAGCAGTACCTGATATTGAAGGGCAAAGCATGTGAACTTTAGAGAAGATGAGCAAGTTGGCAGTATCAAAAAATTAAAATTTACTTTAAAAATATTTTATCTAATAAAGTAATAGAATATCTTATGTGTGAAAGAGTTATTGCATCATTTATTTTACCTGGATGTTATTCAAAAGGCCTTATTTGTACCTTAATGGATTATCTTAGCCAGAACATGCCAGGTGGACCAATTTTCTTGTGGAAATGGGCGCTGCATTCCCAGAGCCTGGCTGTGTGACAGGGAAGACGACTGTGGTGACCAGACAGATGAAATGGCATCTTGTGGTAAGTTGTCTGTGAAACATGCTGTTAGCAGAGGCTATGTCAAAGAGAAAATTCTGTCATTTTGTCTCTCTTAAGAGGCTCTTTATTTCTTTATAAATACTGGTCAACAAGGCAAAAGATCTGTTAACATTTTATTACTGCCTTCTAGGCCTGAGTGTGTACTTTAGTGATACCTTTGGAATATATCCATTTCATGAGTCAGTAACCATATTCTCAGCCAAAATAAATGGATCCCAACATTGAGGATTATATTATGAAGTAGTTATAAACCTAATATGATATTCTCAAATGTTCATTATTATCAATCTTATGTCCGTAATGATTATTTTTTTTCAAATAGAGTAGCTCATTGGGTAGCATTTGGACTAAATTATGAGTTTCTCATTGACATGCTTATGATATATTCTTGGAGCAATAAAGAATACAGGCTGAGATTATACAGTTGGCAATCCATTTGTTTCATTTGCATTGAGTCATATAATTCTGTTACCAGTTTAAGGTATTTTTGTTAATAGCAAAATTTCTAGTCACTTTCAACTGATCCTTCTTTGGGAAAAAAATTTTATTGTTACATAAAATTGCAAATTTAGTTGTTCTCATTTGTACCCATGTATCAATAGATTTTATTATCATTTATCAAAGTGATGTATAGTGAAACATAGTAAGGAAATTAACCAGGTTTTCTAAGAACTTGTGGAATCTTTTAGGCATGGCTATGAATTTTTTTAAATTACTAATGGAGAAACATATATTAGATATGCATAGCACATTTATTAGAATATAATGCAATTGAGCATGTATTTTTTTTAATAATTTAACTATATGTCATAATAGTTTTAACAGTTGGGAAATAAGAAGACTTTGTTTTAATCCCTCAATGTAAAAGGCTCTATTTAGGGGTTCCATTATCTAAAAATTTATCTTTAAAAAATTTCTAATACTTGACAATTAAGTCCCTATAGACATTAAAAGTTGTAACCTTTGAATAAAGTGTAGATGAGTAAGTTGTACTAATTGACACTGTAAAGAAGACAATAGCAGTTTTGAAGAAGAAAGTAATAGACAGTCACACAATAACAGTCACTTTTATATTTCACATGTAGAATTCTCAAAGCCTGGCCAGTTAAGGGATTCAAAAAAATGTATCCCTTTCCTTTCTAATGTCCAGACTATTCATGTGGCTGGGTCTGCATCTAGGAAGTTCCATCATTTAGGAAAACTTGATTGTTTTTCTGTTCTCAGCATCTCCTTCCAGAATATGCCAAAAGGGTAATGAATAACCTGCAAACAGTAAAGACAGAGAAGTCTAATTCAGATAAGAAAGTCCATGAAAACATAATAGAATAGGGAAATACATAATGAGCTCATTAGAGAACTTCAATTAGGTCTTTGATCTGACTTGTACTTTTCGTGATGTTAGGGGAAAAAAAGGTTGCAGGAAGTTCAGACACATATATCCTATTGAATATTTGCAATACATCTTTGAGAAACATACTATTGTCCAGATTTTACAGATAAAGGAGTAAAAAATTAGGAACATTTAACAACTTGCTTGAGATCACAAGGCTAATAAATAGAAGGACAAGGCTATGAATCCAGCTATACTTGAAACTAAAACTCAGGCATTTCAGGTCGACTTTGTCTGGGAGTCATGGATTGGGTTCAAACTGGGAGTAGAACATGACATGATACATATCCATATTCATGAGTATCTAATTAAATGTGCGTATACCTATAATGAGTTTTGTTCATTGTTGGGTTGGTAATTTTTTTAAGATCTCCTGGCGTGGGGGAGCCATGATCTAATGTTTACCTATTTTTTGTGGGGTAAATACTCCTGTCATGGCCAATATCAAGTTGCTCACGTGACTTTTTGCGTGTGGATTTGGGAAAAGATGTGCATACCAATGTATGGTATTTCCATAATACAGATATAATAGACGTAACTAACTTCAAGAGCAAAATAAAATTCATATAGTTTATTTTAAATAATGGATGTGTCCTTAATAATTAATTCTTAGAATCCTTGAAAATTTAAAAATTGGTTATTGCAAGCTGGTATAAGATGCTTCCAGTATACCACTGGATAGGAACAACTGTGAAGTGTAGTTGTCAGTTTGCTTCTGAAATATAGCCAAACTTTATAGAGTATCAGTAAGCCACATGGGGTAGTCTCAGTACTGTTTCCCCTTTATAAGGTAAGAAACATGTCCTCTCCAAACTTGTTCCTCTCTGTAGTAACATACATTTATCTTTCAGATTGTCATTATACATCAAAATTTATGTCAGTAAAAGAAGCTGATAGTGAATCTCTAGTAGGCACAATTTTACTTTCAAAGTTTTAAGAGAGGGATGCCTAGATGGCTCAGTCACCCAGAGCATCCAACTTTGGCTCAATTCATGATCTCATGGTTCGTGGGTTCAAGCCCTGTGTTGGGCTCTGTGCTGACAGCTCAGAGCCTGGAGTCTGCTTCTGATCCTCTCTCTCCCTCTCTCTCTGCCCCTCCCCTGCATTCTCTCTGTCTCTCTCTCAAAAAAACAAACACTGAAAAATTAAAAAAAATAAAGTTGTAAGAGAGAACGACATGGATTACTCTCATAAAAGAAATTATCTCTGCATTGAGGCACCTGGGTGGCTCATTTGGTTAAGCGTCAGACTTCAGCTTAGGTCATGATCTCACCGTTTGTGGCTTCAAGGCCTGGATTGGGCTCTTGTGCTGATATCTCAGAGCCTGGAGCCTGCTTTGGATTCTGTGTCTCTGTCTCTCTCTCTCTCTCTGCCCCTCCCCCATTCACACTCTATTTCTCTCTCTGTAAAATATAAATAAACGGTAAAAAATTAAAAAAAATATCTCTGCATTAAATGCAAAATGACAAAAATATTATAAATTGTTTAATTTACTGCATCATAAAAAGTCATTCTCCTTGGCAGTAATCTAGAAATGAATGTAAGTTCAACTAATTCCCAGTTTTATTAGGCATCATTATAATATTTGGGCTGATCATATTTTACTTTTCCCATTGGAATCAGCCAAGTTCCCATAGGTTTAATCCTACTAGAAGACTCGCCATCATTTATTTTGTTTTTATATTTTAGCTGCATGAACAACTTCTGTTTAATTTCATAACTACTATTTTTCACTGAAAATAGTACCAAAATTTGGATTTTAAAACATGAGAATCCAATGGTTAGAAATGCTTCTGGTCGGGAGCACCTGGGTGGCTCAGTCGGTTAAGCATCCAACTCTTGGTTTCAGATTGAAGTCATGATCTCACAGTTCATGAGATTGAGCCCCACATCAGACTTCTCGCTGACAGCATGGAGACTGCTTGGCATTTTTCCTCTCCCTGTCTCTCTCTTCCCCTCCCCCTGCTTGCACCTTCTTGCTCTCTCTCTCTCTCTCAAAATAAATAGACTTAAAAATAAAAAAGGAACGCTTCTGGTTGTATTTAGGAGTTGAAGCTTTTGCAAATGTGGGTCAAAATTTAGTGGAATTCATTAGCACCTTTTTAAAACCTAATTCATTTTACTTGCATTTGCTTTTAGAAGGTAACTGCACATTTTAGGTTGAAACTATATGTAGGCAAACACATAATTAGAAAGGGCCTTGAAGATTCTCACTTCATCTTTAAAGAGCCTTTTAACTTTTTTTTGGTAGTCCTCATGTTGGGCAAAAAAGAGACTCTGGAAATTGATTCTGCAAATAAGAACAGATAGGTTAAAATAGTGAAGCCTGAGTTAGAAGTGGACTGTGTGTCAAGGAGCTAAATGGTCACTTGTTTCAAAGCTATTAGCGTGGATTCTCAACTTTAGCTGTCAGTAAAAGAATCACCTACCCATGCCTCACCCCAGACTAATTAAATAAGAGTCTCTGGGGATCAGATGCAAGAATCAGTATTGTTAATGCTTTCCAGTGGTATGAAATGTGCCCTCAAGCCTGAGAACTGTCAACTTAAGGCCAAGGTTCTCAAACTCCATCATGCACCAGAATCCCCTGGAGAACTTATTAAAGAAGCATAAAGAAAAACATAACACAAACCAGAATGCTGGGCCTGATTCTCAGAGCCTATGACCCAATAAGTCTTAGTTTGTCCATGATTTGTATTTATATTTATACTTCTAACAGTTGTTGATCCTACGTGGTCAAGGGACCACACTTTGAGAAGCAACATTCAGGTTTGATTATATCTTACATGTACTTAGTGATGTGATTATGTTTATATATGCAAAATGAATTTAAGATGGAAGCAATTAACCTAACAAATTTTCTTCCCATTTCCATGTTACAGCATTGAATATAAGAGTGTTTCATGATTAAATGTAAGAACATTTCAGACAAACTTTTACTTTGCCCCTTGGAAAATTTATCATCAAAAGCAGTACATTTGTTTATTTTAAACTGTAGTTTAACTATTTTGGGAGTGTTCTGTCTTCCCAGTATTTCAATATAGCTTTTATTTGTTATTACTTTTTTTTTAATTTTTTTTTTAACGTTTATTTATTTTTGAGACAGAGAGAGACAGAGCATGAACGGGGGAGGGTCAGAGAGAGAGGGAGACGCAGAATCTGAAACAGGCTTCAGGCTCTAAGCTGTCAGCACAGAGCCTGACGCGGGGCTCGAACTCACGGACGGCGAGATCATGACCTGAGCCGAAGTCGGCCGCTTAACCGACTGGGCCACCCAGGCGCCCCTGTTATTACTTTTTAATAAATACACGTTAGTGTGAGTTGTTAGCTTCTGATTTGTTCAAACTGTTTAATTAAAAAAATACCTAAAATTTATTAACAGATTGAAAGGTAGTTCAATGGAGTCTAATAAAAAATCCATGAAAATTTGCAAAGTTAACATGACTCCCTTTTATGAGTGTTAATATTTTAAATCTATGAAAACAGTAAAATTCTGTCTCATGTAATGTATAATCTTACTTGTAAAGCTACTTGTAATTTTACTCCACATAATTAAGGAGCAAAGAATCAGAAACAAAACTGGCAAGTATCAGACACAAAGAGAAGAGACAGAGCTGTCAAAAAGAAATAATTTTCCAGTTAAATCAGTGTATGCTTTATATCAAAGATTTGTTCAACTAGTTATTAGAAAACCAAATTTCATGATTAACTATAATATTTTTTTAAGTTTAGTAAGAAAAAAAATGCATATTTGTGTAACCTAATAAATGAAGACTGTTAACCCAATGGGGCACTGGCAAAATATGAGTATTGGCAAGCCCTGCTTTCATTGCTCCCTCATTCCTTAATAACATCTTGGCAGACACAATGATTCTGGTAACTCGTTATTTCTAGAACTTGATTAAATCCACTTTGAAACTTCATTATTATATCTTAGTCAAAGCTTTCTTCTACCCCACTGCTGGCTAGACGTGAAGCTCTAGGAACATTGATGAGAGGGGACCATGTTCTGTCTTTCTACCCTACATGACCCCCTCTTCTAGCCTTGGCTCTTCAGTCAGATGGGAGAGATGGATAAATAGGTAGCATCTTTTAAGTGGGTGTAGTGGTAACCTTCTCTGCTTCTCCGAAGATCACAGCCCTCTGACACATGTGCAATGCAGCTCTTTGAGAAAATGTGAAATCTTCAGAGAGGCATGAGGTCTCATTTCTCTTCATAGTTCCCTCAGCTCTATCTTCTGTTTCCTTTTCTTCTCCCCCTACTTCTAGATTTCTTTTATCCCCATCCCCCATTGTTCCTACCACAGATTTCATATCTCATAGTCCTAAGAGTCTCTTTTGCTTGGTGGACACCTTCTTGGTTGCATTACTGTTATGACCCCCCCCCCAAAATAAAAGTTTTGGGGCACCTGGATGGCTCAGTGGGTTAAGTGTCTGACTCTTGATTTCAGCTCATGTCATGATCTCATGGTTGTGAGATAAAGCCCCGTATCGCACTCTGCACTGTATATGGAGACTGCTTAAGATTTTCTCTCCCTTTCTCTTTCTTCCCTTCTGCCCCTCTCCCCAACTTGAGCACTCTCTCTCTTGCTAAAATAAATAAATAAATAAATAAATAAATAAATAAATAAATAAATAAATAAATAAATAAATAAAATGGAAAAGAAAAAGTTTTGCTCTCTCTTGTGAGTACACTTTTCCCCCTGCTCTCCCAACTGTGATCAGGCTAGTCTCCTAATGACCCATCAGTTCTTTCTTCTCTAGATTCAGGGTAAAATGGTTAGTCTACCTCCTGAGCAGCATTAATTTATTTCTCATGTACCCACAAAATTTCTTGAATTATTGTCATGGAGTATCCCTTCCCTTGAGTCTATTGGTCTTTGCATAAAATTGTCTTGTGGGCTACTCTTCTTTTGGAAGGAACAGCTTCAACTATTGGGATTTATGTGTAGCATGCAAGAGTACTTAGATTCTCCTTGTTCTTAGTATTGGATCTAAGTGGGCCAGTGTCATGTCAAATGGAAAAATCGCACTATTACATGTTAATTATTATTCATTTTCTTGTTCTCGCTCTCCTTTCCTTCCTGCCTATTTGCTGTTAAAGCTGGCAGGCACTTGTTGACCAATGCAGACAAATTCTGCACAATGTGCACAATGCATATTTTCTCAATGCGTGGACATTTATAAAGAATGAGAAAACCATTCATTTTATCCCCTCACATTATAAATAAGGAAATCAAAACACTAAAAGTTGTGTGTCCAAAATTGCAGAATGAGTTAGTCTGACAAGCACTGGACTCAGGTCCATTCTCTTTGTTTCAGAGATTCACAGGTTTTGGTGGTTGCCTGCACATGTTATCTAATTCAATCCCTCATCCAATGTAAGAATTCTAAAACTGGTCTCAGAGATGCTTACCCAGTCCTTGTTTGGATATTTTCAGGAACAAAGAACTGGCCTTTTCACAGGGTAGCTAATTCTACTGTTAGTCAGTAATTGTCAGAATATTCCTCATTGTTACAACCAACATCTGCCTTCCTAAAGATTCGAATCAATGATACTTGTTCTGTTTTCTGAGGCTACACAATCTAAATCTATAACCTTGTCACAGGATCACTCTTTAGATAACCGAAGGCACATTCCTGCCTACCTAACCCTTCTCTTTTACAAGCAAAAAACACCACTTCTTTCAGATTTCCTTACATGAATATTTGTATGTTATTTCCCTCCCAATTGCCCTACTATGAATATACTTGGATTTTTAATGACGTTGGTAAAATTAATGTTCTAAAATGGGGAGTTGATGTCCAATGGGTATAGAGTTTCAGTTCTACAGATGAATAAGTTCTAGAGATCTGTTGCATAATGATATGAATACAGTTAATGTTACTGAATTACGCACTTAAATATGGTTAGAATGGTAAATTTTATTTTATTTTATTTTAATTTATTTTTCCAAAATTAAAAACAAATTCATGGCCTAGATAGAATTAAACAGAACATAGTATCCCATATGTGGTATTTTTGAACAGATTGAAATGGATTTATTACCTTCAGTAATTTCTAGGCTTCTGTTAACGCAATTATAAATGGGAGCCTTATCACATAACTCCTATCTCAAGTGCCCAGCTAATTAAAATAACTAAGCTTCTCTTATGACTTGATCACTCCTTTTGCTCCTTTTGGGTGCTTCTAATGTTTAATTTTCAAAATTTTTTACCTTTTATTTTGATAATCTCCTCATTGTTCCTTATTTGCCTATTTCTGTATTTGTACATGGGTCTGATCTTTTCCACTCCATGCTATTACTCTTAGATTTCCATCCTCCTATAACTCTTAACCCTACTGCTGTCTTGCAATTTTGAACATATGATATTAATGAAGTCTCCCAGTTTTATGGAATTCAGAGATTTGATAAGCATAATTTTTAAGGCTGTAATCAAATCATAGTAACAAAGTTGTTAAACTTTTGGCAAGTAATTGAAAACATCCTTCAGGGGAAACTGATTTAATAATTAAAACTGTACAGAGACAATTTTGAACCCATTAAATTTACCACCATCTTGCATGCATGATACTTTCATTTGTCATCAGAAGACTTATCAAACATTGCCAAAAATATGAGAACGCTTTGTTTATGACATTTTCATGATATATCCTTATCTAAAAATTGTATCAGCAAATAAATGAATCTCATTTGGCATAAATTTTTATTTCATTCTTGAGCAAAGAGTCTCTTTAAAAATGCTGACAAAATAATGTTTTAGCAAGTTAATACTAGAATTATTGTCAGATATATATATATATATATATATATATATATATATATATATATATATAAATTTTACCTTTCTATTGTTTGCAAATCTTCACTCATTTTTGAAATTGGAACAATATTATTTACCATTTTCCAGTTTCCATACATCTTTCCCATCTTCCATTTATTTCAAAAGCACTGTCAATATTCTGAGATCAAAAATATATGTTTTATAACTTCTTTGATAACTTGTTTCAGTGTGGAGATAAATTCATTTTTCGTAAGTAGGTGTTACAATTTTCTCTCTTTGATTTGATTTAGAGCTTTAACTTCCTATCAAACCTGTTTGTTCTTCACTCTCCAATCTGGCAATAAGTACTTCCATTCAAATGACAGAAACCAAAGAAATTAAGTTATTCGATTTATGCTTTGTATCCCAGATGGTCGTGTTCTGCTTTCTCATGTTCTATACATTTATATTTAAACATTTTTATTTTGTTTAGAAGTGGCATGCAAGCTTCTGCTAGGTTCTCTCTTATGTTATTCTTATGGGTATGTGACATGCTTTCTCATCGTCTTTGGTTACGGTTCCCTGTTTTATACACATTTGATTAATAAAGCTCTGTATGCAGGCAAGTGGGGAGTTAGGAAGACCCTGGTGAGCATATTGAAAGCCACAGGCAGAAATTATTAAAAACAGCTTTTAGTTCCTTGACCTAACTCAGCATTTCCCCAGCTTCTTGCTTAAGGGTATGAATCACACAGGGTGCTTGGTACTAATAAATATCCTCAGGCCACTACCACCCTCCCCCAAAAGTTCATTCAGTAGGTCTCACATAGAGTCCAGGAATATGTATTTTGGGAAAAGCACCTCCTGTGATTCTTATCCTAGAGCAATTCCAAAAAATTTAATAAGCTATGTGATGTCAACATTCCCTACAAACTAGAATTTGTTAAGGCCACTACAAATCACCACAAACATGATGGCTTCACATAACAGAAATCCATTCTCATAGTTTTAGAGTCCAGAAGTCCAAAATCATCATGCTCCACAAAGAGAATCCTCTGCCTCTTCCAGCTTCTGTTGGCTGCTCCACCTTGGCTCCAATCTCTTGTCTGCATGTTCACATGGCCTTTCTCTGTGTCACTATCATATCTTATAAGGACGCAATTCCTTGGATATTTAGGGACCTCCCATAATCCAGAATGAAAGAATCTTGAGATCCTTAATTACATAGGCAAAGACCCTATTTCTAAGACATTCACAGGTACCAGGGTTTAGAATGGGACATCTCTTTTTGATACATACATTTCAACCCTTAACACCTGAGGAAATGTAGTATGTCCTATACTTCCAACTGAAGTATAATAAAGGCTCAAGTATAAGTACTTTTAAAAGCTGTACATATAATTCTAATATACATCCAGGTTTGTGAAACACTCTCACAATTCTAATTATTTACTTTTGCCTCCTGGCTAACTTCTTATCCAAACTCTCTGTTACAAACCAGGAATCCTCAGATGTTCTTTCTTTTCCATAGTATCTGGAGCTTTGCACTACCAAAAGCCACTGGGAAATAATAATTCTAAGTGCCTCTTGGTGCTGACAAAAATGCAGTCCCTTAAATTTCTGTCAAGAATAAACATGAATTCTTCTGACATTTCAGCAGCATTGATTTTATACACACACACACACACACACACACACACACACACACACACAATCAGAATCAAATGAAAAAGAATATGTAAAATCTCGGTAGTGGTTAGTATCTAGTAGTTATTCAATAAGAGATGAGCTATAGCCTTTTCTTCTTTTTTGTCCTTCCAAATAATTTTCTTTCTCAAATGGAACACACACACACACACACACACACACACACACACACACACACATTTATTTTTCAAACTAGAGTTGGAATTGGACCAATTGACATTATTAGAGAAAATAACAACATTTCCAAACTCTTATTTTTTTAATATTAAGTTTAATATTTTGAAAGATGTCAGATTGAAGTATCCTATTGATCCAGGAAACAAATCCCTTCTACCATGTTGATTTGGCCTTTTGAAAGCAGAAAGCTGTGTGCATGTCAGTGTTTGAGCCATTTGTTGCTGCCCCTTGCTGCCCCTTTCTATAATTTGAGCAGAACTGAGGTGACTGAAGTTGGGGTTTTACCGCAGGGTACGTTGCCAAAAACAATCAGGATGTAACCTCTGTGAGTTAAAGTACATAAGCAATTTCATGAAAATTTCTCTTATTAATAACATGCTAATTTTTTAATGATAAAAATGAAACAGAAAAATAAATCTTAGGCAACCTGACTACTATTTTGTGGCAATGAAGAATATATTCCTTGTGCCTACACAGTGCTAAAGTTAATAATCCTAGAGTATGAATAAGAATGAGAAAAATATGACAGAATACCATATAAGGACAGTTTTAAAAATTCTTGTATTTTTGGGGAGCCTTTGTGGCTCCTTTGGTTAAATGTCCAACTTTGGCTCAGGTCACGATCTCATGGTTCTGTGGTTTCGAGCCCAAATCAGGCTCTGTGCTGGCAGCTTGGAGCCTGGAGCCTGCTTCAGATTCTGTTTTTCCCTCTCTCTATGTCTGCCATTCCCCCACTCATTCATTCTCATTCATTCATTCTCTCTCTCTCTCTCTCTCTCTCTCTCCCCCAAAAATGAATGAATGTTAAAAACAAAGAATTTCATTAAAATTTTCTGTATTTTTATTTATTTTTAATTTTTTTAAACATTTTATTTATTTTTGAGACAGGGAGAGACAGAGCATGAACAGGAGAGGGTCAGAGAGAGGGAGACACAGAATCTGAAACAGGCTCCAGGCTCTGAGCTGCCAGCACAGAGCCCGAAGTGGGGTTCGAACTCCCAGACTGCGAGATCATGACCTGAGCTAAGTTGGCCGCTTAACCGACTGAGCCACCCAGGCGCCCCAAAAATTTCTGTATTTTTAAAATATAGATATTTCAAAATTTGGTTTTTTTCTTCTGGAAGATATGGTCGTATACGCACACACACACCAAAATTTCCTGAAATATAGTCTTAAAATAAGTAGAAACCAAAATAAATTTATTTGAGTTACTTTTTATATATTCTGAGTTTTTATAGACATTATAAATTAGTTAATTGTTTATTTCATGTAGTATATTTGTTGGGAAGAGTCTTTTTTTTTAAGTTTATTTATTTTGAGAGAGAGAGAGTGTGTGTAAGTAGAGAAGGAACAGAGAAAGAGAGGGAGAGAGAGAATCCCAAGCAGGCTCTCTACCACCAGTGTAGAGACCAGTGAGGGGCTCCAGTCACGAATCACGAGATCATGACCTGAGTTGAAGTCAAATGCTTAACCAACTGAGCCACCAAGGTCCCCCTCATCTGGTACATTTCATTGGGAATTTCCAATTTACAAAAGCTATTATTTCTTTATCATTTCTTGAGACAAAAAAAAATCTAAGTTCATTGTTTAATTTTTAACTTTTGGACTTAATTGAGTTTAGATTTATTTTAGTACTAATTATTTTAATTGCCAAGGATCCCTATCACTGTTAGATATAAATCTGTCCTTTGGAATTTTTCTGCTGTCCTTCAATGTGTAAAAACAGAAAATGTAAATTTTTCCTAATGTTTATTTTGAGAGAGAGAGAGAGCGAGCGAGAGCGTGAGCATGTGCACAAGCAGGGGGGTGGGCACACAGTGAGGGAGACACAGAATCAGAAGTCAGACTCCAAGCTCTGAGCTGTCAGCACAGAGCCTGACAAGGGGCTCGAACTCATAAACCATGAGATCATGATTTGAGCTAAACTTAGCCCCTTAACCGACTGAGCCACCCAAGTGCCCTGAAAATGTAATTTTGTATAAAGAGACTATATTTTTAGTCTCATGCACTATTTTCTTCCCATCAATGTTTACGTATGTTCAACTTTCACCTTTCTTTAAAAAGATTAGCACCAACATAACTAGTTAACTGTTTTTGATCCTATATGTCTCATCAGCTGTCACATTGATTCTTACATCCCTCATAGTAAAATGTCTTGGGAAAGTTACATAAATTTTATGTATCAATGTTCCACTCAGTCTACAATAGACAAAAACTGTTTTTTCCTCCTCAAATCATTCCACAAAAACTGTATTTTCCAAGCTTAACAGGAAAAAAATAATGTGGATAATGCATTTCCATTTGCCTCTCATGTTACCATCATTGTGGTCTTTCTCCTTGAAATACTTCTCTTGTCTTCAGTGACAAGATATTTCTTGGGTTCCCTCCTACATATTTGCTGGTTCCTCTGTCTATGCCTAACTCTGAAGTATTCTTTCAGTATTTTCTTTGATACAGGGAGTTGATTTCTTTGTAGGAAATTCTCATTTTTATTTTATTTTATTTTATTTTATTTTATTTTATTTATTTTATTTTATTGTTTCTTTTGAGTGGGAGGAGAGTAGATTTTTCACTCTCGATTCAATACTGCAAATAATTTATAGGTTACTTTAGTTTTCATAAATTTCTTCTTGGCATCCTGATATATCACTACAGTGTTTCTATACATGAATTTAGTTTTACTTATCTCGAGTTAAATTGTGGTTCCTTAATCTAAAGTCAGGTCTTTCATAAATTCTGGGAAATTCCAAGAAATCATCTTTTTGATTATTACCTATCCCCATTTTCTCTTTCATGTTTTTGGACTATGAATTTAATATTTGCTCATTTTAATCTACTCTCCATGATTCTGTATTTATTATAAATTATTTTTTATCTTTAAACTGCAACATTGGATATTTCTTCTGATATGTCTTCTAGTTTAGTAATTCTTTCTTCAAACATACTAATTTATAATTTAATCACTCCTTAAAGTTTATAATTTCAACACTGGTTTTGATTTCTAAATGCCCTATTTTGTTCCTTTTCAAGTCTGCCTGTTTTCCTCTGGGTGTATGTATGGTTGTTTTAACTTTATTTATTTTGAGAGAGAGAGAGAGAGAGCACAAGCAGGGGAGGGCAGAGAGAGAGAGAGGGAAAGAAAAAGTATCCCAAGCAGGCTCTACATAATCAGTGCGGAGCACTACCTAGGGCTTGAACTCACAAATGGCAAGATCATGACCTGAGCCAAAACCAAGCGTCAGACACTTAACTGACTGAGCCACCCAGGTGCCCCATTAGGGTGTTTTATTTTAAGCATGCTTTTGTTTTTTCTTTATCTTTATCTTTATTTTTATTTTATTGTTTATTTATTTATTTATTTATTTATTTATTTATTTTTTTTTTTTGAGAGAGAAAATGCACAAGCAGGACAGGGGCAGAGACAGAGAAGGGGGGGCAGGGGACAGAGAATCCAAAGCGTGCTCCTCCCTGATAGCAGTGAGCCCAAGGTGGAGCTTGAACTCACAAACCTTAAGATCATGACCTGAGCTGAAGTCCGAGGCTCACCCAATTGTGCCACTCAGGCAGGCACCCTTTGCCTTTATTTTTTAAATATGTTTTGACTTCCTTATTTTATAGTGTTTATTATATTTTAGTCTATAGTCTCTGTCATATACCTGTTGTGAGACTGAAGCACTATCTACTGTGCTAATGAGGCATTTAGATACTTTTTAAATATCTGAAGATCTTATGGATTTAATTCTGCCATTTTTTGGATCTGCTAAATTTCCACTCACCAGATATATATTTTTTCTTTTGCTTGCTTGTTAGCTCTACTTCTTTCCTCCCTCCCTTCCTTATTTCCTCCTCCCTCCCTCCTTTTCCACTTTCTTCCTTCGTTCCTTCACCCCTTTTTTATTGTAATTTTTTTGAGCCTGTCTTCTATGTTTTTTGGCCCTGTGAAAGTCTTATGAGGCCTGTCTTGAGGCCACAGCTTTCCTGAACAACCTGACTCTTGTCTGAAATATTGTATGCCCTGAATTCATCTTTACTTTGCTTTTTTTTAAATTGAGGTTTTTTGAACTATAGAAAGTAGAGCTTATGATACAGTTTCTCGTCTATAAATTTTGGGATATATATATATATATACTATATATTTATATCTATCTATCTATATATATATATACTATATATTTATATCTATATAGATATATATATATTTATATAAATATATACAAGTATATATATATAAATATCTCTCTCTATATTTTTTTTCCATTCACAATCCAGGCTGAGACCTCTCTTCATACTGGGAGGGGATATTATCTCCTCTAATCTTCCACTGAGGGTTTAGCCTCTGAGGGTCCTGGGTCTATGCTCAGATCCACACCTTAAGAGCAACTAAGAAATTATCATCTGTTTAGTGTTGATATTAAGACCCAAACATCTAGATTACTGATCCAGCATTCTTCTACTGCCTTTGTGGGAAAAATCAGTCTCTCTCTCTCTCTCTCTCTCTCTCTCTCTCTCTCTCACACACACACACACACACACACACACACACACACACACATGCCTACACATATTCACAAAGCTATGGAAACTCAATAACCTAGTTTTCAGTTCTCTTTTCATTTCTCAACTCTGAAAATTTGTATTATTTTCTTGCACATGCACTGTGTATTAAAATGTTTGGTTATTACTTTTACATTTTTCATTTGTCTTCCTCATTGCCAGAAGTGTTCTATATGTCTTTCTAGCTCTTCTGTTAATTTCATTCATACATTCCCTGGATGGATGTTCCATTTGACCTCTAAGGGTCTCTTATATCAGTAGTGATTATTTCTAAATCTATCACACCAGCCAATTTGTAGCTCTTAAAATTTCACTACCTCTATCTTACACATTACTGCGGCTATTTTGAAAATTTTAGTTTTTTAAACATTTTATCTACTCTGACTTCTGGGTCTTCAGGAATGCTGTCTTTCTAGAATATTCTAAAAGCATCCCTTCCCCTCCTGTTCTCCTGATTTGATGTGAACATATTATTCATATTGGCTTGTATATAATTTCCTCTGGTGTGCAATAGCTGAGAGTAGTTTTGATGCTTCTGTTCTGGGTTGCAATAACACCTTGTGTTGCTTATATCATGGCATTTATCAGAGATTTATTGAAGTCACTTGTTTAATTATACTACAAATATTTTCTTACTAGATTGTAAGCACGCTTAGAAATGAAAATGGTGAACTTTGTATTCCCAGTATTTAGCACCATTTTATTCATTCATTTATTCATTTATTCTAGGTGATGTATCACTAAGACCTAGATCTCTGTCTTGTATAAAGCTCCCAATATTTTGAATGATTAAAACTTTTGAAATAGTTTTCTACTGTTTTACAGAGGAAACACTTGAGACCAGAGATGTTAAGTAACTATCCCCAATCATATATTAATTAGTGAGAAAATCAGGATTTTATTCCAGGTTTACCTGCCTACAAACTCTGTTCTTTATATAGGACTTACGTGATGTATAAAATGAGGTTTTATGTAACAACAAAGAAAGAGCAGCAAAATGAAGATTATTTGTGGTACAATGTTTTCTTATGGTTTTCACCAAAGTATATTTACTTTATTGGATCTTTTGAAGTCTGTCCTAAGTAAGTACCAATTATCAAGAGCCATAGCTAGTATCATTATCAAGAAATGTTATATATTTTCCCAGAGGATATAGTCCTATAATCTATATAATTTGAAAAAGCACTATTTTCCCATAACCACATTTAATTATACCTTGGAATAGACAATAATCAGAATTAAAATATAAGTGCAAGGCATAAACGACAGAAAGAAGAATTAAAATTTTCATCCTTCCCCAAATTTTTCTGCACTATGATGTTTTAATAAGTATTGGTATGATCAGCATGGTATGGGGAAAAATAATATATTTTGGAAGCAGTCAGACTAGTATCCAGATTTTACTCTGATACTTGCTGGTTATGCAGTATATCCTCAGGCAATTTACGTTGTTTTCTTTTACAATTCAGGTTGGCTATAAAAATTTCAGGGCTGTTGTGAAGAGTATAGGTAATGTATATACATAGCTAGCTTAATATCTCATACTTAGTAAATAACAACTTGTAATGTGCATTGTATTATCTCCTTCAGGTTTAGACAACACTTTCCTATCCCTGGACTTCTATAATATTCTTAACTTGTCGTTTATTTTAATTTGGATCCTGTATACATTTTCCACATGATGGTCACCTTTATATACATATAGGATGTGGACTACATACTCTAAAACAAACCTATGATAGCTTTACTTTGAGAGTTCAATAATTAGTTAATTAGAATTATTCATTTTGAGACCAAAAAGGAGAAATAAGTAGGAAGATTCCTAGAGATAGGAAAGAAACAAATTGGATCTGAAAACTACCTCTAAGCTTTGTATACTGGATAAATAGTAGTACCATACCAACGACGATTACCCTTGAGAGAGAGAGAAAATTGTTGCCATTTACATAATAGCATACATATAACCTGGCAATAAATTTTAAGTGAAAGATATAATAGATAAATTGAGCACACCACCTGCAACAATAGAAAATTTTTTAACAGTCCATTACTCCACATTAAACATTCTATGAGGTTGAAGTAACTACAGAAATAAAATATAGTTTTCTTTAGTGTAATTTTAATATGAAAAAATGTAAGCCACTTCCATTTATATATTTTTTTCTCTTTGTCAGAGTTAATCAGGTAATATTTCCAAGTGTCTTCAATCTGTGTCTCATGGAAGATCCACAGTCAAAGGATATTTATATAAAGTCAAGAAAGAAAAGATTGTGTTTCACATTTAACTCTTTGTCAAATATAAGAATTCATGCTGGTATTTTAAAAAGAACAAGTACCTAGAAACAGACTGAAATATTCAGATACTCTTTTTAACTTTTAAATTAATGCTAATAGGGAAGAACAGAGAAAATGTTAAATTTAATTTAAGTAGCTTTTGTTTTATTTTTTAGGAGAAGATGTATATTGTTGTCAGAACTCATTTATCTGTCACTATTAGATACTGGTGATAACATACTAAGAAATTATGGATACATTATTTTCCAACATTAGTGAAAAATGAAGTGTCCTATATTATACTTAAATTTTTGGTGGAACTCCTAAAATGTGTTTCACATTTGACTGCATTAAGTGGAGAAAATCCAAAGATAATTTAACGTTTTAAATGTATTCTTATATTTTTTTTTTTGAAATTCAGTTATTATCTTTTATTGGAATACTGTGATAATCCCAGGAGTTATTTGGGAGATATGCCCCATTTTTTTGCTAATAAAATGCTTTCAGGGTGTTGTGCATTTGCAGAGGATGTTTCTTCTGACTTCTTGACCTTTAGGACTTAAAGGACCTGAGAGATCAAGTTACAAACCTGACATCTGTCACCAGAGAGGCATTGTGATTTATTCTAGGTCACAGTGCTTTATCAAGGAAACATAAATGAAACATTAGTAATTTCACTCCCTTATATGTGTCCCTTCAATTAATACCTCTGTTCTTTGTAGTGATTTGCCCTATCCTTTCTTCTAGTCCTCATTTTTTTAAAACTTTATATAATTTGCCTCTTGTCCTATACTAAATCAGACAATGTGGTTACCGAGAGAAATAATGTAACTATTATGTACAAAATAAATCAGAAATGAGATACAACTATCTAAGTACATAGATGCATCATATGCACGTATGTATGTTGTATTCTCTGTGGTCAGGTATATGACTTATTTTCTTAGAGACTGAAGGTATCCCAGGTTTTAGATTATTTTATTTATTTTGAAAGTTTTTACCCTTTAGAAGCTAACGTTCAGATTTGGGTCACGAAAGGGACTGGATTTTAGACTCAGAATCTGAGAGGTAGAATCCTAAAGGTCACTTGGAAAACTTACTGAACAATAAAGTATTGCCAAATTTCAGATTATCCAAATGCTTGGGGTGTTTTATCACTTTCCTGGTTAAATGTGTGATTCTGGTTAATACGTTCCTAAATTTATAGAAGAGAGATTAAAAAATGTGAAGTAACCTGTTATAGATTCAACAAGATTTGATGTTTTTCAAAACTAGATCTCATCATATCTTAGAATCTGCATTTTGATTTTATTCATTTTAACTATAACTTACACTGATGTTTGGTTTAAAGTCACTATTCATATCTACTGTACATCTTCTAAACATTAAACATTTATGCAAAGAAGAAAACATATTTTGGACAAATTTCCTGTTGATTCTTGAAACATAAACACATAAGTTTTCATTATCTTGTCAGGTAACAAGAGAAAACTCTGTTAGAAGTATTGATTAAAGGATGCCTTGGGCATTTTCACTTCTTTTGAGCACTTCCCCTTATATGTCAGAAAATTTGTTGAGTCACATCATGGATAGCTTTTGATACAGTCTTTTCTCTCTTCATATCAGTGATTGCCTCCTTTTTACTGCTGTCTTTGAATAATGTTTAGGCTCTGATCACATTTTGGGGGTTTAAAAATTTAAATTTATTCTATAATTTGTATCTTGAAGCACGTCTTTGGTAATCATAAAATTTAATGGAGATTTGTTCAGTTTTAGGATAATTTTGATTCATATTCCAATACCTCAGATGTATATACTCAAATGTAACCACACAAAGAAATAGCTTTTTAAGAAGCGAAAAGCAGGTAATCAGTGCCATATCAACCAGATCTGGTATGAGCCCACCACTTTCCCTACATGTTATTTATGAAGTAATATCAATTTATGTTGTCATTTGGGTAAATTACCAGTAGTAAACATGGCTGTCACTTGTAGTCTGCTCACTGGTTGCTACTGCTGGTCAGTCTGCCTGATTCTCTTTTCCCAGCTCAGCTACACACTAGAGAGAATTCTCATGGGCTCCAAAGTTGACTTACTCTTTCACCATTTTAAGAGTGAGGATGAATATTTTAGCCTCCAATGTAATTTGAAATATTGTGAAGATACGGCACAGGATATGTCTTTGACACTATCATGCAAAATTAATTTGCTCACATTTTACTATTCTAGCTAGTTGTGACTTGCCAAAAACTATACATTAATATAAACTTTTAACTTAACAATTTCATAGTTTTTAATAAAGGAAAAAATGCAAATCATTCTATAAAAGTTCTAGCAGTGTCATTAAAAATTCTTACTTTCTGACAATACCATCACTCATGTGATTCACTGGTTAAAATAGTATGAAAGTGCTCAGTAACATAATTTTGGGTATTCTGTAAAGTCCTAACTCTTAGGGATGATCCAGAATAGACCTTTGGGAAACATAACTGTTAGACAGGCCCAAGTCCCATAAGAAGAGCAGGTCCAATATGAGGTCTGATTTTAACTGCCATTCAAACCTTCTTATCAGTAGTGCAGTGCAGGGAACTGCTGTCCCCAGGAAGAGAGCATGATGGATGAGAGCATCCTTTCCAGTAGGTGAGAGGGCCTAAAAATGGAGGGCAAGGGCATGGAGCAAACTGCCCATGTGTGAGCCCCTTGACTCAGCCTTCAGGCTACCTGGGATTGGTACTTAAAATATTAAAAGATTTTTTGTATTCCAAGATTTTATTTAAATCCAAGTTAGTAGTAGAAGTTATTGATTCATCACTTACATATAAAACCCAGTGTTCATTACAGGTACCCTCCTTAATGCCCATCACCCATTTTAAAAGAAAAATGAAGGATAGACCTAAAGATGCATGACCAAAATCATTAGGTAAATCTTGCATGTTCTTCTCTGTAAAAAATAAATTAAATATTGACAGTGTTATAGAATTTAAAGCCTAAAAACTTTAGTTTTTAATTTTTTTTTAAGTTTATTTAATTATTATTGAGAGAGAGAGCACAAGCTGGGGAGAGGCAGAGAGAGACAGAATACGAAGCAGGATCCAAGTCTGAGCTGTCAGCACAGAGCCTGATGTGGGGCCTGAACCCACAGACCATGAGATCATGACCTGAGCCGAAGGCAGACATTTAACTTACTGAGCCACCCAAGCTCCCCCAAAGTTAAAAAAACTTTAAAGTATTGCTAACAGACACATGAAAGTTGTTCAGTATCACTCATTATCAGGGAAATACAAATCAAGAGTACAATGAAATACCACCTCATACCTGTCAGACTGATTCAAATTAACAACACAGGAAACAACAGATGTTGGCAAGGATGCAGAGAAAGGGAACCCTCACTCTTGGTGGGAACACAAAATGGTACAGCCACTGTGGAAAACAGTATGCGGGCTTCTCAAACATTAAATAGAACTACTCTAAGACCCAGCAATTGCACTACTAGGTATTTGCCGAAAGGGTACAAAAATACAGGTTTGAAAGGGTATATGTACCCTGATGTTTATAGCAGCATTATCAATAATAGCTAAATTATAGAAAGAGCCCAAATGTCCATCGACTGGTGAATAGATAAAGAAGTTGTGGTATATATACACAATAAAATATTACTCAGGTATAAAAGAGAATGAAATCTTGCCATTTGCAATGACGTGGATGGAGCTAGAGTGTATTATACTAAGCTAAATAAGTTAGAGAAACACAAATACCATATGGTTTCATTCATTTGTGGAATTTAAGAAAGAAAACAGGCAAACATAGGGGAAGGGACAAAAAGGAGAAAGGGAGGCAAACCATAAGAGACTCTTAACCATAGATAACAAACTGAGGGTCCTCAGGGGGAGGTGGGCAAGGGATGGGTTAAATGGGTGATGGATAATAAGGAGAGCACTTGCTGTAATGAGCACTGGGTGTTACATGTAAGTGATGAATCACTAAATTCTACTCTTGAAACCAATATTACAGTGTATGTTAACTAGAATTTAAATAAAAACTTGAAACAATAAAAAATGATAGTGTTATGGAATTTAAAGATAAAAAAACTTTAAATGATTGAAATCTCCAACATTGTAAAATTATGCAGTAGTGACTAGTATGGAAACCAAATGCTAAAACAGTGGAAGTATTTAAAGACACATTTCTAATAAATACAAGGAAGTCTACCATACATAATGAGACAATTTATGAGAAATACTTAAACTTCAAGTTGAATACATCTATATACTAAAAACATGGGTATGGTAAAAGCAGCTTAAGTACATTCATGGATAGTAAATGAAAATAATATAGGAAATTGGTGATGGAATAAAGAATGGAGGGAGAGCTTGATGAAGTGAACTCTAAAGACCTGTTTTTTTATTAAGGAAATAATGGCCAGTTTTAGGCAAGCGTAACTTTTCAGAGTTTATTTTCTTACGGCTAAAATGATTGGATATAGTCAGTGTTTTGTTTTGTTTTAAGCTAGGAAAGATATTGTTATTATTCATATATCCTGTAAATAGTATTCAAAACTCCAAAAAAAAACTACAGATAAATATTTGTGTAGTTAAATAACAGGTTAATACTTTGGCTGAAGAAGTTTGGACAGCCAAACACTAGCCTGCTCAGCCATGTTGGTAGCCTTGAGACAGAGCCTGTAGAGTACAAGTTGAAAATATTTATGGTCTCCCTCCCACCAAATATAGACTGTGATTGTAAGCCACTTGTTTTAAGGAGAAGAGCAGCCATTTGCTACAAAATGGCTTTGTCTCCAGCTGTCAAAAGAACAATATAAAAGAATGTGGGGCACAGATCTATCTCCATGTGTCAGTTTCTTTTTATCAGTGAACTGATGGAGGTTTTTTTTTCTTCTTTTTCTATTTTTTGATGTCTGTTAAATGAGCTCTTGTGGGTGATGGTTTTATAATTCCATGAATATTGTGCTGAGAGCTAAAATACCTGGTATTAAGCACATTATGTAAACTATGTGAATTGTTTTCACCATAAATGAAAGTCTTTTTCCTGGCAATTGTATTCTTTGATTACTACTACCTTTTGCCATTTCTTTTCTTTTTCCAATCAGTCTAGATTATTTTCTTTTCTTTTTCCAATCAGTCTAGATTATCTGATCATCTTATGACACTTTGCTGAATTGACTACTCCTTTGAATTAGCAAGTTACCTCTTTTTAGAATCTTTTTCTATGCTAATTCTATGTTTGTCTATGTTTAAATTTTTTGTTGTTACAGATATTTAAGGGTTAGGAAAGGAGGTCTTTGGATTTAATAGAGTAAAATTTCATTTTGAATTCTAATTCTTTACTGTTGTCGATTTTCAGAGAATTCTTGTGTTTTGTGCTTTGGGTTTTTTTGTTTTTTTTTTTACCTTAGAATTCACTCCTCGAAACATTTATAACTGTATGATATCCATGAACTGATTTTATTGAGATGTTTTGTTTGTTTGTTTTTACTTTCACTTTGTGATGTTGACATCTCTAAAAGGCAAACTTAGATCTTACTATCCTACTTGGTTCTCTGTATTCAGAAAAGGCCTTTCTGTTTAAAGTATACACGCGTTACTTTGCGTATAATGAGTACAAATGGTCTTTGACCATATGATTCTCCTTGCCTTTCAGTCCCTGTACAGTATTCATTTAAAAAATATTAAAAGTATGGGTGTCCTATGTCCTCAAGAAGTTTATGTCACTATATTTGTATACTGCTTCCTCTGTGCCTTTTGTCGAAGACAGGGGTGGAGTTCTGGTCCCATTAGCAAATGAGATACAATTTAAGCCAAGCATAGTCAGTAACATCTTACCTATTGAGTGTTTTTATACCTTTCCTAGAATTTCCAACTTGTGAGCCGCTGACTCAATTTATATGCAAAAGTGGAAGATGCATTAGCAGCAAATGGCACTGCGACTCTGGCAAGTACTACTGTTCACTGTATTGCACTGATTTGATTGGGGGCCTGACTGTTGGTGAGACATAGTTCATAAGAGAAGCTTGCAGAGCCAACATAATGGCTAAGACAAGTAGTAAGAGGGCACCTGGCACTTCAGTGGGGATTAGCATTAAGAGTAATGGAGGTCAACATCTGTCCCATGGGGCAATGAAGAGATTTGTGTTCAGACATTATGCTGGACATCGTCTAATTCGACAGATGTGAAGTAAAGGGGATAATTGAGGATATGACCTGGACAATTTGAGTTCCCCAAAGATTTATGTAAAGTGCTCTGTACTCTCAGGACATAGGAGTTTATAAATTATTATGGAATTATCCAAATGGTCTCATTTCTGCCACCTTGCTATTTATGTACAAATGATGTTTTTTTTTCTTATACTCAATTGTATCCCTATGCTGAATTATACCGAACACAGGTAAATGAATTATGTATAAGTCATTCATTCTCAGCCACTGATTTCAATTTAATCTATTTCCACTTCACATTTCTCTCACCTCCCTCCTGCAATGGTTGTTAATAAAGAATATAAATCATTGCTAATGATAGTGACAATTTCCCAGTATAAATACACACTTATCAGTTAGTAGGGGAAGGGGAGGAAGTAGTCACTCTTCATGTTGGAGAATGGAGAAGAAATGTCTGAATTAAAGATACGGTTATACACTGTGGGGTGTAGAGAGATTGTGGGTCTGAACAGTTTTCCACAATAATTATATCACCAGCTGTATCATTTCATGAAATTCCTGCGCTCATCATTGTCCTCTCATTTTATAATTATTTCATGTCGCATAGATTTGTTGTCAATGGTTAGTCGTTTCTGAGTGAAATGGAAATTAAATTTTAAAATCCAAGTCAAGGATTTCTTTTTCCCTCTTTGGTTAGTAGTTGATGTGAAAGCACAAAGGAAGCAATGTCAAAATGAAAATAGTTCCCCCACTATCCATGGGAAAGTTGATCATTGATTCCTTTATCAAAAACAAAAGAATGCTCTGTATACAAAAAAGAAACGTTAGAGATTTGGAAGAAAAATTTTATTCCTGGGTCAGTTTTCACTCCCTTGATGTTGGTGCTTCTTTCCAGATGATGACTGTGGGGACGGCAGTGATGAAGTTGGCTGTGTTCACTCTTGCTTTGATAATCAGTTCAGGTGTTCCAATGGCAGATGTATCCCAGGCCACTGGGCCTGTGATGGTGACAATGACTGTGGAGACTTCAGTGATGAAGCCCAAACCAATTGTACCAGAGAAGGTCAGTAATTTTGTGACTCTATGAACTATCATTTTAAATTGATAAATATATAATATATATTATATATATATTATATATATTTGAATATATATATTATATATTTATATATAATATATATATATATTTGAATATTTCAGAATGGATATTATATTTTACTCAGCAGTTAAAAACATGTATATTTGGAACAGTGTAAAATAATTTACAGATCACTTTCACTCTTTTATTTGTCTGGTTTCTCATTTTAATACCTCCTTATACTCCGATACCTTCTGTGGTTTTGCTTCCTACTTTCATTAGATGCTTTAGTTACTACGACTTTAATTCTCTCCAACTTCTAAATTGCCAAACCCCAAACCCATCTCCAAGGAAAACAAACAAGCATACTAAACAAAGAAACAAGAAAGACATAATTTTTATTTTATTTGAACACCAAATTTGTTTCCTTAAGGCTTGAAATAACCTCCTATTGATTGTTGATTCATTCCAACTGAATAACTCCTAGAATGCAAGCTGCAAGAAAGAAACTTGACAACAGGTCGCAGCATATCCATGGGCAGCCATACCCTGTCATTTGCATGCGTTACTTTGCAAAATTTGGTCATCCATAGGGCATGTTAACAAATTAGAAATCATGTTGGAAATATCATAGGAAAAAATCATTAGGCTGCCAAACATTCATACAATCAATAACATTTTTTTTAGTAGAAGTTTTCTTTCTGCTTAAGAATTTGGAAGAATTTGTCATTCACTCGTTCATTTATTCTACTAATATTTATTGAAGACTTTCTATGTGCCAGTCACTATGCTTGTAGAAAAAGATAGATAAAAGGATAAAGATATGTGGTCCCCATTCAGCATTTAAAATCTAGCAGGCAAACAGAGAATAAAATGATCTATTTAATGAGTTGGGTATTGGAGTGGGAGGCATATATTGAATGACAATAAGAAAGGAATCATTTTCAAAGTGTTTTCAAGGGCATATATTTGTCTTCTGCAACATTTAATAACTTAGAAAATTTCTATAGTTTTTTTCCTCTGATGTGATTCCTTTTGTCTTTTTTGTTTGTTTGTTTCCTGTCTGTGTCCATCCCTCCCTCTCCTCTTTCCCTTTTTCTTTCTCCTTCCCTTCCTCATTCTCTCTCTCCCCCACCCCTTTCTTTATCTATATCTCATTCTTGTGTCAGTTTCTCTCTTACTTCAGTTGGTCCACTAATACATATGAACTAGAGCTTTATTCATCAACAACCTTGCATGGAAACAGAAATGCTGTAAAAAAATACTTTTTTTCCCTTTTTTCTTTCTATATTGGAAGCATTCATCTGGGGTGTGGTTGGTATGTCATTACTAAGTTACCCTATGAATATAAACTGCATTTCCCCCCACCTCACAGATGTCTTTATAGGCTCCTCATGAGGTGTACATCTGTGGCCTGCTGGCACTGCCCCCAATATGCTGTGAAAGATAAATTTCCCTAAAGTTAATTTACTTTCATCTCAGAAGTGAGATCCTATCCCTCTTTCCTATGTTTATTTGTCCCTAAATTAAAATAATTATTGCACATTAAGAAGTTTTTGAGAGCTTGCTTTAGCTTCATGAGTATCCAGAGCAAGTGATACACAACCCGTTGTAGCCTCACTAGGTAGTTTCTCAGGTTTGGAGTATAATAGAATCGGTGACTATTGAATGTTAATGACCTTCACTTCTAGAGCACCTCACTTTCACTTATATATCACTCTAAAGAATATACTGTCAACGTGAACATCGTGCATTTCTTATATGATTATGGTAATACACTAAGGAAATGATCCAGATAATCTACATGATTCTTGGACATGTTTCAAGCACAGAATGAGGAGAACATCCTGAACTAATTTATATTTATCAGATTATAAATTCCCTAATCAAATACTCCACTTGGTGAATACAAGTTGCAGGAACTGAAGAAAGGGAACAGTCTAGGATGACTTTGCTATAAGACAGAGTATTTCAGAGGACATTTACATATTTTTATCCATCATTATTTTATATATTCTGATACAGAAGTTGTAAAATAATCATGGCACATAGAATTGTTTAAGCTGATCAGGAAAGTCATTTTGCACATGCAGGTTTTGTGAGACCATTGCCAAGGTAAAGTAGAAATTTGATGCAATTAGTCATATAATTTAGTCTCAAAACCTGCTGTGGAAGAAAGAGCAGGGGATTCTGGCTTGAGTTTCAAGACTGGCTGTCAAAACTGATCAAATCCACCGTATAATTGCTCAGCACTTTGCTGTACATTGCCTGGGTTAAAAGAGCATATGGTCTAGTTTCTCTCAACTTAAATTGATTTCAAAAGGGCAAAAACACTCTTGAATTCACTTTTAATTGTAAAGAAGCAGAAGAAACCAGGAAATGGATCATTCCATATATAACCCCCATATTTAGAAAATTTCTGCATTTATGTTCAATACATATTCTCTCTGAGGAATTTCTATAGTGATGATCCTTTTTTTCATCATTAGTATGATTAATATATGGGGAAAGTATTAATTGCTAATCCCTTTCTAGATTATACTTCTCTCCTTCCCCCTCATGTTGTGATGGTCTTTCCTCTCACTTCCAAGCTCACATACTAGGCACACAATGTGCAATATCTTTGAAAAGCACTGTACACACACACACACACACACACACACACACACACACGCAAGGTCTACGAGCAAGAGTAGAATAGAAAGACAATCCATAGCAGACTGATTTCCTTCCTTTGTCTCATTGCCTGTTTATCATTAATTTAGCTCTGATTTGTTTTTGGTTGTGACAGCTTTGGTTGGTACATATTTCTATAGTGAACCATTAGTAAAGCTACTGGGTGTATAGTTTTTTTTCCAAGTGAAAGAATAGTTTGTTTTTCAAGTGGAAGAATTTGGTAGAAGGGAACACCCTCTAGAGCCTTAGGTCTGGCCATTTAATAAGTATCAAAAGGTTTTGTAAAGAAATGTTTTTTACCTGTAAAAACATCAAGAATAAACTTAAAATGAGACTTTGGTCTTTTCTTGCAAGTGTTTAGCTCTCTGGATATAATGTAAAAAAAAAAAAAACAGAGGAAGAGAGAGAGACAGACAGATTCTGTACAAATGCATCTATAAAATACCAAATGTATACAATTAATCTTATCTCATTGTTGACAGTTTAATTCATTTGAATTATGTATGCTTTCATTCTTCTACTCTTAAGGGGAATAGTCACAACCATATTTCCCCCAAGGAATAAAGCATTTCTAAAGTAAACATATGCATTTTTTGGGGGGTTATCTTTAGACAGCTATTCATCAGGTCAATTTCCATGCATAAATTGTTGTAAAAATGTATACCGAATAATTTCAGCATGGATTTGATGGATAATGGAATAGGTTTCTCTAGAATTGATTCTGTCTCAATTTTGCAAAGTAAAGAAATCATTTAACCCTAATTTATGGTGATTGTCCTTTAACTTTCTGTATGGCTGTCTAAAAAAGGGAGCACTTACAGCCAGCTGTACTAAGTGAATAGTCTGGGTGACGATAGAACATATGTGATCTCTCATTTACATCACAAATACAAATGAAATGCAAATTTAAAATTAAGCATGCATTGACCTTCAGTTTTGATTTATTATGAATTATCTTTAACAAGTTCTCAAATACATTAGGGAATTAAATGCATAACGTTATTAATATTATTTCTACAAATGGTCATATTCTTCTGTTTTAACTGTTTAACTTTCCTTCTTCTTTGGAAACTTTCACATTTCTTTTGGGCTTTGTATTCATTTATTTATTTATTCATTCATTCTTTCATTCATTCATTTTACCTACTACTTCCCTGTTCACACATTTAAGAAGGAACCTAGGATAATTTCATTTTATCTTTGTAATTACATAGTCAAGTACAGTATTTGATACACAATGAATGCTAAATAATTATTGAGTGAAAGAGTTTATTTCTTCACTACAAAATTTGATTATACCCTCAGAATCCAACCCTTATTTGTTTTATATCATATATCTAATAACTTTTTCTGTTCCTTTGACTTACTCCCAGATCCTGGAGTTTATGTTTACAATGATGCACAAGAAAGACTAGCTGTACTGATCTATTCATGTACATCTCCTTAATAAAGTCATTTTCATTTATCAGAAAAATACTGGCATGTTCAACCCATGATTCAATAAAATAAAATAGACAGGACATCTCCCTTATCTTTTATTATTGTTTATTTATTTTTAATTTCTGTCCAAAACAGAGTAAATTCCAGAAAGATAGGAAAAGTTAGTCTGTTTTTTTGTTTGTTTCTGGTATCTATTATTTGTTAGTAAATGCCAGTGAAGAGATTCCATTAGTAATAATTTAGTAGGGGCAGGGGGAGGAGTTAGTATATATTAACACTATATATATATTAGTATATATATTTGTATATATTAACAGTAATTGCCAGGCACTTTACATTTGTTATTGCATTTAATCCTCACAATAAAGATTACTCAGAGGTTAAGACGTTTGCCTAGGATTACACAGCTGGAGTTTCAAATAAAGATTTCTGTTTTCTATTCTTCCATCCAGCTCCCTGCTTCTGCAGCTGTGCAATATAACCTACCCCTGCCCTTTTTTCTAACTCTTAATGCATTAACATTTATATGATCTCCCAATAATTACAATATTTTTCTCAAGTGCATTCTCATTTTTTAACTTTAAGAGAAAAGAAAGAACTTTCTACTTGTTACAGGTCATTATAATGAAATATTCCAAAGGACACTAGAAGGAACGTGGACCATTATATTAAATAAGCTCAGTAAATCTGCCTCTTGTTTGTTTGTTTCTGTTCTCCTTTCACTTCCACAATTCATCTTGATAAACTGGATTCTAAAGCTTTGTCATTAGAATAGCTGTGGACTTTCCCACAAAGGCAATTTCTTCAGTTGCCCAAAGAATATGTTAGTCTGCCATAAAAATTTCACCTCATAGATTTAAAAAATATTTTAAACTGGAAGAAAATGAAAAGATCATTTAGCTCAGTTATTTTATAGTGCAGATGAGGAAATGGGCTCATCTCCATAAAATTATTCTTCTGTGTATGTAACAGTAACAAAAACATTGCTGCTTCCTGGAAGGAGCTGATAATGTTCTGTGTTAGAGATTTGAGACTGAGAACTTTGTTCCATAAAGACATTTCTAGAAGAGGTTTTGGATTCAAGTGATTATGCTGAATTCTTTGTGGAAAATTCAGAAAGGTCAGACGGTACAGCCAACCAAAAAGGGATAGCATCCTCCCTAGGGACATTGAATCCACTCCAATCAATGCCGGTATGAAAACTTGACTTGTGACTGAAGATTTGGGTTACATATTTAAGCATTGAGAGAATGGAAATTAAAACCAATATTTCCTGAATTCCAGTCCATGTATTATCCATATCAGCTGAACCCATCATCATATTTTTAGCAGCACAATTTCCTAACCACATAGAAAACAAGGTACCAGGATGCCTCAGTTTGTTAAACAACCAACCCGTGATTTTGGCTCAAGTCACGATTTCACAGTTTGTGAGATCTAGCCCTGTGTCAGGCTCTGTGCCAATAGTGTGGAGACTGCTTGGTCTTCTCTCTCTCCCTCTCTTCCCCTTCCTCGCTTGTGCTAGCTTGCTCGCTCTCTCCCTCTCTCAAAGTAAATAAATAAACATTAAAAAAACCAAGATAATAATAAATACTATACACAATCAGACTCAATCATCTGTTTGTCTTTCTCTTATAAAGATATTCTGAAGATATTTTCAATTACTTTTTACTGAAACACACAATAAAAAATGCTATTATTTCTCAATCACTGAATTTTCTTGACAATCAAATATTGTCTTTTAATTTGAGGAAATTAGCAAATTGTATACTCAGAAAAATCATATAATCCTTTATTCTAATGGTTTTTAATTATTCTTTAATGAAAATACAGATGGTTTTCTGAAAAATACAATGAAATGCAAATTTGAACTTTATCTACTTTTAGAGAGGTATAATATCTACTTGCAATGAGATACAAATTGTCTGGGTAATTTTATTCACTCACAGATTTATTTATTTTCCTTGGGAAATGTTAATACTGAGATATCAAAATAATGTTAATTATTAATGGATTTTATCCATAGGAAACTCTCTTTGTTTTCTGGGACAAAATAGCTCTTTAAAGGTCAATGTCACCTCAATACTGTAAATAACTTTTACATCAATAGCAAAGAAGACCCAAGGTTTTTGAATCAACTAATAACAAGGCCTGTTTTGAGAATCCATAATGTTTCTGGCAATGGGATTATCAGGACAATTAAAAAGAATTAGATAAATATAATTTTAAAAATAAAATATTTAAAAAATGGTTCATAAAATAGGAAGAAAGAAGTCAATTATCTTTATTTAACTATTCAGAAATTAATAATAGATCCACACTTCTTAAATTTAGCTCTTGTATTAAAATAGTAATTATGCATTTTGACACCAAATACAGTAATATCTCTTGTTTTTTTAAAAGATACAATTAATAACAAAAGTCAATATGTAATGAAAAGACTTAATTTTAATGAAGAACCTCAGCTTGTTTCTTCCTCCTTTAATAGAGCCAAAAAATAAGGGCAAAAGTGAATTAATTTCCATAGTCTAAATTCTGCTGCCTTATTCTTGGGTTGTGGTTAATGATCAGTGAAATGGTAGGACTTCAGGCATTCAGCAGAATATAGAAAAAAAGAAAACAGAAAAGAGACAAAGGACATGGATAATATACAATGTAATTAATTCACCTCTCAGTAATTGAGTATTGCCATTCTTTTGTGAAAGTAAAGAAATAAGCAATAGGATAGAACTTGTTTTTTTTCCTGTAGAAATAGTTGTTAGTTAGCTTCTTTCAGAACCTATTATAACTGTCAGCCTTTATTCCTTTGTTTAAGTGAACTATCAATTGAATTTGCACTTAGATATTATATTCCTGCAATGTGATGAGCGGATTTATTCACTTTTTGTTGGAGAATTTGTTTTTGAGTTGGTATTCATGTACATGTTGATTTCCCAAAGAAAATTAATTGGCATTATTTGAATCTAAAACCTTTCCACAAATAACTTTGGTGCATAAGAGCATCCACTTAAACTACCATGACCTTCCTGGTAGGAATAGGCTATTCCTGGCACAGAGTAGTCACTGGTTTCAGAATCTTCCAGCACAGCATTTTGTTATTGTCAATATGTATGCACTTAAATGAGATGTTCTATGAATCGTATCCATAATTTATACCACTTTACAATAGGAGCTGGAAAATATTTTCTATAAAACGTCAGATAGTAAATATTTTAGATTTTTCCCATTACAACTACCCAGCTCCATTGTTTAGGCACAAAAGAAGCCATAAGAGTATATGTCTACAAATGATTCTGTCTGTGTTCCAATAAAACTTTATTTACAAAAACCAGTAGTGGACTAGAATTGGTCTGCAGGTCATAGCTTGCTGACCCCTCATTTAAAAAATATACAGTAAAGGAGCTACAATCTCAAATAATCCTTTATGTGCATGTTTCATAGAATCAATCTTAGACAAAGGCAAAAGATAATGGGGAGGAAAAAAAGGCCAAAGAAAGAAAAGCCATTAAAAATTTCTAAGTAATATTCTCGGGCTCTTCCTCAAACATACACCTTATATGTATATGTTCATACACATACTTTCTTATCAGAGTGTTCTGCATTATTTTAAAATATCAAATCAAATAATGTAATCTTTTTATATTTGTGCCCGGTAAATATTTGACACCTGTTGTGAGCTGAGCTTATTGCTAAGGTAAGAAGTAAATTCCAAATGTAAAATATCTATATTGCAACCTGTTTTAGTTAATAGTATCTAACATATCTATTAAGGTGATTGGCTAATTTGAACAGTATGTGGAAAAACAGACTTCTCAATTACATAGCTAATTCAACAGATTGATACATTGTGTACAGTAATATTTAGATGCTGTAGACATGTATCATTCTCATAATATATTAAATTCTAAATAGAATGCTCATGGTGGAGTTTCAAATATCAAAACTTAATTTTAATGAACTAAAAACAATGTTTTACTTGTTTTACATAGATTTAACTTGTATACTTTAACTTACTGGGGGATATTTAGTATAACCGCATTATAATTTTGCTTCAACATTTGTTTTGTGTCTATATATCTAAGTATTTTTAACACCAAAATCATTTTAATATTACATAATTGAATTTGTGCTTAGGTGTCTACACATTCTCTTCCATTTCCTTTTCTTCAGCTTTTCTCACTGACCCAAAGAGTAAACATTAAAGATTTGGAATATGGTCTCTTCTTTATTATTAAAATTTCCATTAAATCCCAGGTACCAATAAATGGTTTTCATAGTCCCATCCAACTTCTTTTCAGGACAGTCTCCAGTGGAGGCCACATACAGGGGTAGAAACAGTTTGTTAGTATTGAAAGTAAAACACAAAAACCATGCCCTGGAAGTGTGCTGAGGTGGGAGGAAGAGAGGGGTGGTCAGATTAATAACCAAATGATATAGCATCTGTAATCTAGATAACATGGAGGCCATCATCAAGGTCCAATAGGATGAGAACAAACTGAAGAAGGAAGCCCTGGGCTTGACTTCATTATTTGTTCACAGCAGAAATTACAGTGCTATCTGTCAGGCAGTAGCCCCTAGGGAATGCATCTCACATAACATGGAGAAGATCAGAACAGTGTATACCACCACCCCCAACACAAGTTCCAGATAGGCTAGAAGGTAGGTTTTAATAAGCAACCCTCCCCTAAGGGTCTATAGAAACCAAGGACATCCTAACCTACTAATGGGATGTTAAGGGTCTCCTGAGGCAGAAGTGGGCCAAGGTTAGGTCCATGCCCTGTTGGAAAGTGAAAAGAAACTATTGACATGTTGCCAAACCAATTCTCAGTAGTTTCAGGGCAAGTGAAGACTATCTAGGAACCTTCAGCAAACAGCTGCCTTAGGTAAAGGAATTATTAATACACAGTTATTCAAGCTAGGAACTGAGCAGGGACTGACACATGGCGATTGTAGGTAATGCAGGAAGCTATGTGCACATGCAACACATAGTGCTTTTTACTTTTCAAAGCATTTTACAATGAATGACAAGTTAATGTATAAACTTCATTAAAACAATAAAAAGTTTTTTTTTTCCTCCCTAGATTGGTCTCACAATTTAAATAATTCATTATATTTGCAACGCCATTATTAGCTATTTTCTCAGGGGGCTTTAACATTTCTTTAAAAAAAATAGTACATTTTTTCAGCCCTGTTTTTCATGTCTTTTTAACTTTAGGATGAAAAAAATTCCTTTCTGTCTCTCTACAGTTGCTAGTCTTCTAACTCGAAGTATTTAGTCACAGTGAATTCATTTAAATATCGGGATAAATTCCACTGTCAGTTGCCACATTTCCTTCAGGGCTCTGCATTTATTTATTTATTAGATTCCCCAAATTGTATGCTTGGTTTAAATAGCTTCGGGGCAAAAATACAATAAAATTGCATTAGTTAAAAATATAACCAGCATCAGCAACATGAAAACATAACAGTAAAACAGCATGAGCATATACATACAAACATAGTCATCATTTTAACACTCCACTGGGACAAGCCATATTACAAAGATAGATTGTGTGCCAAGCCCTGAAGCTTAAGCAGCTAGGGCTCTGGGGAACCACACAGCCCTGGAACTCAGGTTGGAATGGCTATCACAGGCTCCTCAGAGATATGCAGCTCTCCATCCAGGGGAAAATCAACAACTGTTAACAGAAGCAAATTTCATTTGGCAAGAAGGTTAGGGGGAAATAAAACTCCACAATTTTCTTTCTGTGTGTTTTTTTTTTTTTTTTTTTTTTTTGGCAGAGAACATCATTTCTAAACATCAACACACGCCCAATCATAACAGACATTAAAAAATAAGTCTGGGGTATTTTTATTTATGTCAGGGAATTGGATGAGACCTGGAAAAGGAAACAAAATAAAACTGTGTGTGTATATATATATGTGTAATAATCTACTTGACTTTAGTATAAACTTTGAGCTAACGTAATTATATATTGTATATGTAATTGTATCATACACACACACACACACACACACACACACACACACACCCTTGTAAATTTAAAGAATCTTAGATTTTTTTCTTTTTCTATTTATTGTCTAAATGCTTCACCAAGTGATCTATAAATAATAATGTGTATCTGAGCATATCAGGATCTAGCTGGAGGTCTTTCTGTAATTCCCAGTAGCCTTCAGACTTAAATCCAAGCCATTCAGCAAAGCATACAGGGCCATTCAAAGTCTAGACCTTGCCGACCTGTCTAGTTTTCTGTTTCTCCCCTCCTCCATCAAAGACTACAGAATTTTAGGAATGATGCTGACTTTGTTCAGAATATCCCATTCTACTTCTCCCCCTGCCCCTTCCTGTCTCTTAATCATGAACAGAACTCGTTTCTTTTCCTCTGTCATAAGAATTCTTCATCTGAAGTCCCCAAGTCCAAGTTAGTTTTCTCCTCTGCATGCTCTCATGGTGTTCTCTCCTACTATAGCACTTAGGACATTGCTTTGTAACTGCCTATGTTGCCTGCTTCCTTATACACCCATTCTTTTATGATCTTTCCAAGGCAGCAACAATATCTTCCATTTGGCCACCTGAACTCCAAGAGCCACTTACCTGGTTTCCCTTTTTCCACATAAGCCTCATAATCTCTCTCTCTCTCTCTCTCTCTCTCTCTCTCTGTCTCTATTTTTTTGCTTTCCACACAGCAGCCAGTGAGATTTTAATAGTGTAGATTACATTACATCATCACCATTCCTCTGTTGTATAGTCTCCAGTAGGTAGCTACATACTGAACTGATCTTGCCATGGATGTTGATAAAGCCGTGCAACATCTAGCCCCTGCTCATTTTAGCCACCCTTGTTCACTTCCTTCTCTTTCTGTAAAAACTAACATTGTTTCCTGCTTTGTAATCTTTGCATTTGTTATTTCCTCTAACTATCCTCTTTACTCTAACTTGCATGGCTAGCTCTTCCCCTTCATTTTGGTCTCTTCTGAAATATCACCTTTTCAGAGAGACTTCCCTAATCACCCTTGTCAAGACATTCCCTATACCCAAGTCACCCTTTACAGCAGTCATCAAAGATATTTACTATAAATTTTCACCTCTTCCTTTTCCTGGGCACACAGCAAGAATGTACTTCTTGGAAACTTTGTGACTGGTTGGAACCAACTTGATGTGCCTCACCCCCTTCCTCTATAGCATTACTTTGATCCATTTTCTTCACAACATTTACTACTACCTAATGTAATTTATGTATTGGTGTAACTATTAATTAAGTGCCTGTGCTCCTCTTCCCTCATGTTAGCTCTGTGAGAACAGTAAAGTCTCTCTCTTATGGACTGTTCTATCCTAGTACTTGGAAAAATACCTGGTAATTTGCAATAAATGTGTTGAAAGAGCAAATGAAGGAGTGATTGAGGCCAGTATTCTCATTTAAAAAATTATGAAACCAATTTGGTAGATCTCTGCCACTAAGACGTGTGATTGTGGGGAACAATGCTCAAAGTTTTTGATTCCTTGCATCTTTCTTCTTTCCTGATTGGCAACCAATTGAAGAAACAATTCCAAGAAGGCTAGACTACATCATTGGACTTGTAATTTATTGATATTTTCATAAAATATGAAATTTTGCCATGATCTCGCAACAGAATAAAATGAATAGTATATTTTATTAGAGAAGAAATAGGCTGAACAACAGTATTTAAAAAAAAAAACGTAGGGGTGCCTGGGCATCTCAGTCGGTTGAGCGTCGGGCTTTGGCTCAGGTCATGATCTTGCAGTTCGTGAGTTCGAGCCCCGTGTCGGGCTCTGTGCTGACAGCTGGGAGCCTGTATCCTGCTTTGGATTTTGTGTCTCCCTTTCTCTCTGCCCCTCCCTCGCTTGCACTCGGTCTCTCTCTCTCTCTCTCTCTCTCTCTCTCTCTCTCTCTCTCTCTCAAAAATAAACATTAAAAAATTAAAAAAAACAACAAAAAGTAAATTTATAGGCACTTCATAATTATTGTATGGGCTAATTATTTCTTTTTTTCCCTATTCTTAAGCTGTACAAGAGAAAGGACTTGTAAGAAAGTAGTAATGGTACAGAGGTAAAGAAAGCAGCCTCTAAAGTTTATTTATGTGGGTTCAAATCTCATCTCTGCTGCTTACCTGTATAACTTCAGACATAGTTATTGTGGTTTTTGTTTATGTGAAATGAGGTGCTCTCAAGGCAGTTTTGTTTATTTTTAATTAAAATCAAAAAGAACAGATGAGTGATCCTTTTTTCACTGGGTTTTAATCCATTCTAATATGATTAGTTTGAAGCATAAGCAAAATCAAATGCCATATAAACTACTATTTACATGCAAGGTATATAGAATGGGAATTAAAATTAAAAACAGGAAAGTGTGTAATTGGTCTTAGCATTCCCCTTGGAGTTTGCCATGAGTCAAGAAAAGCTCTGAATCCCTTCCACAGGGGAAAAAATGCATAACAACATAAAGCATCATGTATAATTTCTGAGATCTTATAAATCCCTAAAGCTTATCCATGGATTTCCTGAATCTACAAACACCAAAATAAGAGACCCTATCCTAGATAGCTTTTGTTTTTAATTGAGTCTTAAAGAACATTATGGACATTAATAGATGAAGTATAAACAGGAAGGCAGCCCAGGTTGGGAGGAATTACCTGATCAGGAGGGGGAGGTATACATTAGTGACATGTGTGTAAGCATTATTAAGGGGATAATTGTTTCACCTTTTAGATTTGAATGTTTATAATGATGTATTGTATCTCCTTCTCCAGGTAATACCATCATTTTAAACTTACTACAATTAGGTGGTTTCTGGTGCCACTTACTAGATAGTATACTCCCCCATAGAGGTTTAGACATGGATAGTTTAGGAAGAAAAAAAAGCCTCAGGGAAATATCACATTTGTATTCAGATTTGTAAGATAAATGTTTATTTAGAATAAGAAAACAGATGAGTGGATTCATTCATGAAGTACAAATAGATAAACCAAATAATACCAAGCAAAGCAAAGAAAATGCAAATGGAAATGGGAAAAAAAAAAAAAACAAAAAACAAAAGACATCAGACAATTAGCAACACACTCTCTCCCTTTCATAGATTACATTTTGATTTGTGTGACCACAATTTATTTCCAGCTCTAAATGACATTGAGCTAAAAAGCTGAGATTCTATATGTAAAATTCCCATAGTGCTGGATCACAAATATCCCCTTCTCCCAAAGCAACAATTTGCCTTTTGCAAGTCTCTTTTTTGAATCAGATTAATATATATACATTTCTCAGTTTACATAAATCTTCTTGAGAATTTCCCATTACGTCATTGAGTTAATGGCCTAACCAGACTCTAAAGAAGTAGATATTTAAAACCAAATCTGAAACATGTTCAAAAGAATCAAAGCATTACTTTTACAATAATTAATTAAATATAGAATTCCATTCATTATTATTGACATTTTTGAGGCAATATTGCATATGAAGAAATACAAGATGGGAAGAGGAATAGAAATGTGTTGTAGAATTTGGTAATATACTATTTAATTTTATTTAAACTAATGAAGTGTTTCCTCAGTTAGGCACTTTTAAATGTAAACTATGTTATTTCTTCTCAAAATGTCTTCCTATTTCACTTTTCTATTTCTTTATTTACTTAGCATGCTTATTGTTTCCAGAAATAATCTAAATGATAACCTGGAAAGATGAAAGATTATGAAGACAAAGGACTTTTTTTTAAAAGGCAGAAAAAGGATTAGCAATGTAAATAAATCTGAGGTTGAGATTGATCCAAATAAATTCATATATGAAAAATGTTTCATAAATTCTGCTCTAAATTCTATGTAGCTATTGCAAGGAGAGAAACGTGATGAGTTTCAGGATTTTTCATGAATATCCATAAAAAGGACTTACAAAGAAGGAAAACTAATTTGCACAAGATAATAAAATTAGTGCTAATATTGAAGCAAGAGTGAAATAAAATTTCCCTTACGGGTTCTCACAAGTAGATTCAAAATCAAAAGAAAATATAATTTGCAATTGCCCTACTGTCCACCTACCTCCACCAAGGAAAAAAGTCCACAAGGCAAAATACAATAAAAATGTGTATCTTCATCACTGCATCATAGTAGGAAGCTGTTAATACATATAATGTTGACATTATGCATGTACGTATATTAATACATGTAATGTATTAATACATTAATACATGTTTACATGTAATTATATGAGCTGCCAGTCTCCAACTCTTATTTTACAGAATGTAGAAAAATCAATATACCATACCTTCCATTATTAAGTATTTGGAATCACTGTGTGACAACTACTTGAAATACAACTTTTATACGTTATTGGCTGAGTTCAGACTATAGGTTATAAAATTCAGCTGAGCCAAAGTTTGTGTTTTTTTGTTTTCAAGTAATTTTAAGTCATAAGTAAAAGAACCAAAGGCTGTCTCACTGCTGCATCAAAGTTGGCCTCTTCACCATAGAATCATTTAAAGAGCTGAATAGCTCTTGGGACATCATTTGATTTGTCTCCTTTGCTCTTCTTGAATATTGAAATCACATAGGATTCTCAAGTTACCTTTAAAAAGACCTCAAGTTCGAACACTTCACAGTATCTTGTTTATGAGACCTGTCCCAGCATTCTTTACCAATATAGTTGTTAAGCCCTACCGTTAAATGTGCACTCCACAGATATCAAATTAGGTATGGTGGGAGTTTGCTGTATCACATTCCATATATATCTTCCAAATGTGCAGAGACTCTGCCATTTTTATTGTGCGTATGCAAGGAAACGTTTTGTTTAATCATGAAGACTCTAGATACCCAAAGTCAGAATGATTTGCATGACAGGAAAAATAGAAAAAGTCTCATTTTGGAAAGGACTTCAAAGCCATCCTAAACTCAGTCTTCTCTGTAAGTTAGGTGTGATGAGTGTAAGTGTTCTTTGCAGTGGTTACTTTTGAAAAGAAGTCTTACAGGTTTTCTGTTACTTGGAACAGCTATTTTCTACCAAAAGTGCTTCTTTATTCCTGCTTCAGTGGGGCTCATTTTATATATTTTTCTCATTGTTGTTCATTTTTTCAACATTGCTGCTCCAGAAATACTTAAAAAGTAGAGGTAACTCTATTTTGCGCATCTTCATACTATTGTATCACCTGACATATAATTTTTGAAAGTCTTTACATAGAGACTTTATATCATAGAAAATAACAGGGTGTAACAACTAAATTTTGTAGTTAAAATAATTATTTACAGATACCCAATTTATACCTGACAACAACCCTGCAGGCTTCACTTTCTGGATAAATACATAGTAGTCTAAAAAGATAAACTAACTGCCTTGGTGATATAAATGGCATTGTTATCTTTGACCTCAAGTGAATTTAATGTTAACTCATAACCACATGATTCCGACCAAACCATCTTATTACGTAAGTGATAATTCACCTGAAACTTTTTCAAATTTATCATAATAATATAGATTAATTGCTATTATAGATCTATTGTAGATTAATTGCTGAATATAGCTGTATGAAATACACATGTATTACATTAAAACTTCAGTGTAGAAAAATTTATACTAAAATCTATTTTACAACACAATGTAGAGATACTGGTTAATATGATATCTCATAATATTAGATATTAATGAAAATTTAAAATACTGCTGATTATAGTCATATTCAATTGTTACACTGTTAAACATCCATATAGCCAACATTTATGGTTCCTTATTCTTCCTTAAGCTTACCTGGAGAATTTAACCTATGTTTTTAGTCAACAGGTTTTGAGGAATACTGTTATCTGGGAGCTGTTGAATTGTTAATTGATAAATTGAACTTGAATGCATAGTACCTCATTAAATTCTTATGTGTCTCTGTTCTAATTCTAGAAGTGAAATCTTATGTCCTAAAGACTTTGTTACTTAGAGTTTTTTGTATGTGTTTTTTTCAAAATTTTAAATGTTATTCTTCAAAGATATTATTAGTCAGAAAGTATTTATTTTTTGGTTATTTACCTCTTACTAGTCTAAAGGAAGTTGTCTAAAGAAATGTCAAAAGAGGAACCAACGGTCTTAACATTTAGTATAGAGTGTGAAATATTTTCCTTTAACATGCCATAGAGAAAAACCCTTTCAAGATTTCATTCTTGAGTTTCTAATAAAAATCACAACAGAATATCTACATATTATCCCACTTGCTCTTCCTTTTTTCTAATGTATGTGGCACTTTCAGGAATTCTGTGGGAGGCAAGAAACATCATTTCCTCTAATTATTAATGTTCCTAAAATGAAATTGAAAATATCAGAGAGTATTACAGCTATTAAAAAACTAACGTGAAAATACATTGTCTCTGGCATCGTAATACCTGAAAAGAAGAAAAAATGAAAACAAATACCATCGAGGAAAATAATAATTTCTTTCCTATCTTCTCCCTGTTGCCTCTCTCTCCCTCATTTCAATTTAAGAGATTCGCTCTCCTCCTGGTTGTAATGGGAATGAATTTCAGTGCCACCCTGATGGAAATTGCATTCCTGATCTGTGGCGCTGCGATGGGGAAAAAGATTGTGAAGATGGTAGTGACGAAAAAGGCTGCAACGGTACTTTACGACTGTGTGATCACAAAACCAAGTTTTCCTGTCGGAGTACAGGTAAGCAGAATATCGGTGCAGCTTATTCCTTGGGTGTCCTGAAGATAGAATCCTTTTGGCCTATCCTCAATGTATATCTTACCTTCATAAAAAGTGTTCTTGTGTCTCCAGTATGTTTGCTCACATTCTATATGTAATAATAGCTAACATTTATTCAGAACTATCTGTGGGCCTAGCACAGCTCTAAAAAAATGTGTTCTTCATGAACTCATTTCATCATCCCAGTTCACAGTGAAAAAACTGAAGCCCAGACAAGTTTTTAACATGCTCAAGTTAAAAAAATATGTCAAAAGAGTCTGCATGGCAGAATTGGTATTTGCAACCAAGCAATGAAGATGCAGAGTCTGGGGTTTCAGGCTTCTGAAGGAGACAAACCCACAGACAGTATTCCTCTTTTTACAGATAAATCCTCAACATAAAATTTGATGAAGATGAATAGAATGGAAAAGCAAAATTATATACATTTATTTTCAACTACAGTAGATTCCTAAATTTAATTGTACCGTTGCTAAATTTCAGTAAGACAAAGGTAATGGCTTCCATTCAAATCTTTGATTTGTTTTGAAAGTCACTGAAACTTTTATTAATTTTTATGATGTTATTTTATTATTATGACTTTTCCATTTTGTTTTCCTATATATAGTAGGTTCTAACTGACACAATAAACTAACTTATTTATTTTCCCCTCTATACTAGATGATGAGTTGAAATTTAGAGAAAAAATATATTACAATTAACTGTTGTGGTATAATTCATGAAATGGGTTATATCATCAACAAAATAATCCATGGAAAGAATTCCATATTATGGGATATATATTATAGAATCATCTCTGGGATGATGTGAAATTGCTTTTTGAATTGCCTAATCTCTGGATGATTCATTTTGCTCCCTATTATGTATTTCAACCAAAAGGTAGAAATGAAAAGTTATCATAGCTGTGGGTAAGAGAACACTCTGGAAACCATATGACTATGGGCATTTGAAGATATAAAAAGATATGGTGTTTCTTTTTTTTGGACACACCTCCTGGTTACAATTAAGCATTCAAATAAGAAATAAAGAGATAAATGTAAGCTAACATGGGCATAGAGAAATAAATACTCCTGAGGCTCATTGTTAATGAGGGAGTTGTGTTTTCAAAATGGTTACTTTTCTAACAATATTTTTAACAATTATGTGACTCTTTTCATTTGTTAAAGTAAGCATTTTAATTTTGGGCTTATTGGTTAAAAACTGTGACTTTAAGTTTAGAAGTTATCTTTTTGGAGCACACTATATTGATTGAAAATTAATAGATGAATAACTTGTTAAACAATAATATAGGGAGGAAGAACCTTTTCCTATACCCATATTGGATTCATTGGCTTGGACCCTTTAAATTAGACTGGCCAAGGATAGATTAATAATAAAACAAAACCAGAACAAGTTTATTTACACATATATCATACATGCATGTGGGAAAACTCAGTGATGAGTGACTGACTCCACAGGATGGTTACAACTTGGGCTTACATAGAAGTTTAGCAAAGAACAGTAAATTTGTAGAAAAATGATGAAATAAATGAAAAGGATTTTGAGTTTATAGGGATGGCAAATTGTAAGCAGGTAAATGTATGGGAGAACTAACAGAAGACAAGGCTAGTTAATAAAGGGTGTGCATGTCCATTTTGGCACTGATTTTTCTATTTCCTTCATGCTATGCTATTTCCTTCATGCTTCCTATTTCTATTTTCCTTCTAGGGAAGTGTATACTTCCCTAGAAAAGGATTTATACCAGTCCTCATTTCTCAGAAGTTTATGCTTATAATCAGATAAGGGAGGCTATAGCAATGCTTCTTTCTACATCTGTTGGATCTCAGATGCCTTCACTCAAAATAACGCTTCTGTTAAAATGGCATATTTGGGGGGTAGTATATTTTGATCCCATACACTGGATATCTTTGGAGAATTGAATTCTGAGAGACAATTTTATGTATGTTGTCTTGGGATTTGGATTATCCCATTAATAATGTTTTTAATCAAACATAAATAAATGTACGAAATACTTATAAACCAAATTTAATGAGAAAAAGCAGAACTGAAATAAAATTTATGTTGAATTATCAAAGTATAATATATACTGAAATATAGTATAGCATGGCAAATATATACAGTTGATAATACTGTATTGTATAACTGAAATTTGTTAAAAGGGTAGAACTTAAGTGTCCAAACACACCCACACACACACATAATAAATAATTGTAAAAATTAAAGCAAAATGTGAAAGGCAGTAATTTAAGCATTAATTTATTTCTAATTTAATCTGTGGCTTAAACATAGTAAACCAAAATTTATTCAAACTATTTAAGGAGTCCTAACACCATTATATTTGCATATTTATGAATATTGCATATATTAAAGAGAACTTTAAACATAAGCATTGGATTAAAAATGTGTACATGTCTATAATATTTTTGATATTTTTAAAATTTACCTTAATTAAATCATTAGCTTTACAAGCTAATATACCTTTAAACTACCCAAGACACTGAATTCAGGGTCCATATTTATTTTTCAAAGACTTCTAAATGCTAGCTTAAACATTTAAAAGTTTTCAAGGTAATCTATTAACATTTGGTGGTTACAGTGGCTTTTCTTTTATACATAAATTGCCGTATATTAGAGTAAAAATGTAAGCAGATTAATGTTACTTTATTCTTATAAAGAAGAGAATGTGAGCTAAATTAAAAGTGCAATATAGTCATTAATATTGAAGAGCTTCTAATTTCAAAGGACCTATTTTTTTTAATGTTTTTATTTTTGAGAGAGAGAGAGAGAGAGACAGAGTATGAGTGGGGGAGGGGCAGAGAACTAGAGGGAGACAGAACTGAAAGCAGTCTCCAGGATCTAAGCTGTCAGCACAGAACCCGACTAAGGCTTGAACCCACGAACTGTGAGACAATGACCTGTGTTCAAGTTGGAGTCTTAACTGACTGAGCCACCCACGAGCTCCTCAAAGGACCTATCTTCGCTAAGAACTACACTCTTCCATATTTTGTCCCTCACACCAAGACCAATTAAGTTGCGGTTATATTATAGTTAAGCAATCTGGTGGGGAAATTTCATATCTACCTCTTATGGGAAAGAAACTCAGAAATGCATTCTTCACATTGGAAAAAAGAAAAATATATGATATTATACAATGATGTCAAAGTTTGGGGGATAAGAGGCCCTTTGGTGGTTAGTAAATTTAACCCAAACCTTTCACTTCTAGAAATCCATGTAAGGAACAGCAGAAGTGTATAAAGATAAATACAAAAAGATTTTCAATGCAACATTTTGTTTTAATAGCTCCCAAACTAGAAATAATGCAATCGCCATCATTAGGGGCACTACTTAATAATTATAGTGCATTCACACAATGAACTACTCAAATGTCATTAAGAAGACGTAAGAAAAAATTTCCTAAGGATGAAATTTTAAGTTCACACTTTGAATCCTTTCTCTGATGTTAAAAATACATAGAGATGATGGTAAAATATAATAGGTGAAAATGAGAGATTTGGTCGTATTAACAAAATACATCTCTGATGAATTGAAATAAAATATAACAGCAAATGGTGGGTTGGATTGAAGCCGGATGCCTGATTGGATTGGATATGGAGACCAGTAGAGATGCACAGGTTAGGTTTAACAGGAAATGAAGTTGGGGACTGGAGCTAGGCTCACTGATGGAAAAAAAAAAAAAAAGAATCGGAATAGGACTCCCTTACTTTTGAAAGAAGGGGAAAAAATACAGCTGGTTGCTTCCTAGGATGGTTACTTAACTGAAGTTGTGTGCCTAGAGAGATGGAAGGCAATCACGCCAATCCTCTTGCTAGCTCAGAGACTGAAAGTGATAAAAAGACAAATACAAGATGGGTTTGTGAACCAAGAGTAGGGATGGTCATGGAGTGGGCTGAAGTAGAAACAGCAACACCTGTACAGAGTGATAGATAAACACATAAAGTCAGAGAGAAAATTGAGAACTCCTACCCAAGGTGAGATTGAAAAAAAATTATAAAATCCATGAAGAAAACAATCTCTAATAAAACCAGCCATCAAAAATCAATCATGAAATGAATTTACTCAAGATTAAATGAAAACGAGATGTCTAAATGACATATCTAAAAAAAGGGGGTTTAAAAGAAGTATGTTTAAGATCCTCAAAGAGAAAAAAAATGGAAAAGAATATCCCTAAAGTGAACAAGAATATACCTATATTTGATTATATATAGGTGTATGATATATTGAAGTAGATATGATTAGAATAATTGTAACAGAAAAAGGTGGAAAATGGTACCTATTAGACTTGAGAATGAAATATGTCAACACGGAAATTTTAAAAAATTCTAGGATGGACATAAAGGAAACAAATTGAAAAATAATAATGTACATTTTACCCAGAAAGCATTACAGAAAAAGAGAAAATAAATAAATAAGAAAGAGCAGTTAAGATATATGTTGAAAGGGCGCTTGGGTGAGTCAGTTAATTGTCCAACTTCAGCTCAGGTCATGGTCTCACAGGCTCCTGGGTTCGAGCCCCAAGCTGGAGCCTGCTGTGGATTCTGTCTCTCTCTGCCCCTCCCCCTGCTCTCTTTCTGAAAAATAAACATTAAAAAATAAAAAGAAAGGCTACAACAGATACAAGAAAGTCCATGAGACAATATAGGTATTAACAGAAACACACACACACACACACACACACACACACACACACACACGCACACAGAATAAGTTTTCGCTAAAGTGAAGAACTTGATTCCTCATAAAGAAGTACATTCAGGCTTCTGAGTAAAATTAACAAACTTAACCCAAACTTCTAGAAGTCATTTTGAAATTGGATATCATCAGATACTGAAGCTACCAGAAAGAATATTAAATTACCTAAGAAAATAGGTAATGCCACAAGAAATGCCACAAGAAAATAGAATAATAGATGCTGAAGGAAAAACACTTTCAAGCTATTATTCTATACCCAGGTAAAATATTATTGAAGATAATTCAGACATACAAAGTATACTGTATTTTTCCACATTTTTCCACGATTCTCACTAGGAAAATTATTAAGGCAATAAAAATATAGATATTAGTGAGAAAACGAAGGGATAAGTTTAGGGACCAGAATAAAATATTGCTGAGACTAACCACAGCAACAACAAAACAAAACAAAACCAAAAAATTTAATTATAAAAATACAATCTTTAATAAATATTTTGAAATGTAAGTATCTTACAGGAAATAATACATTCTAAACTTTTATACAGCAAAAATTACAGAAACCACAATGAGAAAACAATATTAGGAACAAATTGTATTCATTTATTCTAACCATTAAAAATCAAATAGAACAAAAATAAGAATTTAGATCTAAGAATGCCTAGAACAAATTAATAAAAATATAACACTTTTCTTAGAAGTAAAAAAAATACACTTTCTTTTACAAGGCTTATGAAAGATTTTTTGAAATGAGCATTTAGTGTCACAAACATTTAGTGTCACAAACACCTTCAGTAAATTCCAAGAAGTAGAAATTATGCAGCCAGAATTTCCTGATCTAGTAATTATGAAGAGTAAACAGCCCTTCCATTTAGAAATTTAATAATAAAATAAGACACTTTTTTATCTTAATTCTAGAAGGAATGAAACTGGAATTGTAGAACTTTTAAAAAATAAAGATCTGTATATATCAGAACATATGGAATATAAATAAAGCATTGCTCAAGGAAAAATTCATAACTTTGTACATTTATATGCAAGTGTCCCAAAACTCAGTGAATTTTTAGCCTTTAACAACTTCAGAAGTATAAAGTTATAAAATCATCGAAAACATCATCTGAAACTTTATTTTTAACATATAGCTAGTTTTGTGAATCTTGAATAATGAATGTTTAAGTCCGTTTCTTGTAGCTTCTAGCAGTTTGCTGAACAACAGGAGCTGAAACAAAAAAATAGTAATGCTAAAAGGTTATATTCTAAATTTGCAAAATTACATGTAACGTAAAAGTCAATTTACAAAAGTATAATAGATTTAGATAAACTTTCAAATAATTTTTATGCTTACAACATTTGTATTTCTAAAGTTATTAAAGGTTAAAACTGCTCTAAGACTTTGAGACACATATATTTACATTAAAAAATAAAAATAAAAAAATATTTTTAACAATATGTAAGAGACAGTATTCACCAATTTCCTTATGTTTTGTTGTTTCTCTACTCTCTTGCAGTTAGGTTGGGGCCAGGTGACTAGTCCTAACCAATGGACTGTATCACTTCCATGCTAAGGCAGTTAAGCTAAAGTGAGCACCCTCCTGCTCTTTTGCCTCCTATCCTAGTGACCTTTTAAATTATGAGTCTACAGAGAAAATATGCAGATTTTAGTTTGTTACTGTAGCAAGCTCATCCTAAATAATGCAATAACTAACTCAAGAAGTTAGGACATACCAACAACACAAACCAAAAGAAAAGAGAAAAACAGATCAAATTTAAATTTAGAAAAGAGAAACAAAAAACAACATAATTTTATAATACAAGCCCTAAGTTTTTGAAAGAATAACCAAAATTGCTAATACATTAACTGACCTAATAAAGAAAACACACTGAAAATTCAGTCCATAAATGAGATCTGGAAAATAATCAGAAACGCTGAAAAATCATACCAATTAAAGAAACTAGGCAGTGTTTCAGAAATGAAATTTAAAACTTATGTTAATAAAATTGTATATTCAGAAAATATACATTTCCAAAATTTTGTCTAGAAAGGAAAATCAGGTAATTTATTTTATTACAATAGGAAAAATAATCAAGATCTGCCCCCTTCTCATCATTCTTCCAAAAGCTCCATGTGCAGTTGAATAGTTCTACCAGATATTTCTTTTTTTCTAATTTTTAAAATGTTTTTATTTATTTTTGAGACAGAGACAGAGCAGGAGCAGGGGAGGGGCAGAAAGAGGGAGACACAGAATCTGAAGCAGGCTCCAGGCTCTGAGCTGTCAGCACAGAGCCCGACGCGGGGCTCAAACCCATGGACTGTGAGATCATGACCTGAGCTGAAGTCGGAGGCTTAACTGATTGAGCCACCCAGGTGCCCCTACCAAATGTTTCAAGGGACATTGTTCCAATGCTGTTTCATCTCCTCCAGAGCATTTAAAAGAAATAAAAGCTTTTAAGTTATTCTTTTTAGCAGCATAGTATTGGTTTTACAACTCCCCAAAGTTATAAAAAGTACCTCCCTACACACAAAAATTACAGACCCTTACTACCACCATTGTAGATAAAGCATGAGCAAATCCAACAGTACATTAAGTGAATAATTGTCCACACACACAAAAAAAATCTTCCTTTTTAAAAGCAAAAATGGTCTCAAAGTGACGAAGGCAGTTAATATAGAATAAATAGGGGAAATATTTGAAATACAGATCATAACTAATTACATACCCCGATTCTTTGGTATCATTTTTAAAAAGACCAACTACTATAAAAGTTGGCAAAATTCAAAAAAGTATAAAAGGCTCTTAGACAAGTGAAGAGACAATCACCCTCACCCATCAGCAAGTCAGATCTATATTGGGACTGGATGTTTTTTCAAAAGCAGATTGGTGATTATTAACAAAACCAATAATATCCTATGTTGGTGAGAATAGATGAAGTAGACACTGATGTCAGTGAATATTGATGAACCTCTGTGGAAAGTAATTTGGTAATATATCTAGGTTTTAAAATGTGAATACAATTTCACTCACAATGCCACCTCTAAGACTTTATCCTACAAATACACTTAATTCACTGGAGGAGTGACATGTACAAGGATATTCATTTAGATGCTATTTTTTAAATATTTAATAAGGGGTTTAATAAGCTTAAGTCAGTAATTACCTGCATACCAAATAATTGACAATTTACAGAACATATTCTCCATACACAAAAGTCAAATTAAAAATAAGCACTCAAAAGACTAGAAAGCCATGAATCTGAAAACTAAAATTACACTTCAAAATAATCAACAGATTAATAAAGAAATCTTAATACGTATATGTAAATATTTAGAAGTGAATGACATGGGATATACTGTACAATTAAATTTGTGTGAAAACTTTTTTTCAGCAGACTCAATTTTTAGAAAAGTTTTATGTTCACAGCAACAGTGAGAGGAAAGAACACATACCCCATGTCATATATAACCCCTGTTATATGTGCTCCATATACCTCCTGTTATTCCTACACATACAGCTTCCTTTACTAACAGTATCCCACAACAGAATGGCTTATTACAGTCGATGAACCTGCATTCCTACACTGACACATCATTATCACCCAAAGTCCATAATTTACATTAGGATTTGCTCTTGGTGTTGTACAAACTGTGGATTTTGACAAATGTGCAATGATGTGCCATGTGTCCCCAAGGTATCATACAGAATGGTTTTGCTGCCCTAATAATCCTCTGTATTCTGCCTGTTTACACTCCCTTTACCCCAACCCCAGGCAACCACTGATGTTTCTACTGCCTCTGTAGTTTTACTGTTTCTAAATATGATGTAGTTGGGATCATTAGTATATATCCTTTTCAGCCTGGCTTTTTCTTCTTTCACTAAGTAACATGCATTTAATTTTCCTCCATGTCTCTTCATGACTTGAGAGCTCATTTGTTTTTAGCAATGAATAAATTACATTTTCTGGATATACCACAATTTTTTAATCCATTCATCTGCTTTTGAAAGATAGCTTGGTTGCTCCAAGTTTTGGCAATTATGATACAAACATGTGCATATAGGTTTTTGTGAAGACATCGCATGGAGCATGGTTGCTGGATCATATGGTAAAAGTGGGTTTTGTTTTGTAAGAAACTGCTGTACTGCCTTCTACCGTGGCTGTACAATTTTGTCTTCCACCAGTAACGAATGAGGAGTTCCTGTTGCTCCAGATCCTCACCAGTATTTGCTGTGTTTTGGATTTTCACCATTTTAATTGTAGCAGGATTCTTGCACAGAGAGTCATAATACCTAGGCTTCTCTTTCCAGGAAGCAACTTTATTCGTGCTGGTATGGCTCCGTTGGGTTCGTACAGAAGAACTGAGCCCCGAACACCACGTGGCATAGTTTTTTTTTTTTTAATGTATTTTCTATTTCTTTGTCTCCCATATATGGTATCACACAAACCTGCAGTCTGATTTCGTGATCTCATGTTACAAGGTCATGAGGGATGTTGTCACGTACGTGTATAGCCAGGTTGCCTTGAGGTTTTTTTTTTTTTTTTCTTTCCTTAGGGAGGGGACTTACCACATAATAGGTGTATAGTAATATTTCACTGTTGTTTTAATTTGTATTTCCTTAATGATATATGATTTTGATCATCTTTTATATTGCTATTTCACTAAATTGTTTCTAATAACTCAATGTTACAAAAAACCTAAATAGGCCAAAATAGGGCACTAGATGCAAACATTATGGTATATCCATATAGTAGACTATCTTGCAGTAACTTCAAAGATGGGAAATCACTGTGCTCCGTGGACATGGACATTTCTGGTGATTAAGTGTCAAGTAAAAAGTAAAGGATAACAATAGGGGGCATAGAATGTAACTTTTTTTATAGAACAGAAGTATATTTTTAACAATAAAGCATATTTGTAGAAGAATTCGTAAGAACTTCTCAATATTTGTCTCTGAATTGGGGGAATGGATGACTAGAGAAAACAAGTGAGACAGTTTATACTTGTACAGTCTCCTCTTATGATTGACTGTCTTTAAATTGGGGGCTGACCCATATAACTCTTACTCTAGATTCCATTGGAAAAAGCAACATATGTTTTCAATTCAAGCCCCAGAGCAGTGTTAAGAGTTGAGGATTAAATGCTCTTTAGCAAAAGTATGTAACAAAACTCACTGGCACACATGGGGATTTAACTCTGACATTGGTTTCATAAAGGGCTTGCTGTGTGCTGATCCTCTGTGTAATGAAAATCCTCTGGGGGGCTTCTGTGAATGGCAAAGTATTACTCTTTTCCATGATTACATTGTTTTGTTTTCCTTCCCCATTGTTGTATCAGTAGAAACAAAGTGAAGTGGTTAATTTAATCATTATTTAAAAGCAATCTGAATAATTGGGACCAAACATTTCCTACAGTGGAATAGTGATTTTATTGAAATTATATGATGAATTGCATATGCAGAATTTCTAAATACAGCACTTTCCTCTCTATCCCCCATATATAACCAACCTTATAGAATTGCTTTATTTATTTTTGATGAAAAAAATGTGGTGAGCTCTCCACTGTCTATGTGTTATAGAGCTAATAAAATACTTAGCATATTGCTTCTTATGAAACTTAGATAATTCTCTTTTGATTCTCCCAGTGGCAGTTTTAAACATGTTGCTGTATGCTATCTATTTTTTCTCTTCAATCCTATATGTGAAGAAGAAAATATTTTTGCTCAGAGGACTTTTCTTTATTAATTTTTATTCCTCTCTATAAAATGCCTAGTCCAATAACCTCAGAACCATTTTTATTAATTTTATTAAAATTTCCTATCTTCCTCCTTCTCTTCATCAAATAATCTTTTGTGGTGTACCTAGTTGTCTTACTTATCATTCAATCATTCATTCACCTTTTGCAATCTAACACCTTATCTCAACCTTTGATGGGAATTGCTGTTTCGGTGGTCACCGGGGCTGATTTCACAGTCCATACTCTTCTGTGTCTTGAGTCCTCCTCTTCCATTCAGTAACGTGAGTTCAGATAAATTGCCAAACCTCTAAGTTTCAATTTTCTAATATGTAAAATGATGTTGATAATGATATAATAATAATAATAGTAATAATAATTAGAATAGAACATACAGTAAGTGCCTATTACACAATATGATCTTGATGAATGATACTTTCATTATTTTTTTTAAGATTGTTAAATATATTTTTAAGTATTCTCTACACCCACTGCGGGGCTTGAACCCACAACCCTGAGATCAGGGTCACCTGCTTCACTGACTGAGCTAGTCAGGCACCCCAACCTTTGACTAATACTGCACTTTGATCTCTTTCTCTGTAACATTTGACCTTTTTCTGCAGGGTCAAAATGTCCTGTCCTTGAAACCTTTGCTTATGAAGTCTTATAGTGGATTGTCCTCTATTCACTTACCATTTATATTCTCTTTTTTTTAGTTCACTTTTCCATGCCTGCCTCTTAGATTTAAGTTAAAAAATACTTCTTGAATGCCTAAAATGTTTCAGAAATTGTGGAGATTTTTCTCTTAATTTCATTGTTTTGCTCCTTCTCATCTTTCTGCAAAGAAGGTATCCACAGCAATCTCTTTCTGTTCCCAAAGTTTTAACTATCACTTCTAGATAAATGTCTCCCAAATCTCCATGGAAATCACTCCATGCTTTAAACCTGTTGTTTTCCTATGCTATGCTGCACATCTCACTTTTTCTCTGAAGTCAGAAATTTTTCCGCATTTCTGTATTTTTTTTTTTTTTTAGAAATATCTTCAGGGCCTCTGGGTGGCTCAGTCAGTTAAGCGTCTGACTCGATTTCGGCTCAGGTTGTGATCTCATGGTTCGTGGGTTTGAGCCCTACATCTGGTTCTGTGCTAAGAGAGTGAGGCCTGCTTGGGATTCTCTCTCCCTCTCCTTCTTTCTCTGTTCCTCCCCTGCTTGTGCTTTCTCTCTCTCTCTCTCTCTCTCTCTCTCTCTCTCTCCCCCAAAATAAATAAATATATAGATAGATAAATTAATAAAATAAACTTTTAAAAATTTTTTAAATTTTTAAAAATTTTAAAAATTTAAAAATTGCAACTAAAAACCTAAAATTTAAACATCCTTCAAGCCTCTTCAAATTCTCCAATCTTCTAGGATAAAAAAAGAAACATCTTCAATTTCCTAAACATTTGGATTTAAAACAGAAAGTACCTTTTGACATTCTAACTTGTAATCATTTTTTCAGGTCCTATTGAATCTACCTGTACAATTTCTCTACCATCACCCATTCCACTCTTTCCACTCACATATCATAGTGTATGATAAGCCTTTATTATCTGTCACTTAGACCACTGTGTGGCCTACTCTGTCTTTCCCTGACAATAATTAGCTTCAATCCATTCTACACAGAGCTTTGGCTCCCTCTTACCTCATAAACTGACCTGAGTACATACTTTCTCAAAATCTTTCAGTGGTCCTCCATTTTTATAAGAATATGAGACACTTTGTGAAATAACCATCAACATTTCATAAACTGTGACTTCAAACTACCTTATTATTGCTTCTGGAGCAAGTCCCGCCCTTTCTTGACTTTATGAATTTACATAGGAATTGCATGTTATGTGTGGATTAGATTCAGCAAATAAAGCTAAAACACCCTGTATTCAAAATGGCCATTGAAAATCAACTATTATACTCAGTATATGTGGTTCTGTGTATATAGTTCTGATAAAAATCTGTACATACAACTGTGCTATTAAGAAAATAACTTTTAGTATAAAGTAAAGAATATATATGCAAAATTGTTACAGTGTTTTCCCTCATAAATGGAAAGAAGACCAAATTAAGAAAGAATTGATTTACCTCCACCCCCATGCCCTGACATATTCATGTTGAGTAGCAAGAGTAATCAGTGTCCTATTAAATTATCTCTCTTTCCGCTTTACTTTTTGTTTTGCAGAGTGTATATATTTGAACATTAAAACTGTACACTTGAGGCAGCTGTCTATATGAATTGTTTCTCTGTTTCCATATGTAATATTCACTGCCACACTTCAAAACCTTTCCCAATAACATCTTAGTAAATCTTTTTTTTTTTCAAACCAGTCCTATATATTTTCTGTTTCTGAAATTCCATCTCACTCTCTGATTGCTATATGGCTGTTCTTATTCTGTTTTTATATGCTCAATAGTAGAACATTTATCAGTACTAGACTTATTACTCCACAAGGTCAGAAAATTGTCTTTCCTATCTTTCTACATCGTTCAGTAGCTAGGCAAACACATTATACTCAAAAATAATTACTGAATTGAATTGAAGCCAAATATTGTTAGAGAAATAAATGTGTATGTAGTATTGAAGGTTAGTAGTATAATTTTTTATTTAAAGATTACAATTCAAAGACCAGTATTCAAAAAGACATTCTGTTATTGAGAAAATCCACTTGGATGTTCTCAATGATTCATTGCTCTTCATTCCCATATTCTTAATATTAACTGCCAATCAGATCCCAGGATAGCAATTATTCTTTTATAACATATAATGTCTTTTATTAAGGTAAAAATATATCAAGCATTTTACAAAATGATAAATCTATTTTTTTTAATGGACAAAACAGTTTAACAGAGAAAGAAACTCTAGAATTGATCCTATAAATTTATTTTGGAAAATCATCACATTTTCTAATGATTCCAGAAACTCTTAATTTCCCTATATGTGTTGACTCTGTGCTGGCTTTTATCCTAAACTGTATATTTCAAGGTAACATAAATAAAACAGTCCTTATAATATCCTGAGTGTGTGTGTTTGTGTGTGTGTGTGCGTGTGTGTATGTGTGTTTATGTTTGCACATGTGTGTGATTTGTCTAATTGTCATGATACCAAGATGATGATTGTTATTTCTGTTGTTGCTACTTTGTTACTTGGCTACTGTTATTCTTTTTGCTCAGAGGGCAAAACCACAGTTTCCATAACATTCTTGCACACATAGTAATCAAGTTTAAAACATTATAGGTAGATCAGAAAAGATTATGTAAAACTCAGTAATAAACTCCTAATATTATTTTCATCATGTAACATATTTTTAAAGTATAATTAGTAAAGGCAAAGTAATTGACTTAGTTATTTGAACTTAAGTATGAACATTATAAATTATTTTTAAAGATTTGGGGTTTTTAGATATTGGATATTTATAATTTCTATCACATATTTTAATATTACTAATCTGTATTTCATTTTCATAATACAAATTTTCCCTAAGTCTCAAGGTTCTTATGTATAAAGGAGGAACCTTAAATAAGAAATCTGTAATATTTATTCTTTCAAAATATTGCACCCAATGATGACTATGTAAGGATTTGTCTTAATATGAATCAAGTAAAAATCAACATTCTTTAAGCATACTTACTAAGATCATTTGCTGTTAGGTTTTACCCATAACCTTGTGTACCCTCTTACCTACATTTTTGTAAGAATTAAAACCAAATTAAAACCAAACAAATAAGAAAGGGACAAGCAATTACATTTCAAACCTCCCCTACAAAATTGGAGAGAGTAGAGAGCTATTTAAACTTGTACATTTTATCTAAGAAATGTAACCATATGTATTTATGTGTCTGGTAGCATAATCTGAGTTGAAATTAATACTCATTTGAATACGATTTTTCTTTACCTTTTCCAGGCAACATTTAGATCATGAATAGCAAATAGGTTTTACTGCTGTTCTGACTCTAAAAGATTGATAATGGTTTATGGACAGGTTTTTTGAAACAATTCTAAGGTTATGCTGGAGTCAGTGGTTAAGAATATCATGATGTATTAGTGATATTTCGGGGGGGGGGGCAACAGCAATAGAAATTACTGCATTACTCTTGAGCTCTCCTTTCATTCTATGGTACTTTCAGATGAATGCCTACAATTTAATACTTAAGTACAGAATGCCATACTTTAGACTAAAATTATATGTTATGCATTGACTTTGTCTTGCTAACTAGATTATAAACTCCTTGGTGGCAGGGAATGGTTCTTAGGATTTTCTTATATTTCCTATAATTCCAAGGGAAGTGTAAGTCACAGAGCAACCTCAACATAGAATTTTCGTACAATACATTCGTAGAAACTATCAAATTTTATGGCACATGTATGTTCATTTTATCACCATCATTTTAAAAATGAGCTAAGTTTTGTTTTTGGTTTTGTTTTTGTTTTTGGACTAGTTATGCAGAAATATGGTAGAAGGGAAATAAGTAGCACAAAAGGATTCATTGAAAAAATCCTGCTCTCCTATTCTAGATTTCCTGTACCTCTTCCTCACCAGAGGCAATGTCTATTAGTTATTACATAACCTCCCCCAGAAAGAACTCACATAGAGACAAACCTGTCTATATGGGTATACCGATATGTGTATGGAAATATAGTCCTAGATAAATATATTTTACCATGCAAGAAAACACTAGATTTTGTGCCTTTTTTATTGGTAAGTTTTGGAGATTGTTTTATATTAGGCAGGATTGTCTCACTCTTTTTCACTCAAGTGTACAACTTCAATGTGTGGATGCATTGTAAGTGATGTCACCAGTCTTGCGATTTTGATTTAAGTTTTTGTCAGTCTTTTGCTAATATATCCAAAGCGGCAGCACATGCTTTTGTATAGGACCTTTGTGCATTTGGGCAAATGTATTAATGAAAAAAATTCTAAAATTAAAATTACTGTGGTGAAGAGTTGCTGCACTTTTTATTTGCTGGAATTCATAATATTTCCCTACAGACAGATTGTCCCAGTTTGCAGACTCATCAACATTGGGGATGTTACACCCTTGTTAAATCTATCCTTGTATTATCCAATTTTTTCATCTAAACCAATCTGGTAGAGGAAAAAAAGGTATCATATTGCCATTTTAGCTTACTTTATATTGAAAGGTATTTTTGATCATCTTATGTTTGTAAGTCGTTATTGATCCATTGTGAATCTTGCACTCGTATTGGTATATTCATCTTTATTTTATTTGTAAGATCCCTTTTGTATTTAAAAAAATGTCCTTTTTTCCAAATAAAATATTTTTTCTGGTTTACCACTTTGTGTTGAATTTGTGTATGGATTATATTGTTGCAATGTGGAATCAAAAATATTGATGAAATTGAGTTTATCAATTTGTCCTTTATGTTTTCTGGGTTTGTGTAATAAACATTTCAAGTTTTTGTTATTTTAATATCTATCTTATTCTATAACGTGTGTATTTATCATTGTTATTATGAAATGCTTACTTCTTTGATATACTGAGAATATATTTTAATGTAAGGATCAAGTATTAGCTTTATTTTTTTTTCTCCAGGTGGCTAAGCAATGTTCCTAACATCATCAAACTTGTATTTCCATTATCTCTACTATTCGAACAGCCAATTTTATATATTAAAACTATATACTATGTAAATGATTATGTTATATATCTATCCTATTCAGTTGTTGATATCTTGATTGATATTCTGTTAAAAATATTTTGACTACTGTTATTTTAAAATTCTTCTAAACGGTTGGCATTAACAGTTCCTACATCAATTATCCTCTCTTTTTTTGAAGACTGCAATGATATTTGCAATTTTATTTCTCTTAGGTTTGTAATAATATTGTTCCTATTTTATTGGGATTGTATTAATCTGGGGACAAATAATTTTACGGGAACAAATCTTCTCCAAAACAAAACTATATCTTTATCCAAGGCTTCTTTTGGGTTTCTTTGAAGACTCTTAAAATTTTTTCATATAAATTCTATACAATTCTGGTGTCGTTTAGCCCAAATACTGTATTTTATGGTGGATTTTTAAATCCATCTTTTCTTCTACTATAGTCTGTTTTTAGGTATGAAATCTATGGACTTTTTGTATAATATTTGAAACTTGCTGTCAAATTTTTTGAATTCTTAGTTTCTTACAGTTCTTAATTAATTTTTATTGATTTTACAATTATATGATTATATTAACTTCATGTAATGATACACTTCTAATTTTATACCTCATTTATTTCTGTTATCTAATTATATTAGATAGTCTTTCCAAAACAATATAAATAATATTATTAGTTTTATTGATGATGTTAAGTCAAAAATTTCTAATGTGTCTCCATTTACATTAAATTGATCAGTGAAGTATCCATCATTTTCTATTTTAAGAATATTTTCATTTATAATTAATGTTTATTATGAAATGCATTTATATTAACTATGAAACTTATAATTTGTGTTTTTTTCTTATTTGACCTAATAGTATAGAAACTTATTTATATATTTCTACAAATGCAAAAATCCTTTCACCAATACTTTAATTACTTTAAAATTAAGGTTGAAGCAGACTTCTGAATATATAAAGACCCTTGACATATGCAGTCTAATATTTTTCATTTCATTTACATTTTCCCTACTCATTTTATGAATTGTGGGTATATAGTCTGCTAATAATTAGCATTTATCTTCAGCTACATTTTTAATTCACACTATACCTTAACATTGCATAATCCAGAAAAGATAAATTAATTAGAAGAAAAATGTAGACATTCTGGAAAGGAGGAATAATTTATATTAAGAAAAAAAAAAGGTTTACATAGACAGTGGCTTTTGCTTTCTATGTATTTCATATTATTTTTTTAAAAGCTGGCTAAATATTAATCATTTTTTCTTTCAAAGTCAATAAAGAAAAACATATTTCCATAAAATCTGTATATATTTAGTACCTTAGCTACTAAAATATTTGATAACACTTATGTCCTTTTATGAGAGGGAATATACATACCTAGTTATGAGGAGGAGTTGAGGTCCTAAGCTTATAAATATAAACAGAAGGACATTTTCTCCTGTGGAATAAAATATTTGCTTAAGTTTAGGGTTGCAAAAGACTGATAACATTTTCCAGAATTTAGGATTCTGAAAGGGACTTATATACAAATGTTTGCATAAACTTTTTTAAGTATTATAATTAAACTTTCAATTAGTCACAGAATTTTTTTTAATTTTTTAAAAATCTTTATTTATTTTTGAGAGAGAGACAGACAGACAGAGCATGAGCAGGGGAGGGGCAGAGAGAGGGGGAGACGGAGAAGCTGAAGCAGGCTCCAGGCTCTGAGCTGTCAGCACAGAGCCCAACTTGGGGCTCGAAGTCATGGACAGTGAGATCATGACCTGAGCCGAAGTCAGAGGCTTAACCAACTGAGCCACCCAGGTGCCCCACAGAATATTTTTTTTAAATAGGGTCAGACAATAACTTCAAAGCAAGGAAAATATTATGGCTTTAATGCTAAGATCATTTTAACAAGTAGGGTAAGAACTGTTCAAATGCCTTCATTAAAATAAATTGTCAAACTATCAGCCAATACATTTCTTGCTAATAGCAAGTACTTCTTCTGACTAAAGACAGTGGTGAGTACTCATTATTACAGTGACTTAATTGCAACAATCAAATGGATGATGTTTCTGTTTCCTTAAGGGAGATGCATCAACAAAGCATGGATATGTGATGGAGATATCGATTGTGAAGATCAGTCAGATGAAGATGACTGTGACAGTTTTTTATGTGGACCACCCAAATACCCTTGTGCTAATGACACTTCAGCCTGCTTACAGCCAGAGAAACTCTGCAATGGGAGAAGGGATTGTCCTGATGGGTCTGATGAAGGCGATCTCTGCGGTATTGCATGTTTCACTGATGTGCTTCTCTGTGGATACTAGAAATGTTTAGTCCACTTGCTGATAATTATTATAGTGGCATACCTTCCTTCCATTTATTTCCTTTACATGTAACTTTTAGCGTTGAACCCTATCTCTTTTTCAGGGACTATGAATCTATTAAAAGTTTTAAAAATATGATCAAAAATTTCAAAAATAAAGCAGAAAAGGTTGGCTTGTATCCAACCAACTTAATTGTATTGTTGAGCTCAGCATTTAGATCTCTGAATGGTTAGTGTTATTTCCACAATTAAACTGATTATTTTTTGTCATTCAGAACAAAAGAATCTTCTTATTACTGACCCATGGGATGCAGTTTACTACCAGCCAATGGATTTATGATACCTTATAATTCTTACAATAGAAGTGTTAAAAAAGAGGAAAGGAAGAGATTGAGTCATGAAATCAATTGAATATTATTCAAGTTTATAAAATTTTCTCTGAAATTTTTAGTCCTCTTGCAATAGCTTTCTTTGGTATGCTTTATCTAGTTAAAATGATGCTTTCAATCTGATAGATAGCTTTTGAACTTTGAAATCACTTTTGACTAGTTGTCTTTTTATACCGACCAGAACATGTAAAGAAAATTACATTTCCTTCTCTGTGGGGAGATCAGACATTTAGCAAGGAGATTTTCAAAATATGTTTTCTAGATAATACTGAAGGTGACATCAATAGAGTAATGAAGAAGAATTTACAGAATGGTAACAATAATGAGATGACTGGGGACTGTGAGAAAATGACTTTAGGAAATGATGAAGCTTCCTAATTGAAAATAGAAAAGACAACTACATTTAAGCTTAACGTTATCATATTTTGATCTGAATTAAACATTAGTAGAGAGTGATACAGAAAAAATTATTATGTTTTAAATTTATGTGATAAATGTCATTTCTTCCAAAAAGTCTGTGATTCTGTAAAATAATCTTGAAACAGTAAATGCAACAGTCTTCATTCAGTGATGCTAAATTTAAACTAGATGTTTCAACCCCCACCCACACTCCCCCTCCAAAAAAACCCCACTGAAATTAAATAACAAATACAGGGTGACAGATTTAGTTTATCTGTATTTACTTCTTCTCCCAGCTTATTCTCCTTTATGAAGGAGATTGGTGGATTGATCTCTTGTATTACAAAATGTGAGGTTTGCTCGTGAAGGTTGTAAGAGGAATTCTGAAAGAAGAAAACTATCAATACTCTTAAAACTGAGAATATGTAAATATAGAAGAAGAGAGACTTTAGCAGGTTTAAATTCTTTTCTTCAGTTCTTCAATTAACTCACCTAGGCAGGTAACTTAATTTCTGGAAATGTCAGATTCCTCATAACAAAAAGGAGTTGATGATATTTATGGGAAGTCATAGTAATAATGCCAGGTGCTCTAAAAGTATTGAAAGAAATTAGTGCTTTTCCACCTTTTTTTCACCCTTCAGGTCAAATGAAGTAAAAAAAAAAAAAGATGAAGAAGTGAAAATATAGTCATTAAGAAAAATGAGAAGAATATTATGAAAACACAGCCTTATTTTCCTATCCTCTGCTCTCTAAATTAGTATTATAAAAAAGCAATGGAGATTTCTTCTGAATTTATTTGTCTACTTCAAAACAGAAAATTAATTCTTGCTTTTAAGTCACTATATTCATCAACTTAGGAATCTTGCTCAAACATTTCAAAAGATTACAGGAGTGAAAGAGTTTATAATAAAGTTGGGTGTGGACGTTTCAAAGAAGATAAAAAAGACATTTCTATCCTGCTTATAGCACTATGGCATAATGAAGTCATATACTCTCCCCTTCATGAGGTGAAGTTGGAGGAAAGTTAGGGAAATGAAAAAAAAATCAAATGATGCTCAAAGGATTGAATTGCCTTGTATGGTCCTCCTTTCCCTATCTTCTTTTACATGTACCTTTGTATTATACTCAGTATATGTATCCTTATAGGCAATATTGGTACCTGTGGAGAAATGGCACCTTGGTCTCTTATTTTCAAGGCCCATGCCTATCAGTAGTAGGGTAGATCCTGTCTAGCTGGACAGGGTTTTTGGTTTATGAGTTTTGTATCATAATGAGCATAATGGACATTTACCCAGTGGACATAAGAAAATATATATACCCAGTGATTTAACTTTAAATAATGGGCCTGGGTTGATTAGTAGCTAGGGAATGTATTTTTTGAGAGAGATACCCAAAGCTGAAAGAGTTGTGTGTTGTTTTTTTTTTTTTTTTAACCATTTGGTATAGATGATGAAAATGTAGGTTTTTCCTCTTCATGTCTATTTCTTCCAAATAGTTGTATTCACAAAAGCTATTTTTTGTTTGTTTGCTTTTAAAGTTTGTTTGTTTGTTTGTTTGTTTAGAACATGGGAGGGGCAGAGAGAAAGGGGGAGACAGACAGAATCCTAGAAGGGCTTGAACTCAGAAAAGGTGAGATCATGACCTAAGCCTAAATCAAGAGTCAGATGTTTAACCAACTGAGCCATCCAGGTGCCCCTCAAAAAAAGCTGTTTTTCTTTTAATCCTCCCATACCCTGTCCCCTGTTAAAGAGGAAATAGGAGTGATTCGTGTCCTGTTCCTCAATACATGTAAAATTTGTACAAAAATATATTGCATGAAAATGACTTGGTAATCTATAGACTTAATACTTGGGTAATTGCCTGAAATGGAAAAATCCTATCCTTTGGGTGGCAAGGTGTTTTTTGCTTTGTTTTGTTCCCTCCAAATAAATCTGATTTATAAAGCAAATGATAAACAAACAAACAAAACAGAAAAGGAGCACTCAGTAAAATAAGTCTCCTAATCCTAGTGAAGAGATTATTTTCTCAGGGAGATTTTCAAATGACTTCAAGGGGAAAAGTACATCCATTTAGAAAGCAAATGAGAAAAATCTTGAATCATTCAAGAACAAAGTTAACTGTTGATCCTTGGTATAAAGATACGTCAAAGATGAACCAAGCTGGACACTAGTTGAAGTGATAAGGATAGATTTTATTCAGCATTAACTATTGCAATGGGGAAGAATATTCAGCGTGAACTGAAATCACTGAAACAAAAGACTAGAGGCATTTTGAAGGCTGGAGTCTGCTAAGGGAAAGCACCTGGGAGGCGGTAAGGTGGCTGGTCCCTGTGACTGAGTCATCTGGTTTTGTTAATTGGTGCTTATCCCAGAGGAGAAATACATTTCTCAGATCTTTGACTTGAGACAGTGGTACAAGTCAGAACAAGGTGCACACAACTGGGAACAAGAGTGAGAGAGTTATCTGCTTGAATGTTTGCATTTCAAAGATATTTCTCAGGTCCTTAAGAAGACAGTTCTGGTGGTGGAAGATTTGCATCTTAAAGGTGAAGAAAAAGGACTTATACTCACAAGCTTTCTAAAGTAACTGTTCTAAAATGGGGTTCAGGGACCTATCTGCCTACCACCAGGTTTTGTCTGGAACAAAAAGTAAACTCTCCTGGCAGCATAGAGCTTCCTTAAGCAGGCACTTTAAGCAGGGCTGGAGTCCTGCTAGGGAGGCTGCCTGAGGTGTTAGAAACTATGCTAGTGTTTTTTGGAGTCTCTTCTTCTGTGGTTGGAGGGGTATGGTTGGGGAGGAAAGTAGAATTGAAATTATTTGTACTAAGGGACTGCAGTTTTTATAAGCCATTGTTGAAGACTAGTCGAACAGAGGGCTCTGAAGAAACTGACTAGAGTTAGGTCAACGAGAAATTCTTTTTTAGGTAATAAAAAATGTGAAAGAAAGTTGCAGGATTTGATGACAGGTTTAGGGTGAAGGAGGAATTAACAAGGGACTAGCCAAACAAATATATTTATATATTCAATTTTAGATTTATAATTTAGATTTATTATAATATATATATTATATTTATATATTAAATTTTAGATTTAAATGTAAATTTTATTTTTTTTAAATCTATGACTTAATTCCACACATAGCATCAGAAAGAGACATTTCAGTACTACAAGAACAGTCATATTGGAAATAAACTACAAGAACTGTAACAATTGTTTCTCACCTGCTGGGTATGATGACTTTTCTTTGCCATAATTCCCTTGAAAAAGAATGTCAATTGAACAAAAATGGGGCAAATACTTTAAAATGACTATTGTTTTGAAATGATTACGATTGTAGATGAACAAACATATTTGGAGGAGCTAAATGAATCTATTTTTTTCTTCTAAAATAATACTAAACTTGAATTCTTAGCAAAAATAGTTAATATAATCATCTTCCTTTTCTTATTACTGTAACCTTTTATGGTGGCAAATAGTATGAAGAACAGTTGACCCATATAGAACTTTAGAAAATGCAGAAAATATTTTTAAAGTGTTATATTTAAGCTCAATTTTTGAACTAGATACATTTTCATAGACAGCTGGAAACATTTGAGGTATATAAGTAAATGTTGCCGCAGTTTGCCAGTCAGTGAACAACATTCTCTTTCAGCATGTCTCAAAAAACAACTAATTAAATAGGCTTTGAAAACTGCTTAAAATATTTTTAAAGCAAAGGAAGGCAAAGTTTCTTTTAACCTTATTCCTATGCACCTAACAATACATAGGGATAGGTAGTAGCATGGTTGAAAAAACAATTATGTGCTATTTTCATCAAGGACATAATTACATCATCTTGAAATTTTCCCAACGGGACAAGAACTGGCTCAATGTTGGGACAGCTGTGTGCTGCCTCATTTTTTTTTTTTTTGATAATTCAACAAATATTAATATGCTAATATTTGTCCAAGGCACTGTGCTATCTATTAGATATACAAGGCTAAATAGAACAGATATTTTGTATGCCTTCATGGAGCTTACAATTTCATAATGTAATAGAATCTGAAATACATCTAATGCAATTCTCAGTTATAAGTACTACAAAAAAAATGGTCTCTCTCTTTATAAACCGATCATATTATCCATGTAATAAATACTAGTTGCTCCATTATTTCACTCAAAATATCAAGTCTACTTTTTTGTGTGTATGTATATTATTTGCTATGCTTTCATGGCCTCTTTGAATTAATCATAATACCCAATATATAGGGTAGAATGGATAATTAAATAAATGGCTTTAACCAGTAAAGAGCAAACTAACCCATCCTGCATTATCATTATGAATCAGACTATAGATGTAGAAATATATATATATATATATATATATATATATATATATATATATTACATTATATTATATGTATATATTACACATATATGTGTATGCCTGTTTATAAGCACTGAGATAAGTCAAAGTTTCAGATCAATGTATGTCCTTTGGGGAGAACTTAGCAACTGGTTTGGTGTAACTGTTGAAAGTCTCAGAATAATCTTTCCAGTAATAATAGAAAGGAACATTGAACACACTTTACATCTATGGGGGAAAACAAAGTGTACTCTATAGTTTTATAGAAATGAAAACCTTCCATTCCCAGTTCCTATCATATAGGATTTGGTTATTCGATGAAATATTTTATCATGCGTACCCCAATCCCTGAAAAAAAATCCAGGCAGCTTTTCTCTATTCATTTATAATATCCTTGCTGTAATTTCAGCCTTAGAGAATGGAGTTCAATGATTAGTATTTAATTGAGCAAAACAATTGATAATGCTCTGTAATCTGTTCCCCTCTTTTTATAGATGAATGTTCACTAAACAATGGAGGCTGTAGCAATCACTGTTCTGTTGTGCCTGGAAGAGGAATTGTCTGTTCCTGCCCTGAAGGACTTCGACTAAGCAAAGACAATAAAACGTGTGAAATTATAGATTATTGTAGCAATCATCTGAAGTGCAGTCAAGTGTGTGAGCAGCACAAGCACACAGTCAAGTGCTCATGCTATGAAGGGTGGAAGCTGGATGTGGATGGTGAAAGTTGCACAAGTGTTGGTAAGTAGATGTGTGTTTCATTAGGCTGAAGAATACCAAGTGCTTTTCTGATTTTTGTGAGTTGTGTATCTTGCTATATTTTAGAACAGATCTTGAGAAAATAATCCAAAACACCTTTAGCGAATTAACAAAGGATTCAACTGATTTTAAATAAGGCATTTAAGTATAGTAATATGTCATTTTAGATCTACTCCAAAATCTTCTGAACAGAGTATATTACTGTAGTCCTTATAATTACAGTCCATCAGATTGTTTTCTTCCTTCCTGAAATACTACTTCCATCATCATCCTCCCTAAAGGCTTGTTTTTGTACTGTCCAAAATATTTACTTTTATTTCTCTTTGCAAGATTTTAGAACCCTCCAGAAGTCTGGTCCTGGCCCATACTTCCAATTTCCTCTACTCTTAAAATCAACTCTGTCCTCTGGCTGTGTTCATCTTCTAAGTGTCCATTTAGAACGTTCTGCTGATCTGTAGGCCTGATTCCACCGTGGGAAAAATAAGCAGAGACTCTGGAACCTGACTTTTGAACTTTAATCCTACAGCTGTCATTCATTATGTTTGTGACCCTGGTCAGACTACATAAAACTGCTTGCGCCTCACTTTTCTAATCTTTCAAATATCTGTGGCCATGATAACAATGTCTCTATTATAGCATGTTGCAACAATAACCTGGAGTACTTGCCACTGTGCCCCAACACCCATTAGGTACTTAATGAATGACAGCTTTTCACTATCTTCTCCAGAGACTTAGCTGAGTGTGGAACATTGAGAGTCCGTGGAGAGAATTGAAGGGGCCCATGAATGTTGTTGGAGAAAATATTACACCTTTATTTTCTTTAATGTTTCATTGAAAGTTAACACTAATTATTAGCAACAACTATGTGTCTCCATTTGAAGTAATAGGCATTCACATCAAGGTAAAGTTGTTGCTGATATCTCAAAATATCATATATGTTCAGGTTTTGGAAACCACTGTTACTTTAACAATGAGAATCATTAGACCCAATGCTCAATCTGTTACCAAACACGTTAATAAAAAGCAGGTATATTACTACATCCAAAAGTGTTTTTTTGTTTAATATTGGTAACTGCATTTCAATATACAGTATTTGATTCCTATATCCATGTATACTTTTTTTTTTTTTTTACTTTTTTCTTACAGTTTTTGTGCTTTTTAAAACTTTCTGATAAGTGGTACACAGGCTTCATCAGACTGCTAAGAACCTATACATCGTAAGATTTTATCAGTTTGTTCCTTCCACTTAGATTGTACCTCCCCCTCTTAATCTCTAAAATTCCTAGATATTCTTTTTTTTAACGTTTATTTATTTTTGAAAGATAGACGGAGTGAAAGTGGGGGAGGGGCAGAGATAGAGAGAAACACAGAATCTGAAGTAGTCTCCAGGCTCCGAGCTGTCAGCACAGAGCCCAACATGAGCCTCCAACGCAGAAACCATGAGTTCAAGACCAGAGCTGAAGTCAGACGCTTAACCAACTGAGCCACCCAGGTGTCTCAAATTTCTGGATATTCTTTAAGACTTGTAAGCCCAACTTCTTTAAGGGAATATTCTTTCAAATGTGTTTGTTCTCTATTTCTCCTTTCTATGTCTAGAATATATTGTCCATGAAAATATGTGTCCACATTTTTAATTTGCTGCTTTGTATTTCCATCTATCTTCTATTCTTTATCTCTCTGATGAAATAAGCATCTTGAAGTCAAAAATCAAGTTATAGATTTTTCTTTTATGTTTTACATTATATTCAGTCCAGTTCTAGAAAAATAGTATGCAATCAGAAGCATTATATTTTTTCAGAGAATGTTAAGTTACTTCATCCTTTTATATCAAATGCTGTTTTGTGGTTGTTTCTTCTGGCTGTTAAAAATGCCTAGAGGCAAAAGTTTAGCAGACATTTATGTGACTTTCTCCTTTAAGAATCTTGTAAAAAGTAATTGACATGAGAGGCTTAAAAAATAATAACAATTTGTTGTAATGATAATAGTCATTTTATTTATGAACATGTTTTGATTGGGAAAACAGTAGACCAAATTTTACCTCAGATATATTTATAATCCTATTTTACATGAGAATTGCCCCATAACTGGTTTTTGGATACAGATGACAAAATTATTGACTTATTTTACTGCTTTTGTGTTCTATGAAATCAATAAAAACTCACGTTCAATATTAAAATATTTCAACATTTGAAAATAAGTGACCAGGTACAAAGTAATTCTCCTAATGTAATTGGCTCCTTCTGTTCTCAGATCAGATAGAGACTCTAACAGTACTATGTCAGTTCTCACTGCTAAGATTGCTGTATTTCACACCTGCTTTGTTTATTATAATTTAAGTGAGAAGCAAAGGTATATTTTACTTTTTAAAGATAATATAGAGCTTTCTTACATGGAGAATTTAACCTGATCATAATATATACCTTCCTGAAACATATAGTATACCAAATAGCATTGTCAGCATTTATATTATTACAGATAATACAGGTTTTGTTAGCTATTGAAGATTATTTTTTATTTAAACCAATTTTCTTATATAAAAAAGGATTTATTCTGTATTTTATTCACTTCCTTTCTTTTTTTAAAAACTTTTAGTACATTCAGAGTTCAATAAAAATGAATTAACCATTAACCATTGGACTTTGAAAATAAAATTTCTTTTTCCTTGCTCTTCTTTTGTTACTTTTTCCCATCATTTTTGAGTTGAGTCCCTGCTTTTTAAAATGTGTCCTTTCTATTGAATGCAATACCTGTGATCATTCGTCTTGACATTTTAAAAGTAAAGAATAATAGTATTCTTTATGCTTCAAATTAGAGCCATGACTCCCCAACATTTTTTCTCTTGAATCTTCTGTAGTTTTTTTTTTCTTATTTTCTTATATATCTCAACTCCTTTCTTCCTAAATTCTTTACAATATGTCTTTTGCTGAATTGCTGAACTGATTGTGTTTTCTTAAAGTTCATTCCTAACATCTTGCTAGTTAAATATAAAGATTTCCATAAATACTGTTTTTATGATCCTGAGTTTTTATTTAATATATCTGCAAATCTAATTTTTCTTGGGCATTTCAGTACTTTATTTTACCAATTCCTTTTTAATATGTAATGTATTAATCACCTTTCTCATGAAGTATTGGTTTCCTTATACTAGGAACAACCAGAATATTGCTGCTGATTTCTTTTCTTTTTTTTTTTTTTCTTAATTTCTAGTTTCCTTTCTGTTAGGTAGACAACTTGCAAATTTACAGCATACTTCTAGTTACATTGGAAAGAATATTAAAGCATTCCTTCTTATTTTCTCTTAGCCTGAATTAGGTTAGATTTCCCCACCAAATTTTTTCTTGGTTCTTATTCTCTTATATTTCCATTCTTAGATTTTAAAAAAATATATTTAATGCAGAAACCAGTTAAAAGGTTTTTCAGGCAAAAGATGGTAACCTCCACTAAGAAAGAAAACAACAGCTTCAAGATTTTTTTTTTATTTTTATTTTATTTAAGTTTATTGATTTATTTTGAGAGAGAGAGAGATAAAGAGAGAAAGAAATAGTGCACAAGCAGGGGAGGGAGGGAGGGAGGTAGAGAGAGAGACAGGCAAAGAGAGAGAGAGAGAGGGAGGGAAAGAGGGAGAGAGAGAGTATCCCAGGATCCACACTGTTAGTGTGAGCCCAGTGTGGTGCTTGGACTCAGAAACCACAAGATCACGACCTGAGCGGAAATCAGGTGTCAGGGACACTTCACCAATGGAGAAGTGAGCAAAAATAAGAAGCAAAAAATACTTTTCCCAGTATATATTGCCTTGGGTGTAATGAATTTTTTTGTATGCTTATCTTCTCTCATCCAACAAATTACTAGCTCTTCAGAATAGGATAAATTTTTATATGTGCTATATATTTTCCTTAAATTTCTAAGAACAAGAGAGATTTTTTTAAATAAATATGTGTTTTCTTATCAATTTTTTGTTAACCAAACCACAAAATATTTTGTGGAAATTAGATGCTAGAATAGAATGTTGTGTATTCGTTAGAAAAAAAATTATTTTTCAATTCAATTTACATCCTTTTTTATGGAAGGAGATTATGGATGTAATCCATAGTTTTACAAACACAAAGCTGCATAAATGTGGTGATCTCCTGTTGGTGCACTGTGCCCACTACTGAAACCTTAATTCTCATCTACCCCTAAATGATCTGTTGGAGATCTTCCTTTACCACCTCGGATCTGATAACTGTGGCATTTATATTTCCAGCTACTGTCTTTCCTACTGTCCTGTTCTGTTTCATCAGATATCACCAAGTAACCTTAAAATGAGTTGGCTGAAATGTACTCTTTCCCTTGTCTTTCATTTATCCATTGTCCTGTCAGTAGTTCCAGTTTTCTTCTGGTTCAGGGCTCACAACCTGAACTTACCTTTGACTTCCCAGTTCTTTGCTGGCCCCTTTCCCCATGTCCTAATTTTTTCTACACAATATCTTCCGGACACAGTCCTCCTTCTCCGATTGGTAGCATTTGTACCACCATCCCAGCCAGGAGCTAAAGTTGTTGTAATGATGATGGCAGTCCTCTCTCTGGCCTCTTTGTTGTCATCTTCTGTTTCTTTAGTTTGTAAGAAGAATATTGAAACTTGAAGGGATGAGGTATTTTTCTTGAAAAGAGAGAGGGAAATCCAAATCTGGAAGATGAGAATTAATGGAAAGAGGTCAGAAGTATAGTGAAGAATAAGAAGTGAAAGAAAGAAGAATGAAGTAATGATAAGCAGATGGCTACCTTGTGGAATAATGGTAAATAAAGGTGAAGAGATCAAAGGAATGAAGCTGGTTTATAATTTGGTGATCCACTTCTTTATTTTAGTACAATGACACTTTTACATATCAGTCTCTATCCATCATTTTAAGTAACTCTCAATTATTTACAGAAAGAACGTTCAATTCTTCAGTCTCCTATTTGGAGCCTTCTTCATTTTCATTTATTTTCTCTCTCCAACCTAATCTTTCATTATCCTCCAATGTGGGTTTCCATTCCAAGCACCATGTTATTGTTTTCATCATTAGTAATGGTAGTAAATAAATAGTGACCAAGAATGTATAAAGTACTTTCACATGTATCGCTTTATTTTACCATCTCTTTCATATACTCTGCTCATTGTCATCTGTGACCTTTCAGGATGACAAATTCTTCTTCATGTTTTCCTGCTAGTGTATGAAATTCCATATTGGATTATTCACTACAGTTTTTTTTTTATTTTCTCAAAAAGGAAATCATAATTTAATAAACTAACTGAAATCTGAAAAGTAGAGGCACTTGGAGAAGTTATCAAGATCCAGAGTTCAAATAGAAATAATTTGAATATTTACACTTTGATTTTTTATTGGAAAACTGCTTTATTATAGTCAAGTGTAATCAACTATAAATATTCATCAACTGTATTCTCAAGAGAAAATGACTATATTAAATACAATAATTTGAAAAGCCTTTGGGAATTTTTAACCAAGTAGTCAAGGTAACAGTCACTGTTCAGAGTAAACAAGAAATGTTTTGGGGGTATATGGTTGGCTCAGTTAGTGGAGTCTGCAGATGTTGATCTCAGGGTTGTGAGTTCAAGCTCCACTCTGGGTGTAGAAATTACTTAAAAATAAAATGTTTTTAAAAATTCAAAAAAAAATGTATGTTTTCAATCACCTTTCATTTTATGAAATCTTTCAAACATATTGAGAATAACATATTCACAGCTAATATATTAGGATGCTGAAATGTTTTCAGTTTTTTTCAGGTTGTTTATGATATAAATCATTTTGTAAAGTTGACAAAACATTAGATCACTCTGAAGTCCTCTGTTCATCCATTCTTTCATCCCCTGAGAGCACTACTTATGTGAAATGGGGTACCTGTTCTGTCATAGTTTGTGTTCTTAAACAACACGTAATATATTTCTTTTTCTTTATAACAGATGGATTAAAATATAATTTATATACCATAAAATTCATTCCTTTGAAGTGCACAATTCTGTGGTTGGTAGTATATGCACACAGTAGTGCAACCATGACCACTATAGAATTTAGAATAAAATATTCTAAATATTTTAATCCCTCCTTTAAACAAACCGCATACGTATTTAAAATCACTCTCACTCAAACCCTACTTCACCCCTGGCAACCTCAAAATCTGTTTTCTGTCTCTATAGATTTGCCTAGTCTGGACATTTCATATCAGTGGAATAATACACCATGTGGTCTTTTGTGCCTGGCTTCTTTCATGTGGCATAATGTTTTCAGGGTTCATTCATGTTTTACCATACATTACATTTACTTTTGTTGCTGAATAATATATTTATGGTATTAATATACCATTTTGGTTTTCCATTCATCAGGATATGAGCATTTGAATTGTTTTTATTCTTTGATTATATGAATACTATGAATATTCATAGTTTTTGTGCAGACATGCATTTTCATTTCTCCTGTGTATAGAACTAAGAGTGGAATTGTTGGGTCATATGGTAGGTCAATGTTTAACATTTTGAGCAACTGCCAAAGTGTTTTCCAAAGTGACTGCTTCATTTTAAAACTGCCAGCAGTGCATGAGGGCTCCAATTTCTACACAATCTTGCCATCAGTCAATATTGTCCATCTTTTTTTATTATAGTCATCCTAGGGGGTGTGAAGGGGTATTTTGCTGTGCTTGTTTTGTGTTTCCCTGATGACTAATGGTGCTGAGCATCTTTTCATGTGCCTTTTGGTCATTTTTATAGGCTTTTGAGTGAAATGCCTATTCAGAGTCTTTGCCTAAGCTAAGGTCACTAAGTATCCCTATATTAGTTGTATCATTTTAGATCTTATATTTAGGTCTATAATACATTTTAATTTTTCTAAATTGTGTGAGGTTCCAACTTCATTCTTTGGAATGTGGAAATCCAGCTCCCCCAGCACATCTTGTTGAAAGGGCCATTCTTCCATTGAACAGTTCTCTGGAGATTGGGCTTTTGGGGGAGCTTCAAATCCATCTGTCCCCTCTGGGAACTTCTGGACTGTTTGTTTTTAAATCTACTATGAAACTAAGGAAAGGGGGATGGGATTGGTACATGCTGAAACACCACATAATTTGCAATTTGTACTGATATTCAGCAGTTTTTCTTTTTAAAAAACTTGTTTTAATGTTTATTTTGAGAGAGAGATCATGAGCGGGTGGGGGGCAGAGAGAGAGGGAGACACAGAATCTGAAGCAGTCTCCAGGCTCTAAGCTGTCAGCACAGAGCCCAACATGGGGCTCGAACTCACGAACAGTGAAATCATGACCTGAGCAAAGTCAGATGCTTAACCAACTGAGCCACCCAGGTGGCCCAGCAGTTTTTCTTAAATAAACACCCATTGGATTGTTATTAGATTTTGGTTAATTTCTAGAGTTCAGAAAAAAAGATGATTTTAACCATTTTTCCAGTGTTTTCACTGTTTTTATTAAGGAGAGGATTTGGGGATCCTTACATTACCATTCAGGAACTGATTCTCTATTTCATTAATTTAAATTCTTCTTGTTTTTTAATCTATTAATTTATTGCCATCATATCTCTCTTTATTTCAGAATTCTTTATTGAGGTCTTATTGGGCAAGAAATTGTTCAGTAATTATTTTTAGTGTTAAAACATATGAAGAGCTTAGCAGTCTTTATAATTGATTTTTAAATTAATTCCATTGTACTCAGAGTGGGTGTCCATTATTAGGTTGATTGTTTGCTATTTCTTGAGACTTACTTTAGAGACTAGTATATGACCGTTTTGTTGCATTCCATGTATGCTTAAAGAGAATATGTCTTCTGTTTTGATGTACAGCTTTCTATACATTTCTGGTAGAGTGAGCTTTTTGTTTATTTTGTTGTTTTAATCATCTGTGTTATTATTTTTCATATCGGTTTTTGTGTAGGAATTGTGGTTAAATACATCACAATATGATTATGGATTTATCAATTTCTCTATTTGATTTTGTTTTATATGTTTTTTAGCCTATATTATTAAGGCACACACCATTTTAAGAGTTTTATTTTATCTTTTATTTTTCTTATCATATAATAGAGAACTTTTTATTTCTACAAAAGCTATTTCCTTAAAGTGTATTTTGGTTAATATTAATATTGCTTCATTAATAATGAAATTATTAATTCAAGACTCTTTACAAATGAAACTTTAGATCGTGTATCATCAAAAGTACTCTTTTATTTTAAAAATCAAGACAACAAGGGTCGCCTGTGTGGCTCAGTTGGTTAAGCATCTGATTCTTGATTTTGGTTCAGGTCATGATCTCATGGTTTGTGAGTTGAAGCCCCATGTCAGGCTCTGTGCTGATGTGCAGAGCCTGCTTGGGATTCTCTTTCTCCCTCTCTCTCTCTGCCTCTCCCCTGCTTGTGGGCTTTAGTGCTTTTCTTTATTTGTAGCAGAGGCAAGTGGAGAATCCAGGTCTTCTGTTGTAGAATTCCTTTATAAATTCAGTTGTAACAAATAAGTCAGTAATTTTGGGTTCAGGAGAATGTATTTTTTCAAATAGAGCATGAAAATAAGAGCAGTTAATTATCTCTTAAATATTGCCATAGTGGAAAAACCAGTTCTTTTGAAGGGACGAAACACAGTATCTAGTATTTGTCATACTGAAATACCTTGCTTAATGTATATGTCATGGCCAAACAATTTTTATTTATTTGTGAGTGTTTCTAAAAAGTAGGAAGTATTAATTCCTTCTATTACTAGTTTGAATTTTTGTTATTAAAAATCTTAGTAGAAAGTCTATGTGCTAAAAATTTATATCAAAACAAAATGAAGTGAAAGTTTTCTCCCTACTTCTGAACCCCAGTCTCCAATTTCCATGGCAGAGGTAACAGCATTCCCTCATTAAGACAACAAGATATATTCTATGCTTCAACTTCACGTAGGTCTAGAAAAATATTTTTTTAATTTAAATGGTAGCATTGATTTTGCATTGTTTATATCTTCCTGTTTCAAATTACAAAATATTTGGAATTATTCAGTAGCTGTACATCTATATCAATCCGATTAATTTATTTGGCCCCATTATCTTATAGTATATGACTGTACCATAAGTTATTTTGCCAGCTATCTATTGGTAAACTTTTCTGTTGTTTCTAGTATTTTGCTACTACAAATAATATTGGAGAGCATTTCCTTAGCCATCTGCCATTTTTAAATAGGCAAAACTACATCTTTAGAGTAATTCCTTACAAACAGACTTAGTTGGTCAAGGTGTGTGTGTGTGTGCGTGTGTGTGTGTGTGTGTGTGTGTGTGTGTGTGCACGTACATGTATATAGATGTATCTCCTGTGATGGCTGTTGCCTAGTGGCTCTCTATATGGTTATAACAAGTTATACTTCCATTATCAATACAGCAGAATGTCTTTTGCCTACATTTTAATCAATATAGGGTCTTCACCAACATTTTAATGATTTAAAATTCATTTATCATTTTATGAGAGAAATTAGTTTAAAATTTAAAAGTTGTTCAGATTTTCCTTTCTCTGAATTATCTGTTTAATACATTTTGTCTCTTATTTATTTGAGTATTTTATAATCAATAAATGGGAGCTCATATGTCTTAAAGAATTTAGTCATTATATTGCATATGTTCAGTGAGGTTTGTCATTTGTCTTTTGACTTTTTTACATTATTTTTCTCCTACAATTTTTGATGTATATTAAACACCATTCTTTTCTTTATTTCTTCTATGATTTTTGCCAAATGCACAAAGGCCATTTTCATTTGAGAGTTCTAAAAATAATTATTCTATCTTTACTTCCAAGGCTTTCATAGTGCCATTTATTATATCAAAATTATTAAGTTATCTAGATATTTTTGTATTAAATCAGAAAATATTCCAACTTCATTTCTTCTCCAGGTACCCTAAAACTACCATATTTCTCAGCTCTAAAGTTAGATATGGGTCAGTACCAAAATATTTTTTATTGATATAATAATATATCTTAATATTTGTTGAAGTTAATCATTATTATATATTTACCCTAGAGTTGTCCTGGTGAGTCACACTTTTTTAATGTAAACTTAGAATTATCTAGTATTATTTTTAAAGAAAAGTATTTGTCATTTTTTTTCATCACAGGAAATTTATAAATTAATTCAGGCAGAAGCAAGATCTTTGGGACATTGTTTTTTTTTGTTTGTTTCCTTTTATTTCTATCTAATAATACTGTATGCCTTTCCATTTTTTGAAGTCTTTATTTCTTTCATTTGTGGTTTAAAATTTCTTCATATAATATTTATATATTTCTTAATAATTCCATTCCTAGATTCCTTATCTTTTTAAATATTTTTTTTCTGTTTATTCATTTTTTTGAGAGAGAAACAGAGCATGAGTGGGGGAGGTACAGAGAGAGAGAGAGAGATACAGAATCTGAATCAGGCTCCAGGCTCTGAGCTGTCAGCACAGAGCCTGACACGGGGCTCAAACCCATGAATCTCAAGATCATGACCTGAGCTGAAGTGAGACACTCAACCAAATGAGCCACCCAGGCACTCTTCCTTGTCTTTTTTCATTATTACTGCCAGTGTGCATTTGTTCTTTTTTTTTTTTTTCTATTTTGTCTTCTCAGTAGCTGTAGGAAGGCTAGCGATTTTTGTCTAAAAATATGTAATAAGTTCTTCCCCACCCTTTGCCTCTGGCATCCACTGTTCTACCTCTATTGTTTCACCTTTTCCAAAATGTCATTGAAATGGAATGATATTGTCTATAGACTTTTGAACCTGGCTCCTTTCACTTCATGTGTTGCATGCCTGTTTGATTCTCTATTCAGACCTTCTTCATGAATCTTTATGGTGTCATTGGGTTCAGAAAAGTTTCTGAGGCCAGAGTGTTATTCTCATCCTTTTTTTCCCAAAAAGTGATTATGGGATCTGCCCTTTAGTTACGCTACCTCCTTTGAAAATTGTGCTCTGCCAGCATTATATATGTATGTATGTATATATGTATGTATACACACACACACACACACACACATATATATATACGTATATATATATACACATACATATATATACACATATATATACACATACATATGTAATGTATGTGTATATATACATACACACACACGCACACACACACACACACACACACACACACACACACACACACACACAGCTATAGGCATCATCTCTCAGAAACTGTCCATACTTTGAATGTATTCAGCATTCTTCTAATGTTGTGGTGTTTTGGTAACATGCCTTCCAGTGTTAGTGAAGGTGGAACTTGCATTTCTTTTTCTTTCTTTTTTTTTTATTTTTTTTATTTTTCTAGTGTGATTTTTTAAGGAAGAGGCAGCACATCATTGCTTTGCAATTTTGAAACTCCATGTCCTTTAAAAGCTATTAAATATAAATGTCTCTAAGAAGTGGCTGCTGCGCCTCTAAGTTACTACTTGACTAAAGGCAAACTATAAGCCAAAGGATGGGGAAGCTCTTCAGAGCTGAAATATCACTAGCTTCAGCACATGCTGAGAAATATCCAACTGTTTTTGCGTATTATCATTCCAACCTTTTCTCTTACACAGTATCTCTTTTGCTTATTCCTTTGAGTAATCTTTGAAATTTAATATTTATTATAATAAAGATTTATTAAGATATTGGGCATCTGCACTTTTAATTATCAATTATCCTGATAAGTCAGTATGGTATTTATTTTATAAATTAAAAAGTATTGAGGATCAGAGTGTTTAAGTAAACTTCTCAAACTTACACAGTGAGTCAGTAAAGAGCTCTGTTTTCAACCCTTATTTTTGACTCCAAATCTATTTTTTTTCGACTACTTCACACTTACCTCCACATTTGCATTCACTGAGATGATTATGAGCTTTTTAAAAAAATTCATATACATTATTCAATTGGATTCTGATAACAGTGTAAGTTAAATTGGAAGGAGGTTGTCATTAACTCCATTCTGCAGGTAAAGACAATTTCTGAAAAAAATAAAGAATTTTTTAAGGCGAGCAGTTATTTCATAGCCAGAGCAGATTCATACAAGGGATCCTGATCCAAAATTAGGTATTCTCCCTTTTAAATAACTGTACATCCAAAAGAATAATTTTCTTTATTTAGAAAATTCTAAATTCTGGATTTAAAATTTTGTGAGCATTTGTTCTATCGGGAGCTCTTTGGCACTAGTTATTTAATATATGTTTGATATTTTTATCAGTTGGCTACTATCACTGTAATGTTTTGCAAGAAACACCATAATACTGTGCAATAAATAACCACGATACCTATAAGATCACAACAATGTACGTAATTACTGCTCACAAGTTCTCAGGCTACTGACTGGTTTTTGTGGTCTTGAACGGGCTTGCTTATACTATGCAGTCAGCTGCAGGTTAAAGTAGGTGACTCTGTAGATCATGGCAGGGCTCTCTCCCATGCTAGCCATCAGCTAGTTTCTTAAGATGGAGTCTGTTCCACTTGTATTCATTCAAAACATATTCATTTAATGTTCTAGGTAGAGCTTACTAAAAAAATAGATTCATGTTCAGTGGAAAAAAATGGCCAGTGAATTCCCTAAACCAAGGACATGACAGCCAGCCTCGGTTAGCTCTGTTCTAAATCTAAGACTTGGTATGTATCATGTCTTCCCTGGTGCTAGGTATTAGGGACATCATAATGAACAAGGCAAACAAGATCCTTGTTTCAATAAAGCATTTAAGCCAGTGAAGAAGGTAGATGAAAAACAAATAAATAGTGATTTTAAATATACTTCAAAGAGAATTAATAGGCTATGGAGATATAAAATAATAAAAAAATGGCCTTTATTGGGCACCTGGAGGGGTCAGTCAGTTAAGCTTCTGACTCTTGGTTTTCAGCTCAAGTCATGATCTCGTGGTTCCTGACTTTGAGCCCCACATTGGTCTCTGTGCTCACAGCACTTGCTGGGAATTCTCTCTCTCCCTCTCTCTGCCTTTCCCCTGCTCATTCGTGTGTGTGTGTGTGTGCGCTCTCTCCCTTTCTCTCTCTCTAAAAATAAATAAATAAAAATTAAAAAAAAAAAAAAAAAAAAAAGGGGGCACCTGGGTGGCGCAGTCGGTTAAGCGTCCGACTTCAGCCAGGTCACGATCTCACGGTCCGTGAGTTCGAGCCCCGCGTCGGGCTCTGGGCTGATGGCTCGGAGCCTGGAGCCTGTTTCCGATTCTGTGTCTCCCTCTCTCTCTGTCCCTCCCCCGTTCATGCTCTGTCTCTCTCTGTCCCAAAAATAAAATAAAACGTTGAAAAAAAAAATTTAAAAAAAAAAATAAAAATAAAAAAATAAAAATAAATAAATAAATAAATAAATAAATAAATATAATTTTTATAATGGTCTTTACTAGGAAATTTATCAGGATACACCTCTCTGAGGAATGAAAATTAATAAGAACAGTAAACCTGGTTGCAGTGGACAAAAACCCAGCCCAAACGGAGTGAATAGTTACCTGCATTGGATTATATATCCAAAGCATGGGAAATATATAGGGAGTATAAAGGGAGGAACTTGTCTTAGGGAGAATTCCAACTGTGGACTTGAACATCCTTAGGACAGAGTATCACCACAGGTCATTGCTGCTTCGTTCTTTGTGGCTCTTTTCTGTTTTAATACAATATCGCAAGTACACTTACACAAACTACAAGGGTATGGACACTGGCAATACTAAAGTTAGAGATCTGTGACCTTGAAAGAAAAGACACTCTTCACCCTCAGCTTGAAATCTTTTCTAGAAGTTTATAGACTCATTAGCCTAATTTACATTTCACATCCACCTCTTGAGCCAGATGATTACAATAGCTTACATTCAGAGGATGTGCCTAGACTTAAATTAGGAAAACATATTGCCCTAAAGGAAAGCCCAAAGGAATTGTATTAACATGGAAATGGGGTCAAATCTTTGTAATCCTGGGTCCCTCCCTCAAAATATGTATTTATAAAGCAAAATTCATGTCTAACTCATATTAGTATGCCCAACAGTAATTTTACAGGACTTGATACGTTTCCAAAAGGATAGCATAATTTTAGTACATTTCAGACTGTGGAGGAAGCCATCATCTTTCCTCTTATGGAGAATACTCCCTAACTGTACATAAGCGTGTAACTCTTACAGAATCCTCTTTTATTGGATATATTTCCTTTGTGGATCTGTAGGCATATGATGGGCTAAGAGTAGCAGAACTAGTTTTGCCAACTCTTAGCACTTCCTATGTTGATGTTTCTGAGGTTTGGACTGTCACCTGAAGCTCCACTAAAATGGAAAACCCTTATTTTTGTCTTGAAATTACAATAATTCTTATATTCATTAATCAGAATCAGGTGTATGGAAATCTAAGGAATAAAAACGTATTTATACTTTATTTTAATGAATACATGTAAACCTAAATTTTTCAAGTTTCTTTTAAATATTGGATTAAAAGAAATTGCTCCTTTAATAACAGAGAATTACATAATAAATTATGCTTTTCAATAATTGGATTTGACCTCAGGTATTTTATTCTACTTATGAAAGCATATAAATATTTTTATAAGTCTATTAAAAATAAATTTATTTTCAGATCCTTTTGAAGCATTCATCATCTTTTCTATTCGCCATGAGATCAGAAGAATTGATCTGCATAAAAGAGACTACAGTCTACTTGTTCCTGGGTTGAGAAACACAATAGCACTTGATTTTCACTTCAATCAAAGTTTACTGTATTGGACAGATGTTGTAGAAGACAGAATATACCGGGGCAAACTTTCTGAAAGTGGAGGTAATTTTTTAGTGAGAATTCCAAAACAATTTTCTGTAATCTGAAGGGATTTTGATTAATCTTTGCACGTTGGTTCTCTATCTCCTGCCTCATGAATGTAAAACGATAGATGTCAAGTACATGTGTGAAAATATGTTGAGGGAGGAGAATAAATGGTAAAAGCCTGTGCTATGCATACCATTTTCAAATTATGAGCTTTTCCATGGGCGTTGGTGAAAAAATTTGCTTATAAGAAATAACTACTGCCTTCCACACACTAGTAGATACATTTTGAGAGTTGAAATGTTTAGTTTTATTAAAAAAAAGTTTTATTTTATTTTATTTATTTTATTTTTATTTATTTATTTAAATATTTTATTTTATCTTACTGTCTGCAAGATTTAAACAAGCACTGAATTGGTACAAAGACCACTAATATGAACTAAATGTTTTTTGTCATAATTTGACTTACCTCTTTTGGCTAATGTAGGCTTAAGCAGCGAGGCTATGAGATAAATATATGTAATAATCTTTTTGAAAATGCTGGATCTGTGTACCATTCCAAACCCCAGGTGTTTCTATCAAAATATAAATTGCTCCTTAAATCACCTTTACAATTTTGGAAAAATGGTAATAACACAATATAATTATCATATGTGAATTTATGTCCTGTCTCATATTGCAAGAGACTGATTTCAAGTGATGGATTTAGATCTTTGGGCTTAGATTGTTAACTGTTAAAAAAAATTAAAATATATAACAAAAACACCAGCAATGTCATAAACTATGAAGTGTTGTCCTATTAGAAAAAGTGTTTTTTTTTTGAAATAATTACTTTAATTACAAAAGAAATTTAGAAGTGAATAAGTAAGGATATTGGTGGGCATTACCAAATTGCTTATTTGTATTTAGACCTCACTAATGTCTTCTTCTGTTATTTGTAAACATGCTATGTCTTGTAAGTCTTTCGGGCCAGGGAGGAGTGGGGAGTATGATTTGGGACTTATCTTTGTTAAGGGTAAGTGCAGTAAAAGCTCTTATCTCTCATGCTTCAGAAGAAGGTGGGTGCTTCAAGCTATACTGCATATTGCCCCAGGTAGACTTGATCCTCTTTATTCTACGCCTAAGGATCAATGTTGAAACTAAATTGTAATGATATTAACTAGCGCATCATTATTCCCCAAACCCGTGTTCTATTTCAAAAATCAGAAACAAGAAATAACTTTTTGAACCCTAAACATTGTTGTTCGCCTCAGAGTTTTTTAAAAATTCTTTTTCACTGTCACTGAAAAGACTTAAGAAATTAAAATTTTCTGGTAGGAAAGTTCAGTAATTCTAAATTTGGAGCCTTCTTAGTTTCCTTTGTGCCTTATAACACATTTGCACTATATCTTTCAAACTCAATAAAATACTTTAAAACTCTGTGCTGCTCATACACTGGTCTTTTCCTTTGTCCTTAACATGTTCCTTGAATGGGTACAAGAGTTGATTTCCTTTTTTTTTTTTTTTTTTTTTTTTGTAGGGGTCAGCGCAGTCGAAGTAGTGGTGGAGCATGGCTTGGCTACCCCAGAAGGGCTGACAGTCGACTGGATAGCGGGCAACATATACTGGATAGACAGCAATCTGGACCAAATTGAAGTGGCCAAGCTAGATGGTTCCCTACGCACCACACTAATAGCTGGAGCCATGGAACATCCCAGAGCCATTGCTTTGGACCCAAGATATGGGTAAAGAAGTTTGCCTTTCACAGATTGACTTTGACATAAAAAATAATCTTTTAAATTAATATTGAATTCAATTATCGCATAAATTATTAGATTGCTTATTTTGTGCATATACATATATGTATATGTATATAATTGTATATATACGAGTTTAAGTTTATTAGCACAAGTGTGGCTATAAGATTGTTTACATAGGTACTTTTAGAGGAGAGAGATATCTTTTTTCTAAATATGAACATTAGGCCCTATTGGAAAGTGTTGCAACTCATTTTTGAAGCAGTAATTTAATGAATTTCTCTTTGCCCTGCCAAAGAGGTGCCATAATTGTTTCTAATGGTTGCAGACCACAGGGCCAGTGTCTGGTTCAAACAGTCACAGATGTTTATCACATCACCTCTTATGTATTTTGTAAGTACTTGGAGTCACTTTAAAAGAAAATTCGCATAGACTTGAAGGAGTCCAGTAATGAGACACTGACTATTGGTGTGTTTGAAAGACAAGGCACATGATTCTCAAAAACAAGGTAAAATGTTGAGTAACTCAGGTTATTGTCTCTAGTGTTCCCCTGTGTGTGCCTCTGTGAAAGAGCAGAAGAGAGACAATGGATTTGGAGCCAGAAAACGAGGATTCCAGTTCCTACTCAGTCACTTAATATCTGGGGAACCTACTCTATTAACTTCTCTTAAATTTTAGTTTTTTTTTTCTTTTGTAAATCAGAGATATTATCTTTATCATTTGGTTGTTTTTGAGGAGATGATAAATATGTGTAAGATAGTATGTAACTGATATAGGTGAGAATACTATTTATTTATGATTTATTTATTTTTATTTATTTGTTATTACTATTTATTATCTATTTAATTATTTATTACCTTGGTAATTATTTTTTAAATCCAAAACTATCTTCAAGGCTAAAGGTTAATAGATTGAAATTTTTATTTTTGTCTCTGTATCTTTAAATAATACAAAGTCCAAGCAGCGCCAGTGAAGAAGGGGAGTCAGCCAGGAGGGAGTTTGATGAAATGTAGAGGAGAGAAAAGGGAGCCTGTGTTAAAGTCAGCTTCCTGGCCACACTTTCTGGCGTGTTCTCTGGTTTCTGCCCAGGAGTCAGAAATCAGTAGATTAGGAAGTTTGTTCTCCTTTTCCTCAATTCACACACAGACATTAAAGGGGCAAAGCACCTTCCCTAGAGCAGGGTTCCAAACTGGCAACCTTTATTGATGGGTTTTCTTTACCTTCTACAGTGTTTTAAATTTATTTTAATTACTTAGCCCAAGTTAAAACATTGAGACATTTTGTATACAATCCTAGATTTCTTGCTTCTTTTGAAAGAACACCGAGATCTGGCAAGGAGCAAAGCAGTAGGTTTATCTTTTAGCTTAGAGATGGGCTCTCTCATGTTTACAGTTTACACTTTGCCTATTTCATCCATTTGCTTCCTGTAATAACAGTTTCCCAGGAAGAGATATGTTATGCTTAATGAGAAATTCCTCTTCAAAACAGACTATTCCTGAGATTGCAGGTAAATCGCTGGTCCTGACCATTTACTTCCCATAAAAGTTCATCATCAACATGGGTATTATCCTCAATATAACAACTACCGGTGTGAAATTTTCACCTCTTAGACCTATCTAACTTGTACCAGCATCTTGTAAACAGGAAAAACTTTCTGTATATGGGAAAGTGATATTTTGGAGAAAGCTCTAGTTTTACCTGTAGTTTCCAATATGAAAGGAAAACTATGAGTGAGTGCTCCCAAATTACAAATGGCACACATAGAGAAAAAAGAAAACAAAAAGGGTAAAACAAGTGTATCCAAGTTTTGAAAATAGTCTGACCAAATAAAGTAGTAGATCTGGGAGTTGAAACTTGGTTTTGAACTGACATTGCTTAGGACAAAATTATTTATCTCAGTTTGGGGAATATCCTACCTGAGAGGAGAAAAATAGAAACACAACATGCCACCCACAAATACTATAAATGAAAATGTATCCAGGTACTATTCCAGTGATAAAAGATCTTCAGAAGTAATATATCCTCTAAGTTGAAAATACAGAAAGCTAGCCTCTGAATAGGAAAAACCTGATAATGCTTCTGAGAAAGTTGATGCCTTCCATTACTAATTGCTACTATGAAAGTATAAAGCTGCTTAATTTTTTTGAAACATGAGAGAAGAAACAATGCTTGTAAAATAATTTTTGATATAAATAATTAAAATTCATGGGGTCCCTGGGTGGCTCAGGCTTTTGAGCATCTGACTTTGGCTTAGGTCATGATCTCACAGCTCATGAGTTCAAGCCCTGCATTGGGCTCTGTGCTGACAGCTCAGAGCCTGGAGTCTGCTTCGGATTCTGTGTTTCCCTCTCTCTCTGCTCCTCCCCTGTTCATGTTCTGTCTCTGTCTCTCAAAAATGAATAAATGTTAAGAACGTTTTTTTCAAATAATTAAAGTTCAGATGGAAGTACTAATTCATTCAACTCTAGGAAGTAATTGAAAGGTTGACAAGTATCAGGATATGATAGGATTTTTATTGCGAAAAATTATCTTAATGGATTGATACAATTAAGATATGAGGTTCACATAAATACCCTTAAAGCCAGCTGTAGCAATTACATTTAAAAATGCAGTGCAAAATTAAAATATTTTTAAGTTTGTCATAGTTTGGTAAAAAATTTATAGTTATTTTTAAACATTGGACATTTCATAAGGTAGGCTGAGAGCATACTAAAAATACATGTGAGCATGTGTGCTCGTGCGCACGCACACACACAGACACACACACACACACACACACACACTGAACTGCAAAACTAAGCACAAGAAAAGCAACATTGAAAAATAATTTCAGTGAAACTTAGCTTCCTGCCTTAGTGCTATCTATTCAAATACAAACATAAAATTTCTCCCTGTTTCTCAAATAATTCATGAATACATAAAGAAGCTAGGAATCAAAATTGATAGGAGCTCCAAAGGCACTTAAACTTTTTTGAAAAATTTTATTTAGGGTAAATCTACTAGATATTTTTTTTTTTAGAAACATGGTTTCTGTAAATACTATTATCTTTCCTACTGCATCATAAGCTCTCTAATAATGGCAAGCAAAGTTGCTTCCATTTCTATGAAATCCTTCACTGCTCTTGGTATATATAATTGTGCTGAATAAATGCTTGTTACATAAAGTAATGCATGTAGGGGCACCTGGGTGGCTCAGTCAGTTAAGCATCTGACTTTGGCTCAGGTCATGATCTCATGGTTTGTGTGTTCGAGAACCGCGTTGGGCTCTGTGCTGACAGTTCAGAGCCTGGAGCCTGCTTCTGATTCTGTCTCGCTCTCTCTCTTGCCCCTCCCCTGCTCACGCTCTGTCTCTCTCTGTCTCTCAAAAATAAAATAAATATACAAAAATTAAACAAAATAATGCATGCAAATGCATAGGCTTTTTGTTGACATGTAACTTATAAAACTCAAGGATACACTTTCAAGAGTGAATTATATAGGAAAAGACAGCTAATGGATACTACTATGAACTTTTTTTACAATAACAAATGAATTAAAAAGCTTAACAACCAGCCACTTTGCTCCCTCAGCACAGCTGAGGTAAAACCGAAGCAGCGACAACAAGAAACAGGTTATAACATTAGCCCAATAAAACATGTTTACATCATGTGAGTTTCCTTCTGCTTTGAAGGTCCTTTGTGACCTTTCCCTACAGATGCCAAAAAACAAATGTTTTTAATCAACTATTTTGCTTCCTCGGCATAAAATCCACAGGCCTTCGTTTTACACCATAAAACATATTTGCCATCATGCCACATTCCTTTAATATTCTGGGTTTTGACCCAATATCCCAAGTGACAAGTTATTCCAAGATGGTAAATGGGAGTCTTAGGGAGGAGTCATTTTTCTCTCATTCCATTTTAAAGGAATACACTTATTGCTAAGGTGACCTGAAAGAGTACGTGAATCTCCTCTAAACAACAAGCTTAGTATTAGGGAGTAAGAAGCACTAGGGATTTCAGAATCTATAGGGCACTCACTTCAGTTCTTGAACTTTCATTGCCTTTGTACTGATGCAGCTGCCTGGTGTCTTTCTGCTCCATTGCTGGTATTTAAATTTCATTTGTCATAATAACGGGATGCTGCTATAACAATTGCAATTTGTAAAAGCAGATATAATAATTATGAAGATTAGTGAAACATCTAAAGAAAATTTTAATTTCATCTGGGACTGTTCCTAAACTAATAAAGATGTTGTTGCTTTTAGAAGACCTAAAGATTATAGATAAGTAACCTCTTTTTTGGCCAAGATCATTTATTTTCACCTTCTGCAGCTTGACCTGATAGATGATAATGGCCCTTTCATGCCTGTAATGATACAAGTTGTTCATGGTCCATTGACCCAATTTAATCCTGATACAGACTAACCCGTGAATGCAGGAACTGTAGAATCAGTAGACTGTAGTCTCTTTTTTAAAAAGCAATTGTGGCTGAATATTTCCACACATCCTGTAAGAGGACATATTCAGTCTTTGTATATTTCAAGAAATAATGCAATCATTGAAATGCTAATACATTTTAACCACAAAAAGAAAGTAATAAGGGGAAAATGATTCTTTTAAAATACCATATTGGAAAGTATACAAAAGAGTGCCTAGAATGTTATGAAACAATGATCCTTGAAATCAACTTTTAAATTGATTGTAAACTGACTTGTGGTAAAGTTAAAAACACTTTTAGGGGAACTAATTCTAGACCATGTTATTTTATAAAAAGAGTTGAAAATTTCCCCGCTTGAATTGATGAAAGATTAGGACCATAGCCCTAACCAGAAACAGTTTAATGCTGCTATGTTTAGTGAAGAAATGAAGGAATCACTTATTTTAGAATTCCTCAAACTATCTCAAGCCATACTTTCTTGGTCCAGTGGACCATATCTGAAAGTTCACAGTGCCTACTTCTGGCAAATATATACATGTAGAGAGAATGCAGAATTGTAGGCTTACTGATATGTGTGTTGCAATTTCCACAACTACATGTGACAGAACTAGGTAGAAAGTTACAAGAGAGACCCCAATTCTCCATTTGTTATTCAGGCAAAGGACAATGCTTCAGAAGTTGTAGGGTCATCAATCCAGACTGAATTACAGTCTTGCCTAGATCTGGTGGTGACTTATCCACAGATACTCAGACTAGTTATGATTCTCAAAATCATCGTTTGTTTTCAGTGATTATTTTTCCTAATCTTTTTCAAACTTGAAAACCTCTCTTATCTACCTTGTCAAGATAACACCATAAATTTGATTGATGCTATGTTGCTCTTGTTTCTATTTTAAATCTTCTTTTTTTAATCTTAAGTATAAAGGGAAGCTGACAAATAACAATCTGCTGTCAGTGAAAAGATGTGTGCATCTACAATTAAATTTGTAGTGAGACACATAATTCATTTCATTCATTCTTTTAAAGACATTTAGCTACTTAACTGAGTAGCCTACCAGCTTTATATTGATTAATCTCTGTTCCATTTGCTCTTTTTGGCAACATATTGTATATTTATAAGCAATATGTGTATGTGTATATACATATTGATATTTCCAGGTAATTGGGTTTTTTCCTCATATAAAACAATCTACTCTTTAAAAATTAGTCTTTTCAGGGACACCTGGGTGGCTCAGTCCGTTAAACATCTGACTCTTGGTTTTGGCTCAGGTCATGATCTCATGGTTTGTGAGTTTGACCCCCTCATCAGGCTCTGTGCTGACAGCACAAGCCTGCTTGGGATTTTCTCTTCCCTCTCTCTCTCTGCTCCTACCCCACTTGCCCCTTCTGTCTCTCTCAAAAAATAAATACATAAGCTTAAGGTTTTTTTTTTTTTTAATTAGTCTTTTCAGAAAAAAATATATTTCTAGCTGTAAGATTTTATATAGGTCCTCTGGTATTTTTGATATTTAAAAAAAATTCACTTACGAATTTAATTTTGAGTTGTTTATACTTTAAAAAATATTTTAATGTTTATTTATTTTGATAGAGAACGAGTTGGGGAGGAACAGAGGGAGAGAAAGAGAGAGAGAGAGAGAGAATCCCAAGCAGGCTGTCAGTGCAGAGCCCTACAAGGGGATCAGTCTCACCGACCATGACCTGAGCCGAAATCAAGAGTCAGACACTCAACTGACTGAACCATCCAGGCACCCTGTGTTCTTAACACTTTTAAACCTTATAATATAAATTTTCAAATACACAAAATAAAAGGAATTATATAATAAAATTCCTCATTTCCATTACCCAGCTTCAACAATTATTAGTACACCGTCCCTGATATATTATTTAGTTTTATCCTTTCTCAGCAGTTTACTTAATTTACTTGAATATTGGTGATTAAGCAATGAATAATTTGGATTTTGTCTTTATGGATATAATCCCAGGGGCATGAAACTCCTAAAGCTGCCTGTGAAACTAATTTTTTTTCTTTTTTACATAAACTCAGTTTTTGACAGACATTCTTTGAGATAAACCCAATCCTATGACCTACTCCTTTGAATCTTTTTCTCATGGCTTTGACTTAAGCTTACGTTATAAAACTAATCCACCTTCACATTCATGCTGGTATGACATTTAAACATTGACATTAGTGTTAATTCTTGTTCTCTGTCCTTCTTTGTGTCTGTCTCCATTTCGTTAACAGTTTGGAAATACTTTGAGTTCTTTCATTTAAAAAATTGTCTCAACGACTATGTGTGTGTGGCATGCTTTTGCGAACACAGATCTTTTCTGTGGGCTGACTAGTTTCCGTCCATTTCCTCATCAAATGCTCCTGACACTGTACAGTTACAGTTTTTATTTACAGATGAGAAAATGGAGTCTGAGGTTAAAGATGCTGGCGTAAGTGACAGATACCAGTCTCAATCCCCAGTTTCTCTGAGACCAAAAATATATTGACATAATCATTTAATAACATTTTGTAGATGCCCAGTCCTTAAGAGTTGTATATGAACTGCTACTCTTATCAAGAACATCTACATCTTCCTTCTCTGTTCACCATAGGTTTTAACATATGTACTTACTAAATTTATTGTATAATGTATTGAATCATCTTTTCCTTTTGTATTTGGCATTCCTCTGTCCCCAAACAGACTATATGCGTTTCAAAAATTGAAGTCATGACAAATAGTTTATATCACTCCATATTTCCTTATATAAACATATTTTTCTTAAAAGATAGGGTAAATTGGATTTTGAATTTTTTTCCAGAGGATTATTTCATTTTCTGAGGTAATCTGCCAAATGAATATACTTAAGGATCATTCAAAATATGGAAGAATAAAAAGTAGCAAAACTATATATAATTATAATGAAGAATAAAGGTATTTTTATCAGTAGCTTTACCATTTTTCACCAAAATGGTGTCAGAGCTTATGATAGGAAAATTTGCTAGGTTGTCACTATTTCTCCAGTCCTTCTGAGTTCTGCCTTCCCAAATCACCATGCTATTCATTGGGTTCTACGACCAAAGTAGAGAAGGCAACTGCCATTTACTGATTAGCAACCATGCTCTTACTCCTGTACCAGATGTTTTCCCTTTGTTATTTTGTTTAGTGATGTGACATTAAAGAATTAGATGTTAAAAGCATGAGAACAGAAGTTAGACTGTCCAGTTTCCCATCTCCCTCTGCCACTCACCAGCTCTATAACCCTGGTCAAGTAATTTAACTTCTCTAACTCATTCTCCCATCTCAAACATAAATAACATCAGTCATGGCCTCATGATTGATTAAAGGAGATCATCTATAAAGCACTGAAAATAGTATTTAGCATATAGTAAGCACTTAAAAACTACAGCCAGTTGTAATGATTGTGGTATTATTGTGTAACTATACAATACATACTATAGAAACATGCATTAGCAGTTTAAACCACTGTCAACTGAACGTAAGCTGTCTATTGCCTAATAGCCTTAGAAATCAAATGCATGACATAAGGTACTTAATGCCCATTGTGGGGAAGAACTGTTAGTGCACCATGAATTTGTAGAGTCTCAAATAGTATTTGGTTTTAAAAGAAGTAATAATGTTTAACATATAAAAGTGGTATTTTCACAACTGCTTTGTTTGTGTTTGTTGAATTATGATTTCCTCTGTTTTCCCTCTGTTTCCTGTCATATGATCTATGTCATCGCTGTGAATGTGAAGGCTATCTCCATACTGATGACTTCCAAATTCATAACTCCAGCCCTGCCTTCTTCCCTGAACTTCACCCTGGCATACCACGGTTTCATGAACACCTCCATATTGATATCTTGAAATCATAAGATAAAAAAATTAGTAAGATTAAAAAAAAAGTAAACTTTTGATTGCTCTTCACAGTCATTCACACTCATTTCCCAAATCTTAGAATTGGATCCTCTTCCATTTTCCCATTTTTTTATGGATTCCCTGCACACCCTCTTCCTTACCCTTACTCTGACTTCGCTGACATGAGAAACACAGTCACTTAAGATCTGTTCTCTACTCCGTTCCCTATATTCAGTCATCAGCTAGCCCTGGAAGTTCTACCTCCAAAATGTACCATTAATCCATTCACTTCTCTTTCCTTCCACTCCCATACTCCAAACCACCATCATCTTTGCCTGGTCCTTTAAAATAACCACCTGATGTGCCCATACTCTTGCCTCACTATCACCCACTTATAAATGGCACCATGTTTCTCCCCTGCTTAAATATGCTTCTTATTCCCTTAAAATAAAATCCCAAATAATTGCCTTAGCCAGAAAGACCCTTTAAGTTGCCCTCTTCAAATCCATCTCCTTGCTTTTTCCTTCTTACTCACTATCTTGATATTATTTCTGTTCTTCAGATCACCCACTTTCTTTTCCCTGTCCAGGCTTTTATTTATTTTGCTTGTCATGTTCTTTATATTGTTCTTTTTATCTTTTAGAGTCAGTGTAAATACAGCCTTCTCAAAGTGTTTTTTTTCTTTTTTTCCTGATCATCTTCTTTAAGTAGATCACTTACCTGCTATTCTCTTCCATAACAAAAGTTTTCCTCAGCATATTTCAGAATCTGTAATTATATATTCGTGTGTTTATTTGGCTTGTCTTCTCCACTGGACTCTAAGCCCCATGTGGGTAGATAACACATCTGTTTCTTTTGAGACTGTTTACCTAACAAGTGTCTAGCATATAGTAGGCACTCAATAAATATTTGTGAAATGAATGGCTTAAACAATAACATTATTTATTTTTCTTCAGAATTCTTTTCTGGACAGATTGGGATGCCAATTTTCCTCGCATCGAATCTGCTTCCATGAGTGGTGCTGGCAGAAAAACCATCTACAAAGACATGAAAACTGGAGCTTGGCCAAATGGACTAACTGTGGACCACTTTGAAAAAAGGATAGTTTGGACAGATGCCAGGTTTAAAAAAAATGATCTTTTTCTTCTATATCTTCTGTTACCTTTCACAGATAGTATTTATAAACTCAAAAGATGTCCTAACATGCATGTATTATATATACACACATTGAAATTGGTGGTAATATTTGTTTTCCATATGATGGTGGTGGTGATGTTTGTTTGTTTTTGTTATGATGGGCTTATTTTTTCTTTCTACAAATCAGACACCCATAAAATATTTTAAATATTTTTTATAAAATATTTTCTCTGGCATTTATGTAAGTAATATGATAACATAACTGGACTATCTGAATACGTTTTGATAAAATACTGATTTATTACCTTTCTGTAGGTCAGATGCTATTTATTCAGCCCTCTATGATGGAACAGGCATGATAGAAATCATCCGAGGTCATGAATACCTTTCCCATCCTTTTGCTGTGTCTCTATATGGAAGTGAGGTCTACTGGACAGACTGGAGGACCAACACATTGTCAAAAGCCAATAAGTGGACAGGGCAGAATGTCAGTGTGATTCAGAAAACCAGTGCCCAGCCATTCGACCTTCAGATATACCACCCCAGCCGACAGCCCCACGGTAAGTGCTGGTTGTGAAGTAACCATCCAGAAAGTATTTTCACCTTAGTCATATAAGATTTGAAGTGCAAAATCACTTCTATAAGTTAAGTTATTAATATTTTATGTATATGGTAGAAGTAGTTCCAGAGTTTGTTTTAATTAGTTCAGAATATTTTTTTCTTTCCCTTTTTTTCATATAGTAGTAAAGAAATCTTAGAAATTAAGCGTTTTACACAAAGTCCTCACATTTTTAGTCACTGCTTGTATCTATAAAAAATACTGTGGAAAGTTGTAAAAGGTCTTTATATTGAGAATCTATCACCAGACTAGGATCAGAAAGGACACAGTGATGTTTGCCTTCAAATGTTGCCTGTGAAGTATGTTGGGAGGAGATGGGGTGGTGTGGAAGAAAGAATGAAGCATCTGCTTGAGCTTTTCCATCTTAAGAGAACTGAGTTCACATGAACATATGTGCTACCTCTCCCCATACACTCCACATTTTGGTTCAATAGTAATCTCCATCTTGGCTTTGGGATTTCATTTCTTCCACTCAATCCTTGCCAAATGTTCTTAATATCAAGTCTGAACATTTTTCTTCCCTTTTTTTTTTTTTTTCTGGGCTACTATGGCCATCCGGTGTAACGTCAGCTCATCCTTTTATACCTCTTGATGGAGTCTTCCCCTTTATAATGTGTGTCTTAACCAAAAGAATCTCATTCCAAAACAAACAGTGTTTTCTTATCATTAGTAGATTTTTACTTGAGAATATTATGTTCAGATGACAGCTCTTTACTGGAGGATACATTTTCTCCTTGTCTCCCTCTTTCAGTGTAGAGTAGACAGATCTTCCACTTTGTTAGCATTTCTGGTCTTACAGACTTCACTTCAATCCTTATTTTAGATTTATGTTATAATATCTTCACCTGCTTGTGACTAAAACTACTCACCTTTCTGGTCTGTAAATTCCTTAGCTATCCTTTTTCTTTCTTCAATACTTGGCCTTCATTCTCTCTTGATACTATTTCTTCTACGAAAATTTCCTCATCTGTAAAATTTTCTGTGCCCTGTCTCTGACATAGTCTGATTGAATCTAGTTTTGGTCCCAGACACTTTCAGTTTCTCAGTCTCAGTTTTCTTATATAACAGATCCTTCTTTGTCTGTGGGAGTTTCTACATACCATGTACTAAATGAGCAATCATGTTAAATCTTTTCTATCATCCTTAATTCCTCTACTCTTTTCATCCTACAAACCTGCACGACACGGGGACATTAAGAGGAGACAATAGAGCTTAGTCACTTTTGTGCTTAATAGGCATTTGATTTAACTAAATTGAAATAAAGCAGGAAATCATGATTCTGGCCAACAATGTGACACTAATACAATACAATACAATAAAAAATTTTTCTTTTCTGAATACTTCCTTCAGCATGAAAGAGTATCAAGTCATCAACATTGTATGTTGATGACATGCAGGATTGGTTTTAATTTTTATGAAAGCAAAATATGTACTTCTATGTTTTTGTGACCCAGACTCTGGCATTTTTTAGGAGCTGTGGTTTTTATGTTTAGAGTAATTTAAATGAATTGGACCATGAAAAACAGCCTGGGTTTATGTATTCCATCATTCCCCTCCTCAAAATAGGATCAATGTATTTCATTTACTAACTGTCTAATTTGCCCACATTGACATGAGCCCTAGAAAATTTATAGAATGGAAAGGAAAATGATACTTTCTATCTTTTCTGACATTTTCATATATATAGAAAGGAACCGAAACAAAGTACAGTAGTTCCCTCCCCACACTCTGCCATTGTTTCACTCTCCCTGATCACCTCTGGTCTAAAAGCAGAATATCCTCCTTCTAAACTATCATTAGAAGATCAATGACAGCCTAACACTATGTTACAATGCCTACATCATTCACCTCACTTCATCCATCACGTAGGTGTTTTATCATTTCCTAACATCGCAAGCACAAGGGTGAGTACAATATGGTATTTTGAGACAGAGAAATACCACATTCACATAAATTTTATGACAGTATGCTATTATAATTTTTCTATTTATTGTCATCCGATTGCAGTGTCTAATTATTAGATTAGATTTATCATAGATATATATCATAGGTATGTGTGCATAGGAAAAAAACATAGTATATATAGGACTTGGTAACATCAATAATTTCAGGCATCTATTTGGGATGTATCCTTCCTGGATAAGGAGAGATTGATGTAATTCATTTGTTGGTGGGGAGATTTTTTTGACATAATTTTTTTAATGTTTTTATTTATTTTTATTTTTTGAGAGACACAGAGAGAGACAGAGCGCAAAGTGAGGGAGGGGCAGAGAGAGGGAGACGCAGAATCCAAAGTAGGTTCCAGGCTCTGAGCTGTCAGCACAGAGCCCAACGTCAGGCTTGAACCCATGAACTATGAGATCATGACCTGAGCCGAAGTTGGACACTTAACTGACAGAGCCACCCAGGTTCCCCAACATCATTTTTTTTTATTTCTTTTGAGAGAGACAGAGAGAGACAGAGAGAGAGAGAGAGAGAGAGAGAATCTTAAGCAGGCTCCACACTCAGTGTGGAGCCCGAGGCAGAACTCAATCCCACCCCTGAGATCATGATCTGAGATGAAATCAAGAGTCAGATGCACAACTGACAGCCACCCAGGCACCAATTGACGTCTTCACTTAACTTGAAACATGATTTATATAAGACTTCTCCAATTTGCAGAAAATAAAGAAGTTTTTACTTTATGGATCTGATTTAACATACAGAATTCAGGGCAGATATTCTAGTCTTTATATACTTTTAGAGAATGTCACCTATAACGAGACCTTGCTATTTCCTAATTGAAATTCAGTCAGTTTCCAATTTTGAGAATGATCAGAGAGCATTCTACTTTTCCCCAGTATAAGGATCACTGAGCATATAACAATCATTATCCATCTTGTTTATCTGCTTCAGTGAAGTAACACTTCCACTGCTATGGGAAAAAAATAAAAAAAAGATGTACGAATATATTGACTATTACCAAGGATAGTGTTGCAGTAAAAATGGTGGCAAAGGTTCAGTGTTAATACAAGTAAAATAATAATAGCACCCTGTTTTCTGGTGAATAATAATGTAAAGTTCACGGAAAATAATAAATTTTAAAAATACATGACATTCAGTGCTATAAAATTGAAATATATCTTTCAAAAATTAAAGAAATAAAGGTTACAGATAGTCTTTGAAATTATCTAATCCTCCAAGTAGGAAGTTAATGAATGTTTTAATACCAGTTTTCATACATTCATCTTGTGCATAAATTTCCAAGTTGGTTATTGAACACAAAAGTAAAACTTTTCAAAAGGAAAATGTATTTTAGAACCTTTGGTTTCTAATGTTGTTGTTATTTGGGATGAAGAAGAAACAATCAAAGCTCAAACGTATGCAATATAAAGGAGCAATAGTGGGTATATTAAATCTAATTTTTAAAAAATGTTTATGTTTGAGAGAGAGAGAGCACACGCACAACTGGGAGAAGGGCACTGAGAGAGGTGACAGAGGATCCAAGCCAACTCTGTAGGCTGATAGCAGAGACTTGAACTCACAAACTATGAAATCATGACCTGAGCCAAAGTCGGAAGCTTAATTGACTGAGCCACCCAGACACCCCACTGTCATTGATCATTTTAATGCATGTTTCTATACATAAATATGTATCTTTACTTAATAACTTTGGGGTTTGTTGCTGTCGTTAGCAAGTCATATGGTCTTTTAGTTGCCAGAAACTGATAGATGAACATAAGCCCTTCCAAAACGTATCACTAAACCCTAATGAAAATTAACCCATAGTCTTTGTTTTATAGTTTTTCTTTGTTTATTTTTTAAATCTACTCTCGGCAACTTTCAAATACTTTCAAATAATACTTAGTATTATTTTTTATAAAGGACTTTTATTTATTTTGAAAGAGAGTGTGAGTAGGTTAGGGACAGAGAAAGAGGGGAGAGAGAGAATCAGAAGCAGACTCCACACTGTCAGTGCAGAACTCGATGTGGGGCTTGAACTTGTGAACTGTGAGATCATGAGCCGAAATTAAGCGTCTGCCGCTTAACCGACTGAGCCACCCAGGTGCCCCTTAATAGAGTATTATTAACTGTAATCACCCACAGTGTACATTACATTGCCATGGCTTATTTCTTTTACAACTAGAAGTTTGTACCTTTTGACTCTCTTCATCCATTTCACCCAAACCCCACCTTTTCCTTTTGGAAACCAGCGATTTGTTCTCTGTATTTATACGTTCAGTGTTTTGTTGCTGTTGTTGTTTTGTTTTAAGATTTCACATGTAAGTGAGATCATATGGCATTCGTATTTCTCTGACTTATTTCTCTTAGCATAATGCCCTCAAGGTCCATACATGTTGCTGCAGATGACAAGGTTTCCTTCCTTTTTCATGACTAAATATTTTGAAATATATAAATTTTCTTTATCCATTCATCCATTGATAGGCACCTAGATTGTTCCTATGTGTTTGCTACTATAAAAAAAGTGCTGCAATGAACATGAGACTGCATATGACATCTCCTATGCCAAAAAAGCAAAGCAAGAAAGTGGAAAGGAAGGACACAGAGTAGCAGTTTTATGCTGATAGATACTGTAGGAACCAAGGACAGAAATATGAAAATAAAATATTGGGAAATTTCGAATAAGAATGTTACATAACATGTACTGTAGTTTCACACTGGCTAGGATAGTCACATTTCATCCCTATATGCCCTTTTCCATTGATTGGGCTGACAACTAGACACTTAACCTAAATTTTCTATTTTTTTAAAGTTTTATTCATTTATTTTTGAAAGAAAGAAAGAAAGAAAGAAAGAAAGAAAGAAAGAAAGAAAGAAAGAAAGAAAGAAAGAAAGAAAGAAAGAAAGAAAGAAAGAAAGAGAACACAAGCGGGGGGAGGGGCAGAGAGAGAGAGAGGGAGACAGAACCCGAAGCAGGCTCTAGACTCTGAGCTGTCAGCACACAGCCCTATGCAGGTCTGGAACGCGTGAACTGTGAGATCACGACCTAAGCTGAAGTCGGATGCTCAACCCACTGAGCCATCCAAGCGCCCCTAAATTCTCTATTTTCTATATATATTGTGTATTGGCAATTGGTAGCATGTAGTTGATACTTAACGTCCAACCTACTGAATAAATACATGGGAGATGGTAGTTTTCTTAGCATAGAGAGCTCATATAAATAAATATATTTGTTACTTTTATAATATTTGTTACACAAGAATGCCATCATAGATTTCCCTTTAAGGTAAAAATGAATAATAAACATTTATGAAGCCATCTAATTTAAATACATTTTTATCAGTAAAGCACAGCTATTAATTGAATAAATTTTGAGTGCATTAAAAACCAACAGCAACAACAAAATTTATGATAAACTATTTTTGAGAAATATGTTAGTTTTGTTTGGATAATGAGATCTGGGCTTGTATGATTAAGCATTAAATTAAAATTATATCATCATCCTGACTTTGTAATAATAAGGAAGGTATGCACTTATATTGCCTTTTTATTAGTCCTTTACAGGCATTACTTTCAATCTGCACAAAGATTTGCAAGAAACATTCTCCTTCTGAGAGGCTTCTCACTTCAAAGCCATATAACAATTATGAATCTTTACACAATTCAGATTTCACCTCCTTCATGTTCATGCTTAACACCACAAGAACTCCTTTAGCACTTAGAGCTTGTATGGTTATATAATATTTTCCTAACTCTGTTTTATTTACCCACTACATTATACAATATTTGAGTAGAAGAATGCCACTTATTTATTTGTGTCCACTATATAGCAAAGTCCTTTATAATGTTATTAATTATAATATTATTAGCACCTGACACTTGCTAATTTTCATTCCAATTGTATCAGGAAGGTGTTAGCAACATAGTTTTATAGATAAGGAACCTAAGGAAGATAAATACTAAGTTATTTCCTCAAGGTCTATAGCCAGAAGGTGTTTGCCCAGTTATCCGACTTCAAGGAAAGTGACCTCAGAGCTCTTGCCTTAACCACTCTGCTCTACAAGAAGTTCCTGTTTGAGATTCTCCTTGGAATTTTTATTTTATGTCACCCGATGGCAGTAGAGAGTCATTTTATTGCCTTTTAAGTGTGACAGATTAATTCTTACCTTCTTGGAGTTTATAGTCTAGAAGGGGAACAAACTAAATTAAAAACTAGGATCAATAAAATAACTGTTATCATGGATTGAGTTTGAATGTAAGAGTATAGCAAATAGATTTTAAAGGGCAGTAGGGTTTGTTCCTAAAAAGACCTTGGGTTAGTATAGTTCAACCCATTCCTCTGTCACTCACTAACTAGGCTTGTCTAGCTGAGGCAAAATAATTCACTTCTGGGATCTCATTTCCTCATTTGTAGGTCGAAGCAGCTAGAGGTAAGGAGGAAATAAATGGAAAACACGATTGGGCAGGGATCAGACCATGTTGGCATTTAAATGGCCCTTTCAAGGAATTTTAATTTTTATCCTCTAGGATAGCTAGTTTGAATGATTTCAGACCTGAATGCACATCCAAATTACCTACAGAGGTCACTAAAACACAGATTACTGGGCTGCGCTCAAGAGCTTTAGATTCAGTAGGCCTAGAGTGTGGCTTCAGATTTTGCATTTTTAACAAATTCCCAGGGGATGGTGATGTTGCCTAAAGAGCCACTTTAGAGTCTTAAGTGAAGGAGAAAATCATTTTTATTTATTTGGTCAACGGAGTAAGAAGAGCAGATTTGGGTGCTAGAAACACGATTTCATCTGTGCGGGGCATAGATTGCAGAGAGACAGCCCTGCAGGTAGCACTGGTGAGTGGGCTACTTCAGTAGATCCAGAGCTTAGGTGATGCAAAATCTGGGATGATGGTCATAAGAACAGAGAGAATGGTATGGTTGAGATATGCTTACAGGCAAAATCAATAAAAATGGTGATAGAAGTTGTGGAGTGGGGGAGATTGGGAAGAAAAGGAAGAATTTGAGATGGTTGTTTTCTCTAGTTTCTGTAATTGGCTTTATGATCAAGATATGACCTAGAGTCCATGGGATTGAGTTAAGGGAGGAGTCCACAAACTTCTGTGAAAGACCTGATAGTAAGCGTTTTAGGCTTTACAGGCCATATGGTCTCTGTTGCAGCTATTCAACTTAGCTGTGTGTGAAAGTAATCACATGGAAAATGAACTGTTGTAGCTATGTTTCAATAAAACTTTATTTATAGACACCAAAATTTGAATTTCATATACTTTTCATGTTATAGAATATTATTCTTTTTTTTTTTTTTTTTGCCCTACAGTATTAGCCTGCAGGCCAAAGTCTACTGACACCTGGTTTAAAGGATAAACTAAAAAAAATAAACTTTTGATGCACTCAATTTGAGGTACCTCTGGGACATGATGGAATATTCAGGGCTATAAGGCAAGGAGAGTTTAAGCAAGAACTAGAGCTTCGGTATTCATTTAATTTTAGGTTGAAGACAAAAAGATAAATGAGATTACCCAAGAATATTACAGAAAATGAGAAGAGGGAAAGGACAGAGCCTTGAAGAAAGCGAACACTAAAGAAGAAGGCAAGGCAGAATGCTGAGGAGGTGACCAGAAACAAAGAGATAACAGTCAAAAGAAACAAAAAAAAAAAACAAAAAACCCACTAAGACAAGTTTCAAGATGACAGTGTGACAGTGGCCACTTCTCATGGAGAAGTCAAGAAAGATAAAGACATAAGTGTATTCATTGGATTTAGTAATTTGGAGGACAGTCGGCCATAATTTAATTTAGAACAATTTCAGTGGAGCTGTTTGCCTGTATCCTAGTGATCACAACTATGTCTGAGGTTAGGCATTATTATAAATATTCAAGCCTTTTTACTAAAAATAAATATAATTTATTAAACAAAGAGCTATGTTATTAAGTAGCACAATGTAAATGCAAAGAAAAAAAAAAACAAGCGTCATAACAATTAGCTTAGAAGATGCTTGTAATTAAGAGGAAAACTCTAGAGCCAACTCTAGAGCCAGACTGTTTGGGTTCACATTCTAATTTTGTCCTATCCTGACTGTATGACCATTATCTATCCTACCTTTTTATTTGTAAAATGCAATCATTGAAAAGATTAAGTGTGTTAGTTTCTTTTCTTTTTTTTTTTTTTTTTGAGAGAGAGACAAAGAGCAATTGGGGGAGGGGCAGAGAGAGAGGGAGACAGAATCCCAATTGAATTTTCCCATTGAAATACAGATATTTATAAAAGATCAGATAAGATTCTTTTAGACATTTTATTTACTTCATAAAAATAGAGTACGGTATAAAATTAATCCATAAAATATGATAAGGTTGATGAAAGTAGCCCCTACATACCTAGTATTTCTGGGATCTGGTGATATTAAAGCAATAAGAACATCTTTCCCTTGCACATATTTTGTTATATGTGGGTTTTGAATAAGCAGTTAATTCCAGTTCTTTAACTTCAAATGTTAAAATTATAATTTCAAGGTATTTGTCAAAAGGAAAGTCGAATTTGGGATTAGTGTTTAATTGTAACATCCTTTTGAAAATTCCTCTCTTTAAAAATATTAAATTAGTTTCTAAAAGGAAAATTATAATACAGATAAACTATCTTATTATATTAGTAATTATTTGGTACCAATAAAGTTTATTAGCAGAATGAATATTAGTTACTATAAAAATGGCTACATAAGAGGGAGAAAAATATTTCTCTTACCTAACAAATTGTATTCTGGCATTCTGCCTTGAGCAGAGTTTTATTAAATAAATAAATATCATACATATTTTATATTGCACCAACATTTGCATACATTTTATTTGAATTTAATGGATAAAATAATTGCTTGGGTTTAGAGGGTTTATTTTTTGCTGGTGAGAAATGGGCTACAATTAAACATGGTTTGCATGAAATATGAAATTAGTTTTAATGATATTGTTTTCTTCACAGAGCACACATCAGTCTTATGTGATTGCATAATTAACATTTGGTTCTCCTATAAAATATTGTAATTATGCATTATTTAGTCTCTTTACCTACAGCTATGATGTGCTTTAGAAGATTAACTCACTTTCCAAATATTTAGATTCCTGACTCTTTAGAACATATCCCACCTACACTGAGCATGAGCATGCATATGAATCCAAATGTCCTTAAGTATAACACAGTAATAGATACCAGAGAAATTTTACAAGAAAAAACGTTATGTATATAAGTCATATGTACAAACAGTATATTATACATATGTCATAGTTCCTGCCAGCATGACACTGATACACTGAAAGATTGGCAAATTAAGGCCCTCAGAATAAATTCACCTTCCTGCCTCTTTTGTAAATAAAATTTTATTTGAACACAAGCAAACCTTTTGACTCACATATTGTTTATGCTTGCCTTTGTGTTACAATAGCAAAATAGAATAGTTACTATGAAGGGCATAAGTCCTACAAAAGTGAAAATATTTACTATCTGGAATTTTACAGAAAAAAAAAAGAAAAAGGAAAAGAAACTCCTAATCGTTGATTTACCAGTATTCACCAGTATGTACAGACATAAAATGTATCAATATAGGTCACAGATAATTAGAAAGTAGGACAGTAAATAATAAATTGCTTAATGCCTTGTATAAGCAATAATTAAAACTAATGTTCATTAATGGAAGACATCAGCACTAGCTACCTTCATTAGAAACTATTCTGTGAAAGAAAAAGGACTTAGGCTGATTGCTGAGGGCAGGTTAAAATATTGGTAATGAAATTCCATGGGAGAAGGACACCATATGGAAGTGGCAAAGGGCAAGATATAGATATTCAGACAACAATGAAGAATTGATTTGAGCATGTGCATAATATGTGTGCAGAAGAAAAAGAAGTTGGAATATTCTGAGCAGTGCTGCAGAGTACCAGATACAAGACTGCCATAGGGGTCGTGCAAAGGTGACAAAATAAAACTTTGTGTTGGAATAGGAAAGGTAAAAATGGAAAGAAGGACTCACACATTAGGGAACTCAAATGATACTTAATATGTTAAAGAAAAAGAAGTGGAAAAAATGCTTTGAAATTAAAAGTTTTGTGAGTTTGGAAGGCTGATGACATCTTGAACAAAAATAAACCGAATGGATCAGAATAAAACAAAATAAAAAAAAACACCTGGAAGTTAGAAAGCAGAAGGTAAACTCTAGCCAGTGCCAAAAGTATCATGGGAGAAATGGTAGGAGGTAAGATTGAGACTTTTTGAGTAAGACAGTGGGAAGCCGTCTAAGGTTTTTTAGCAAGACAGCTATATGATTAAGTGTGTGTTTCAGAAAACTAATATATGCATTGGGGAGAAACTAGAAATCAAGAGATTACTTAGAAAGTTAGTGTAGCAACCTAAGAGAGAAATGGAGAGAACCTAAAACGAGCCACACACCATGCAATTGCAGGGAATGGTGTACATGGTTAGAGTACAGACTCTTAAATCCCTTACAGGAACTATGTCTTGTCTACTGTTGTATTCAAGCTTTTTAAAAGTAGGCAGAATAACTAAGTGTTTCATAAATATTTACTCAATGCATAAATATACAGATGGGTGTTTCATGTATCTCTAAGATTCTTTGGTCCAATTTGAGTTTAGGTAATATGAACTTTCAGTACTCTCTTTCTGCAGTTGTATTTGCATTTCCTCTGTTAAGATTGCTTACAGCATTCCATTCACTGGTCAGCTTTTCCCATCTCCTGCATAGAAATAAATGAGATAGCCTTGGTTCTGTAGCCGTTTACAACCTCTGTATTGATAATTGGATTCTGCAATAGCATTTCTTATAAAATAGTTAATTGCTTTATACCAAGTATTGGCAAACCTTTTTTGTAAAGAGCCAGATAATTAATATTTTAGGGCTTTGTGGGCCATATGATCTCTGCTGAAACTGCCCAACTCTGCTGTTGTAGCATAAAAGCAGCCATAGACAATGTGTAAGCTAATGAGCATGGGTATGTTATAATAAAAATTTACTTACAAAAACAAGCAGTAGATTATATTTGACTCTGGGGTCACCATTTGCTAATACCTGCTTTATATTAAAATGTGAGTACTGTGAATCAAATTCCTTAATATGGTAATTTGGTGTCTGTTCGATTGCATGGTTAAGAACTAAAAATGTTTAACACTGTTATTTCAAAGTGAGAAAATATTAAAAATTGAAAATAAAAAGTCATTTGGATTTTGCACACTGTGAAAGCAGAAAAGATTGTGAATATTACATTACAGTGTTATCATTAATACATATGGGCTACAAAACCAATTTTTTACGTTATTGTGCATACAGAAAGTATTTTGGTTTTGCTTTTAAAAATATTTTATCAAAATTATGGATGTTGAGAAGAGCTAATATGATTCTGGGCCAAAAATAGTGGTGTTCAAAGTGAAATCCAAGTACCTATCATTGAGCTGTCTTGGATTATGCTTTTAATTTCTTTGAGTGGAATAACATTGCCTATGTCAATGTTTTTAAACAAAAATTTTCTCCTCCTTCCTCTTTCTCCCTTTACTCCTCTTTATTTTTTTTCTGTTTTTCTTCTTTTTCCTCATCCTCTGTTCTTTGTCTTAGGTGTTGAAACTTGGATTTTTCTCTTACTACTACAGCTAAGTTACCCTGATGCTAGGTATTTAATGATTCTCAAACAAGGCCTCTTCTTCATTCTGGTTCCTGTTCTGCTCTTACATCTGCTCTCTTGCTTCTCTAATCTACAATTCTTTATAATCATAATCTAACCATAATACATGAATTTAAAAAGGAAGTAAACAAAATATGCGGCACTTACTCCGTGTGATAGAGGGACTTGGATTCCTAAGTAATCTTTAGATGCATGCTTCCATGCTTTTCTAATAGTTTTTATTTTTTATTATTTTTTAATTGAGGTAAAATTAGTATATATTGTAGGAGTTTGAGCTATATATTATAATTCTGTATTTGTATACACTACAAAGCAATCACCACTATAAGTCTAGTGATCATTTATCACATTACAATTGAGACCTGTCACCCATTTTGCCAACCTCCTCAACCTCCATCCCTTCTGATAATCAGCATGTTCTCTATGAGTTTGTTTTTGTTTTCATTGGTTAATTTGTTTTATTTTTACATATATAAGTGAAATAATATGGCATTTGTCTTTCTTTATCTGACTTATTTCACTTAGCATAATACCCTAAAGGTCCATCCATGTTGTCACAAATGGATGTTATTTCTTGTCTCTTTGACAAAAGCCATTTTAACAGATCTGAGATGACATTCTCATTATGGCTTTGATTTGCATTTCCCTGATAACTAATGATACTGAAAATCTTTTCATGTGCCTGTCAGCCACCTCTATGTCATCCTTGGAAAAATGTCTATTTAGATCCTCCGTCCATTTTTAATGAGATTGTTTCTCCTCTAGGTGTTGAATTATATGAGTTCTTTATGTACTTTGGATATTAACTCCGTATATATGATGTGCACATATGTTCTTCCATTTAGCACCTTGCCTTTTGCTTTGTTGATGATTTTCTTTGCTATGTAGAAGTTTTTAGACTTAATGTAGTCCCATTTGTTTATTTTTGCTTTTGTTTCCATGCCTTCAGAGTCAGATCCAAAGAAACATTATTAAAACTAATGTCAAGGAGCTTACCATCTATGTTTTATTCCAGAAATTTTATGGCTTCATAAAATTGGCTTCTGAATTTTATGGCTTCTGAAGGACTTCAGACCTTACATTCAAGTCTTTAGTCAATTTTGAGTTAATTTTTGTGTATGGTTAAGATAGTGGTCCAGTTTCATTATTTGGTTTGTGGCTGTCCACTTTTCCCAATACCATTCATTGCAAACACTGTCCTTTTCCTATTGTGTATCTTTGACTTCTTTGTTATATATGAATTAAACATATATGTATAGGTTTATTTCTTGGCCTTGTACTCTGTTCCATTGATATTTGTGTCTGCTGCTTTTAAATGGAATGTTCTGTATATATCTGAGTCTAGCTGGTCTAATGTGTCATTTAAGGGTAATGTCTCCTTATTGATTTTATGTCTGGACATCTATATATTGATATAAGTGGCATATTAAAGTTCTCTACTATTATTGTATTGCTGTAAGTTTCTCTCTTTTGACTATTAATATTTGCTTTATGTATTTAAGTACTCCTTTGTTGGGTGAACATTTACCAATATTATATGTTTGTGTTGGACAGACCATGTTATGCCCTTGTCTTTTGTATAATTTATTTTAAAGTTTATTTTGTCTGATATAAGTATAACCTATACAAGCTTTTTTTTAACTTTCCATTTGCATCTTTTTTATCCCTTCACTTTTTTTTTTAATTTTTTAATGTTTATTTATTGTTGAGAGACAGAAGAGAGTACATATGAGCATGAGCATGTGCAAGGGAGGGACAGAGAGAGAGAGGGATGGAGGGAGAGAGAATCCCACGCAGGCTTCTGACACGGGGCTGGATGCCACCATGTTGAGATCATGACTTGAGCCACAATCAAGAGTTGGACACTTAACCAACTGAGCCACTCAGGCACCACCCCCTTAACTTTAATCTCTGTGTGTCCTTGGATCTGAAGTGAGACTCTTGCAAGCAAGACCCATGTTTTGTTTTTTGTTTGTGTTTGTTTCCATTCATCCACTTTGTGTCTTTTGATTGGAGAATTACTCCATTTACATTTAAAGAATTATTGATACGTATGTACTTATTGCCATACTCTTTGTGGTACTTATTGCCATACTCTCATACTCTCAGTTTGTTGATTGTTTTCTGGCCATTTTTATAATTTGTCTCTGTTCCTTTTTCCTTCATTTGCTCTCTTCACTTGTGGTTTGGTGATTTTATTTAGTGTTATATTTAAATTCCTTTCACATTTCTTTTGTGTGTCTACTATAGACTGTTGTTGATTTGTGATTACCGTGAGGTCCACATATAATACCATGGGTAGATGGATAGATGGATGGATTGATAGATAAATAGATATACACACATATATACAGTATATTTTAAGTTGATAGCATCTTAAGTTTGACACATTCTAAAATAACATTATTATTTCCCTTCTCTACCATGTGTTCTATTTTTTATATCATATTTTACATATTTTCATTTTGTGTATACCTTAACTGTTGTAGCTATAGTTAATTTTACTACTTTTGTCTTTTAAACTTCATATTAGCTTTATAAGTGGTGAAGCCTTTACCTTTACTATATATTTATATTTACCAATGAGACTTTTACTCTCATATGTTTTGTTGTTACTAGTTATTCCCTCTTCTTTTTAGCTTAGAGAAATCTCTTCAACATTTTTTGTAAGACCAGTTTGTTGGTGATGAACTTTTTTTTTTTTTTTTTTACTTTTTGCTTGTCTAAAAAATTCTATTTCTCTTTCAATTCCAAATAAGAACCTTGCCAGGTAAAGCATTTTTGGTTGGAATGTTGTTTGTTTGTTTTTCCTTTCAGTACTCTGAACATGTCATCCCACTCCCTTGTGTCCTATAAACTTTCTGCTAACAAATATGCTGATAATCTTAAGATTCCAGTATATGTAAGAATTTGTTCTTCTCTTGATGCTTTTGAGATTCTCTCTTCATCTTTAACTTTGGACATTTTAATTATAATGTATAATTATAATTTGGATCCCTTTTTGTTTATTTTATGTGGAACTCTTTGTGCTTCCTGGAACAGGATTCCTGATGCCTATTTTTCCCATATATTAGGAAAGTTTTCAACTATCATTTCCTTTTTTTTGTCAAGTTTTTATTTATATTCCAGTTAGTTAACATACAGTACAATATTAGTTTCAGGTGTAGAATCTAACTATTCATCACTTACATGCAATATCCAGCACTCACCACAACAAGTGCCCTCCTCATTACCCATCACACATTCAGTTCATCCCACCACCCATCTCCCCTCCAGTAACCCTCAGTTTTTTCTCTATAGTTGAGAGTCTGTTTTCTGGTTTGCTTCCTTTTCCCCCCTCCCCCATGTTCATCTGTTTTGTTTCTTAAATTTGACATGAGTGAAATCATATGGTATTTATCTTTCTCTGACTGAATTTCACTTAGCATCATACTCTCTAGCTCCAACCATGTCATCGTAAAATGACAAGATTTCATTCTTTTTATGCCTCAGTAATATCCCATTGTGTATATATATATACTTTATCTTCTTTATTCATTTATCAGTCAATGGACATTTTGGTTCTTTCCATAATTTGGCTGTTTTTGACAATGCTGCTATAAATCTTGAGGTGCACGTATCCCTTCCAATCAGTAATTTTGTATCCTTTGAGTAAATATATAGTTGTGCAATTGCTGGGTTGTAGAGTAGTTTTATTTTTAACTTTTTGAGGAGCCTCCATACTATTTTCAACAATAGCTGCACCAGTTTGCATTCCCACCAACAGTTCAAGAGAGTTTCCCTATCTTCACATCCTTGCCAATACCTGTTGTTTCTTGTGTTGTTGATTCTAGCCATTCTGACGGGTGTGAGGTGATATTTCACTGTAGTTTTGATTTGTATTACCCTGGTGATCAGTGATGTTGAGCATCTTTTCATGTGTCTCTCAGCCATCTGTATATCTTCACTGGAAAAATATCTGTTCATGTTTACTGCCCATTTTTAAGTGGATTATTTCTTTTTGGATGTTGGCTTTTATAAATTCTTTATATATTTTTCATGCTACCCTTTTGTCAGATATGTCATTTGCAAATATCTTCTTCCTTTCCAAAGGTTGCCTTTTTGTTTTGTTGATTGTTTTTTTCACTGCACAGAAGCTTTTTATCTTGATGAAGTCCCAATAGTTTATTTTTGCTTTTGTTTCCCTTGCCTCAGGAGAAGTTGCGATGGCCAATGTCAAACAGGTTACTGCCTGTGTTCTCCTCTAGAATTTTGGTGGTTTCCTGTCTCACATTTAGGTCTTTCATCTATTTTGAATTTATTTTTGTGTATGTTGTAAGAAAGTGGTCCAGTTTCATTCTTTTACATGTTGTTGTCCATATTTTCCAATATTTGTTGAAGAGACTGTCTTTTTCCCCATTGGATATTCTTTGCTGCTTTGTCAAAGATTAGTTGACCAAATAATTTTGGGTTCCTTTCTGGGTTTTCTATTCTGTTCTATTGATCTATGTGTCTGTTCTTGTGCCAGTACCTTACTGTTTTGATCAGTCATTATTAATTTAAATAAACTAACTACTACTCTTCTCTCTCTCTTCTCCTTCTAGGACCCCTATAATGAATATGTTATTCTGTTTGGTGTTTTTGAACAGGTCCCTTAACCTATCTTGACTTTTATTATTATTATTATTATTATTATTATTAATTATTATTATTTTCCTTTTTCCTCTACTGATTGGGTCATTTCCACTGCCTAGTCTTCTAGGTTGCTTATCCATTCTTCTACTTAATCTAGTTTTATGTTGAACTCCTCTAGTGTGTTTTTTATTTCAGCTATTTTATTGTTTTATAATGTCTGTGACTGCCTTGGGTACTGTGTTATTTTTCTATCCCTTTCTAACTATGTTCATCCATTCTCCAGAGTTCAGTGAGCATCTTTATGAACATTACTTTGAACTATTATCTGGTAGATTACTTACCTCTGCTACATTAAGATCTTCTTCTGGGGTTTTGTCTTATTCTTTTATTTGGGACATATTCCTCTGTCTCCTCATTTTGCTTGATCCTGTTTCTTTTTTTGTTTGTTTGTGTGTTTTGCTTTTTTGTTTTTGTTTTTGGTTTGTTTGTTTATTTGTTTTGTATGGGGTAAAATAGCTATCTTCCTTAGTCTTAAAGGAGTGAACTTGCATAGTAGATAAACTTAAGGTTCAAACTTCTTTTTTCCCTGTTGGTTGTTTCTCAGACCTTTGTGATTATTTAAGTAGCCTAATTCATTCTTCAGAGGTCCCAGTTGTTGAGGGTGTGCCAAGACCTGTCAGTGTTCTAAAGGGAGGAATCTTAGTGCATACTCTCAGACTAATTGTAAGCCAGATCCTCAGGCAGCAGCTTTTAAGGCGTGTAAATATAGTCTTATGGGTTCATAATCATAAACCACACTGACTTTCAAACTTGGGGGATCTGGGCAACAGTTGTAAAAATTATGGCTTTAGATATATGCATAATCTCTTCTCTGGGAGATACCACTAAGGTGTGAGTAGGAAAAGAGTGAGCACTAGTGTGGTGTTTCTCTATTTAGGTTCCCAGGGGCACCTCTGATCTCTGGATATGTTCAGACTGAAGCTACAGAACAAGAAAATAGGCCTTTTTCACACAAATCCTGAGGGAGTGTTTCAGTCTACTATTTATGCAGTGTCCTGTGGCTGGTAGCCTGTCAATGTCTGTTTCTCCAAATGTTTCATACCCATGAGGCCCAGAAATGTAACCCCTATCCACAAAACCAGATTCTCAAGTGCTGTCTTCTGTGAGGGCTGTACATACCTGCCAGCTGTGGTGAGATAGTCAGTGGCTACAGTACATGGGGGTGGAATGTTTGGCTGATCAGCTAGGTCTGAGCGGGTGGGCTGTGGCTATGGTGTGTGGGATCAGTGTAATCTGACTGAGCTAGCAGTGAGGGGTGAAGAGGTGAGAGGGATTGCAACAATGGCACCTGCTAGTTCTAGCAACAATAAGGCAGAAGGAAAATGCAAAATGGCACCTGCAAGAATCTCTGTCCTTAGAGAGGGTCTCATCATATCACTGCCTCTCTGACAGAGGGTTTAAGATTAACAAATAAGCTTCCTTTCATATGGTCTAAAAGCTTCAAACTGTTGCTTTAATGCTGGTTCCAGGCTGAGTGGGTTTGTGTGTCAGCCATTTAAGAGTGGATTTTCCATTCCCTATAGCACTATGATTTTCCTGGAAGTAAACCTATGGAAGTAAGACAGCTATGTTAGGGACTCATCTCTTCAATGCATTTGCCAACGGTTGGGTTGCCTGGTGTGGGACACAAACTACTCACTTTTCAGGGACAAGTTCTATAAATGAGATCCCTCCTGACTGTGGTTTGCAGTGCCTGGGGTGTGATTTCTTCTGAAACCATGTCTCTCTGTCTCCTACCAGTCTCAGTGTGGCCCTTTTATTCTTTGCTATGGAGGTGCTGTTTGGCTAGCTTTCAGGTCCTTTTCATAGGGAGTTGTTCTATATATGGCTGTAGATTTGTTGTGTTCATGGAAGGAGGTGAGTTCAGGATGCCTTTATGCCACCATCTTAAAATCTCTCCTTAATTGATTTTCTTAGGAAAATATTCCTGTGTCTTTCATTTCCATTTATTTTATTTGTTTGCTTGCTTTTAAAGTTTATTTATTTATTTTGAGATAGAGACAGAAAGAGATAGTGGTGGAGGGCAGAGAGAAAATCTCAAGCAGGCTCTGCATTGTCAACGCAGAGCCAATGTAGGGCTTAAACGCACAAACTCTGAGATTATGACCTGAACCCATACCAAGAGTCAGATGCCTAACTGACTGAGCCACCCAGGCAGCCTATTTATTTATTTTTAATCAAATTCAAACACATGGATTATTTTCATTACCTTAGGGAGGCTGCTAAATATTGACACAAGTCACATTGTGTATCAAGTACAGTTAATTTCTCATATCCTGTACAGTTTTATTATAATACATTGATTTTTATTCTTTGTGCTTTAAAAGAACTCTGGACAGTAGGTCCACTTGTTAGGAATATAAAATAGTTTGAATCAGAAGTTGGGATCAGAAGTTGTAACACTCTTCTGTCTTTAATTTAGTATCCTTATTCTACTAGATATGGTTTAGAAAAATAAGATTTAAAAGAAGAGTTATTGATCAGCTGAGATTAAAATCATATTCAAAAGGCATAATGCCAGGACAAGAAACACAAAAAGAATAAGACAGTGATATTGAACTATGAAATTTAATATTCCATCCTATATTTGAATATACTGTAACTTACTTATACAATAGAGTTTAGGTAATCTGTGTATGTGGAAGAAACGTCAATCTGTTAGTACCAAAACAAAAACAAAAAAAGAAGTAGATGTCTTAATAATGAAGGAAGATCAACATTTCTTCACTTAGGCCTCTGATTTTATAAAAAGGGTATGGCTTGAAGAAAGGAGATATATATATATATATATATATATATATATATATGGACCCAATTCCTGGATTATGGTTTACTTTAGTTTATTATAAACTAAATTGAATCATTATTCCTGTTTTGTTTTGTTTTGTTTTTTCTCAGACAAAATCCTTAAAAAACTCTTTGCTTCTAAGGCAATAGGATTCATACACTTCAACTTACAGAAAATTGAGGGAATTAACTTAGTTGTTATCTTTGAAGAGGAAAAATGTTTTTATTAATGTAATTGCTACATATGATTGTCTGTTATTGTCATATTAATCACCGCAGTAATGGGTGCTATATAGGAACTTCACTTTGAATCATTAAGTGAATAACCCTTGTCAACCTCAGAGGTTCCCTAATAGATATATATTTTTTCTTTTTCACTGTTAATATTTCACTGTGTAATTACAGCTACCAATCCCTGTGCAGCTAATGACGGCAAAGGCCCCTGCTCTCACATGTGTCTGATCAATCATAATAGGAGTGCTGCTTGTGCATGCCCCCACTTGATGAAGCTCTCCTCAGACAAGAAGACCTGCTATGGTAAATTTCTTGGAGTTCTCATCTAAAATTTAAATTGAATTCTCTCAAATTGTATTAGCATTAAGATTTTCCTCAAAGTGAGCCAAAAGATATTATTAATGTCCTTAAAAACATTTGAGGTAGTGCTATTTCCAGACTCTATTGATGATTCATCTACTTTGGGGAAGACTGACAAATTCTTTAAATATGTGATATACTGCACTTGGCTATTTATTACCTTATTCATTTTTTTCTTGCCGCTTTCTGATTTAGTGTGTTAGCAGAATTTATCTCTACAAAACAGGGAGATTTGTAAGTGAAAGTGCATTTTCAGAAAGTGATGATGTAGGTAACCCATGTAACAAAGAGGTACTCAATAGCTTTAATCTCTTCCTGCTCTTCTAAAGCTATTTTCACATCATTTTATAGGGGATTATCGACTTGAAGGGGTGAGAAGTGAAGTAAAATGGGTAACTTTGAAGTATTCCTAAAAAATATTTAAACAGCACGTTTAAACTAGAAAAAAATGATAATGAAATTTGTGAATGAAATCAGACTGTGGAGTTTTTCTGTTTTATTTTACTTTTAAGTAATTTTTATTTGCAGAGCAATTACTTTTAAGGACAGAAAAGAATATACTCACAAAATCTTCACTTAGGAATTTAGGTACATGTCGATTTAATTAATTTTATATAATCATAGCATATCTCAACAACAATAATCTCAAAGAGAGCAATGAAATAATAGAATATCTGTGACTTCTTCTATTTTATTTCCTATTTTATAAACTCTGTTCAAAAAAAATGCCTATGGAAGTAAAATGATGCAACATCACTCACAATGTTACTACAGATTTACAAAACTTTATAAGAAAGCATGCTTTAATATTATTTGAACCTGAATTTTGATAGGGAAAATGTGAACATGACTTTTAAGTCCATGCTTAATTTTGTTTTACTCAGAGATAGTATAGAAAAAATACTCTTTGATTTCTTCAAAAATCATTTAATGCAATGCATTATTGTTCCAAAATATACAAAGAACAAATATGGTTGTTTGACATTTGTAGAGGTCATGTGTTTTAGCAATTGTTTAAAATTCTAAGATCAAATTGCTGAGAATTTCCTGTCATTTCTAACAAAAGAAAAATAATGGCAAGGATTCTAAGTTGTTTTACATTTGTTTCTATTAAGTATTTTAATTTAAATAATAGATAAGTCATTCCTGCCCATCAAATCTTGATTATGATTTTCTGGTGGTAAAATTCTATTAAGTCATCAACAATTAATATTTTAAAATTTCTAGATTGCTTCAAACTCGGCAAACTTATAAGAGGAAAACACTTATTTCTGTTTCTTTTCTAGAAATGAAAAAATTTCTTCTATATGCAAGGCGTTCTGAAATCAGAGGAGTGGATATTGATAATCCATATTTTAACTTTATCACGGCCTTTACAGTCCCTGACATTGATGACGTTACTGTGATAGACTTTGACGCATCTGAAGAACGTTTATACTGGACAGATATTAAAACACAAACCATTAAGCGGGCTTTTATTAATGGAACTGGATTAGAAACTGTTATTTCAAGAGGTAAGAGTTTTGCAAAATACAACTTAAAAAATGTTACTCAATTTGTAATAATCACAAGTCTCTTTTTTATTCTTTTTTCTATTATCCAATTCTATGTTGTTAATTGAAAGTTGGAATTGATTATTCAGAGATTTAATAATATGCTATGTCTTAGCAACTGTAGAATGCTATAATTATGTTGCACATAGTACTCTAATAACTAGAAATTTAGTTTCACAGGAAAAAAAATTCAAAAGGGATCTCCTTAAAATTTACAGACTTCTAAACAAAAATATTTGAAGATTCCTTTCTGCTGATGGGGGAATTATAGTTAGGGCACACAGAAAATATAGGACTTTGGAAAGGACTGGGCTTCCCTCTCTGAATCAAGCTTATTATCAACTTATTTTGCATAAATTTCTACAGAACTAGACTCCACAAATAAGACTATTCATATCCACCTCCTGACCTAGCAGATGGAATCATAGGTTATTGGTAAATGTTGTTAACTTAGCCATTAAAAAAACAAGTAACTTCCCCAAAATGGAAAACATAGTTGAAGTGAAGTGGAACATACATGCAAATGCAGTGGTTAAACTCTAAATATTTAACATTGAATTATCCTAATCTTTTTTAAAATTTTGTTAAAGTGTGATTTCTTGGTCTGTTGTTGTTGTTGTTGTTGTTGTTACTTTAGTGTAACTTAATTGAGTATCTGCTCTTTTTCACTACTGCAAAACCAAACAAGACATTCCTGTTCAATTTCCTGCTCCATAAGCATGACAGAGTGATTTGGAAAAAATAGAAGAAAGGGTGATCAGTAATCCATATAGATATATCAAACTCTCATGTTTTGAAGCATACTAAAATTTTTAAATCAGGCCTTATTTGAACAAGGATCAATCCCTTAGTGAAAGCAATAAGAAGTACAGGTTTTAAATTCACTGGTTTTCAAGAGTTTTCCACATATCATACTTAGAAAGCTGGCTTGAGTACCACTAGTAGATCTGAGAGTATTTGACCACTGAAGTGCTTTTTTATTTATGCTAGCTCTTTATTCATCTAAGTTTAGTACTGTTAAGGCAACTTACATGAATTGGTTATAAGCTTTTTCAAATATTTATTTCAAACTTGCCATAAGAAAGGAGCCTTTCTAAAAAGGCTAATGCAAAGACTTCTTCTTTGTACAGGATTTTTTTTTTTTTTTACAGAGGTAAGATGGAATGATTGGATAACCACTGTTAGACTAGGTAATGGTCTTGAAAGATCAGTTAAACACCTTGAAAGATCAGTTGAAGGATATTAGGTGCTTCCCAAGACTGACTGTCAGGTGATCTTCTCATAAGAAATTCATCAATGTCTAACAGAAAATTGTTAAGCACTTTATCATGAATGAGAAATCCTTACCAAAAAGCTTTGTGAACTGTATGAAGTAAAAGACGTGATACCTCAGGAAAATATGGGGACAATTTTCTGTCTGTAATTATAGATTGATAGCCAGTAGTAATTTGGAGTTTGTCTTTGAGAAAATCTCAAAGACTTATTTTCATTTAAGAAACTCTATTTATAATTATTAACCAAAAATTGAGCCATGAAATTTTCTAACTAACAATTAATTCATATATTCATTAGGATCAGCAATCGTTAATTCGGTTATTTTGACAAATATTGGAAGACTTTATATAAGGTAAGAAATTGAAAGAGGATCAGTATTGACTGAGCATAGAACAAGAGGACCCACTATATACAGGTTGATCGAGGTAAAGAAATAAATAGAAACCGAATAATTCCAGCCTTTACAGGTTGTTGATTTTTATGCTAGTACTGAAAATAGTGAGAACTAAGGAAATGTTTTAAGGAGGGCACAGCTATATAGTTAGGTTTGCCTTTGGAAAAGATATTCTAGCTTTTAGATTTAGTAGAGAATTGAAGAGGTCTCAGGTAGGGGGTAGGTGGGCCATGGACTCTGGGAGACTAGTTTACTGGCTGCTATAGTGGCTTTAGTAAGAAGTGATAGAAACCTGGACTAGAAAGGAAACAATAGAGATCAAGAAATGTGGGAGAATTATAGAAATATCAAAGAGTGAAAATATAAAGGAACTTAATTGGATATGAAAGTTGAGGAATAGGCATTGTCAAGGATAAGTCCTTCATTTCTGGCTACCCTACAAGTTGAATGAAGTTGTGATTTCCTTTCTTCCAGAGTGAAACCTTGTTAAGGCCTGATTTATCTTTCCATTATTAGAAAGCTTGAGAGGAACTTTTGACAGTTCAGCTTGTGAGCTCATCAAAGTATCTCAAATCCTGCCAGTAATTGTACTTTATTTTATCCTTTCATCTTTTAGATTCCCTAAGAATGTCTGTCTGACCTTTCTCTTACTTCTTACATGTCAGCCTCTGTATTTTCTTACTTTGCTATCCTTCTTCTACTGGACTTTTTCTTGAGAGATGCTTTCTTTCCTTATCTTCCTTAGCCTAAGTCTAACGTGAAACTTGCTTCAAAAATCAGACTCTACATTTGTCTATTGCCCCAAGCAGACCATTTTTTTTTTTTTTTTTCAGAAAAACACTGAAGCTCTTTGGGTCAAGCCTTCATGAAGGGGTCTAGAAATAGTTTGCCTGTTTTGTCATTTTCCATATCCTGAAGTACTAAGCTATTCTTAATTTATGTACTACCTACAAGAGCTATTTGTTATATTGACTTGTACAAGGTACACTTAATTATAAGCATAAATACTAACACATGACTGTAGGCTCATTCATAGTATAAATTAACAAATATTTATTACCGTATGTATATTTGTCCCTTTCACAAAAACCAAAAATAATTTTATTCTAAGAAAAAGTAACTAACAATTCATGGCAAATGTTCTTGCTAGTGGTCTGTGGCCTGACTCTCTGGTGGTAATTAATTCTTATACTTGAGTCACTGCTTGGTCCAAATATTTTTCAATTATTTATACTTTCAGGTTTATTTTGCTGATGTGATAAATAATATCAGCTGCCATTAATGGGACAAGCACCATTATCTCATATAATCTTTCCAAACCTATAATTAAGAATTACTTTTGTTCTGCAGAGGAGAAAGCTTAAAGTCCTAAAAGCTAAAACTCTGTCTCAGAAATAAAATGAGGAAACAATGGGGGCACATTCATACTTAGGACTGTATGATTACAGCTCCCATCATCCTCATTACCCTACAATAAGAGAATTTGGGACTTCATCCCAAGTAGCTGGGTGTTGTCCTTTTATACTCATTTGCCTCTCCTGAGTGTTCATAATCTTACCCAGGATTATTGTACTATACTGGATACAAGATTGTCCCTCCCCCAGCTCTAAATAACATGACAAGAAATTCACTTGCAATTAACATAGGAAGAAAAAAAAAGAAGACATTAGTTAATACACCTTAAAGTTCCTTATACAGACCGGGAGTAAGACAGTTGAGTTTCACATTTGTATCTATTCCTCTTTCATCTATCATTTATTCTCCATACAGTGCTTTGAGGTCAGTGCTTTGAGGTAAATGTTACTTTTTGCTTTTAAAAATGAGGAGGCATTTACTTCAGGTTTGCCATGGTAGGAAATACCAGAGCTTTGTTACATCCTAATTGGATTTTGACTCTAAAGTTGTGCTATGTTTCCTCCTGAGAATCCCTTCCTTTTACAAATAAGGAACTTCAGCAAGTAGAGAGCAGAAACTTTATTGTAACCACATGGTTTGTACAAGTATTTCTTTCCAATGTTCACTGAATATACACTCAGCATACTCTGCAGAGTTCATTTAGTAGTACCTGGGTGAAGTATGGGGTCATTCCATCCCAGTGTCAACAGTTTTACTGGTTTTCTGAAATATGAGAAAAAGATTTTAGAAATACGTTGGCAGTTTTATTAGATTCCAAGCTACTGTCAATAAAATTTTGTTTTTTATTAGGAAAATCTCCTGGTGTGCCTCATTATTCTAAGGTAAAGTATAAATTTTTCATCTTTGGAAAATTAAGGACTCAACTTTGGGCAAATACAATTGATTCAGCAAAGTATTTTTTAGTACTAGAGTCATCTACCATCTGAATGAACTGGACTGTTAAGTTGAGTTAAGCAGATGCTAAAATGAACAAAAGGAAGATTAATATGAATTAGAAGTATATCTATTTATAAAGAACATTCTCTTACATGGTAGGAAATTATCATATAATCATATGCTTTTTTAACTACAAAAATATAAACCACTTCAAATGCCAACCTTTTGATCACATTGCTACTATATAAAATTTAATTCTCAATGATACTTTGAATCTAATTGGACCTATTTCAGAGTAGATTTCCATTATTATTTGAAATTGTTATCCACTTCTGCCAACAATTATTTTGTCAGTGAGTACTAACGATTCACTCATTCCCTCTATTTTGCAAAACACCATATTTAATATGGTAATAAAAATGCTTAGAAAAAAAAACTATTATGAAAATTGGTCCAGAGAGATTGAAAGAAATGAAAACAGGTCAGTAATAACAGTGAGATCTAGATTTTGGAACCAGGCCTTGAATTAAAGTAGAAAGTTTGGATAGGGAACATCTGTTGTTTTGCCTCTTTCTGAGTGGGATTTCAATTTTCACTTTCACCCAGGAAAGCCTTTTATGGAAGAATGTCAACATCTGTGATTTAAAAAAAAGAGAGAGAAAAGAAAAGAAACAAAGAAAGACAAAATCACACCTATAAATGCCATTCCATTGAGAACTATGTATCTACAGCAATGTGTGCTAATTGAGTCATACTTCCTATCTTTATTCTTTACCTTTTAGTTAGAAGAATAGAATTTTCTTTTATTTTTTCCCCATAAGCTTTATATATGTATGGATTCTATATGTGGAACATTAGATGAGTAGAAAGATGGCTTTATTTAGTTAAGACAGTTCATAACCTCAGGGAGCTTCATATCTGGTAAAAGAATGAGATATAAATAACTAACTAAAATATAAGGCTACATGAAATATAAAGTTTAATAAGGGTGTCAGGTACTTAGGAAATTAGCACAAGGAGTATTAAGTTATTATATGGAATTACCTAAGTAATTACCTAATTACCTTAGGAAGTAATATTCAAACTAGACCTTTGGGGAACCAGTAGCTTGATCAATCCAGGTTGAGATATCATGAGGTACAAAGCTCTGGACACTTTCCATGTAGAAAGGTGCAGGTAGTGAGCGGTAGCTAGACCTTCCAGAAGAATAACTTAGAAGGTTAATGTGACAGCACATCAGAGAAGGTCTTATGTCAGGATGAGCAGCAGTTTTGTATTTTTGTATTTTTTTCCCTAAAGGCAATGGGAAATCACTGAAAATTTTTATAGATGTTTATAGGTGGTTCAGACCCTTTTGAAGATAAATCAGATAGAAATCTGAAATATTGAAAAATGATAAATTATAGATAAGAATACAGCTAGAGGGGCACCTGTGTGGTTTAGTCAGTTAAGCATCAGTGTCTTGATCTCGACTCAGGTCATGATCTCATGGTCGTAGAATCAAAACCCATATCCTACTCCACACTAACAATGCAGAGCCTGCTTGGGATTTCTCTCTCTCTCTCTCTCTCTCTCTCTCTCTCTCTCTCTCTTTCTCTCTCTTTCTCTCTCTTTCTCTCACACACAAACACACACAAAATAAATAAAAAAATTACAGCTAGGAACTTAAGAAATGTTCTAAATCTAGAGTAAAAACTAGACTAGAACAATGAGAGGTATAAGAAGGTGACAGACACCAAGCGTGTGGTAGATATAAAAGTAATTGAACCTGATGACTGGGAGAGAGGTGAAGTTAACCAGATAATTGGAAAGATATTGGAGACATTGATCTAGATGAAAATAAAGGAGACAGCCTTACTTTAAACATTTTCCCAAATCAGCAGCATATCTAAAATACAAATAATTATAGGTTTAGGAGATTGAGATGTATATTCTCTAGGAAAAACAACAACAACATAGGTTTGGGATACATACATATGTGTTAAACCTAAAACAAACAAACAAACAAACAAAACAAGACAATGATAAACACTAAATTATTCAGAGTTGAAGAAGCATAAAATTAGTGAGGGTGTACATAGAAGGCTCCTAAAGTGTTTTGTAATATTCTCTTTCTTAGGCTGTTTCTTAATTTGCATACCATGTATTAAATATGGTAATATATGTGTTTGTGTGTATATAGTTTCTCATAGTTGCAACAAATGGGATGTTTAATATTTACCAAGTTCCCTTGAGACAGCTTTCAAAGATATTACCAATTTGCTTTTATTTTAACATGGCCCCTTAGAACAGATATGTAATTGCCTAGAAGCTCATTTCAAATGAGTTTTGATTGGATATAACCATATCTTTCCTCAGAGAATTATGAGCATTGGGATCCCCTCCTTTTTTGAAGACATACATGATTTTGGGTAAAAGCCTAATTTAGGCCTACCTCCAAGATGCTGCTGTCAGCAAGTCCACCGCATAGGGGAAAGAAGGAAGGAAGGGAGGCATGGAGGGAGGGAGGGAGGAAGAGAGAAAAGAAAGAGAAAAAAAAGAAAAGAGAGAGAGAGAGAAAGAAAAAAATAAATTTCATAAGCAGAGAATTGACAACCATTGTGCTGTATTTATTTATTTTTTTCATTTGGATTTATCTACACCTCAATCAGTTTATGTGGTTACGCATTCCTCTTTCATCTAAGGCCTTTTTTTCTTTGATCATTTTTCTTTTTTCTGAATTATATCCTTTAATATTCCTTTAGTTTAGTGATAACCTAATATATTTTCTGAAAATATATTTATTTAGCTTTTGTTTTTGGAAGATATTTTTTAATCGTGGTAAAATACACATAAAATTTATCATCTTGACTCTTTTTAAGTATATAATTCAGTAGTTTTACGTACATTCACATTGTGAACCAATCATCAGAACTCCTTTCATCTTGTAAAACTGGAATTTATAGCTATTAAACAACAACTCCTGATACCCCCTCCTCCCAACACCAGGTAATTTTACTCCCCAAGTTTCCATCATTCTACTTCCTTTGTGAATTTAACTGCTCTAAATGCCTCTTAGAAGTGGAATCACACAGTATTTGTCTTTTTGTGAAGGGCTTATTTGACACAGCTTGATATTTTTAAGGTGTATCCATATTGTGGCAAGTGTCAGAATTTATTTTAAGGCTGAATAATATTCCATTTTATATATGTATCACAATTTTTATACATTCATCCGTTGATGCACATTTGGGTTATTTGTACCTTTTGGCTACTGTCAGTAATTCTGCTGTGACCATAAGTGTGTATTCAAGACCCTGCTTTCAATTTTGGGGAGTATATACCCAGATGTGGAACTTCTGGATTCTATGGTAATTCTATTTTTAATTTTTTGAGAAACTGCCATGCAGTTTCGCACAGAGGCTGCACCATGTTACATTCCTACCAACGTTATACAGAAAGGTCCCAATGTCTCTACAACCTTGTGAACATTTGGATGTTGTTGTTGTTATGTAGCCATCCTAATGGGTGTGAGGTGGTTTCTGATTGTGATTTTGATTTGCATTTCCCTAATGGTTAGTGATGTTGAACATCATTTCATGTTCTTCTTGGCCATTTATACATCTTCCCTGGACAAATGACTATTCCATTCCTTTACCCATTTTTTAAATAAATATTTTTGTTATTGTTGAGATGTAGCTGTAAAGATAATTTTGTTGAGTACAAATTTCAAGTTATTTTCTCTCAACCCTTTGCTGACAGATATTATTCCAACAACTTTTGCATTTTTTGTTGCTATTGAGAATCTCCATGTTTATCTAACTATCATTCTTTTTTTTGGTGTTGTGTCTTTTCTCTCGAGATGCTTTTAACATTTTTTCTCTGTCTTCATGGCATTGTTTTTATTTAGGCCTCTAGAGTCTGTTTTACTTCCTATGGGATGGTGTATTTTTATCAGCCCAGGGAGGAAAAGAAAACCTCAAATATTGTCTCTGACCATTTTCTCTAACCTAGCCTATTTCCTCCTTTGCAAAATTTGGTTAGATGTGCTAGACTTCATTCTAACCTCCAACTCATTTAATCTTCTTGTTTCTCTGTGTCGGCACTGGATAACTCCTTTAATTTGTCTTGTATCAATTCCTGAATTATATCTAAGCTGGTGATTAATTCACTTAATAAATTGTTTCTTTTTAATATTACTTTAAAAAATATTTATAAGTTATTTTTTGGTTATCATTTATGTCTTCCAAGGGTATTTTTAAAATAAATTATTGACTTATTATTTCAAAGCATATTTTTTTCTTTAAAATATTCCACTCATTTTTCTTTATTTCACACAACAATGTAGAAACAGGTAAGCTCTGGAGTTTTAAACCTATTGTTAAGTTTTCTCTTAATCCTTGCTCTTATGTTTCATTTCTCTGTGTGTGCTTTATTTTTGTGTTCTGATCTATTATGAGAATGAACTCAATCTAGGGAATTCTGAGGGCCTACATTGAGGAATATGTTTTCTTCCACAGAGGGTTTCAATTTGCTTCTGCTGGAGGGAAAGGGAGTCACAATAAACTGGAAATCGATTATATTTGATTTGTCCCCCATCCAACCAGACTAGTCATCTGTTGCCCCAGTATAAACTAATGCTTAAAGTTTTTGTTTATTTCTTTTGTTTTGTTTGGGTTAGGTTTGGTTTTGTTGAGTTTTGTTTTCTGTATTTAGAGAAAGGACAGCAAAAATAAGTTTTGTTTTTATTTTTAAATTATTTTCCTTTTTTTAAAAAAATTAAATATTTAAAAAGACAGAGAGAAAAAAGGGCAGAGAGAGGGTGATACAGAGAATCCCAAGTAGGCTCCACACTTTGAGCACAGAGCCCAGTTCAAGCCCAGGGCTTGAACACAGAAACTGCAAGATCATTACCTGAGCTGAAATCAAGAGTTGGATGTTTAACCAACTGAGCCACCCAGGCTCCCCTCAGTTATTCTCCTTTTTAAGCAAGCAGGGAGATTTATTTTTTTCCTATTCACCTGTATCATTGAGGATGTATACTCTTCTAATATAGCTGGTATTTTTCTCATTTAGCTTTCCTAGTCTTTATGCATTTAAGAACTGATCTGTATTGCACGGAACTAATGATCCGTGAATCTCTGGATTATAACTTGATTTGATTTCTCAACTTTTTGTCCCTATAGCTGCACCAGCCTCTGTGTTCCCATTTGCCTTCCTCTCTGGTTTTAGCTAACATACAAGTCTGTGTTAGCACTTAGAGACTTTCCTATCTGTCTTGTGATCTTGATAAATCATTTAAATGGTATAATTTACCATTTTTCAGAGAATATTATTGCAATAAAGGCTTTTCAAAAAAGGTAAAGGTCCCTCAATATAGAAAATTGAGTCCTCTGAGAAATTTGCTCAGAGGTCTTTGACTTACTTGAAAACAAGAGTTAAGAGTCAAAATAGTATTTTAACATTTTTATCAAGGAAAGAAAACGTTCATTAAACATGGCAGTTTTTATCCCACTCCACCCTTATGGTGAATTTGCCAGGTTTCTCTGAAAAACAAACAGACAAACAAACAAATAAAAAACAGACATGTGTTTAGTAATGGTCAAAAACTACAAAAGTTTTATTTTAGACTTAAAGTTGGTAATTAGAAACTCTAAATGGTGGGTAGAAAAAAGGTAAGGATAAAGAATGATAATTAATATTGGCTGAGTATATATTTGTATATGTACTCCTGAGAATGAACTTGAGGACCTTGTCTGATATTTCTAGCTCAGGTCACATATCCTTAAAATTATAGATTATATATATATATCATGAATTTATTAATCAATTCATTAAAAAATATTTATGTTGAAGCAATGTTGTATACATTTGGGGAGCAGCACTATAAAGATATATTAGCAAGGAATCTACCTGCAAGAAATATATATAAGAGTAGTAATATGTCAGGAAATAACCATCACATTAAGTACAAAGGGATTGACCAGATACAGTCCTGTTGTTAGGTAGATAGAGTCAAATTTTCTGGCTAGGACATAAAATTGATTAGGTTTTTGTGGTTGAAGGGTGATGTTGTCTATCTGCTTACTTACTTTTGTGTGGGATTCAGGTAGAAGGAAATGTAATAAGTTATGGATTCCAGGTAATGCCCTATAGGTTCAAAAGGTCAGGATAAGTCTGGAAATCTGAAAACACATCAGTATGACTGAAGTGTAAGGTAATTTGTTAAAAATAGTGGAAAAACAAAGTTGGGAAGGTAGTTATATTCAGATTATACAGGAAGCCAGGCTAAGGAATTTAGACATCACTTTCTGAGTGGTTGAAAGCTATTGAATATCTTTGGGACAAACAAAGGTCATGATGCAGAACTCTCCAGTCAGAAAAATAACCTGGCAGCAACTAAATCATTGGGTTGGATAAGGAAAAAGAATGGATGCTATTGCAATTTTAAAGACAGAAATAGATTTGAGAGGGCATGAACCATAGAACTGACAAGGACTAAATAGGTATTAATAGCTTACATTTGAATATGCTTTCCAATGTAGGAGTGCAATGTATTCTCTAGACCATATGATTAAGAGTCAATCAGAAATAAATAAAAGGATTTTGAGCAGCAGAAACAGCCAAAAAATAAAAACGAAAACCTTTGGAAAACATGTATTTTAGAGAAAATAAAAACATATTGTGTCATTTTTGCCAATACCAAGCAGTCCAGGGTAAAAAATGCAGAAAATATTAAGTCCTTGGATTGGCAAAATATCCTTCAACCCTGCATTAAACCGAATAAATAACATCATCTAACGTAATATTCCCAGCAATCCTATGTATTATCTGTAATTAGCCTCATTTTCCTGATAAGAATAGAGGCTGAAATTTAAGTGACTTGATTAAAGACAAAAAATAGGCACCCAACCTAGAACATGAAGCCAGGTGTTCTCATTATAGCAAGACTGTCTCTCAGCAACCAATTAAGTCCAGAGGGTGAAGGAGAAGAAGGAATAAATATCCTGGATGAGGCAAAATAAATAAGTATCAGACATGCCATGTTTAGCCTTACAGAGGTGTTGTAGTACTTTTTCTCAAGAAGAGGGATCCAGAGGAGGACAACTAAAAAGAAATTTCTAGTGTTGGATCAAAAAAAAAAATAAAGTTGACATTTGAGATTCACCAACTTACCAGTAAATTCATGATGAAAGGTAACTTGCAGAGGAAAGGTTGTTGATTAGAGGAGAATTAAAACATGGATGATACCTTCTAAGGGAGCTGTGATTAAAAGTTATTTAGAAATAATAAGAGCATTTTGAGCAGAAAGTAGGCTCTGTCGGGTTTGGAAAGACATACACGGACGCTGGAACCTACCAGGACAATACTGACAGTATAACAGACCTAGAACCACCAGGTCTCCATGTCCTATTTTGCTCTTTTAAATTTTGAAATAATTGCCAAATTTTACAAATCTGATGTTGTCACTTTCACATGAAAAATCCAGCGTTGTGGCATCTTTTAACAATGGTAAAAATGGAAGATTTAACAGTGTGGAGGGTTCAGCAACAGCTGCTCTGTGGTTCCAGCGGCGCTTGGGTTGGAACCACTGCTCTGGAGCAGTGCCTGGGAGCAAGTTAGAACTTGCCAAATGCCAGGCCCCTTCCCAGACCTACTGCATCAGAATCTTCCTCCTAACAGTCTCCAGGTGTCTTACAAGTTTGAGTAACACTAGTCTAAAGAGCTTTGGACATTCAGTATGCTTGAAAATAACAGAACTGTGTAAAATAAAGACAAAACCAGATTAGAGGATTCAAGTGCCACAGATTGGGGACTAAATGGGCCTACTTTATATGTTAATATGTTAAAAAGATTTTCTAGTAAATACCTGAAAAAGCTTTTATAGGATCCATCATTTTTAACACTTGATTTTAATTTGTTTCTAATTAAAGTATACAATTGTATTTAAGCCTAAATTCCATCCTTTTTTTAAAGATGCCTAATTAAATAATCAAGGAATAACAACCCAAATATTCATATTGGCAGCAATGAATTAATCGAAACTTAATTAGATGTTAGTAATTTCTGTAGAATCCACGTTGGAGGAATATTAAAAGGATTTTGTTTCTTTGCTCATATCTCAGTCCATTTCTGTTAATTATCTATTTTGCAAGATGTTCAACTCTGGTGATCTTGTTTTAGGAAAGTTGAATTGTTTTATTTCATTTCAGGAACAAATTGGCACTTTCAAACATAAAATAGCCCATTTGTTGACGGCCCACAAGTACTTTCTCCTGACTAGAAAGATGTGCTACCAACTGAAAAAGCTGTTACTCTAATTTGAATTTTGGTCACCTTGGACCATAAGACCGCTGCCTGTGTCTGCTCCTAAGTATTTACTAGTGAATCACTGAGTGTTAGTGTAATTTCAATGCTAATTGTTGCTTCAGGTTTTCAAATGGCTCAGCAGTAAGACATTAATGATTATTCATGCCTTAAGAAGGGCTGATAAGGGAATGAGATTACAATCTTGTACAATTTTAGCTAACAAATTAAATTGTAAATTAAATTTTCCTGAGACAGAAAATAACTTACTTTGGAAAGTCAAAAAGAATGAGAAACTTCATTCACTTTTAATTTTCTCTTTCCTGTTTTACAGATATTCAGAGTATCAGAGGGTTAGCAGTGGATTGGGTCTCACGGAATTTATATTGGGTTAGCTCTGAATTTGATGAAACACAAATTAATGTGGCACGACTAGATGGCTCTTTGAAAACCTCAATTATCCATGGAATCGATAAGCCACAGTGTCTTGCAGCTCACCCAGTCAGGGGGTAAAGTATGATTATTTTTTGTAAAGTTTTTCAAAAGTTTCACACATTTTTACCTTGATTTCATATAAAAACTGTATTTAATTCAGAGGAATTATTAGCCATACGGTAAAAAAAGTGAATATGAAAATTGTAAAAGAGATCCCTGCTTAGAGATTTCTGGTATCTGCATAAAATCAGGTTTTTATATATTATTATAACATTTTATTAATTTATGTTTCTAAGGAGTAACAGTTCAGAATAAAAAAAGAAAAAAAGGTACAAGGAAAAGTCATTGATTTCATTTCAAATACCAGTTATTAGTAACATATTTACTGCATGCTGATGTTACAGTAACTGCTAAGTAGCTCAAATTCTCCCACCTTCTGGCTAATCATCATGTACACATGGAGAGAGCTTGTGTAGGGCTAAAATACTTTCTCCCCAGTGCTTTCAATGGGAATGGCTGAAGTGACTTTGTTTTCTTCTTTGGTATCTGGTTTCTCTAAACCAAGAAGATTCAATCTTAATGAATTACTTTACATAGAAATGATTTACTATAGTCATAGATATTTCAGTTGTGAATGTAGGAGGAAACAGGAAGTGAGAAGATTGTCCTTCAATGACAGGAAAAAGCAGGAGTGATGCTTTCTTCTGAGGCAGACCTGTGTGTTACTGTCGGCAAGTGTCTCACCAATTTGCCAAAAAGAATTCATCCTGACCCAAGAATTTACGTTGATACTAACTTTCTTCTTCAGTGTAAGTTTTTAGTCAACAAGTAGGCCTACATCTAATATTTTTAATCCATATCTCTTAAATTAAGGAAACTCTACTGGACAGATGGAAACACAATTAACATGGCAAACATGGATGGCAGTAATAGCAAGATTCTCTTTCAAAATCAAAAGGAACCAGTTGGTAAGTTTGTTTGCTTTTTTCTTTTTGAATAGTCACTGCAGTGTTTAATATGACAAACCTGTACTTGTATAATATATCTCTGTTCTAGAGCCTGAAAGGAAATATTACAGATTAATAATATAAATTCAAGAATTTATCACTCTCATTGAATCCATTGGGTCTAGGTGGGTGAAGGAGGAAGCACTCTTTTTTTCTAGATAAGAAGATAACGTCCTTTGATATGAGAATTTTTATAGTATCTTAAGTACTGAAGTCACTTGAAGCTTGATGTAATTACTTAATCTCATATTTTCAGTGGTGAATATCTGATACATTGCTGCAGTGGCAATATAATGAACCAAGGCTTCCCTGATCGTCATTGTGTTGTTATTAGTAGTTATAATTATATAAGTATTTAGTGTTTAGTTTTCAGCAGTTTTTTATTCACTATGGAGTAGATTGGCTTGGTTTGTTATTCTACCTTTGCTAACCATTTAAATCATTAGATAAAACTCGATGGTGCTGAAAGAAAACTCTGATGCCTATCCGTAAAACATCTCTAAAAAATTTAACTATGAAGATTGTTTTAGAAGTTAATATGTTACATATGTATGCATAGATAGATTTACATTGTAATGTATATAGTTTTCAAATCCTAATCATACTTTCCTCCTATTTTCCTATATTTCCTCTTAATTTTAAGAGGCAAGGCTTATCACACTGCCTATTTGTCATCTCAAGTATCTTTTTAAAAAAGTCCAGTAATGAACCTGGATTTTGAGATCACATTAAATGAGAGTGATAGAATGTACAAAAGAAAGCCATAATTGCCTTGAATTGAACATAGTGTATTTTTAATTCTGGGGGGAAAGTCAATTCACTATGAAGCTTTTCAGCATTTTTTCTTAGTTTTAGAAATGTGGTAGTATCCTTATTTGAAGGAGCTCATTTTACTACTGGTGATTCGGTAAAGGTGCAGTGTCACCAAGATTTACAATAAATAATTCTTTTCATGTAGTCTATAGATGAAACCTCTGATAGAAAATGATAATATTAACAACTCTTTTCTTTGGACTGGCTGTTCTAAGATTTGATACACAATTGAAATTCAAGTTAGTGTTAGAAATTAAAGGCAAATTGAAATGCTAATACTTCTGTGTGGAAAATGATAGGACAAAAGAAACATGGGCCTCTACAAGATTAGGACCCATACAAAAGACTTAATTTGGACTCAAGCAATTCAGTTGGTGCTTATCTAGAATGGTGCAGAATATTTAATATGGAAAAGTGAGTATGATGAAAATAGTATGAGCAAATAAAATCCTTACATTGTAATGCGGTAGCCCCAGGTTACACCAAAATGTTAATTTATATGCTTGTTTCGATAATGGGAAAACCTTATCTTCTTTAATGCTAAATATCCATTCCCCTACTCAAAATAAATTTTTAAAAAACCCTCCCAGCTTACATAAAGGTTATAAAGAAAAATAGTGTTACTGTTTACACTTGTTGTATTTGAAAATCACCTTAAATTAATTCAAAATGATACTTTTAAATTTTAATTTGCCCAAGATACACCAGTTTGACCAAAATAACCCAGAACCTCATTGTGAACGCTGCCGTAAATCGGCATTAATGAGTATGGCTTGCAAGTCCGACATTCATTCAATAAGCAGATTTTTATTGAGTATCAGATTTTGTATTAGGACTATTGATAAAAATTTGATACCCTCCTTTTCCTTAAGGGGGACAAGAACCTAAATCACTTTAGATTCCATTAAGTAAATTTAACTCAGTGACCTTCAGCAAATTGTTAGCTTGGTGGTACTTGCTTTCCTCATCTGTAAAATCAAGACAAAATGTCGATTTTATAAAGTTCCCATGAGGACTGAATGAGGAAAATTTATTAAGAGAACATCTGGCCTTTAATACTAGAACCTATCAGGAGTAATAATACAAGGTATGTTGGATCCAATAGAAGAATTTGAATTATTTGATTGCAATATTGAGAGTATAAATGAGTTCAGTAAAGAATAAATATGCAATAGAATCCATTGAAATATTGCAGAGGATTATAGGTAGCAAATAGGCCTCTGAGATGAGCAAATTTTTATGCAAATGTGAGGAATGTACTCCATATTGTTTTGTTTTACTGCTAATGCTAAGAGGTAAACAAGTGGAAGTAGCTGGATTATACTCTCAGATCTTCCCAAAATAATCCCTGGGGCAAAAAGACAACTGGGCCCTCATCTTCCTCTAGTTCTTTAAATATATTTTTAATTTTTAATTTTTTAACTTGATTTATTTATTTTGAGACAGACAGAGAGAGAGGCGGGGAGAAATAGAGAGGGCAAGAGAGAGAATCCAAGCAGGCTCAACACTCAGAACAGAGTCTAATGTGGGGCTCAAACTCATGAACCCTGAGACCATGACCTGCACCAAAATCAAGGGTGGGCTACTTAACAGACTGAGACACCCAGGCACCCGTTCCTCTTGTACGTCTTGATGTTGTTTACAAAAAGGGTTACTTACAACTTCCTTCTGTAATTTTCTACTTTAGCAAACTAACATGTTAACCAGGTCTCTGCCGTTCTTAATAAGAGACTGTGTTGTCCATTCATAAATGTAACAAATCATTTCCCTTTTTTACGTTCCTGAAATCTGAATGGCAAATGGGCTGGCAAATACTCAGCCCAACATATTCTACTACACTGCTGCCCACAGATACCTTTTTTTTTTTTTTTTTTTTTGATGTACAGAGGAAGAAAGTGAGCAGGTGAAATTCTACCCTGCCTCTATTCTCCCTTGATTCCCTGCTGCAATGGGGAATATTTCTATCTTCGTAGGTCATTAACCATCAGTTAACACTTGCCATCTTTAACTACCACTTCAAATTAAGTGAATTAAATTGTTCAAGGTGTAAGGTACAAGAGGAAGAATGAATTTAAGGCGCTTGGAAACTAGGGACAACTTGTAGTAATTTTCACATTCACATGAAACATTCCTTTTACTGCTTGAGGGATAATATGGTTTTGAAAAAATGTTGTTTTAGGATCATACCAAACACAGATTTGAATCTCTGCTTTGATACTTATTAACTCCGTGACTTTAAACATGCTTCTTTCCTTTTTGAAGGCTCAGTTTTATTACCTGTAAGATAGAGATAACAGTGTCTATCTTTTTGAGCTATTTTTAGAGTTAAAGGCTCATATGCAATATCTTATGTTCCACAAACCACACACTTATATACTCTAAAGAATATATGCTCAAAGAAACACGTACAAGGATATTTAATGCATCATTGTTTATAACTCTAAAAAATTTGAAAAGGCTTTAAATCTTCATCAGAAGAGGAATAGTAAATAAATGCAGCATATTTATGTGCTGAAATACTGTATACAAATACGAATATGTTTTTGTATATATCCAAAAAGATGTAATAGATCTCAGAAGCATTGAGTGAGAGAAGTAATTAGCAGAATGATACTTATGGTATGAAATCATTCATAGAAGTTCAAAATGAAACATACAACATTAATGGATATTGCTCCTGGTTGAATATGTTTATAAAAGTATGGAAAACGTAAACTGGAGATAATCCACACCAATTTTATAATAGCAGTTCTCTTTAGGAAGGAACAATAATGACATTCAAAGGGAACTTTCGTCTTTTTCAAAAGATACTTTACTGTGTTAATAGAATTTATTTCATATTTCATACAAAGATTCAAATTAAATACAGTAAAATGTTAATAGTGTCCAGTTATGGGGGCACCTGGGTGGCTCAGTTGGTTGAGCATCTGACTCTTGGTTTTGGCTCAGGTCATGATCTCGTGGTTCATGAGTTCAACCCCACCTCAGGCTCTGTGCTGATGGTTTAGAGCCTACTTGGGATTCTCTCTCGCTCTTCCTCTCTTTCTGCCCCTCAAAATAAATAAATAAACTTAAAAAAATAATGTCCAGTTCTAGGTAGTACATATATGATTGTTTATTAATTTTTCTCTCTTCTGTGTTAAATGCTAGCTCTTCAAAATATCACCAAAAAAACCCATTGTGTAGACAAAGCTGAGTTTCTTACTTCACACACTGAGGGAGAACATTAAGTCATCAATGTCTTAGCAGTGTCTGAGACAGGGAAAAGCAGCACTGAAATAGTAATTGAGATTGTGAAGTCTGGTTTAAGGCAGGTGTCAAATGAAGCTTGATTAGGATCATTGAGTAAAGATCATTATATAATTTTGGATTGATAGATACGGAAAGAAGAATTTGAGGGGAGATGGGTTAGAGACCAATGTATACAGTGTCATTTGTTGCTTTTTTGCTGGAGTTGATGAGCTGTCCAGGAAGTTCCTGAAATTTGCAGTTATATTGTTTTCAACTATTACCTTACTGGACAAGAGTTTATTAGAACAGTAAGTTATAACATTAAAGACAGTGGATAGTATGGGCCTCTGGGTGTCTCAGTCAGTTAAGCGTCCGACCTCAGCTCCGGTCATAATCTCACAGTTCATGAGTTCCAGCCCCACTTCAGGCTCTGTGCTGACAGCTCAGAGCCTGGAGCCTGCTTTGGATTCTGTGTCTCCCTCTCTCTCTGCCCCACCCCTGTTTGCACTCTGTCTCTCAAAAATAAGTAAATGTTAAAACAAATTTTTTTTAAAAAGACAGTGGATTGGGGCGCCTGGGTGGCTCAGTCGGTTAAGCGTCCAACTTCGGCTCAGGTCATGATCTCACGGTCCGTGAGTTCGAGCCCCGCGTTGGGCTCTGTGCTGACCGCTCAGAGCCTGGAGCCTGTTTCAGATTCTGTGTCTCCCTCTCTCTCTGCCCCTCCCCTATTCATGTTCTGTCTCTCTCTGTCTCAAAAATAAATAAACGTTTAAAAAAAATAATAAAAAAAAAGACAGTGGATAGTAAAGCCATGTTAATGTAGACAATAGCTGTGTTTTAGGTTTTCTCATGTATAAAATTAAGACTTTGTCTCATATGTCCTTTATGGCCTTTCTTCTTACTCATGTAAATATATTAAAAGCATCCTTTGTGGGGCGCCTGGGTGGCTCAGTCGGTTGGGTATCCGACTTCGGCTCAGGTTGTGATCTCACAGCTCATGGGTTTGAGCCCCGCGTCGGGCTCTGTGCTGACAGTTCAGAGCCTGGAGCCTGCTTTGGATTCTCTGTCTCCCTCTCTCTTTGCCCCTCCCCTGCTCACACTCTGTGTTTGTCTCTCTCTCAAAAATAAATAAACAGTAAAAAATTTTTTAAATAAATAAAAGTATCCTTTGTAAAGAATTGTGTACACTAATATATTCTTCACTAGCTAATTCTGAAAAATTATCTACAATGGGAGATAGGAGACAGTTGTATATCTGTCAGTGTTTCATGAAAGGGAACAGAACCAATAGTGTTAATGGATTGATAGATGAGAGAGAGAGAGAGAGAGAGAGAGAGAGAGAGAGAGAGATGATAGACAAACATAGATATATAAAGAGATTTATTACAAAGATTTGTCTACTGAGGTTGTGGGGGCTAGCTGAGCAAAGCTGAAATCCTAGGGCAAGATGGAAAGTCTCAGGCAGCAGCTTAAACTTTAGACCTTTGCCAGAAAGTCATCTTCTTTTTCAGAGGAACCTCAGTTCTAACGTTAAGGCCTTTCACTAATTGCTTTAAACCCACCTAGATTTTTTAGGATAATATCCTTAACTTAAAGTCAACTGATTGCATGTAGTAACCACATCTACAAAATGCTTTTACAGAAAAAATCTAGATTAGTGTTTAATTCTGTAACTGGGGATGTTAGCCTAGCCAGGTTGACACATTAAACTAACATCACAATTTTGAAACACAAACTTTCTTATATTTTATCCACTGATCTATATGCCCGCAAATATAACAATTGCGTATGTTGATCCAAACATAGATTTCTGTAAATATTTATCTACAATTTAGTAAAAGCTCTCTTAAGCAGAATCGTAAGTGAACAAAAGTTAGCTGGCATTAAATAGCCATGCTTTCTGAATGGAGACTGGGCAAATGACTTTATTATACTGAATTTAATGTGTTCAATATAGATTATTATGTGGCACCTCGTGGCCTATTCGGTGAAGCATCCAACACTGGATATCAACTCAGGTCTCGATCTCTGGGTTGTGAGTTCAATCCTCATGTTAGGCTCCATGCTGGGTGTGGAGCCCACTAAAAAAAAAAATATATATATTATATGAAGTATGATAACATGTCCTTTTTGAACCTAGGAAGAGAAAAAGAAACATGCTTGAGAATGTTTCAAAAATACCCACATATAAATTAGAAAGAAAGAAAGAAAGAAAAAGAAAGAAGATAAAAGAAAATGAAAGAAAAACAAATATTTCTACAATAACCTGTCTTTTTAAAATCCTAATTCATATACTAATTGGCTAATTATAATTTGTTATGCTAAGCACTGTGGATGACACAAAAATAACTCTTTATGTAATAGTTGCTTTGTAACAATGATATACTTATTAATGAGAAAGAGGGTCAGGAACATGGGGTAAGGGTTCATATGCTGGTCTGTATGTATGTGGGCATCTTGAAGAAAAAGGAAAAGAAAGTGTTCTCCCAGGTGCCAGTTACTGGGAAACAAGGCAAGCAAGGGTGATACCAATCTTTTCCTCATGGAGTTTACTATCTAAAAGGAATTACAGTATGACTAAAAGTTATCCACTCCAGCCATATTTTCCTTCTCTGCTTCTCTCAACTTGTCAAGCTCTTTCCCCCAACAGTATATTTTAACAATGTATTCCTTTGCCCAGAAATGTCTCCCATCTCAGTTGTCTGCCTATCTGTCAGACTTCAACTTAAAGATTATTTCCTCAAAGAGGTGTTCTCTCCTTTGACAAAGCCAAAGTCTCTTAAAATAGACACTTTTAGCACCATTATTTCATCAGTCTTGTCATTATTTTAGATTTCCATTTGTTTGTTGAATATTTGATTACTGCTTACCAACTAGAAAGGAAACTATAAAATTAGTGAAAATATTTGCTCTTTTTTTTAGCAGTGTGTCTGCAACTCATAACTCAATGCTGGCACATTGTAAGTATATCTTCAAAAAATATTTGTTGAATGAAGTGACCACTATTTCCCATCCAACAGCAACAGGCTCTTACATGATTAAGTAAATCCAAGATTTATTTGTGTATCTTCGTTGAATAAAATTACTTTGTGAAAAAGTGTATATTTGGTGACCTGGATATCAATCATGTTGCATTGCATTCAATTATCTGAAGAATAGCAAACATTTATATTTATGCCATAATTTTCTCAAAGTTTGGAGTGCAAAAATTATGTTAGTGGAGTTGCTTATAAATCAATGCATGGTTAGCTAAAAAGGAAAAATTGGAACTCTTTGGTTTCTAAATTGGCTTTCCCATACGTTCCTTTTATTCTTTCTCCTCTCTCTCCTGTCTAACCCTGTAACCATTTGGCTCTCCTTAGCACCTCAGAGCTTTCTCATAGAAAGAAAGAATAGGACAAAAAAGGCTTGGTCGAGTTATCTACATATCGACAAATCCTCTTAGTACTGGGTATAAAAGTAAAATTAATTCTTTTTCAATAATACCTTATTCATTCTGACCATGTCATTGTAATTTTTGATCTATCCCAATAGGCTAGAGAAACTGTTATCTGTAAATTAACTATAAAAAATATCCTCTAAAGTCCTGTCTTTAGAGCAGGAAAACCCTGTCTTTATTCAGTCATGTCAAATTCTTTATTTGTGAGGGGTTGGGCCAGTTAAGATGATGCTGTTTTCAAGGAGTATTAGAGGTGCTTATTAAAATAGGTTAAAAATTAGAAAAAAATAAATAAGATAGGTTAAAATTATATTGCATAATAACTGTTTTTTTTTAATTAGTGTTTTTCCTGAGTGCTTGAAACATTGTCTTAAAATATATTCAATAACATATTGTTAACTACTTGACACAGAATCTGAAGCATTTCAGATTGTTGTGTTTTCTTTTTTAAAAATTATTATTTTTGCTGTATTTATTTATTTTTTCTCTCTCTGGAGAGTTTATTTATTTATTTTTAATGTTTATTTACAGGGGGGTAGGGGCAGAGAGAGAAGGACAGAGAATCCCAAGCATGATTGGGACTGTCAGCGCAGAGCCTGATGCAGAACTGATTCCATGTACCGTGAGATCATGACCTAAGCCAAAATCAAGAGTCAGAACCTTAACTGACTGAGCCCAACCAGGCACCCCTTCTGTGCACAGTTTAGAGCTGTGATGAAAATAAGTGCATAATTTTTTGCGTTTTTTTTGTTTTGTATATAGATTTTAATTGCTGTTTACTGAAGCATTGTAGTTGGTACACAGGGTGCAAGAGGATCTGCCTGGCTCCAGGAGTCCCAAACAGACCAGGCTTGATCACTCAGCACTGACAAAATCCAAAGGCAGAGAAAAGAGTGATGGTGAAATAAGATAGGAATTTATTTCGGAGACATTAACACCAGGAAGGCAGTGGACTAGTATCTCAAAGACTGCCCCCAAAGTGCTGAAAATACTTACAGAGTTATTTCAGGAAAGTATGGGTGGGGCAAAGGTGGGGGGATAGGAGCAGGTAGGAAGTGAAAGTCAAATTGATCAGCATCTTGGAGTCACTCTTCAGCAGGCTTTGCTGGCTCAGGATAGTCCTTATTGCTTGAGGGGGTAGTTTTGGTTCCCATCAGGGAATGCTTTACCCTCATGGTCTTCCACATGAGCCAAGGAACAAAGTGGAAAGTAGAAAGTTTGAGGTAAAAATGGAGGCATCTAAATCCCTCTGTCAGCATCAAGGTTATATCTCATAAGGAAACACTGGTATAGAAGAATCTTTGGAATACTCCCAAGAATTCATGCCAACATAATCCCACTTTATAAGATTCTCTTAGAACCATTGCCCTGAGATGAATTCAAAAATGGAATTTTCCAGTGCCATGAGTGGACACATGAGTAAATGTAAAAAATAAATACAAACCTATGTTTCTTGGTGTACTTGATTGCCATACCCATGAAATACATATACTTAGGGATATTTATTACTTTGTTGTTTACTTATTGAACTTCACTGCTATCTTGCACTTCAGGAAATTATTTTAATCATTTTTTCATGACAAGTCTGTCTGGGCAATCTCTGGCTTAAATTCCTGCCCACTGCCTTCTCTAAACCATTTCCATGCAGAAAATTAGGTGATTAGGAAACAAGGAGCTACTGTTTAGTTGATTTTCTCCTGAGGCATATGGATTATCAAATTATAAATTATTTTTCCCAGAACGTAAGGAGAAAACACAACATTCTGTGTGGTGTGGCTGGGAAGTATCAACTCAAAACAATAATTATCTGTCATCCTTTATGGAACCTGTATTTTCAGGAAGCCATACCTTTGTGTTTGCATGTACTTAGCCTAGAATGTGTGATAGAGTAGAACCATTATCACTTTGGCGACAAAAATAACATAATTACAGTGACTACTTTTTAAGCACTTTGAATATGTCAAGCACTTATAAAATGTTTTGCATTAATCATCTCATGGTAATCATTTCTGGAAGGGTTTCTTATCCTCCTTTTACAGATTCAGAAAGTGAGGATTGTTGAAAGAAGTCAGTTGCCTGTGATGGATAGTAGAGTGGGATTCAAATCCAAGTTTATCTGCTTTGAAAGCCGTATTAAATCTTAACCATTATGCTTTGCCCAGAGAGGCTGATTTCATATAGTAATTACCTGACCTCAAGCTAAGATCAGGGAATAAAACTGGTACTCTTTCAAGCATGGCAAGTAGGGGAAAAAAATTCAGAACTTGGGTACTCCTGAGAAACGTGGGCCCAATTAGGACGCAGCAGTCAGGTTTTCTAAGCAGCCTGGAAACTCATGAAGCAATTTCACCTCTGTGTGAATTGTACCTTGCAATTAATTATTTCTGAATCTTTAAATGCTACTTTTACACAGCAACATTACTGATATACTAGGATTTCTAATTTGTGAAATTGTTTTTATGTTGTAATTCACTGGATTTCCCTTGCTTGTTGGTGGTTAAATCCATGTGTGTGACATACTTGAAATAGAAGTATGTCATAATCTTATCAAAACACCCAATTTGGCATTTCAGGACTGTGTATCACTGAAGACTAAGCAATTGCAGCCTTCAGGCAGTTTGGACTGAATAACTTTGTTTCTGTTAAATACAAATCAACATTCCAGTTATCCATTGTTGAACTAAATATTCTCAATTAAGATTTATTGCTCTGTCTTGGATACATTAAGTGCTTAGAGCAGTTTGCATAACAAAAGATTTTAATTTACTACTTAAAGCCATTTCCATGTTTAAAATGTTTACATATTATGAATTTTATCCCTTAAGCCTCATATAAAGCAACTTGGCTTGTCAATCAGCATTATTCTTCATGGCTTATTCGAATCTAGTGTACTGTATATTTTATCTTCTTGATATTTTCTCTTCATTTTCAATGTAATCTCAACCAAAAGTCACTTGTTTACTCAACCCTGAAGTACACCTTTTTGAAACCTATTTTTTTATTATTATTTAATCATTCCAACCTATATGCTGTATAACGTGAATTTTGAAGTATATTCATGGGTAACATTTACAAGCACTTTTTATCACATCAAAAGAATTCAGGGGACCTCACTTTTTAAAAATAAAGTTAAAACAAATTTATGTCGGTGGGTGGCTCAGTCAACCGGTTAAGTGTTCGACTTTGGCTCAGGCCATGTTCTCGTGGTCCATGAGTTCAAGCCCTGCGTCTGGCTCTGTGCTGACAGCTCAGAGCCTGGAGCCTGCTTCGGATTCTGTGTCTTCCTCTCTCTCTGCCTCTCCCCTGCTCATGCTCTGTCTCTGTCTCTGTCTCTCTGTCTTTCTCTCTCTCTCTCTCTCTCTCTCTCAAAAATAAACATTAAAAAAAAAAAACAAAACTTTGGTATATATTTCCTTGCTTGATATAATGCAGTTATGTTTTTTAAATATATTTATACTCGGCACACTCACTTTTATTATGTATGAAGCATGATCAATATTATCTCACAAAATAGCTTACAAAAAAAGGACAGAGAAACTAACAAATGGATATTAAAATTACACATTAATATACAGACAAATAATTTAAATTTACATTTTTTTCACCTGATCATTTTCTTACTCATTCTTTCAAATGATATTAAGTATAAAAAAAAAGGTTGTTATAAAAGGTTATGAAGGATATAGTAGGTGCCAGACCTGAAAATAAAACCTGGTGTACATTATCAATAACGTCATAGTCCAGTGAAGTAAAAAGACAGAAATAATTACAAACCATTTGATGCAGTGTCATTCCTGGGTACTATTTCCAGACACCATAAAGGTAAGTAGACATTGTAAAAATAGAGGGAACAGCTAATTTTGTGTGAGGAAGAAAAATAGAGAATAGTACCCAAATTAGTAATGTTTAAAATTTCAACTGATCTTGAAGAAAAAATATAGTTCCGTTTTTAAGAAAGTGACAAAGGAGAAGAAACTGATCTCATTCTTAGTAGAAAGGAAAAATAAACAAAAAATGTACGAACATGTGAAGTGTCTAAAAAACTTTGAATTTTTCTGCGTGTCTACAGAAAAAAATCTAATGCAAGGGAATGTTTGGGATTATATTGACAGGAACTGTAATTTTAAGATGTTCAAATGGCACAATCCAGTGCTTTTAAAAATATTTTGTTCTATTTTACCTATCAAGCTATAAAATATAGTTTTGGTGCATTATAAAACTATAGGTATTAAAGCTTTTAAAATGTTTTTTTAGAGCAAAACACTTCTCAGGAAATAGGCTGTCACTGCGCCTGATTTTGCTTCCACTTTTGCACATGTTTTTTTCACAAGGCACATACTTTTTGCTGATCATCAAAAGTTTGAAATACAGGATAAATTGTCCAAGGTAAAATGACTAATGTGACAGAGGATGGGGGAGATGCTGAAATCTTAGCTCTATGCGATAAGCAATAAAAAAGTAATTAATGTAGTTCTGTAACTCTATTTGTTGTCAGTGACTTCTTAAAGCAGAGTGGATGGAGAGCGATGATTTCAAGAAAGAATTTAGATCCAGTTAAGATACTGGCAGTATAGACATGTGCAATAGAGGAAAAAACAAACTTTTTTCTTACCTCTCGCTGGCTAGGGACCTGGAAATTAGATTGACACAATGACAAACTACCCAGAGAAAAACAGTTTATTAAACAGAGTAGCACACATGCAGGCAGGAAACCTCACTGATCAGGAACTCAAAGGACTGGTTAGAAGTTGGGCTTATATAGCATATTAACAAACAACAGCAAATTTGTAGAATAATATCAAAACAAAGGAAAAGGGATTTAGACTTGCAAGGGAGGCAAACTGTGGGAAGGTAACTACCTGAAGGACACTAATGGAAGATAAAGATTGTTTTAGTAAGGCTTGTTTTCTAGATTCCTCTCCATGCCATCCCTGGGCTGTTCAGAGTCTAGACTAGTCTCTGGTGATTAAGAGGCTAAGACTTCTTTTAGCAAAAAATTAGGGCAAAGAGCTTTTATTTTTTTGTCTTCTGTTTCTCAGTTCTTCAAGTCAAAGTAATTCTTAAGCCAAAGTGGCTTGTTTTGGAGTGGCATATTTCGATCCCTTACATACTCAACTTTTTGTTGAATAATATTGAAAAAATATTGAACGTTTGTTGAAACATGCTTTTTTTAATTAAAAAAATTACATTGAGATAATTTTAGATTCCCATGAAGTTATAAAAAACAATACAGAGAGTTTCCACATATTCTTTATCTAATTTTCCCCCATTGGAACATAATGTAAAACCACAATAAAATATTACCACTTCATTAACTAACCTTAATGAAGTCCATTAATATTCAGATTTCATGTTTTATTTGTATTTGTGTGTTTAATTTTAGATTGAATTGTATCACACATGTAGGTTTCTATATCCAACACCACCTTCAAGGTACTGAATAAAATGAATCAGATTCTGTGGATAAGTGGGGAAAAAAAGAATTAAAAAAATGCCGAAAAATTCCAACACCACAATGATCCTACCTACTGCCCTTTTATAACCACACCTACTCTCTCCTGCCTACCACCCCCTTTCCCTTTTCTCCATACACCATCTAAAATGTTCCATTTCTAAAATGTTCTGTTTTTAACATGTTATAGGAATTCAATCATACAGTATATAACCTATTGGATTGGCTGTTTTCCACTCAGCATTTTTCCCTGGAGAGTCATTGAAATTTCATGTATCAATACTTTTCTTCATCTTATTGCTGAGTGGTATGCCACGGTGTATAAATACCACGGTTGACTTAAGCATTCTCCTATTAAAGGAGATGCGATGATTCAAATTTTGACTACTGCAAATAAAGCTGCTACAAACATTCATGTGTAAGTTTTTGTATGAACACAAGTTTTTATTTCTCTGGAATAAATTCCCAGGAGTGAAATTGCTGGGTCCTACGGAAATAGTATGTTTAGTTTTATAAGAAACTGCTCAGCTGTTTTCCAGAGAGACTGTACTGTTTTTCATTCCTCCTATAATGTATTAGTTATCCAGTTTTTCTCTGTATCCTTGTCAGCATTTAGTGTTGTCACTATTTTTATTTTAGCCATTCTTACAGATGTGTACTGCTTTATCATTGTCATTTTAATTTGCATTTTCTTTTGATGTTGAACATCTTTTTCATGTGCTTACTTGCCATTTGTATATCTTCTAATGTGAGATGTCTGTTCACTTCCTGTACTCATTTGTTTATTGGGTTTTTTTTTTTTTTTTTGAGTTTTGACTGCATTTTTGTTGCCACTAGCCTTTTGTTCATTTGTTGTGTGTTTTCAGTGGTCAGTTTCTACAACTATCACAATTCCAGACACAGAAGGATTTGTGTTCTATTATCTGATATGTGTATTGCAAATATTTTCTCCCAGACGGAAGCATGTCTTAATTTGTCTTCACAGACCAACTAGAACAACAGTTTCTAACTTTGATAGACCTGCATAATTGAGGGAATGCTGTAATTACGAATGAAGTGTACAGTCTAAGTATTTCTCACACTAAACCGTCTCAAAACTATCAGTTGTGGGGATTACCAAAGAAATGGTTGCAAATTTTAGAGTAAGACTTTAGCTTGAAAAGGAGATACGAAAACTTGTAGTACTAATAAATAGCTAGCATTTATTTAGTGCTTTCTATGTGCTAGACACTATATTATTATCGTTATTATTACATCTTCACAGTGGTGTAGTGAGGGTGTAGCCAGGTGAAGGCTGACTAGTCTTTTCTCAGACGAACTCAGAGATGAATAGACAAGGTGATTGAAAGGTGGTACCTTATATTTATATTTACTTTAGAGAGAAGCAGGGATGGAGCACAAAGAATGCTTGGGTTTCCTCAGTATATTTATTCTAGCATTTACAAAATCTAAGCATTCTTAAGAGGGATAAAGTATTTTTTGAGATAGGCTAATAGTGAATAGGCAATTAACCCCATTCCACTTCCCCATGGAACAACTATGCTCCTCTGGAGCTAAAAATTCAATGTTTTAGAAATAGTTTTGCCCCCCAGAAAAATCATGCCACTTCTGGTTAACTCTGAAAGGATTTCCATTTTGGAGTATCCAGAATATTATAATTCTTCTACAGGTATAATAAGGATATAATTTTATGATTTTTTTTTCATTTGTTGTATATTTTCAATATTACAACTACCACAGTCCTAGATGCAGAAGGAGTGTGTGTTCTATTGTCTGAAAGTAATGCTACAGGAGAATATTTAGATGATTTCAATGTTATTTTTATACATGTCTAGAGTATTTAAAGTTAATCATCTGTGTTTTAATATCTATAGTATGTGTTCTTCCCCATGTATATCTTTAATGTTCTTCTGTCCCCAAAGATCTCCTCATAATACACTTTCCAGCAGTATTTTAAAGGCCTCATTAAACTTATTAAGTATTCAATTTTGAAGGTTTTTAAAAACAGGCATTTTTTTTAACTTAGAGGAAAGGGAGAGAGAGAATCCCAAGCAGGCTCCATATTGTCAGCAAAGAGCCCAATGTGGGGATGAATCTCACTAACCATAAGATCATGACCTGAGGTGAAGTCAGAAGTCATATGGTTAACCAACTGAGCCACCCAGGCACCCCCACAATAGGCAATTTTTAAAAGGAACTTCTTAATCCTAAAATCAACTGAAGAGATTTTTAAAAAAATACTGATTTCTGGGACCAACTCAAACCAATTAAAATTTGTGGGAGTGAGGCCTAGGTATCGGTATTTTTAACAGTTTTCCGGATAATTGTAATGCATAACCAGGGGCTGAAAATTTTGAAATGAAATTTAGTAAGTGTCGGAAAAATATTAGAAAATTGCCATCTCTAGAAAGCCTTAATTTTAAAAATTCCTTATTCTACATATTTGCATTTTTGTTTTAATTCCATATTGCATAGTACATTGACTTAATTTGAGTCATTTAAAAAAGAAATGAGACATGTAAAGTGAACTTTCCAGTTTTAATTGTAACAAAACTGAAAACTTAATGAACTTAATGTTTTTAATAATTATGGAAAATAATTAGGTGATATTTTTCTAAAAATATGTAGTTGTTTCTTATATCAACATATTTCTATTGGAAATGTATTTTGGCAAATTATATTATCCCAATTAAAAAATAAGCTGGGCTATTTTAGTCAAAATGTTGAAATAATACCGTAAGGGAAATCTTTGGCTTCAAATAGGGCGAGAATGAAAGCATATGAATTAACCCTGCATTTTTACAATAATAGGAAAGATAGATAAAAAAGGTAGATTCTTTTTTTCATAAAGGTTTTTCAGTTTAAATGATGACTTTTCTTCCTTTGACATACCTTATTACTATTGAATCTAGGTTTCCTCTTTTGATTACCAAATCCAGGTGATTTTAAAAATAATTATGTCTAACAAAAATAAGTCTATATTAGTAGTGGTATATTCTTCAGAAAGATCCGGCAGTCCTTTTGAGGATTTTTTTTTATATCAGTCACCCATTCTGAGAACATTGTAGTGCAAACACAATCATATTTCTTTGCATAGGCTTTAGGATACTTTTATGAACGTGCTCATATTTAATCTGCTTTCTCATGGCTATTGATTTAGCATTCTAAAATCACTGAGCAGTTTCCCCTCCATCAAAACACTATCAGTTTACTGCTCAGTGATTCATTTTTTGAAATAGTGCAAAGGAGACCTGATTCAGAACTTATTCCAATAAGTGGACACTAATTAATTCTTCAATGTTATTAAGACCTAAATGTATGATAGTAACAAAATAAAAAATCTTATTCTGTGAAACAATTTACATTAAAAAATTTATAAATATGTACTTCCAAAATATGCATATATCTATGAATTTCAAACATATATCACCAATTTCTTGAATTCATAATAGGATTTTAAAGATACTTCAATTCTGTGTTATAAACCTGGGAATAAACATGCTCAAGAACAGTCAGAGGTTAAGCTAATACATTTAATAGAAGACAAGATGTACGTAGGTGACTAGGTGATCTATCACATGAATATGTATGTTAATATAGGAACTTCATTACTTGTTTCCTATAAATCTTAAAATGATTAATCGTAAACTATTCCATCTCAATATCGATGTGAAAACTTAAGCCATGCCAGGTGGCCTATTGGAGCACTTCCTTCCCTTCTTCCCTGTTGTCATAGCATCCAGCTATGAGTAGTATATTAAAAAAATTCTTTTGTAGAGATAATTCAACACTACTAGGCAGAACTCTTTGGAGACAACTTATAATTTTAATAATGGAATTAATTAAACAACCCATTCCTGTGTTCAACGTCTATAAATTTTCTTCTCTGCTCTAGGTACTATGCTAGGTATTAAAGATCAAAGCTCACTACCAAACAGCCTCTTTTCTTTCAGCAAACTCCATAAACAAAGATGTTGAGTAGTAAACTCTGGGTAATTCTGACCCCAACAATATAACTTTCCTGCTCTGTATAATAATTACTTTACACATTGCAAGTTAGAATCTAGATATTCCTGGGTGTTGGGTGGATGAGAAAGTTCTGACAATGTGGTTTAATTTGGAGTTGGGCACATTTGATACTAATGCACCCTTTCCTTCAAGAAAAAAAAAGTATTGAGGAACCGTAGATAAATACAATCCCTTAAGTAAGGCCAAAAAGTATTGTTTTTAAAAATCAAGGTGAAGAAAATATAATAGATTAGTCTATTGAAGCCAGGAGTGAAGTTAGTAGTGTAAATGCAATGCAATTGCTGCAGATGGGTCACAAATATGACTCTTCAGATTCTTTGCAGCCAAAACAAAGAGAGAAATATGATCAGTTACAATTTTATATTTTCCACTATAGCTTTTTCTGGCACTGAACCCTGAAAGAAATTTCTCCCATGGGTTCTTGTATAAAGAGGTCACTATGTGGTATATTATTTTAGACACTATATCCTGGGAAGTGCAACAGTGGTTTTCCTATGGCTACTTCTTATAGCATCCTTCATTTAAATCAAGAGCACAATGCCAGAGCTCAATTCAGCAGCAGATTAAGTGAGAGACAAAAATCCAATGATCTAAAAATGTGGATAGCTCTCTGATTGTTTACCTTGATTAAAAGATAAAATTTGGAATACCTAGAAGAATAGGTAATTTTGCTTAGAAGGAATTCTTCATAAACGTATTTATTAATTCAGTTATTGATGAACATTTGCAACAAAATGTTTGGAGTTATATTTTGTACCATAAATCTCTAGTAAGATATTCTTCATTGCTGATTAAAGACAGAATTACGTGATTTGGATAGCCAACTAAACAGAAGACAAAACAGAACACATCTGATCATTAAGTGGTCTAAATCAGGAGTTTTACTAGAAAAAAAAAGCACAGAAGTAACTCAGGAAGTACGTATAGAATATCCAAAATTTCTCTCATAAAAAATTGAATGGTGAATCACTTTCAAACTGGAAATATTATACCAAAGTATATAACTGGAATAGTTTTTATCTGATTATTTTACAAAGTGTTTAAAGCCAGTCATCCACAGTAGTCCTCAAAGGGAGAAAAAAATCTAAAAACTTTATCCCGAAATGTCTAATTTTATTTGTTAGGTTTATTCTGAACCTTCCATACTTGTATTTAGTAAAACATACCAATAAGCCAATAAATAGCTGATCTATTGTATTGATTTGTAATATTATTTCTATTTGATTAAAATTGGTCTGAAAAATCATTTCTGTTCTCCGGATTGGGACTATTTGTAGTTGGGACTCAATGCACTAGAACTCATGTGATTCTCTCCAGGTGTTTCCTTTCCTTTTTTTTTTTTTTTTGTTTCTTTAAGTAGGGAAGGTGTGTGTGTATGTGTGTGGTTTGTTGCCTTTCTTCTCTGAAGAAGATTCCAGAAATAATTTATTGCATTGTATGCTTGAGTGTATACCCACATGTGCATTTCCATAAGTAGTTGAGGGTTTTAGAGGACTAACAAAAGCCATGGTCTTATTGTTATGACATGGACCCTGAGCCTACTGATAAGCATGCAAGTAATTATGTAGATGTATACTGAAAACCCTTGGCAATCAAAATATACATATCCTGAGACCTTTGGAAACCTCGGATACTACTATGACATGAAATTTCCCATAAAATACAATAAAGGTAACCTACAGTGATTCACTGTGATGCAGGAATAATGGCCTTAAGCCATTGGCTTGGTGTCTACCAAATGATCTATCTCCCCATGACAGCATCTAAATTAGCCCAATTCAATTCCGTGTTTCGGTGACCTTATCAATTTTTGAAATTCTTCTACTTTTGTTTCACTTCAAAAGAGTTGAAACCAATAATTTGAATCTATAACTGCCTAAAGTTATTTCACTGAAAGTAGAGGGAGAATTAATAATTTCATCAATGATGCTAGTTTCTCGAAAGAGTATTATGTGTTAAAATTTTCTGAGGCAAAGTGGTATGATGAAGAGAGCAAGCACTCAATTTGGAAACAGAAACTTTCTTAAAATTTCTGTAATGTACACTTACTAACTATGGACTCCTATAGATTTCTTGACTATTCCATGTATTATTTTTCTTATTCATGAAATGAGACAGTCATTGCTTTCAGTGTCACAGGATTGTTGTGATAATCAACAGAGATAACTACTAAGTGCCTATAAAAATATATGGTTTCACAGATAGTAAAAACAGTATATTTCCCTATTAGGCAGATCTTATATTTAAAGACAAAAATCTAAGTTTGCAACTTATTTTTCCCCCTCAAATCTAGTGCTAGGTGAACATTACTATTTAAGTGGCTACTGTTATGTTTAAGTTGTATAATTTAATTACAGGTCTATCGATAGACTATGTGGAAAACAAGCTTTATTGGATCAGTTCGGGAAATGGAACCATAAATAGATGCAACCTGGATGGTGGTAATTTAGAAGTAATAGAGTCAATGAAAGAAGAATTAACAAAAGCTACAGCCCTAACCATCATGGGTAAGTGCAATGGTTCTATAGCTAGGATGCTTCGTATTGACTGGGGGTTGATTAATTATGACCTGTTAAAAGCTTAGAAAAGTTACTGCTCCATTAACACCAGAAGCACATTCAAATTACACATCTCTGTGAGAGTTTTTTGTTTTGTTTTGTTTTTCTTTTTTTAACTTTGCAAACAGACTTGTAAGATTATCCATATTGGGACTTTGTGCTCTTACCAGTACAAACTTTACCATTATTAATTCTGGGCTGTGACTTGTATTTTTTTACAATAATTTTCTTTATTCTCATGCAGTGTTCTAAAGTATAAGGGCCTTGTATATTTGTCACAATAAAGTCAAATTTGGCTTATCTCTGCCTGTAAAGGATAGGTTGATCCACACAGATAATTCAAAAAACAAGGCCACAGAGCCCATTGACCAAAGATTGAAATTATTCTCCCACAAATAATTCTTTCCAATTTTTAGGGATGAGTAGAGATCTTATAGACTTGAGCCTCATTTCCATTCTTTTTGCTTCAGCCTTTGGGGAAAAAAAGATGCTAACCAGAGAGACAATTAGGAAGCTAACAGGGAGGTATGGCTTTTCATAGAATAAATAATCAACTTCTATGTTGATATTGGAAGCTGATTTTTGAAATGCGAATTTTAATTAAATAACAGTTCAAATTTTTAAAAGGTGTAAAAGTAGATTCCATTAAAAAAAAAGTGCTTTTTGGTTAGAACGAATGGCTGGCTCTAAACTGGAGTTCAGGGTGGGTCAGCAGTATGATTAGAAATTCCACATAGAATCTTAGTACTTCAGTTTGGTTACAGGAAATTAGAAACTGATTTCATATTTGGAATTCTAAACATGATATATTCAGGATAGCATATATACAGTGTGTGTATATGTACATTCATATACACGTGTGTGTATGAAAGCCAATTCGAACATATATCTAAAAGGTTATTTATATAGGTGATAAATTAGGTCTTTTAAATCAATATTCCATAATCTTCGCCTCTTTTATCCTTTCCCCAGAAGGAATGTTAATTATTTTTGGTTTTATTTTCACTAACGACTGTTGATGAGTATATAAAGTTTAAAAGTACCTAGTTGTTAATCAAGAAAGATACGAAAATTTATTCCTTATTAAAAAAAGTGTTTTATCACCTTGACTTCAGTTAAATTTAAAATATCTTAATGAAAGTAAATGAGGTTTAGATTTGCAAATTTTTATTTAAAACAGGAGGAGAGTGGGAAGTAAGAAAAAACATTTTAATTTTTTTTTAATGTTTATTTATTATTGAGAGACAGAGAAACAGAGCATGAGCATGGGAGGGGTGGAGAGAGGGAGAGACACAGAATCTGAAGCAGGCCCCAGGCTCTGAGCTGTCAGCCATAGAGCCCCATGAGGGGCTCAAACTCACAAACCACGAGATCATGACCTGAGCTTATGTCGGACACTTAACCGACTGAGCCACCCAGGCACCCCAAGAGAAAACATCTTAAATTCAGTTCAGTTCAACATGTATTTAGAATCTTTTAAGTACAGGCAGTGTACTCGTCTCTGAAGTACAAATATAAACATGGACACTATTCTCAAACAAAACAAAATGTATATTTCTGTGAGGGAGAGAGAGAAAAGAGGATTGTTTCAACCAATCATTAATCACAAAGAATGATTCAGTTTCGGTCGCTGAGAAATGCAGATAATAAATGTAACTGCTTTTATCATAAAGTAGTGAGAATCACATGGAAATGTATGTGAATACACTTTCAAAAAAGTGGAGTTTGATACAAACTTCAAAGGTGGAATCTGGCATCACTTAATTTGATCTTTAAAACATTCCTTAATTTTACCTCCTTGGACATTTGCAGATATCTGACATAGTGTGGAATCAGACATTTAGTAGTTTTCTTTTGTTAAGTTTTATTCCTAAATTGTTGTCTTCCAGCTATCATTGTCACAATTTTTTTTTATTGTTTCTTAGAATTAGTGTTTCTTTTCATTTATTTATTTATTAATGTTTATTTATTTTTAAGAAAGAAAGACAGAGCATGAGCAGGGAAGGGGCAGAGAGAGAGGGAGACCCAGAATCCAAAACAGGTTCCAGGCTCTGAGCTGTCAGCACAGAGCCCTATGTAGGGCTTGAACCTACGAACATCGAGATCATGACCTGAGCCAAAGTCAGATGCTTAACCAACTGAGCCACCCAGGCACCCTAGTGTTTCTTTTATAAGAGTTTTTGACCAGGGGAGGAATTTAAACTTGTAAAAAAATGTTATTTTAAAAATTTCCCAATTTTCTTTTTAGCATTTGGACATTTCCTGTACTGTTTGTATAACACGATGTTGCCATTCTTTTCATTGTGTGTGTTCAGAAGTTGCATACACACACACACACACACACACACACACACACACACACACACGGATTGTACCAAACAAGTAGGTTATTTTAAAGCAGAAATTTGTTTATGATTTTCTTATAAAGCAATATGGAAATGAGGTTACTTTATATTACTCAGCTTCGCCAAATTAATAAGAAAATTTTGTTTTATGTATATGTGTACATATTTTAAATTACCTGGGTAAAAATAGCAGAGTTTAAATTCTGCAGCAATCCCCAAATCACCACCCACATTATGTTTTTAAAAATTTAATTCCAATATATCTTATGAAATCAACCCTAATTAGCAAATAATATAGCCAAGAAACAATAAATTAGAGAAAAATGTTAAAATATGTTATAACATTTCAAAGAACGCTGTTGACTTATACACACACACACACACACACACACACACACACACACACACACATACACATTGCCTCATAGAAAAATGGAAAGCTTTATAAAAGTTTCTGCTAACATGATTGGTACCCACCCTGCTGTTTGCAAATGAATACTAAACTTACGGAACTCGGAACTCAATGCTATGAACAAAGTCTCAAAAATGGAGCAGCATTCCCTTGTGGCAAAAGAAAATAAAGTTTTGTTCCTTGATAAAATAGAAGAGAGAAAGTTTTGGGGAAATCATAATGCCTGTATTGTGTCAGCACTGTGAAACTGGGAATCCAACCTTGCATAAATTAAAATTCTTATAAAAGTGAATGGCCATGCATGTATACCCCTCCCTGCCACCATAATTTCATTAAACCTTAAAGAGAAAAATATAACTAAAATTATCAGTGCCTCTAGGGTCAATAATGTATTTGATGGATATATCAAAATACATCTTTAGTTGGAGGTTTAAAACTTACAGGACAATAACTTGGAAAAGCAGTCTAGGAACTTCTATTTTACAAAGTTTCCTAGTTTGGCCCTGAATTTGCCCTGCTGCTCAGATTCCCCCTTCTTTGAGAACTTCTCTTTCTCTTTGGGGGTGGAAGAAAGGGTGATGACCTGTTTCCTGCTGAGGCTGAGTATTATAGTCATAATAAAAAGGCAATATAAAAATAAAACAGAAGAGCTTTACAACTTACTATCCAGGGGATTACTGATGATTATAGCTACAAATGTTTAAGAAGATATTTGCCTACAGTAATACTGAAATTACACATCTGGAAAACAAGGAAACAATTGTGCAATGAAGCTACCAGTTATATACCAGCATATACTGGCTCCTCCGACATAGTACCCAAGCAATGGATGATAACTAGCTGAAAGTTTGTGCTACACTTAAATTTAGATGTGGTTTTCCTGAAACTGAATGAAAAATCTTAGACATTTCTTATCATTTTTTCAAACCTCAAAGATTGTAAATCGTCACTACTTAGAGTTTCCAGTTTTACTTGGAATAATATATACAAAATAAACTGAAGAGAGCTTTCAAATATTGAAATCAGGTAAAAGAGAAGTTATTTGGTAATACCTAGATTAAATAAAGTAATCGTTTGATGATTGATCCAAGTCCAAGACCCCAAGACCAAGATTGCTCTATCCAAGTTTCACAAACACTTTGATACTTCTTAAAAGAAGTAGAGCTTAACTTCTTTCCCTTGAGTCCTTCCTGGACCTAGTGACTCATTTCTCATGAATAAAATAAGACAAATGTGATAGTGTGTAACTTCAGAGAGAAGGTCATAAAAGGCATGAGCCTTCCTCTTTGTCCTTCCTTCCTTGGATGGCTAACTCAGGGGAAAGCCAGATGACATGTCATGAAGTCATCCACACAGCCCAATGGGAAAGTCCACACAGCAAGGGACTGAGACCTTCCACTAACAGCCATGTGAGTCATTCATCTTGAAAGCGGAAACTTCATTCAGCTCAGTCAAGCTTTCACATGACTATCACCCAAGCCAATGCACTACAGCAACCTCAAGAAGAGACCCTAAACCAGAACCACCCATATACCTGCTCCCAAATTCCTGATCCACAAACACTTTGTGACATAGTAAATGTTTATTGTTTTAAGATACTAAAGTTTTGGGAGTATGTATTACAATAGCAAAAGATAAGTAATTTGTATGTCATTGCATTTACAGAACTCATTCATAAACAGATTTATAAAATCCAATACTTATTTAATAGAGTCAGAATAATTGTGAATAGTAAAGCATGTCAGGTATAATAAGACATAATGTCATTTGTACAATGACTATTTGGATGAGGACTCTTAACACATTTTGCCGTGAACTGAATGCCTGTGTTCCCACAAATTCATACGATGAAGCTCTGATGTGATGGTATTAGGAAATAGGGACTTTGGGAAGTAATTAGGTCTTGATGATGGAGTTCCCATGAGATTGGTTCTCTTCTAAGAAGAAACCAGAGAGCTAATCTCTCCCTCAGCCATATGAGGACATAGCAAGGAAGTGCTGGCTGATCTTGGGCTTCTAGCATCCATAACTGTAAGAAATATATTTCTGTGTTTTGTGCCATTTAACCTATGATGTTTCTGTTATACCATTCCAAATTAGTCAAGACAATTTACCAGGTACTAGAGTTAAGCTCACTAGCCTATTAACTTGGAACATCAAATTCTTCCCCATTAAAAAAAATATATATATAATAATGACCTTGCCAATTGTCTTTCACAAACTGTCAGAGTCAACAAAAACAATAATAACTGCTTTCAAATACAATAGCTGGCAGGTCTAAAGTTATATCTACTACTTATTTGTCTTAGATATTTTTCTCAATATTTAGCCATTCTTTTTATGGAAATTTTCTTTCATAAATATACTTCAGTTTCATGAAATAATGATACTCTAGAACATTTTCTTACATGACTTTTAGATGGTTAGTGCTATAACATAGTGTACAGTCAGCTCTGCTATATTTAACTATTGATTACCTAGATGCAGAGCTTTTTTGTTTATCTGTATGCAGCTTTCCTCATAACTTTGGGCATTTTCCTGATCATTAACGCCTGCAGGAGATAGTGAGGTAAACTTAAATTAATCAAGTTGCCATTCAATTTTAAGTGCCTTTGTGAGGAGAAGGAAGAGGTTGAAACTATTGACTAAAATTAGGATTTGTGAGTTATTTATGGATTATATTTAACATACTATTCCTTTTCATCGTCAGCATATGCAGTTTGAGAGCAGAGTCTATATATTGTGTTCACATTGAAGAGAAAGTTAGAAAAATCAATTTGTGGTACTGAGAGAAAAGACACACATTAAACAAATGAACTGGCAGAAACAGGTTTATTGGTATTTGGAGAAAATTAAGATGGAATTCAGGAAATAGTAGGATGGTGACTAATCTGCATTTTGTATTTTTTTTGGGGGGGGCATGGAAGATACGGGCCAAATGGACCACAGATTTAAAATAGAAGTGAGGGTTAGGGAACTTCGGCAAACTAGAAGAAATCTGTATGTCTACATAAAAAATCCTTGGCATTTATGGATTTAATGGTCAGCATCTTATTTAATCACAGGCTGATCTTGATATCTTCCATTAAAATGTGTTGTGGAGTTATTTGTCAAGCTTTTATAGGGCAAGAGTTTGAGTTCTGGGCACTCCAAGAGGTATAACCTTGAACTTAAAACCCCATCCCACACTCTTAAGAGCTATTTATTGATTGTTCTTTGTTACTCCACTGTATATGCAGTTCATCTCATTGAGATTCAATTGTGCATCTAGTTTTTGTTTGGTTTTATGATGCTATATGACTTTTGGAAACTGTATTTACAAATGAGAATACCAAAGTTAACATTGCATGTTCTCCTTGAATACTGTCTGAAAGATCTTCCTCTGCCCTATAGTCCTTCTAGCTGGACTTGGAATCAAATTGACATGAGATAGAGTAACAGGAGAAAACCAAACTTAATAGGCATATGCACAAGGAGTCCACACAGACATGAAGTTCCAAAGACAATGAGGCAACATGAAGCTTATATGAACTAAGAAGAGGGATAGGGGCCTGAGGATACAAAGGGGATAAAGCTTGTTAGGAATAAGGGGATAGGAGATGTTTAGGGAAACCAGATTGCTCTACTATTGCAGATATGTTTTTTAGGTAGTAATCTCGTCCCATTACAGTCTCTCGTTTCCAATGTAAATTTAGGCAGTTGTGTGGGAGGCAAAGAGCTTTTCCTGCATTTGCTGGGTTTTGATTACTTTTAATTCAAAATAATATTTATGTCAAACTGGCCCATCGTGGGTCAGCCTGCCCTGGGCCTCTATAACGTCTATGCATAAATACAAAATAGGTAAGCAGTCTTTACCGTGTGATTAAATCAACTTCTAGAGTTTAATGTAAGAAATCATTAAAGTTATTATATTTATCCATTTAAAAAGTGTGCTTTTGATATCTACTATTCACTAACCAGCTATGGATCTGGGACAATTACTAAACTGTGGTCCTTTATTTTCTATTCTGCAAAATATGAGCTAGGACCATATGAGCTACAAGATCTTAAAAACCTTGTATGATTTTATTGCTCATGGGTTGATCCAAGGCGCAAGAAATAGTTTAAAATAAACTGTTAATTAATTGAAAGCAATACTTGAGAGACAACAAAAATTTTGAATAAAAATAATATTTTCTTGTGAAATTATGCTAATCAGAGTTCATATTAATGTATTCTGGATGTGAAGCAAAAATATTCTATTTTGACTTTTCCTTGAGAATTCAATGGATGTTTACAACATAGAATTGCTTAGATTACTTGTCTTAGGTTTATACTTTTTATAAATATCTAAGTAGCAGTCTCCAATACCTATCTAATCTTAGAATCACTTGCAAAACTTGGTAACTTCTCTTTAAAATAAAAGAAAGATTGAATCACAGGTAAAGGCAAAAAAAAAAAATCTTTATTCATTTTCTATGAATACTTAAGCTCTCTCAGCTGAATTTTTCTGTTCTCAATCACAGTTAAATATACTATTGATCTGTTTCAAGTAGCACTTTGCCAGAATAAGCTTAATATGTAAATATTAGAAGGATATTGAATTTTGGCTACTGTTAGGATCAATAAAGGAGAAGAAAAAAGCATGTTCCATGTGCATTTTCAGTCCCCTACCAAAAACAAACTCAGCCCTATAGTGAGTAAAAAGTTGGCTTCTCACTTCTGCTGATTTGGTTATACACACATTTGTTTTAAGTAGGTGTTAACAAAATAAATGAATCGTTTGCTCTTTAGGGAGCCCTTGAAAGGCTTTAACAAATATAACTCCTAACAACATTTGATTATACTTTTCATAGGCTCACTTCACAGATTTGAGGTCATCATAATAGCTTCTATGGAGATTCCCAGTACATGGATAGTTTGTCTTGGGAAAGCCAAGGTTGACAGATTAAAATGCTTCCAGCACCATCTGAGTATCAGAGAAGGTCATATTTATTTGCTTAAGAATGAAAACCGTGTAAATATTGTTGGGGATGTAGATGTTTCCAATGTTCCCACAAGAGATTCTATAAAAAACCAGTTACAATGTCCTGTCTCTCTGCTGACTGAAGGAAATGCTAAGCTAATGGCAAAAAGAATTAGTCTTTACCTACTGATTTCTCTGTTTTTTGATGTTTTTTTTTTTAACACATCTATATTATTTTCAGCAAAATATCACTTGGTGTAATGACTGATGTTAGGATTTATTAAAAATAAAGCATATCTTTTAAGTGGCCAACTCCTGATTTCAGCTCAGGTCATGATCTCATAGTTAGTGAGATTGAGCCCCACATCAGGTTCTATGCTGACCGTTCTCAGCCTGCTTGGGATTCTCTCTGTCCCATCTTCTCTATCCCTCCCCTGTGTGTGTTCTCTCTCTGTCTCTCAAAATAAATGAATAAACATTAAAAAAATAAAGCATAGATTATCTAGCACTTAGTTTGCATAAGTGTTATGAATTTCCTCAGATATATAATATACCTCATAAATAACGATAGAAATGTGAAAAGATATATATGTACAATAAATAATTGGCTTGCAGAAATCATGAAAAGCCCCTTTTATTTCTGCTTTACTTCCTGAAATAAAGGAAGGCAGGTTCTCATGGCATCTATGGGATATTATTAATGATAGCAAGTGACAGGCTACGAGTGTGGTGCGTTTGTCTTGCTATGAACTTAAGGCTGAGCACTCACAGATTCAAAATACAATTCAGTTTAGAAGGATCCTATATGTTGTCTTCTTATGATAAGGTGACAAGTCTGATGACTTAAGAGTTCTTGACTTTAATAATCCACCTTAAGGAGTCATTTCCTGTTTTGTACAAGGCAAGTCCGCTTTACATGTTGTCAAATGCAGGGTTTTGTTAGTTTGTTTTGTTTTTAAATCAAAGCTTGCCAAATATTTCTCTCCCTCTGACTGTGAAAAAAGCTACACCTTAGGTTTAAACAAGTCCTTGCTTCTTGTGAAAAAATTTTCCTCCCTTTCTTCCTTTCCTTCTTTCTTTTAATCCTCTATCCCTTTCTCTGTCCCTTGAGTTCAGTTTTCTTCTATTACTGATACCTATGCCCCTTTATTTGTTTTGTTGCTTGTTTGTTGGTCTGTTGGCTTTCCTTTCACAGTCTAGCTAGGTACTTAACAACTTTTGTTTGGGCTACTGCAATGGCCCCTTAACCTTTTTTTCACTCTCTGAATCTCCAGTCTCCAAACTACCAAGACCTCCTATGTTCATACCCGCTGTGGTGCCACCTACTTCACCATAACATTTCAGGGGCTGAAAAGCACTCACAGCTTAACTCCTTTTCATTCACCAAAAGTTGTCTGTCAGGGCATTATTAGTTTCACCTTAGAGAGTCAATAAGATTTGTTAAAACCCAAAGTATTATTAGTCCCACCTTATAGAAAAAGAAATTTAGGGTCAATGGGATTTGTGAAAATTCATTCCCCTGGGACTCAGCTCAGATCCTGACTCAAGTGCTGTTTCCACCTCTAGGAAAAGCCTTCCTGGTCATAACTTGATGTTTCGTGTGATGCACCTCTACTCCTGCTTCTGACATTGAGGTGCGACACATCCAGGAAAACTTTGCCTATATTTGATTACACCTTACTTCTTTCTTTTCTTTTAAACCTTGTTTATTTATTTTGAGGAGAGAGAGAGATAGAGAAAGAAAGAAAGTGAGAGTGCAATCTGGGCAGGGGCAGAGAGAGAATCCCAAGCAGGCTCCATGCTGTCAGCCCAGGGCCAGACAAAGCAGCTGGATCTCACGAATCATGAGATCATGATGTGAGCCGAAATGGAGAGTTAGATGCTAAACCAACTGAGCCACCCAGGCGCCCCAATGCCCTACTTATTTCTATTTGTCTTTCTATTTCTTGCTCCTGTACGAATTTCCATATTTATCATCTACCCTAATGGGCGAAATGCTGCCCATCAAGGCCCACTTCAATTTTTACCTCAGTGTGATTTGAAATTTTTCTCTCTTCTGAACCCCTTTGTATTTTTCTAATGTAGTAGAATATATATATATATATATATATATATATATATATATATATATATATATAGTTGTTTCTAATGTGTGAATCTGTCTCACTTCTCCATAATTTGGGACATTTTATTCATATATGCATCATTCATGATACACAGCAAGATGCTTTACACTGAGTACATTTCAATAAGTAGTAATAGAATGTATGAATAAATAAAACAATGACCATTTACATGCAAAAACATCTGCCACAGCAATCAAAATGTATTTTCAAAGCATGCATGTTTATGCAGAATGATCACAACCAGAAGTCTAATATAGAATTTAAATATGTATTGAAATAAACTTTAAAAGAAAATACTTTATAATATAATGATTTGAATTGGAAAGGGAAAAATGAGGAATAAGATAAAGGTGTAAAATATAGTCAATGATTTCTGGCACATAATATATATATATATATATATATACACATGCATATAGAAATGTGAGAAAGAAGGGTTATATTGGATTGTGTTTGTTCTCAAAGAAACTAAACAGCTTAATGGAAGAAGAAAATCAAATACAAACACACACAAATAAAAGACTTCCAAAATGAAACAAAAACTTTAGTGTTTGGAATGTTTTAGGCTCTCAAAGGTAGTCTCTCACAGCTGGGTCTAACAGCATTATTCTCTTTAATAATAATAATTGACAGTCTAAATAAATAAAGCATTCTAGTATTTAATTTGCAAATCTTACCTCATGTAATTCTCACAGCAATCTCTAGAGACAGGTAGCATTGGCCCTGTTTATTCAAGAGGTCCCAGCAGAGTCTCAGCTAGCTTCAATTAATCACTCAGGGTTACCTAGTTAATAAATAGTGTAGCAAGCTTTCTAGTCCATCATTCCTAGACTTTAATGTCTGTGTTTCTTCTAGGAATTTGTCCTGTAGACGTAGTTACACTAAGATGTATGTACACTGAGATGTATATAAGAATATAATTTGAAATTGTAGTGAATACAAAAGTGAGGGGGAAAAGCTGTATATCTATTATAAAGGACTAGCCAAATGAATCATGAAATATCTGTACAGTGAAATACAGTGCAGCTATTAAATATGGGGTACATCTATACATTGATGTGGACTATTACCCAAGATATATATTTTAATTATAATAGCTAGGACCAAAAAGTCTGTAGAGATTGCTCCAATATTTATTATATGTATGCATTTCTTCACTTAAAAATACAAATTTAGATATGCTTTTAAATCATATTTTTGTCCATTTTGCTGCACTGTTTATTTCAGTAACTATTATTTACAGAGCATCTACTCTCTAAATGTACACATACTAGTGCTAATAGGCATGGTACCAATGCAAAGAATATATCAGGACTGCAGTGTGACTGCTGGAAACAATGTGGAGTGTCCACGGTCAAAGCTGGGTTTTCTAACATAATTCTAACTTCAAAGTTAGAGCTCTTTTCACTATGCCAATTATTCTCAACCCAAGGCAATTTTGTCCACCAGGGAACATTTGGGAATGTCTGCAGCATAATGCACACACAACTGCTAGGTAGAGAGGTTGCTGCTCTCACTCTAGTGGGTATAAAACAGGGGTACTGGTATACATCTTATAGACACAGTGTAGCCCCCTGTAACAAGGAACTATTTGGCTCAAAATTCCATCGTGCTGAGGTTAAGAAACCTCTATATCAAAAACATTCCTTGCATATTCTCTCTTTTAAATGTAACAATGAAAAAGGAGTTTGGATTTGTGTATCTTATGTTTATACTTATCTTGATCTTATCTATTGTGTATTATGCAGGCAGTAATTTATTTGTCCCAACTTTGATTCATTACTCATTCAACAATTCATCAAGTGACTATTATGAGCCAGGCACTAATTTAGGTACAAGGAATACAACAGAGCTTACAGCAGGTAACGAATCCATCATTAAGGGGCTGCTATTCCCAGTGGGAGAAAACAAGTATATAAGCAACTACACTACTGAAATAAAGTTTGTCAGGTGGTGAAAGGTACTAATGGAGAAAATTCAACTGGGACATAAGAATGAGGAGTGCAGAATTGAGCTGAGAGGAAGGAGCCAGAAAAATTACAATTTTAAGTAGAGAGGTCGTGGCAATTTTTACTAGGAAATGACAGTTGAACAAAAATCTGAAGCGAGTGAGTGAGTCATTCAGGAATCTGGGGGAAGCACACTTAAGGCAGAAAGAACAGGAAGTGCAAATTGACTATTTGACCATATTTGTGAATACCTGTTGCTTTTAGATGGCGAGCCCAAAACATTTTTTTAATGCCGTAGGCATGAAATTTACTTTCCCACTCCATGAAATTTTATTCTGCTTAATTAAAAAATACTTGATATTACATTTGCTACCACTAAAGCAATTTACCAAAATAGAATACATAGTTAACTTATGCTTATAGTATGAGCTAGAAGTAGTAATTTACAGTAACTTCTGTAAAGGAAAGATTTTAGCTTTTATGTTTAAGAAATTCTTAATGATGATGAAATCAGTTCTGCTGCATGTGTTTTCTTTATTTCCAATTTATTACATACAATGTTACTGTTGATAATTATGCATTTTAATAGGAAAGAAGAGAAATTTCTAGTAAATGTGATTCTTTCAAGCTGTTCTGGTTAATGTTTATGGAAATTAAAAAAAAAACATTAAATCAATCATATGAAGAAAACAATAGTTACTTAGAACACTTAACTTTAAAGAACTCTTAGTTTGTTGCTTTAATTTCAGAGGTTTTAAAATTAAAAGCTTTAATGATTTATATTTTTTTGGAATTGTTTTTATGTCACTTAAACTTATCCAGGGTTAGAAAGAATATTAACTTATTTAAAAAAAAAAGATTGAAATTTTTTCAGAGAATGATTTCTAAACACCAGATCATATATTTATAAAATATTACTCAGAAAGAATTCATGAAAAATGGAATATAATATTTGAAAATGATGCTTTTAGTTAAGGATCGTTAAAACAGATCAGAAAAATTACCCCAGTTGCTATCTCAAGGGTTGAAAAAATGTGAATGCTCTTAGACATATGAATGATCATCAGTGCACTTGTATTAGATGTTTACATAATTATTGTGCTTATACTTGAATTATGTAAGCATATTCTACTTAAAAATATCAGTAATGGAAAGCCGAACAAACAACATATCATTTAAAAAGATTCAAATGATATTCTGTGTACTTAAAAATTGTGTTTACATCTACTTTTCAGAAAAAGATCCAGTGACTTGTTACACTTATATTGCATCTCTATCTGTAATTTGACATATGAAAACCAGTTTATTTTAAATGCACTATAATTATGCTATATATTTAAAGTAATTCTCCTTTCAAATCATACTTTTCAAAAAGGGGTAAGATACTTTTTAGTGTACACCAAGCAATGTCACTTAGTGTAAAGAACTTCAAATATATCCACCTAAATTTTCTAAGCCATCAGTCTTCTAATTGCCATAACACTATTCATTAAAGTAATGGTAATATATGAAATATATCCAGGCAGTTTGCCCAGCACTAAGTATAGTACATAGTTGTCTCCTCTAAGTACTCAAACCACCATTAATGAAAACTAATAGCCCATCAAAATTTACATTAAAAGTACTACGAGAAATCTCCAAAGGACTATATGTGATACTATTCCAGCAATTTTTGTCACCTTAAATTGCTGTGTTCCAATATGTTGCTCTTCTTAATGCTAATTACCTAACAGAATGGATAAATACTACAATTGCAAAGTACATCATAGTACTATTTTTGTAACTAGATTATAATTAGTGATCAGAGAATGGTCTCGTTAACATAAATGGTGTAATTAAATCATCTCAGCTTTACCATACTTAAAAGCATTAAATAGTGATTGTCTCCCCTTTGTAAACTATTAAAGGTTAATTTTTCTGGAATCATTTTTCAGGAAAAATAAATTTACATTGTTCATATTTATAGCATTAAAAAAGTGTATTTGAAAATGCATATTTTTTAGTAGAGACGTAATTCTCTATATTGCCCCATGTCTCCTCTTTCATTTAAAAAGAAGAAAGTGTTTAGACTAGAAAAACACATATTTTAGATTTATAATAGATTTTTGAGTTAATATAATTACAACAGCAGTGTAATGAATATTGAAAATGAATCAAGAGAACCAAAGAGGTCATTCCACAAGTCTGCCACTATACTACACGTATTATCTAATGTTGGGATGTAATACATAACTTGGAATCATGGTAAGATTTGGTGAATATTATTCACTTAAACTGTAGTTAAACATTAGGATTTGAGCCTTTTTTGCTATTTGGCAATTTTGTTCAACTCAAATTAGACTTAGATGGCATTTGATCACAAAGGATTTTCTGGGACCGTCTCTACCTAGATTTAGGTAAATGAAAACCAAAATATTGTATCTGGGCATCAGTATGTTTAAATTTCTCCCCCCCCCTTTATAATTAGCATTAGGCCAATTTCATTATAATATGAAGAGAATATTAAGCATTACAAAGTCAAAATAAATGTCCTCATTAATTTAATTCTAATTAATAGTGTTCCATATTTAAAACTATAACCATTCAAGGAATATCCTGAGTAGTATGGGGAAAAAATGAAAGAGCATAAATCATGTTCACCTTTTAAAAATACTGTGCTTTTAAATTTTCAAATTATATGTAAAATTGTTCCATGGAGCTTACAATATAGATGTAGCAAAGATGGAAAATACTCAAAAAGGCCAGTGATGAGATTATTTTGTCCTGAATTGACTCCAAATGAGATTATATGTGGGAGGAAAAAAGACTGTAATCGTGGAATAGAGGTAAGAGCTTTGCCTAAAAGATGTGATGAGATTTAGAACGATAGGTAGGTGACCCAGAAACCTTTAAAAGAAGACTCTTTAGTTAGTGTAGTAGCAATACAAAAATAATACATGTGGCATAGTAAGATCTGCTAAGATTTGAATTTGGAAGAAAAATAAATTTGTTGTTGTTGTTGTTGTTGTTTATTTGTTTTTAAGGATGATTTGACCTTGTCATCACCAAGATTGCCTTTAATGGAGGCAAAAATATAAAAGACCTCTTAAGTTGGCATATTTCTTATATTTCCATTGATAGACAAAATACATAAAAGCTTTTTTATAGAAAGTAGGAATAAAATATAGTTTTAGTAAAATTTCAAAATTATTTAACCATGTTTTATTACTTGAAAGTTTAGGGGAGCCTGGGTAGCTCAGTTGGTTTAACCTCTGACTTTAGCTCAGGTCATGATCTCCAGGTTCATCTGTTTGAGCCCCTGCTGGGCTGTGTGCTGCCAGCTCAGAGCCTAGAGCCTGCTTTGGATTCTGTGTCTCCCTCTCTCTCTGCCTGTCTGCTGTTCACACTCTGTCTCTCCCCTTCTCTCTCTGTCTCTGTCTCTGTCTCTCTCTCTCTCTCAAAAATGAGTAAACATAAAAAATAAGTATCCCTTTAAAAAAAGTTATTTGGACAACCAGCCCCCTTGAGAGATGTATTTCCTTTTTTGAAACAGTTAATACACCTCCAAATCATTTTCCATGCAAATTAGATCTAAGCATTAATATATGTGTGTACTTTGTGTGCATAGGTGTGTGTGTGTGTGTGTGTGTGTGTGTGTGTGTGTGTATTTTTTTTTCTCATGATACTGTGCCATCTAGATTTGTTCCTGGGAATTCTGGTGTGAGAAATCTAGTCAAAGTTGGAGATTACTTGGTGTAGAATGACAAAAATCACCTCTCCAGATCATCTTTTTTCCTAAAAAACATTTGTATCAATAAGGTGACAATTTTTTCTTTCAATCCCAAATGTAATGATAAATGTATTATTTGCAAATTTAGAATTATATTTCTTTTTCAGAAACATTATATTGTGATTTATTTCAAACATAGAGTCCTTATCTAGTAGTTCTCTAGATATAAAAATGAGGGCATAAGAAAATGATCACATAAGGATACTCATTCTGAACTTCTCCATAAAGGGCACATGCATTCTTCTTCACTTTGTAATTTATATTTAAAATATGACATTTATGATGTAATAAATTATAAAATAAAGAATTATAGAATGATTTTTACTTTACAAAACATTTTTTTTAATTTTCTATTTCAAGAGCATGCTCCAGCTGGCAAATATCTATCTCATCCAACTCAGTTGAAAGTATTGAGTTGCAGTCACATAATATTTTCTGATTATGTAAATGGCAATTTTTTCCCCTGATATGTGCCATAACATGGAGGATTTACATGTTTTTATTTTTAAGTGAATGTATATATTAAATTATTTGGGAAGGGCAAAAACATGTCAAATGGGAACACCAAAGATTATTTGTAACTATTCTTAACCTTTTTCCCAATAATTTGTTTATATTTAGACCCATACATATATTTCTATATCAGTGCATTTTTTCATATTAATCATTTGTCAGTATCAGAAGAGTTGGATAGTAACTGCAACAACATTCATAGTTCAATAATAAGGACAGAACAGCAAATTATCCCATTTAGAACAGCCATTTAAAGCAATTTGAAAAATAATGGAATCTTATAATATACTGTGTGTTCAAACCAGAATAAAATGCCAGTTGGCTAATTCTCATATTAAAAGAAAAAAAAATTGCTCAAAAAGCACACTGCAAAGATGACTTAAGTGAAATTTAAGTTAAATAATATTAATGCAAATACAGTAAATTCTTTTAAAAATGGGCAAAAATAGTAACATTTTAAAATATCAAGGGGGCGCCTGGGTGGCGCAGTTGGTTAAGCGTCCGACTTCAGCCAGGTCACGATCTCGCGGTCCGTGAGTTCGAGCCCCGCGTCAGGCTCTGGGCTGATGGCTCGGAGCCTGGAGCCTGTTTCCGATTCTGTGTCTCCCTCTCTCTCTGCCCCTCCCCCGTTCATGCTCTGTCTCTCTCTGTCCCAAAAATAAATAAAAAACGTTGAAAAAAAAAATTAAAAAAAAAAAATAATAAAATATCAAGAATTTTTATTGTAAAACTGTGGTTTAAGGCTTAGGTTAAAATTTGACATATTTAAAAAATAATTATATATAAACTTCATTTCACTTCTCATTTGTCTTAAACATTGCTTTCTCAATCAATGAATGTTTCTACAATATCATTTCTATGTTTACCAAATATTCTACTGTATGCCTATATGATATTTCATTTTTTTTAAGTTTATTCATTTTTGAGAGACAGAGAGACACAGTGCGAGTGGGGGAGGGGCAGAGAGAGGGAGGGAGAATCTGAAGCAGGCGCCAGGCTCTGAGCTGTGAGCACAGAGTCGGACATGGAACTCGAACCCACAAAGCAGGAGATCATAACCTGAGCTGAAGCCGGACATTCAACTGACTGAGCCATTCAGGTGTCCCTATGTGATATTTCATTTAAGTAATCACCTATATACAGTTAAGTTTTTAAAGTTCTTTTCTTTTTAATTTTTTTTTGAAATTATACATATTGTGATGGCTGTTCTAATAACTATTATTTGCTGAGCTTAGGGTACAGTTTTAGATGTAGCATTTCTAGGTCAAATTGTTTACAAACTTTTAAGGCTTTGCCATTCATCTTCTTTTGCTCTCCCAGATATTTTGTCAGTTGATAATAGCAGTGGTACTATTTTGGCCTGCTCTCTCTCCTCACTTGAGCTATCTGGTTAGACGCCTAGTTCTCTTTATTTCATTCAGAGTGGCATGGTTCTCAGACCCTTCTACAACATGACTGTTATCTTCTAAGCCTAGTTCCCGTATTTCAGACTCTTTCCAAAAACTAAAAAATATGACCTGCACATAATAATAAAGATATATTTAGGACAAGATCTACTGAGATTAATATTTCCTGGGTGCTATTTTATGTGGTATTTGATTACTAGGAACAGAGAGTTTCATTCTGCTTATCTCTGTTTGGAAAACAGTAGACTTTCCGGGAAGTCCTTGCCAAAGAGGTACTATTTGGGCTTACACTTGAATAACAAGAAAGATCTTGTTAAAAAGATCTTGCCTTGTGAAAATTCCCAAGGATGATTTTCTGGGCAGAGAAAATAGCACATAAAAAGGCCATTAGGGCAAAAAATGCTTGCATGGTGTGGTTAATGTGGCTAGAGTGGCAATTTATTCTAAAAGCCAGTTGAAGGGTTAAATAGGAGTTTTATAATCAGATATATTTTAAAAATATTATTTCAGAGTGTGTGAAGAGTGGGCTATGGGAAAAGCATGAATAGACACTAGAAAACTTCAGGAGGCTGTCATAGGAGTTCAGGTGAGAGACTGTGATAGCTTGGACTAGTGTGGTACCAGTAGAGGAAGAAGGAATGGAGGTCTTAGAAAGACTGTGGATGCAGGTAAATAGAATGTATTTTAGAGGTAAGGCTCACATCTGCTTTCAGTTTAGGGTGAATTTTCTCTCAGTTGTGCTTCTCAGCCTGGTCCTTCAAAATGTTTCAGACTCTTTTTAAAATAACTTCCCTGAGATACTGTTAACAAACTAGTTGATATGGGATAGCTAAGACTGCCATAACAAAACACTACAGACTGAGTAGCTTAAACTTTAGAAACTTATTTTCTCACAAGTCTGGAGGAGGGAATTCCAAGATCAAGGAGTCAATAGGCCTCAATAGGCTTGTAGATGACAGCCTTCTCACCAGGTCCTCTTGCGGTCTTTACTCTGTGCTCATACTACTGATCTTCCTTCTTCTTAAGCTGAAGCCAGTCCTATTGAGTTAGAATCCCACCCTTCTGACCTTATAAACCTTAGTTTCCTTTTTGAAGATCCTATCTCTTAATGAAGTCACATTAGGGGTTAAGGCTTCAACATTGAATTTGCAGGACATGCAATTCAGTTCAAAAGAGGAAGATTATCACTTAACCCTCTTTAAACCTTTTTTAAGTAAGGGGGGGGGGCCTTAACACGGGGAAAATTATTCTCTTAAATCTTTCATTTAAGCAATGTATAAGTAAATATCAAACAGAGAAGTTGTTTTCTTTGAACACGGATAATCTCACTTGTTTAGAATTACAACTGTAAATCAAAGTTCTAATATTTTATTTTCCCTACCCTAATAGGTCATCTAGGGTACAACTTGGACTTGGTGATCACCTTTGGAGTGATCACTACAGGCTATTAGCATAATGATTTTACACTGTCAAGAATTACACTAATTTCAACCAACTCCCACATTCATGATTATGACTAGTATAGAGAAGAAAAAATAATTTTCCATTTACTCTTGTAGGTTCTTGGCTGAGAGCCCCCTGTAATAAAAGGGAAATTAACAGGAGAAAAAATAATTTGTATGTGTGTACAAAAGCCCCCTAAAGATAGGAGCCTTGAAAGGCAGCCAGATGATTGAGGTTTATATATTATCCTTAGCTAAGGAAAGAGGCAAGTGTCTTGGGCTTCAAAAGGTAGAAGGCAATTCATGGGGAGGTGAAAAGAGGAAATATTTGGTAAATGGTACCTTGCCATGGACAGAAATGTTTCTCAGATAAAAAAGTTATCGCTGGTATTAGCTCTCTTCATGGTACAGGCCTCCTTTCGAAACATAAATGTCGTTTACAAAAGGCTAACTTATACTATCTTCAGAGCTTCTCCTGTGTCTTCTTTTTCCCAAAATAATCAGCTCAAAAAACCCTTAGGGCAGAGGTGGGTATTTTCAGGTTGCACCTCATGCCACCCTTCATTACCCACAAGAGAAGTAGTATAAAATCATAGAAAAGCAATGCAAATCCATCCACCATCTTAAAAAAGTAATTCCACACGGAGTCCTGCTAATATTGAGTAGGAATATTTTTATCAATTTTTTATGTAATAGAATCAATATAGTCACACATATGTTTCAGATTTTGTGTTGACTCATTTGTTTATTCAACAAGCTACCAATTATTGTCTTTAATATTCAAGTCATTTCGCTAATACTTCATATATTATGTGGGTGTGGAAGAAGTTTTCTCATTTTATACATGAGGAGACAAATATTGAGGAGACAAATATTGAAGGTCCAAATAAGTTTCTCAGGATCACCCAGAGAGTAAGTGTCATAGCCAGGCATCAAAGCAGGTATGTATGACTCCAAATTACATTCTCTCACCTATTATGATGACTCTCAGCCAGCTTTAAAAACTGTCCATGTGACCGGCATTGGCATATGTATGGAAGACAAGAGTTAATAAGACATAATTCTTGCCCTGAAGAGTCTTAACGTTTTAAATAAGGAGGCATAAATGTACATTAACAAAGTGTTAGGGGATTATGAATGTTACAATAGAATCATACACAAACCACAGAACACAAAGGGTCAGGTGAACCACTCTATCTTTTGAGGGCAATCAAAGATTCCAAACAGAGGTATCATTTGAGCTGAGTCCAAAAATCTGTATATGTGCCCATTATGCAGATAATGGGAGTAGAAGTGAGTGTAGCAGTGGAGGTAAGGAAGCAAACTGAGGGCAAACACAAAAATGCATAGAGATGTTTGAGAATCATCATTTTGGAAAATCATGCAAACTGTCAACAATATATTAGCCTATTACCTGGGATAATGGAAAATGGAAGGAGGACACAGGTGGAACACAGTTCAGGCACAAGTAAACACAACTGTGATACACGATGAATATTTAATACAAATGTATTCCATCAAAATGTTCAAATTGTCTGCTATATTTGAACCACGTAGTTTGCTCTTTCCTCCCCCTACTCCTGCTCTTTCTCCACTCCCTTTTTCTAAGGAGAACTGTCTTAGATAACATCAGTTTTCATTGAATAAACTCTGCTTTTTATTTTCTAAACACCCCAGCAAGCAGTTATTTGGAGCTGCTTTGTCTTTGTCAGCTAATTCCTCCCTCTCACTATAACTCTCTCCATCATTGCACGGATACTAGTTCACTGGCAACACAGTCAAGCCATCAACTTGGAAATTAAATTACCTACCATTCTCAAGTTTTTCTCCCTATAACCTCAGACTGCCCCCTCAGCTCTCAATGAGGCAGTGCTCTCACTGTAACCATGAATCCAGAGTGTAGGGCCATATCTGTCAGTTCAGGGTCACAAAGGCTTCAACACAGAATGCTGGGCTTTGTTCTGCAGGGCTCTCCATACCACCTTCACTGTCCTTTTCCAAATTCTATGTTTAAGAAAAACAACAAAAACCAGGTCTCAGCAGAGCAAAGAGACTTATAGTTCCATCAAAGCCATAAGGAACAGATTTTTGCATAGTTCCAGACAAAGTAGAGGGAGCTGCTCCTGCACAGAAAAGCAACTAACAGGCTAAGAGACTTATGCTGTAAGCAAACATAGCCACCTCTAATGGTCCAGGTGGAGGGGCGTTTCTGATTTGCAGTGGATACAATGTAAAAATGTAATAGTTCCTATATAATTGGAAATGATAGACTTGTCCTGATATGTACATATTTCTTATTCACAGCAGTTTTAATTATTTTTCTTTACAAATAAGCCGCCTTTTGGTTATTTCCTTGCATGTTTTTGCCATAACATGGTTAATCTATCCCTGGAAAATTGGAAGTTGACTGTGATTCAATATTCCTGGAACATAGAGCACTAGGAGCAGTAACAGATCTGGTGATGGAAAATTCATCAGGCATCAAATCATGGATGGCCTTTGTGCCCTGCTTAGGGGGTTGGCAGGGGAAAGCCACTGGAGAGTTTTAAGCAGCAGATTTGCATTGAACGCTCAGATTTGCTTTTTGGAAAGATCACACCAGTGTTTGTTCAGCAATGAGAGGAGAATGAGAAGTGCTGAGGCCTTGAGCTAAGCAGTTTCATTGGTAATGGAGAAGAAATAAAACATTCTGGATGTAATAAGGGTGAAAAATCAAGTAGGCTTGCTCAGACTGGCTGGCACTGAGGAGAGACCATGGAGGTGGTGAGGGACCAAAAGATGACTGTCTGGTTTTACCTCTGATGACTAAATGGAGGTCATTCAGTTTGAGAAGTTGTTTTAGTTGTTTAAGGCTGCTATAACAAAAATTAGTACAGGCTGGGTAGTTTATCAACATTTATTTCTCACCCTAATGGAGGTTGAGAAGTCCAAGATCAATGTGCTGGCAGATTCTATGTGTGGTGAGAGCATGCCTCCTGGTTCAGGTAGCTGTCTTCTCCCTATCCTAAGATGGAAGGGGCGAGAGAGCTCTTTGGGATGTCTTTTGTAAGGGTCCTAATTCCCTCTATGAGCTCGATCTTTACTATCTGATCACCTCCCTGGTCACCTCACACTGGGGTTCAGGATTTCAACATATGAATCTGAGGGAAGGATATTAACATTGAGTCCATAACAGAAATTTACCAGGAAAGGAACATACATGGGAAAAATGAAATGGATTTTATTGTGGTAAAGTTTGCAGTGACTATTTTATATTTAGGTAGAAATATCTATGCAGTTGTATACACAGACTGAAGATAAGAGGATAGTCTGGCATAAGGTAGAGATTTAGGCATATGGTGAAGACATCATAGAGATCATGTGGTGAGAGCCCACTTTCTTGCTTGCAAATGGCATATTCTCCCATGATAGCAGAAATAGGGCTAGCTCTATTTTTATAAGGTCATTCCTCTCATCATGGAGGCTCCTAATTACCTCCCAAAGACCGTATTCCCTCATACCATCCCATTGGGAATTAGGGTTTCAATATATACATGTGGGAAGAATGCAAATATTCAGTCTGTAGCAGTTGAGAATGAAAATCAGGATTGGAAATAATTTTGTATCAGACCTATCAAGGCATGCTTAATTGTCTTCTCAATGTTGATGTTGCAGTTGAGAAGGCCAATGCTATTCCGCTATTGGGTCCTTTGATTTATTAACTAAATTTTCTCTCTAGAATTTTTTTTTCCCCTCTTCAGTTTTGGAAAATAATGTTAAATTGTTTTTTAATCACTTTTTGCCTTCTGTTTTTCAGCGATCTATTTCTGAACTCATTCCATTTAGATGGTGAACTTTCATTTTCTGTTTCTTTTTTTTCCTTCTTATTTTCTTAAGGATGTTTTTCAACTTCAAACTTTACATCAAATTTTTTATTTCAGCTAGAATAGTTGTAGTTTCTAGGGGTTCAACTTTTGCTTTCTCCGTTCCTTTTTTTTTTAATTCCCTCCTCTTCTTGCTTTAAGAATGTAGTTCCTATTATAACTTTGAGTATATTAATTTGTATTTTGTTCTGGTATATATATATATATATATATATATATATATATATATATATATATATATATATATATATATATAAAATTTTTTTTCTTTTGCTTCTGTTTCCTCTGAGTATTTTTCCTGTGTATTTACTTAATTTGGTTCTTGGTCATGGTGTAGTCTTTCTTCAGTTACGTGATGTATCTTGACTTTACCTTTCTAATGATGACTGGAAATTCAGCATTAAAGAAACAGGGTTTATGTAATAGTAAGCATCATTAAAAATAGCTATACCAGGATGCTTTGGGGAGGAGAATATTCTTCGGTAATCAGCTTCTTCAGAGCATTGGTGAGACAGTTTCCCCCAAAGAGGAAAGAAACCCTTTCATCACTCATGTGGGATATGTTAGCCTGAATGCCAGCTTCCTCAAAGCATGAGGAAGGGGAGAGAGAGGTCTTGTGGCTTAGGGCTTAGGTCCGTTGTTTTTTATGGCCACTGCACCTTAGAATAGCCAGGAACATTTGGAAAACCCATAGGCCAAAACAATTCAATAATAATCTCTGGGAATGGCTCTCAGGTGTTATTTTAAAGGTCCTCCAGATGATTCTAATGTTTACCTAAGGTGGAGACCCATTAGACCAACAAGCATCAGCATCACCTGGGAACTTGGAAATGCAAATTCTCAGGTGCCCTCTCAGAACTACCGAATCATAGACTCTGGAGTAGGACCCAAAGAGTTGTGTCTTAACACACCCTCCAGATGATTCTATGTCATTCTCAAATTTGAGAACCGCTAATATAGATTCTCTCTTAATCCGTGTGTTTATTTATAGTATACAGACCCTGAGCTGTGTCTTATTTTCATTGTCTTCAGTGATCCTCTCCAGAGGGTATATCTCTAACTCTTTGACCAGGTTTAAAGAGGATCACTCTCTTGGTTGTGTACACTTGGTTCTAACTCCTTAAATAGACGAAATCCATCATGTTTCTTTCAATGGCATGTAACTCCCTGTTTTTACAGACCTTTAGGTTCCCAGTTTCTGACCTGTTCTGAAGTTCTGCAGTGCAGACTAGTTTACATCTGGCCTCCTCCCTTTGAAGGTCTAGATTTTCATTTTATCTGTAAAGTCAGTCACCAATTATAATCTGCTTGTAACCTACTACAATTTTTATAGCCATGGCCTTTATTTTCCTTTATAAAACCCTCCTTGTCTTTATAGGTTTATACCTTATTCATTGCTTTCTTGTAAATTTTGGGGTTTCAGAAGAGAGTGGAGATAATAGAATTGCCAGATAAAATGCATGATACCCAGTCAAACTTGAATTTCATATAAATTAATAATTTTTATATATGCAATTTTTAGGACATACTTCTACAAAAATTATTTGTCATGTATCTGTAATTCAGATGTAACTGGGCATTTTATATTTTAAATGTAAAGGGCTAGTTTTTGAGGAAATGCAATTTTTAAATATGGATCTCAACAGTTCTGGTAAACTTAAATAAAGTACATATTCTGAATATTTATAAAACAGCTATTAATTCTGATAATACATTTAAGCAGGAAAGTATTATTAAAATTTTATAATTATAATTTTAAAATGTAATAACTGACACATACTTCAATTGTTTATTTTGGGGCTGAACTTCAATTTATATTTATCAAGTAATATTTGCATTGCAGGGTATAGTGTTATTAGATCTAGTGGGATACCATTTCATACAGAGCAATGTAGTGGAAAGAGCAATGAAATTCAGTTAACACCAACTGAGAGTTAGCACCATGTGTGACCTTGGAGAAGGTCTGCTGTGTGACCTTGGAGAAGGTCACCTTCTGACCTTCTGTTTCCTCATCTTTAACAACAGGAGGTGTATTAACACATCACATCTCATTTATGATGATTAAATGAGACAGTCATATTTGCTTATGTTCAGAGCCTAGAAAAGGCCCTGGAACTTAGTGCTGTTCAGTAAACTTATTTCCCTTTTCTCTCTTCTCTATCTCTTGAGTGAAGAGATTGTATGGTAGAATCAATTTATGTTTGTTATTTATGTTAATTCTTCCTTATATTTCATAAATACCTCTATTAGCTCTATTAGTAAATGTATTTTTTTGCTAGGGCTAACATAACAAAGTCTCACAGACTGAGTGGCTAAACAGAAATTGCCTTTCTCACTGTTTTGGAGCTTGAAGTCTGAGATCAAGGTGTCAGCATGCTTGCTATTGACTGAGGCCTCTCTCCAGGACTTGTAGATGGGTGTCTTGTCCTCCCTGGGTCTTTCCTGTGTGTGTATCTGTGTCCTAGTTTTCTCCTTCTCTTTATTTCTCTCTCTTTATTCCAGTATAATTAACCTACAGTGTTATAGTAGTTTCAGGTGTACAATATAGTGATTCAACAATTCTGTACATTACTCAGTCCTTCTAATCTTCTCTTCCTATAAGGACATTAGTCATAGTGGATTAGGACCCATCCTAAGGAACTCATTTTAATTTAATTAGCCCTTTAAAGTCCCTATCTCTAAACACAGTTACACTCTGAAGTACTGGAAGTTTGGACTTCAACATATGAATTTTGGGAGACACAATTCAACCCATAATGGTGGAGTAGAGATACTCATAATTACTTGCATTAAGTTAAAGAAGTAGTCTTTGCATTCTAGTAATTTCTGAAGAGTCTAGTATATTCAAGTCAATAACAGTGTGAGAAAGAAAAAGTGGAAGAAACAAATGTGATTCTAAGTAATACATAGTCAAAACCAAAGTTCTTTGTGTTAGAGATACTTGAAAAATATATTTAAAAAGAAATGTTTTCAAAAAGATAATATCAACAGGGAATGGGAGAGATGGCTTTATTTAAATGTTTTCTGAGTTATGATTTGTTACGGGAGATATTTTTAGGGATATTTATTTCCCCAGTCATTTCACATGTATTTAGGAAATTTCTAAATCGTGCTCAGTTCAAAAGAATGCAAAGCACTGTGAAAAACATAAAGAAGTACAAGACAGGATCCTTGTTCTCAAGAGCTTTCATCTCTGGATAGAGACTCAAAATTAATACAAGTGAAAAGAAGGGAAAAGCAGTAATTAAAAATAAAACTATGTGATTCCGTCTGGAGATGCCTCAGCATCAGTGGGAAGGAAGAGTCGATGTGAGATATGCCTAGTCTGACATACTTTGCTGCGGGACAGAAGGGTTCTACTTGTGCAGTGAAGGGTGCCTATATTGGAAGCACGTGCTGACAAAGATGGGGAAACCAACGTTTGTAAAAAATGGAAACATGCCTATTTTCACCATAGCACTAATAGAAGTTTTTAGTTATTTTCTTTCCTAATTTTTGTTAAAATTGTGATAAGAATACTTAGCATGAGATTCACCCTCCTCACAGATTTTTAAGGGCACAATACAGTGTTGTTAACTACTGGCACAGTATTGTACAGCAGATCTCTAGAACATACCCCTTTTTTTATAACTGAAACTTTATACCTGTGGAAGAGCAACTTCCCCTCTCCTTCTCTCCCCAACCTCTGGCAACCATCATTCTAATCTCTGTTTCTGAGTTTGACTATATTAGGTACATCATATAAGTGAATCTTGAAGTGTGTGTCCGTTTTTGACTGGCTAATTTTACTTAGCATGATGTCCTCAAGGTTCATCCATGTTGTTGTATGTGACAAAATCTCCTTTTTTTTTTTAAGTATTAATTTCCTTAGAGCAGTTTTAGGTTCACAGTAAAACTGAAAAAAAAAATACTGAGATTGACTATATAACTCCTATATTCTTACATTTATAGTCTCTCTCATTATCAACATTCTGTACAGGATATTTCCTTCTTTATTAATGCTGAATAATATTCTTTTGTATGTATATACCACATTTTGTTTAATCATTCATCCTTTAACTGACATTTAGGTTGTTTCTATATCTTTGCTATTATGAATTATGCTGCAATTAACATTGGAGTGTTAATATCTCTTTGATATCCTGACTTCAATTCCTTTGAATATATACCCAGATGTATGGGGTTGCTAGGTCATATGATAGTTCTATTTTTAATTTTTTTTGAGTAACCCCCATACTATTTTCTGTAGTGGCCTTGCCATTTTACATTCCCAGAGCAATGTGCAAGGGTTCCAATTTCTCCATACCCTTGCTCACATTGTTGTCTTTTTTATTTTTTCTTTAATCATAGCCCTCCTAACAAATGTGAGGTACTATCTCATTCTGGTTTGGATTTGCATTTCTTTGATGAGTGGTGATATTGAGCATTTTTTCATATACATGTGGGCCATTTGCATGCCTTCTTTAGAAAAATGTTTATTCAAGTTATTCGCCATTTTCAATCAGGTTATTTATTTTTTTGCTGTTGATTTGTAGAAATTTCATTTATTTCTTTCCTGTTTGTTTATGTATTTCTCTCTCCCTCACTATAACATAGGATCTATAAAGCAGTCATTGTCTTCTCTCATTTTCCCACTACCTATATAGTACTTATAAATAAAATAGATGCCTGATATTAGTTGAAAAATGAATGAATGAATATTGTGAGGTCACAAGAATGGATTAAACACAAGTACTAGAGAGAAGTTGGAAAGAAATTTTAGGTGGAATCAATTCAGATTATGTCTTGATTTTAAAACTTGGTAAAGAATTTTAAATTTGAGGCAGTATATAATCAGGAAATTAGAAGAATCTTGAGCAAGGATGAGGGATGATGAAAGGTATGTTTTCAGAGGGCCGCAACAACCTAGAATACTTTTTCTAGGCTATCTGTAGTCCTTTTCGTGCTGGTCACTACTTAGATTCATATTATCCAAGTCCTCATGGTCCTTCCTGGGCATAAGGTTCTTTGGTCATGGTCCTCAAGGACATGGTTCTTTCTGTTCTGCCTCTCCTCCCATTTATATGACAGCTTTGTACTGCCCCAACAGAATCCAATTGGTTATCCATAGAGACATTTCACAGAGACAGGGCATAGTTTTGTGCTACTCTTAGAAGCCTCTCCTGCCCTGAAACTAATCTAGATTAGGTTACATGGCCACCTCTATTGCCCAGGAGGCTGCAAAAGAATGTGCTTGGCATTTCGAGTGTTGCCTGTGGAAATTATTCTTCTTTAGCAGAATCGACAGGAAGGAGAGCAGCTGTTGAGTAAACAACATGGAGTCTGCCACAGGTTGACTAGCTTATAGTGGTTAGGGATAGAGGTATTTTTCTTTTCTTCTTCTCATGTCTTCTTTTCTTTTTCTTTCCTTTTCTTCTCTCTTCCTTCCCTTCTTTTCTGTTTTCTAGTCAAGTCTGATTTTTGCAATAATGAATAAATCTGTGAAAATATGTGTGTAAATTTCTGTGTAGACATAAGCTTTTAACTACTTTGGTTAAATAACAGAGTAGATTGCTGAATCATATGGTAGGAATATTTTTGATTTTGTAAGAAACCACCAAATTTTCTTCCAAAATAGCTGTAACATTTTACATTCTCACCAGCAGCGTATGAGGGTTTTTGTTGCATCACATTCTTGTTGGCATTTGGTGTTGTCAGTGTTCTGAACTTTGGCCATTTTAATAGGTGTCTAGTGGTATCTAATTGTTATGTTATTTTGCATTTCTCTGATCACATAAGAGGTGGAGCATCTGTTCATATGCTTGTCTGCCATCTATATATCTTTTTTGATGAGGTGTCTGTTAAGGCCTTTGGCCCTTTTTTTCTTAATTTGGTTGTTTTGTTGAATTTTAAGAACTCTTTGTATGTACTTTTTTGTTTAAAGCTTATTTTTGAGAGAGAGACAGAGCACAAGCAGGGGAGGGGCAGAGAGAGAGGGAGACACAGAATCCGAAGCAAGCTCCAGGCTCTGAGCTGTCAGCACAACTTGGGGCTCGAACCCACGGACCATGAAATCATGACCTGAGCCGAAGTCAGACATTCAACTGACTGAGCCACCCAGGTGCCCCAAGAATTCTTGGTATATTTTTGATAATGGTCTTTTATCAGATGTATCTTTTGCAAATATTCTCTCCATGTCTGTGGCTTGTCTTCCAAGTACCTTGATATTTTCTTTTGCACAGAAGTTTTACTTTTAAAAAGTCCATTTTATCAATTACTGGTTTCATGGATTATGTCTTTGATGTTGTAACTAAAAATGCTCAAAGTCATTTAGGTTTTCTCCTATATCATCTTTTGGGAGCTTTATAATTTTGCATTTTACATTAAGTCACTGTTCTCTTTTGAGTTCATTTTTGTGAAGGGTGTAAGGTCTGTACCTAGATTCATTCTCTTGCATGGAAATGCCCCGTTGTCCCAGCTGGAACACTGTTTGTTTAAGAGACTCTGTTTGCTCCATTGTATTGCCTTTGCTGCTTTGTCAAAAATCAGATGACTGTATTTACTGAGATCCTTTTCTGGGCTCTCTATTTGATTTCGTTGATTTGTCTATTGTTTTACCAATACCACACTGTAATTACTGTAGCTTTATAGTGACTCTCTTTTCCATTTCATTCATTTTTGAGCACTATCTGCCAAATACCTACATCTGAAGAGGCATAGATTGTGGTCAGTTGTTCTTTCAAGTAAAGATGATATTCTATGAAAAAAGTAGGTCATTTTTATAAAAAAAAAAAAACAAAACAAAAAGGAGATAGATAGAGGGGGGAGGCACAAACCAGGAAACAGACCCTTAACAATAGAGAACAAGTTGAGGGTTACTGGAAAGGAGGAGGGATGGGTTAAATGGGTGACAGGTTAAGGAGGGCTTTTGTGATGATGACCACTGGGTTGTAGTAAGTGATGAGTCACTAAATTATGCATCTGAAACTCACATTACCCTGTATGTTAACTAACTGGAATTTAAATAAAAACTTGAAGAAAAAAAAGCAGCTAATTTTCCTAGAGGTTAAACTGCATAAGCACATTTCTTCCAGACAATCATGATTTAGCATGCAACAGAAGTGCTTTATGCACACTTCCCATTTTGCCACACAGATTATTAAAAAGACATGTACTAAAAGATCAAGATTTAATAAAATTAGTGCTTTTTACTGATCAATTCAGAACATTCTTAAGTAAAACAGGCTGATTTATTCATTTATTTATTTTTTCTGTAAGTGCATAGCAGTAGACAACCAATGATTTCTAGTCAGATTAGTGATACTGACTATTGGACTTTTTAGACTAATAGTCTACTTGTCTTTCTTCTTCTATCATATTATCTGCCTTTTTCTTGTATTATGGAAGATTTTCTCAAACACATTTCGTCGTCACTCTATTTTAAAACATATTTTTATTTAGACAAGATTTTTTAATGTTCTAAGAGGTTTCTTTAATTGGCTCTTCTCATTGACCTGGAGATTCTTGGTTCCCCTTGATATGTAACAAAGGAGAACTGGGTGTCTATCACGGATTTCCTCTTTTTTTTATGAAAATAAAACTCTTTTTACTTTGTATCTTTCTGGAGAGGGGGTGTCTCACTGGGAGCTCTGCATGCCATTGGACACTGACTTGCAGATTTTGCTTTAGGTAGGAGCTAGGGGTCAGGTTTTGCCTTCCTCAAATGCCAGAATGAAGGGAATGTTATTGCGAGACACCAGACCTAATATTTCAAGCCTGTTTGCTGAGTATTTTAATTTTTTAAATGTCTGTTTTTGAGAGATTGAAAGATAGAGCACAAGCAAGGGAAGGGCAGAGAGAGAGGGAGACACAGAATCCTAAGCAGGCTTCAGTCTCTGAGCTGTCAGCACAGAGCCCACCAGAGGCTTAAACTCAGGAACCGCAAGTTCATGACTTGAGCCAAAAGTCTGACACTTAACCGACTGAGCCACCCAGGTCCCCCTGTTTGATGAGTATTTTAAAAAAGAGCTATGGTCATATTTTTATTTGAGAATTTCTATTAGTGGCTATCACCCTCTGTAAACTCAGGGCAAGGGGTTACAGACATGGTGGTGGCAGAGGATATTACATATAAAAATATCTTCACTTAATTATTCTATTTTTAACCTTTATTAGCACTCCCACTGAACTATTTGGAGGCTGAAATCAAGGTCATCTAGAGTTCTGTGGAGAGTGATGGCTTCCACTTCTCTATTGTAAAAATCACATTTTATGTTATCTTATTTTCATTTTTAATTAGAGTATAAAATAAAATTGAGAGTGGGGGAAAATTAACACCCCAGGTTGCAACTTAACCTATTTCTCCATCTTTTATACCATCTATACCATTATAAAATACCATCTTTTATACATTGTTTATAGGTCCTTAATTCTCTATGAGTGTATACATGGATTTTTCTGCTTTGTGTTTCTAAATTCCTATCACAGTGTCACATTGAAAAAACTGAAAGGGAACATACATGGGTCTAGTCTACTGTACCGTTCTATACACCTTTTAATAAGGTCTCTACAGGGGCTCCTGGGTGGCTCAGTCAGATAAGTGTCTGACTCTGGCTCAGGTCATGATCTCGCGTTTTGTGAGACCCAGCCCCATGTGGGTCTCTGTCCTGACAGTTCAGAGCCTGGAGCCTACTTCGGATTCTGTCTCTCTCTCCCTCTGCCCCTCCACTGCTTGAACTCTGTCTCTGTCTCTCTTTTAAATATAAATAAAATTTTAAAAATAATAATAAATAAAGTCTCTACAGTAAAATTTTCTATTCACAGTGAACTTTTACCTTGTTATGTCAATTCACAAGTGTAAAACAAACCCAAAAGTGAATGGGCTACTCAATGTCATCAGCATAATCTAAGCTCCATATACATATGTCAAGAGAGAAGACTATAAACTCCATCCATCTATAGAAGGGGACACTAGAGATGAAATTAGCACCAGCAGCTCTGAAATCAGTGCTTGTTATATAATCTGGGGCCTCTATTTATTGTATGACCCGGGGAAAGCTGCTTAATATCACTTTGCCTCAGCATTCTACTGTAAAATGGTTTAATAATAGTAGTACTTAGGGATGCCTGGGTGGCTCAGTTGGTTGAGTGAACGACTCTTGATTTTGGCTCAGGTCATGATCCAAGGGTCGTGGGATTGAGTCCTGCATCACGCTCTGTGCTGAACGTGGAGCCTGTTTAAGATTCTCTCTCTCTCTCTCTCTCTCTCCCTCTGCCCCACTATCCCACTTGCACTTTCTCTGTCTAAAATAAAATAAAAATAATAAATAAATAATGGTAATACTTGCCTTCTAGAATTATTTTGAAGATTAAATGTATTAATCTACCTTCAGTGTTTACAAATGTGTATTGTACAAAATCAAATTCAGTAAGGGGTGATTATTGTTCATATCTGTATTAGTATCCTTCTTAAATATCTGAAACTAGGCCTTGGTTTAGTCAAAATATCATAGCATTTGAATGAGAATAAATGAACTGTGAAGGTAAAGAGTTTTTTTTTTTGTTTGTTTGTTTTTTCACAAAATTAATTAACCTTTGACTTCTAGGTAAAAATTAATGCGGTCCCAATTGTTATTAGTTAGGCTTTTGTTGAAAAGTCTAAATTGTTTAAAACCTTTATAATTTTGAACTTTATTTTGAATTACTGCCTTTCCTTAATTTTTTAAAAATAAATGTTTATTCATTTTTGAGAGAGCGTGTGGGCAGGGGAGGGGCAGAGAGAGAAGGGGACAGAGGATCCAAATCAGGATCTGCACTGGTAGCAGAGATCCTGATGTGGGGCTCAAACTCATGAACTGTGAGATCATGACCTGAGACAAAGTCCAAGCTCAACTAACTGAGCCACCCAGGTACCCCTCTTTAAAATTTTTAATGCAGTCAGCATGGAGTTGTAGAAAGAACACAAGTTTTGGAGATAGGAAGACAAAGTATAAAAATTTGATTGGGGTGCCTTGGTAGCTCAGTTGGTTTAAGTATCTGACTCTTGGTTTTGGCTCAGGTCATGATCTCACAGTTCGTGAGATTGAGCCTTGCATTGGACTCTGCACTGACAGTGTGGAGCCTGCTTGGGATCCTCTGTCTCCCTGTCTCTCTGCCCCGCCCCTGCTCATCCTGTCTCTTTCTCAAAATAAATAAACTGAAAAACATTTTTTTTAATTTAATTAATCTCTATGAATCTTAGAGTCTTCATCTATAAAATGAGAATGGTAATAGTTTCTTTATAGTTTCTCTATGATAATTTGAAATAAAATAATAATAAATCTATCATCTTCACCAGCATGCTAGCTTCCTTAGGGTTGGGACTATTTTTTTTTTTTTTAATCTATGGAACATTACAGAGTGTCTACTACCAAAAAACATTCAATACGTGTCCTCAACACATAAACTGAACAGTTTACATTATTAACATTTTGAAGAAAGGGTCATAAGTTGTGCAAAAAAATAAAAGAGTTATGAAGAGTTATGAAGAATTCAGTAATGAGGAGTACAAATTATTAAAAGCTTACATACTGTAAACAAAAATAGGACAATATTTTCTTATAATTGCCTGGATATTTGGTTGGATTTTGCCATTTATTTACAGATGTTGTAGAGCACTAATGTGATCATGTGTACATATGTAAATAATGTAGTCTGTATTATATATTAATTTGAAAATGCTTTTATTTATAGTCTATATTTTACGAAAAAGAAAAGTTAAAGGCAAGAATCTCTAATTGGAGAGGAAGGAGGGAAATTTAAACAAATATCATTGTGGTTTGTATTTTTAAAAGAATAAAAGAGATTTTATTTTTTTCTCCTTAGACACAGAGCTTGGGAATGTAACAAAAGAAATCAGAAAGTACTATACTTTACTGGCTGTTTATTATTATTTAATAAGATGATTATCTTTTTCATAGAAAATATCTTTTCATTTTTATAGATAAGAAACTGTGGTGGGCAGACCAAAACTTAGCTCAGCTGGGAACCTGCAGCAAAAGGGATGGAAGAAACCCCACAGTCCTACGAAATAAGACTTCTGGGGTTGTTCATATGAAAGTGTACGATAAAGAAGCACAGCAAGGCAAGTCACACTGTAATGAATTTGTGCCACCTTTTGAATATATAATGTTCTCTCTTTTCATATTATTTTCTCAATTCAACAATTGAAAGGTTTGTATTTTTGCTTCTAGTAAAAAAAAAAAAAAGCGGGGGTGGGTGGGTGGGAGGCAAATGCTGCTTAATACTACACAAGAAATTCCTTTGACATCAGGTATATAATGAGCTTTCAAAACATTAGCAGAGCCACCCAAGGAATCTTAATTTGTCAGGTCTTCAAAGAAGTCTTATCGAGTTCTTGATTTCAAAATATAAGAATAAGAAAAAATCCCAGCAAAATATATGGAGTATATAATTAAGCCCAGAACCTGAATGAACCAGGGGACTTCAAATGGACTATGTCAACGTAAGAATTTCACATCCAAAAAGCACTGCATTGTTTGGCTCTAAGCATTTTACTTTTTTGTTTTTGCTTGTCCAAATGGTGTGCAGTGAAATGGAGTGAGAGAACTAACAGATGGTTTACATAGGTGGACTTGTCACATTGCCCGAATGGCAATTAGATTAGAGATGCCAGCCAGGACAGCCCCACACCTGCTAGTCCTTTCTTAGTTTTTGTTTCATGACCCATGACATTTAGCAGCACTTGTTTTCTAGCAAAAACATTTTTCTGTATTATACTTCCTTACCTCAGTCTCTGCCATGAGACCCTTAGCTTCATATACTTTTCTTCTTAGTAAAAACATTTCAGGAAAATGTAAAGGGATTTTCATCTAAAGGAGTTGGACATATAGACCAAAACAGAGAATAGTATAGGTAGAAATAGTGAACCAAGGGGATCGCTGATTCTGAAGACCGGTAACAACCATCATTCAAGCAGAATTTATTGGTGATACCAATTGGGAGCCATACCTGCATATCCAGAGACAAAATGAAGACCAGATTTATGGTTGCCTTCCCTGTACAAAAGCATGGGCAAATTTTGGTCTGAAATCCTTCCTGAAATTACCTGGAAAAAATTTAAAAGAATTGCTTTAGAATAAAAAATAACGATGAAGTGATTACTGGGCTCCTTTCATGGTTCAGAAGATACCAATACCGAAACCCTTTTGCATAAAACTGTATTTCCTCTCTGATATATTTTTAAATCACTGTCTATAATAATGAACAGGAGTGTTTTCACCAGTAATTTTGTAATGGAATATTTCTGTATCAAAATAAATAATTTTACTGGCATACAAGTCATGGGGAATATATTATATAATTGAGAATAAAACGCTGGTACTCAGTAAATAAAATATTGTGACATTTTTGTGGATTTCAATGTGATATATTTACAAAGAATAAAAACTTAAAATACTATGATAAATGTTAGTTCATAGTCTATACTTAATGAGATTATACCCAAAAACGCATTAGAAAATACAACAGAGGAACAGATACATTATTTCTAAAAAGGATATTTTAAAAAATATATATTCATTTTTTTATCAAAATGTGAACAAACACATTGTTTGAAATTGTATATTAGTTTAATATATAGAGTATTCCTAGATACAGTCCCAATAAAGTTTATTGGAGGAAAAATTTATTGTTTCCTCACTTTTTTGCTCATGTGCATAAATTGTTGTCTCGTAAGAGTTTAATCCTACAAGTAGAGTTGGCATTTTATGCATCGTGAAAGTATTACTAAATTGACAAGGACCTGCAGTACTTAGAAATTAATGGTGTAATATGACTAAGCTTAAAATTCAGTGAGAATACTATTTTTACTGAAAAAATATGCTGATAAAAGCATCTGTATTAAAGAGAATCCCATTAACGGAATCACGGCAGGTACCTTAAAAGCTTCATTACTATGAAATATGAGCAATTTAGGATTATTTAAGGTTAACATTACTACTTCTTTGGATTTCAAAGTACAATTAGCTACTTCATTTATCATTTTTGACACAGATCACTGGAGAGCCGGGACTTCTCGTTAGTCAAGTGGACTTTCTGACTCTACTGACTTTCTGACTCGTTAGTCAAGTGGACTTTCTGAGAATTGGGGCATGAAGTTTGAACATCAGTATCATTGCAAAATATTAAGCCAAGCTAATATTTCTAATTTGCCAGATAATCACTACCAAAATTACTGTCTTTTAAAATCTAATATTTTCCTACATCAATTCTTTATTTAATAGGCAAAGATAAATACTGTAAATAATGATTCATTTCAATTATTTTTTTCCTTTCTGTCTCCCTATTAGAGACCAAAATGATACATGAAATGCATGTTGTTGTACAACATAATTGTTAACATAGGCTAATTTTATTTTTTGTCAAAAATAAGTATGATACAATATGTATTGCTATTATTACAAATAGATTTAAAAATGCACAGTCCCAGAAGTTCCTTTTCTGTTATTTTTTCACATATTTTTATATCATCAAGGTTATAGAACTCTATATTTTTTGAAATTTTAATTCTCTTCCTGAATCTATTTTTTTAACTTCATTTCCTTGTTTCTCCTTCTCTCCACTTGGTGTTTCTTCAAACTTTATAGTTATAGCATTTCTTGTCAATATTTTCTCAGTTTTTCAGTCTTTTGTAATAGTTGAAATAAATCTATAACAAAATGCCTAAGTCCATAGATTGGTGTTGCGTTAATATATGTTTATGCGCTTCCTATAATATAAAATATATTTAAGTTCAGTATAGATTACTGTAAGTCTATATAACTACAGATCAAGGTTAGTATAGATTGCTGTAAACTATGTAACTATGTGCTATATAACAGTAAATGTAACTGTCTCTTAAAGTAATCAGAGATCTGAAGTTTTATCTTCATATATAAGTATGTAAAAAGTCAGCTTGAGGAAAGGGGAAATAAATCAACTAATCTTCATTAGTTTATATAAGAGATAAAGGTAATCATTTCAAAAGTTCAGGGCAACTCAAATCCTAGTATGTGGCCCTATATAGGATGGAGTTCGTCATTGACTGAACTGGCAGCTATTGGAAATTAGGAGAGAATGTGGTAGATCTCCTGATGAGAAATCTCCCAAGTTGAGGGTATTTCACACTTCAAAAATGACAGAGCTCATGACAGCTTCGATTGAACAATTAAATCCCATCAGACTGTCTTGAATTCAGGAGATGAGAAATAATGAGCTGCATTGGTATTTTGAATTTTCCATAGAGCACTATTGATATATAGCTTTCATCATGCTTTGTAATTCTCAGTGGATTTACTGCACTTCGTATTAGAGCTTGAACATCCAGTAAATGGCATTGCATGTCCTAGAATAATAAAAATGTTGTAAAAATGGGATATTTAATGAACTTGCTGGGTAAGATTGTAAATTACTTAATGTCACGCTACCAGGTTTAATTAGCACATTGGGCCTAGTAAATTCAGTGGAATATCTTTCTAGAATGCCTACCTGTGATTACCTGACTAATATTTGTCATTGCTACTACACAGGAATAAGGAGGATTAATATGCCAATTAATTAGATGACTCTTGTGGGTATGTTTTAAATATATTTGGGGAGAATTATGTTCCTAGGAATAGCAAAATTTATTTCCTTGCTTTTTAAAAATTATATATATATATATATATATATATATAATATACACACACACATATATACATATATATATATATACACATACATGTATGCGTATATGTACTTCCTTTTAGCAGCATAGTCTTCAAATTGAGTTAGTAATATAATTTAACAGTGATTTATTTGACATATTTGGATAAAATATTCCTGAAAATGAAGTAACTATAGAGTTGAAGTGAAATATAGTAGTCAAAAAAGAAAGATTTCCTAGTTCCTGTGATCTTAAAATATTGTAAAGGTCTATAACAGTATTCATGACAAACCAATTTCACTTGTTCTTCTGTAGCTGTGAATCTTCTCATGAATCATCATTTGCTTTGAAAAAATAGGTATTAATTATTTATTTTTAAATCTATGTTTTGAGACATAATTGACATAAAGCATTGTACAAGTTTAAGATATATAAGGTGTTGATTTCATACATTTATATGTTGCAATATAATTACCACCTTAGTATTAGCTCCTAACTCTACCATATCACATAATTATCATTTCTTCTTCATGATGGGAACAATTAAGATCTGGTCTCTCAGCAACTGTGAATTGTAATTAAAGTTTAATTGATACTATAAATTAATTATAGTATTGCTGTCTATAATCACTATGCCATGCATGAGATCTCCATTCACTTTTTTGGGAGGGCAGACTTCAACTATAACATGCCACTTCGAATTATTCAAGACACTCAAACATAATACTAACCAATATAAAACAGCTACATTTATAAATCAACAAAAGCATAAATATTTGTTCATATTATTGGTATTGAATGATACTCCAATTTTATTAAATTTTATAGTTTATTTTTCTTGAATTTTATATTTCTTTTGCTTGTTTTCCTTCTATTCAGGCAGCAATTCTTGCCAACTAAATAATGGTGGATGTTCTCAGCTTTGTTTACCAACATCTGAAACTACAAGGACTTGCATGTGTACAGTGGGATATTATCTCCAAAAGAACCGAATGTCATGTCAAGGTATAAGGTCTTGAAAAATTTAATTCTGATGAATTTACTTTATCCATGCAGATCTGAGGCAACATGATGTAGTTAAAAAATAGAAAAAAAAATATTAGCTTCTTTTTGGATTCTGGTTCACTGCTCAGTCTCATATATGAAGGATTTTTAATGTACCTAAAATATTTTAAGTATTACTGTTCTTTAAAGCTTCATATCTTTTTTTTAGTTATTTTCAAGAAATACAGTTTATTGTCAAACTTTTAGCCAAACCCAGTAGAAGCTACCTTAACTTGAATAGGCAAAGGTTGAAGTAAAAAGCGGTAATTGACCAGTTACAATTACCATCCAATCTGAATCCAGTTATGTTTACTTTCTTTTAACGATTTAAGAGAAAGTACATAAAGGCTGTGAGGTCTCTGAATTTCTCAGCTGAGAGAGAAGAGCCCTGCCAAAGAACTGGCACCGAACAGACCCATCTTCCTATTTCTTGTTTCATGGATTCTGGCTCTAAGACTCAAAGAAATTTGGTTCTAGAATAATCTTATTATTCAATGATCATAGCTTAATTTCATTTTTAAAAAGTTTCAGTCTTATATGAGGAATGTTTGTTAATGTTATCACATGCTTTCTTTTAAATAAAATATTTATATGGCACTTATGTACTAGGCACTGTTCTAAATACTTTAAACATATTAATTCACTTAATCCTTATACTAACCCTTGAGGTAGGTCTCTTATTATTGCCATTTTAGAGATGTGAAAACTGAGGCATAGTGAGATTAACTAGCTTGCCTGAGTCACACAGTTAGTAAGTAGTAAAGACCCATGTAAACCTAGGAATTCTAATTTTAATAAGAAAATATGTGTCAAAAACATGTTCTAGCATATTAGAAAAAGTCATAAACAGCATGCAGACTTCTGGTAGTCAGCTTTTATGTATGTTTATTTTAGGACATACTTTTGATGCTAGAATGGCAAGGTGTTAGTAAAAGTGAAGTACTTTTATATTTTTAGTGTTCAAAATGATTTAAAACTAACTTTATTAGAAAAGTAACAGTGATATAGTTACCTAAAATTATATATAAAATCAAAGTTTATTATCATATATAAACAACAAGGTAACTGGGCATTAGAAAAGAGGGGATGAATTTTGTTGTGAGGTCAGGTGTGTTTTCAAGAATTACCTGCCTCTGTTTTTGTGAAAGTCTAGTTCCAGATCAGTAGTGTTGTCACTACCTAGGAACTTTTCAAAAATTTAAATGATTTCTCCTCTTCGATGGGGGCCTGGTAATCTGTGTTTTAACAAGTCCTCTAGGAGATTCTGATGCATACCCAAGTTTGAGAACCACTAATCTCTCTATCTATCTTTCAACTAGTCAGAAGTGTAGTGTACAATTTAAAAAAAATAAGTTAAAAATAATGCTAGTAGAATAATTTTAATTTTAAATATTCATTTGGAGCTTTTTTTTTCTTTTTCCAATTTAGGTATAGAGTCATTTCTTATGTACTCTGTTCATGAAGGAATCAGGGGAATACCTCTGGAACCAAGTGACAAAATGGATGCATTGATGCCTATATCAGGAACTTCATTTGCTGTTGGAATAGATTTTCATGCAGGTAAATAGCTTTTTATTCATAATTTATATATGATGTTTTTACTTGATTTATTAAACATGATGCAAATATAACCTTTCCCTCTGTACTCTGAGAGTCAAGATGAGGAACAAGAAAGTAAATTGGTAATGAATTTTTAAGCCAAATACAAATTGCTCTAAATATGTTTTCCTGAAAAAAAAATCAAGTAAAAATTTCCTAAAATAAAGCATTTGAGTTGCAAATACCTGAAGATGCCATGATTGACAATCGGTTGCTTCATTTTTATTTCTCTCCTTTCAAAATGACACCTTTACTTTTATTCAATTATAGATATGTATATATATATATAAAATATTTTGTTTGAGAATATACATAAACCATAATCTTATTTAAAATATTTCCAGAATGATTATCTATTCTAACATTGGTAGTAGAATATTAGATCCAAATAACAAGAAAACAATTATAAATTCTGTGACATTTAAATTACTTTTGAAGACGGTATGTATAATTTTGGAGTCAGATTTTATCCTTACCTTCTTGTTTTAGCAAACAGTGAAAAAAAGCATATTGGACACTAACATTTTCTGTGGCTTACATAAATGTGTGACTGGAAATTGATAGTAGACACTGTCCAATTTATTGAATTAAACGTGTGTATGTGTGTGTATGTGCTAATTGCTAAATTCAGAGATAGTATAAGCATTAGATATGCTTTGGCATTTATACTCAGATTTTTTTTTCTACACTTGTGGGTCTAACTTTATAAGAGCAAATTTTTCTACTGCTCATCCAACTAAATCTTATGTTTCCCATATTAATGTTTTAGTTCTGAAGATGTACATGCATGTTTACAGTGTTGTTTTTTTTTTTTTGTAATTGTAAAGACAATTTTATCTAATTCTAAAAAAACAAGTAGTTCTTAGATTTATAATCTTAAAATCCTTAAGCATCAGCATGTGGGATTCTGGCTGTAAGCTTATTTTTTTTCCCTCAGCTCTAACACTTTGTTTAATCATGTGTTAATGAAATTCCTGGCTACCATTTAATGAGTTACTGAGGATCTTTACTTTCCTTAAGTAAATTATTTTGTACCCAATGTTTGGAATCATATAGAGGCACACTTTCTACATTTTTAAAAGGATGTTTCCTAAAAGGAAATTCAGACAAATATAGTATATTTTATTGAGCATTATGTAAATTTTGCTAAGATGACAATGTGATTTTTGATCAAACCTTCATTATACTTGGAAGGTTCACTAACCTACCATGCATAATCTACCCAGTCTCTTAATTATAGGCATCTTATTCTTTAGAATTTTATCATATAGTATTTAGTAAATGCAAAAGTGCAAAATGAAGAAAAGGTGAACTTCTTGAAAAGATGTTATGTACATGTATAATTTTTAGTAAGTACACATAATCCCTTGTTTTAACTGTTATCCTATATTTGATTCTTTTAAAGACTTCATAATGATTTTTGAAAGCATTTAAAACATTTCTATAAGGTAAAATATTGAAACATTTGGTGTAAATGTTCTGATTAGATCACTAGTAAATTTCTTTTTTCTTAAGGGTAGACTGATTATTTGTATAAGTTCGCTCTGAGGCTTTATATTGGCCTTGAAATGGTTAAGTTTCATATAATGTGCCACAACACAGCTAAACAAATATTTTTGTTTGCAGAGAATAGTACTCTCCCTTTTTCTAGATTTCCAATAATTTTTAATATCATAATAAACTTATTTTGCATCAGAGTAGTTTTTCATCAGAGTGTTCTTCATATCATACCTGCCATATTTTTAAATTAAATTTCTAGAAAGAAATCATTTTTAGAAAATCTATTTCTTCTAAATGTAAAAGGATATAGGCATATGGAATAGTCATATAAAATTAAAGTGTTCAAGAATGTATTAAAATCCCTATTGTTAATCAGAAAATAGCAGCGCAAAACTTGCTTTGAAATCTGAGGATTAGACAGACAGACACTCGGGGCAGCAAAACATAGAGTTGGAAGAGGCGAGACTTTTGCAACAGGCAACTAGAATTCTAATTCCAGTTTACCCTCTTACTACTCTGTGAGGTTTGTAAGTTAGTTAATATATCTGAGGCTCAGTTTCTTCAGTTTATGGAGTGTGGGAATATTCAGATTAATGTATACAAATGTTTGACACAGTGCCTGACATATAAGGGAGCTAAGAAGATAGTAGTGATATCTAATAATAGAAAGTAATAAATTGCAGAAGTAAGCATATGTGGTTTATGTGTGTGTAATATATATATTTACAAACATGCCCTGGAAGCCATATTTAAACTTCTAATTAGCAATGTTGTTTTTTTTTTTTTTTTTTTTCTGTTCTCTTGACTGATACTATACTTTCTGTCCAGTTATCTGCATAGAATAGTTGTTCCTTAACTTCTAGGGGAAAGAGTATATTAGTAAAATTCCTTAGTAAAGATGAACTCAATAATGATGATAATGAACATTATATAAAGTAGATAAATAAAGCTCAAAAAGTAATACCAGCTCTTTGAAGTCATTCAGTATAAACCTAGGAGGCCAGCAGACAGTGCTTAGATAAGGAACCAAGTAAAGCACTAATATTGATGATGGTAGTGTTGGTATTAAGAGCTTCCAACCACTTCTGCACATACCTTTTATGTTTCCATCTATTTCACAGTCTGATCCTTCACTAATTGTGTTTTAAGAAAATATATTAGGATCAGAGTAAGTGTCAGCAGCTTGATTTACGGTATCATTATAGACAGTATGTAAGCTCTGTGGCTTTGTTGTAGAGTGAAGTTACTCCAGGGAGGAAGGAAACAAAATGACGAATCGCTCCTGAGCAAAGTAGAGAAACCAGTTTTTGGTGCATCAACTTTTTTTTCCCCCCACCAACGCCGTTATGTTTTACCTGATTATAAGTTCTTCCACTATTAGTTCTCTTTGCAGATATTCCATATTTTCTTCTTTCATTCATGGCACTCACATCTGTGACATAATCCCTACTTTAGGATCAATCAAAGATAAAGATGACAGAATGGAAGGGCATAGTTGCTCCTTATTCTAAACAACAAAAACAACAAAACAAACAAAAACCTCCCATCATAATAAGTAGATGGTGTGAAGGAGAATCATTTCTTGAGTATAACCATCATAATTTATGTCTTATTATTTTATTACCACAGTTTTACAGAGATAAATCCATTGTTCAAACCTGTACATTTTGTGAGGATTAACATCTGAATCCTGCTGGCTTTGAGTCCTAATGAATTACAGTTTCTGCAGTGAAAGGGTTTCTTTCGCCAGAGGAAGTAATTCTGGGTACTATCCACAGAAGAAAGAACACCCTGTGGCTAGATTTAAAATGTTCAAAGCATTTTTTATCACTTCAATGGAAAAGTCCCATTCCACTGAAAAAAAAAAAAATAATAAGCTTTGAAAATCCTTGCCTACTGAGTGATATTCCTCCTGATGAATGAATATTGGATTTGATGCTTTAAAAGATATATTTTAGGGTCTCCTGGGTGGCTTCATTTGGTTGAGTGTCCAACTCTTGATTTCTGCTCAGGTCATGATCCCACAGTTCATGAGATCCAGCCCCGTATCAGTCTGTGTGCTGACAGTGCAGAGCCTGCTTGGGATTCTCTCCCTCCCTCTCTCTCTGCCCCTCCCCCACTCATGCTCGCTCTCTCTCTCTCTCTCTCTCTCTCTCTTTCTCTCTCTCGTTCTTTGGCCTCTCTTTCTCTCTCTCAAAATAAATGGAGATACTTTAAAAAAAATTAAGATATATTTTAGTTAGGAGAAAAACCTTCAAAACAAAGTCCATTGTTCCAGTTAGTAGTGTGGTGTTCAGTATGTAATGCTCTATTCAGCCTGCCCCTCTCCTGCTTTGAGAGTATTTATCCTTTTTTATAATGAACCCATACTAGGATATTACTTGAAGATAAAGATTATTTATCTGAAAATTTCAATCTTCTATTATTTTTTTCATCTTTTATATCTGTTCAACTTTTTGTCATCCAACTCAATATTAACACATGTTGGTTATGATCTAGTAGGTGTGAAACATCACAGCTAAGTTGCTGTAGAGGATAAAGAGAAACAAGGAATAGCTTCTGAGGTAATACACATATGGATGATCTGTAGGGTTTTTTGTTTGTTTATTTTGTCTTTCAAGAGAGCATCAAAAGACTATTATTTGGATGTCATTGCTCGGCACTCCCTATGGAGAATATTTTAATGTTTTTTTTTACACCATGACATAGTGATGTAGCTATTAAGACAAAAGACACTGAAGGGACATGTCCTTATAACTTCTATTAAAACCCATGGAATGTATAACATGAAGAATAATCCCTGATCTGAACTGTAGATCCTAATATAAACTATGGATATTCCAATTTAGGTTTATCAGCTGTAGCAAATGTACCACTTTGCCAAATGAGATGCTGACAGTTGGGGAGGCTGTGTATGTATTAAAGGAGAAAGCACGTGGGAGCTCTCCACTCAATTTGTCTGTGAATCTAAAACTGTTCTAACAAGTCTATTTGAAAATTTAAGTGAAGGAAACTATATGACAAAATACCATTGCCACATTTACACATTTGAGTGTCAACTACTTACATGAAATAATCTCTCTGTAATCGTTCCACAACATTTGGATATATCTTTGACCGTTAGAACAAGAAGGAACATTTGCTACCAGGTTGTAGCATTCCCTCAGGTTACAGATAAGGAAACTGGAACCCAGAGAGATCAAGAGGTTGTACGGTATGGAGGATCCTATTTCCAGTTCTTTACACTACGCCAGCCTGCACTTGTAACCAGTGAAACAAAATTTTGTTTAGACATTGTTGGCATTACTTGATAAACTTCATTGCACTTCTGCAAATTTGTGCCTGTAGAAGATTATATTTTATTTTGGTCATATGCTGAATCATTGAATCATGTGACCTTAAACCCATTTAATAATTAAAGCAGGTGACACTCAAGTGAGAGTCTCTTTTTCTTTCCCTGGAAGCTTAGAAAACAACTATTTACAAATTTTTTTTTTTTTAGTAACCATTTTGTCACCAACCAAGCCACAGAAGAATTTATAGAAAGAATTCTTTTTATGTCACTAACAGCAATAGCTTAAGAAATATAATACTGTTGCTTTGGGACATTTTTTCAATTTTATGAAAACCATTTCTGTGGCTACAAAGTGAATTTTTAGGACTGGTTCATTTCTTCTTGTTCTTGTGACAGTGAACCAATACTACTTTGTGTTGTCATTTCGAACTTGCTTCAAGACTGTATTTTCAAATCATGTGAAAGGTGTGTATGTATTTGTAGATGTTAAAGTCTGGTATATCTTTCAAGAGGGAAAGGAGTAACTACCACAAGAAAACAAAAACTTTTCAACACTGCCCGGGAGACGAATAACATAAACATACATAGAATAAGGAACTATAGGTTAAACAAATTATTGTGTATATCTCACAAATCATTTTTGGATAATTTCTAAACTCAAAATGTAAACAAACAAACAGCTTTCTTAGGCATCTGAATTATTCAATAGGTTACTGAAAACCAAAAGCCCAGAAGATGTACAATGATTGCTTGCTAAGATTAAGGCTTTCATCAACTTTCGTCTTACTGAGAGAATGGCTCAGGCAGTTAGCACTCCTCATGAAAGTAAAACCTGTCAACACCAGCTTCAGACTAATTCATGCAAAGCACATCCATTCTGTATTTTGGTACCTCTCTTTTTCCCTCTCCTGAGTTAGTATATGCTGCTATATTTCTTTTTAGTGGCTAAGGATTCTTTTCAGCAAAGCTACACTCATATTTGATAGTCTAATATATTTCTGTACTCTTTTCCTTATCAACACTGAGTTAGCATGAAACCTATCCTCAAAAGGCCCTACTACACTAATTCACAGTAAATTATTAATAGCTGCTAAGAGATTTACAAGTTATCTTTCTAAGTGTGTTTGGGCAAAGCACAGTATTTTAACCCATACTGTAAATACAACTAAAGCACCACTAAAAATTGTGAAGAAAGTATTTTTATAGATAGGTCAGTCTTCTGGAGGTTTTCCAAATTACCCTGTCCTCTGACTTGTAGACAATAGATTGCCACCTGTTTATTCCCAGAAGCTCAGTCCTGGATATGGTAACAGGTCAAATGATAATGTAGAGGTCTCCTTTAGCTTAGGTACACTGATACCATTAGTGCTGTTAATGAAATGTGACCTTAAAAAAGTGTTTTAACCTTGAAAAAGTGTTTTCCCCCATTTTAAGAAAACCAATTATATATTAGTCTATTTTTCTTTTTGACACCCTTTCTTTTAAAAAAAATAAAAGAGGTATGCTTCAGCTTCTAAGATTATTGATCATTAGTTTTTAATCAAGTAGACAATTTTCTAGTTAATAGAGAAAAATGGAAGTTATTTAATTGATTCTGGACTGGTCATAAACAGTGGATCTTGAATTCCTTTTTATCATTTTGCTTTTTTCTTCTCCAGGGACAATAAGCAGCAAGTGTAGTAAGTGGATTCTTTGGGGACTTTAGAAGAATAAAGAACTAATTATTTCCATGAATTCCTTACTACTTTTAGAACAAGGACTTGGCTGAAGTAGAAAGGCTAGAAATAGGGCTCCTGGGTGGCTCAGTTGGTTGAGAGTTGACTTTGGCTCAGGTCATGATGTCACAGCTCACCTCGTGAGTTCCAGCCCTACATTGGTCTCTGTGCTGACAACTCAGAGCCTGGAGCCTGCTTTGGATTCTGTGTCTCCCTTTCCTCTGCCCCTTCCCTGCTTATGCTTGCTCTCTCTCTCTCTCTCTCTCTCTCTCTCAAAAATAAATAAACATTAAAAAGAAAATTTTAAGAAGAAAGGCTAGAAATAAAATTAATCACCCAAACAGAGTTAGAAGTAGGAAGTTTGGAAGAGAAAAAAGATGAAAATAACATCAAAGAACCTCAATATTTATTGAACACTTACTATATTATAGGAATGTTGTTGGGAAACTTTTTGTATTTATGCCATTTAATTAATCAGAATAATCTGTTAAGGCAGGTGGAATGTTCATTGTAACAGTGAAGAAAGTGGGTTTGGGAATAAAATATGGATGCAGAAGAGAGTTGGTTACTTTGAGATGCTCAAATGAAATTCTGCAATCAGGATTTGCATTTGAGTTTTTGCCCTTAGTTTGACATAAATAATGAATCAAATAACAAGTAGTTAAGTAACCAACATTGGATCCCTAATAATTTCATAATGAGAATTTTAGTCCTATTGCAGTGATGATTGGTAAAGAGATTTCACAGTATCAGGGCTTGGTATTTGGGGGGAATGATGATAATATGGTCACCAAGTATAGGATAGCCCCTGCTAAACTTAGGGACAGAAGACGAATAGTACAGCCTCATCTGAGAGGTCAGTGAGGGAAATGATGATGATCATTATTTAAAGGGAAAGGGGAAGAAAAAAGAATGTCCCCTATATTTGTATTATTTATTGCTACATAACAAACTACCAAAATTTAGCAACTTGAGGCAATAAACATTTATTATCTTATAGCTTCTATAGGTCAGCTTATAAGGTTGCAATCAAGATGTTGGCCAGAGACATGCTCTCATCAGGCGGCTCAACCAGGGAGAATTTGCTTCCAAGTTCATGTGGGTGTTGGCAGGGTTCAGTTCCTTGTGAGCTGTTTGACAGAGGTCACAGTTCCTCACTGAATACTGACCTCAGTTTCTTGTTACGTGGGCCTAGGATAGGAAACTTCACAACGTGATTGCCAGCTTCCCTTTGGGCTAGTGAACAATACAGTGAGAAATGGCACACACGAGGTGAAAGCTAAACCTTTTGTAACCTAATGGCAGAAGTGTTATCTCATCATGTTTGGTACATTCTATTTATTAGGACCTAGCATCTAGGTACATCCCACACTCAAAGGGAAAGCATGAAAGAAGAGACTCAATTATAGGTGTTGGGAATCACTGGTTTCTTCATTAGTATTACTGATGTTTTATCCCTACTATCACCACACATTATTGTCTAAGAGACAAATTTTGACGGTTGGTTCAGGCTATCAGTGATATCACTGTGTAGGTAGCATCTGTGTTATGACTTAAATACTTTAACAAAAGCCAACAACTTCCTCCACTACCCCCCTCTTTTACACTTTTGTTTTGACCAGTGTCTAGAAAAGTCTTCATGTAATAGTAACTTACACTAAATCTTCTCCTGACAACTCTCTGGCACAAAAGCTCTTTAAGAAAAGCTCTTTCAAGAAAATTCTTATAGCTATATAGGATTGCCTGGGGGATATAAAGGTGTGTAACATGAACAGAATTGTTAGTGTAGTTACTTTCTTTTTTGTCACCAATACAGACTGAGTGTTGACTGATGTTAACTACACTTAGAATGGGTTCTAGCATTGCATCAAGTGTCCCTTTCCAGAGATTTGTGGCCAGAAAGGGAACTCTGAAGAAGTTATTTGGCAACAATCACCAGTTCTTTATGCCTACCATGGTGCACAAGAGGAATTATGCAAATCTAAGGATGGCATGTTATCTTCCATCATTTGCTATGAGTAAAACATTCTGTCAGTGAATTCATCTGGGACTACGTTGAAAAACAAAATAAAGTTGATTGCTTTATCCTAGAAGATTATTTATTTATTTATTTATTTATTTATTTATTTATTTATTTTTACTATGGACTGAATGAGAGGACCTAGATGTAAATTAAGTAGGAAAAAATTCGGATGGAACCACAAATGGAAGTTGGTTGTAAGTGTATTAAGCACTAGAATAGATTATTTAAGTGTTACGAATCTCTGGCTCTAGAGCATTTTAGAGTTAAGACAAACAAACAACTTCTTCTGAATAATGATTTCTCTTGGTTTCTTCCAGCTTTTTCACTATTCAACTTCCAATATTAACAACTTCAACAGTAATAACCTATAGGCTGGTTTTAAAAAAAATACATCTATTTTCTTAGTCAGCAGTCACTAAAACCTATGTGAACAAAATCAGAATTAGGCTTGCATAGTGTAAGCATAGAAAGTAGACTGTACTATAGAATCTGTTCTTTTCTTCAAGAGAAAACCAAATGTTGACAGGGAGATTCCATTTTTGTTGCTACTTTCTTCACAGTTAATATACTAAAAAGAATTGATGATTTCATAGTATTTCAAGGTTCTAACTATATAAGAAAATTTTTTTTTGAAAATTCTGAATAAAAGGATTCAAAAATTTTATTTTGTCACCTATAATATATTATTCTGATTAGTAGGGATAAGAGCTAAGTTCTAATGATCATTCTTATTTGCAACTGTATTTAAATTGTGATGATAGATTTGTGGGGTTTTTTTCCATTCATTGTTTTCCGTTAATAGTATTTTAGTGGCAAAATAACTGATATTTTGATCTCACTTAGCTCAGATTGAAATTTATAGTTACAATACAGGACACCAGTGAGTATAGTTGCATACTCAATTATTTTCAGTGTTCATGTGAAATACTGCTAACTCAAAATAGTTATGATTGAATGAAAAGTGGACAGCTCAACCAATAAATGTTATTAAAATATGTTTGAGGAGCAATAGTCATTAGTTCAGGAAACATGATGACAGATATCAATTTATAATTAAATAAGTACTTTCATTTATTTAAAAATTCTTTATTAAAATCATACATTATAGGAAATTTAGAAAACTAGGAAATATGAAATAAAATTGTAACAAAAATCGTACTACTACTATTAAACAGACAGCAAGTATTAATATCTTGGTGTGTTAATCTTTTTATCATTTTATTTTATTTTTTCATCATTATAGGTGTAGTCTTTAATCTTCATCTCCTATTTCTCCCATTCCCCCATCCACCTCCTCTCTGGTAACCATCAATATGTTCTCTATAGTTAGGAATCTGTTTCTTGGTTTCTCTCTCTCTCTTTTTCCTTTGCTCATTTGTTTTGTTTCTTAAATTCGATGTGTAAGTGAGATCATATTGTGACATACTGATATTTGTGCTGTTTTTTAAATACAAATCTTATCATTGATAAGATTTTGTTTTGCTCCTTTTATTTACCATTTTAACATGAACAGTTTGCTATGTTATGATTAACAATCTGTGAATACTGCTTTTAACAGGAGTACATTATTATATCATGTAGATTACATTCGTTTTGACTTTTCCAATAATTTTGGACATTTTGATTATTTTCAAGTTTGGACTGTAAATCTTTTTTAAACATTTGTGCTAATTCCTCAATCTCAAATTTCCTTTTTTTTTAACAAGTTTTTACAGACATCATTTACATACCATAGAATCCATGTGTTGAAAAAATAACAAGTCATTGATTTTATCATAGTGTTGTGCAACGATCACCAATATATAATTTTAGAACTTCAACCAAGGGAAACTTCATACTCATTAGTAATTCTCATATCTCTTCCAACTCATAAATCTTAAGGGAAAAAGCACTAATTTACTTTCTGTCTCCCTATGTTTGCCTATCCCAGGCATTTCATACAAATGGAATCACATGATATGTGGTCCTTTGTGATTGAATTCTTTCTCTTATCATAATGTTCATCCATATTGTAGCATATATCAGTACTTCATTACTCTTTTCTTTTGCCAAATTATTTTTGATTGTATGGATATATGAGCTTTTATTATCTATTCATCAGTTGATGAACATTTGAGTTGTTTCTACTTTTTTTAACTATTGCAAATAAAGCTGCCAGGAACATTCAAGTTCAAGTTTTGGTGTGGATATTTGTTTTCATTTTGCTTAGGTATATATATACCTACCAATGAACTTGATAGTTTGCCAGATGACTGTTCAAATGTTTGTATGCACTGGAAATCTGAAGCAGACATTGTATTTCTTCTAGTAGGCTTGCATATGGACTGGCCTTTCTTACATCTTATAGAATGGTGATGATTGTACATAATGTTAATTGCTAATACATGCACAACTCCTTGATTCTACTTAGAAATATTTTTTTGTAAATTCAAAATTATTCTCAGCCTCATCCATTCATGATTAAAAACATCTCTGAGATAAAAGTAGATAACCTATTATGGGCTGAATTGTGTCCCCCAAAATTTATATGTTGAAGTCCTAATATTTAGCATTTCAGAATGTGACTAAATTTGGAGATAGGACCAAAAGAGGCAATTAAGGGAAAATAAGGTCATATGGTTAGGACTTAATCCAATATAAATCATGTCCTTATAAAAAGAGGAAATTGGGACACTGAGAAAAGAACCTATGCAGACAAAGGGAGAAGACAGCCATCTACAAGCCAAAGGGAGAGACTCCAGAATGAAATCAACCCTGTTGACACCTCAGTCTCAGACTTCCAGCCTCCAGAACTTTGAGAAAATAAATTACTGAAAAGCCTTCAGATCTGTTGCATTTGTTATGGCAACCCTAACAAACTAATACAATATTTAAATACATTATACAACAAATGACTACTAAAGCCATTTAAAATGTCTATTTTATTGGAGAGAGCATTTGGCAATCATTATAGGAAATTCAGTATCTGGAATTAATTATTTGTTCAAGCTGAAAAGTGTAAATTTAATCCCATGTACCTTTTCCAAGGGAGGTAGATAGAAATGGGAATACCCTTTTCTACACCTAACTTATGAATTTATTATCCCACACAGAACCTAATCTTTGTCCTTATTTCAGCTTTTTGTGATTTGACTCCAGCTGCTTGTGTTTCATTATACCTATTCTGTAATTTTTCTGCCTCTTTTCAGAGCCCACGTTCTGCCTTTTTTTCAGAGCCCGTATTTATTTCAGCTAGTTATTTCATTAATGAACTGTACATCTTTGCACTCTGTGCTCTTCTGACATTCTTGCTTTACAAATTCTCAAATCCCTGGAAAGCCTACAATCTTTCTCCATCCCTACCCCCTATGCTGGCTACATTTTATATGTCACTTTAAATCTTTAACCCATCCTGTAATCTCATTCTCAGAAGGTATCTTTGGATCTTAGTTTATTGAGAGTACTAGGCCAGTGTCATAAACTCTAATGACTACAGGGGCCAGGAAAGTTTCCTGTGTGAATAGTTAGGGAGAGAGGGAGGCCTAGTGGGGATTGACTGTGACAGACAATACTGCAAATGACCTAGCTGGGACAGATGCTACTTAACTACATATCATTTCTGTGATGCAGTATTTGCAGCCTGAGTTGCTAGTTTTTGTTTTGTTTTGTTTTGTTTTGTTTTCCTAAGAGGAGCACATAGCAGTATAGAAGATAATAGTGTAGACCAATAAAACATATTTATTTGTGACCAGTTTGAACTTTTTGAGAAAGGCCAATAGGCACGATACTTTCTCTCATCCATATTTAAACACACTTACGTCTTGGTGTGCATGAGGTTGATTGGGGAAAGTGTCGTGATAATAAAGGGGATTGAGACTGATGAGATTGAGTTGGAATGTGTTATAGGGCTGACCCCTGAGAAGGAAATAGTGGAGGAAGGTTGGATAGGATAAGTCTCAGACTGCAGTGCAATTCTAAGAAATTTTTAGCAAGGCTGATTGGGAATTCTTGACCCAAAGTTACCATTTCAAGGAGTTGTGAATTTCATAGTAGTGTGTCTGCCTAAGTATGCATGTCATACTCAGTCATCGTCTGGGAACCTTGTTGGAAGTGGGGCCTTGGTGTCATTGATGGAGTCAGTCAATTATCTCCCCATAGTCAGAGATTTGAGGAGTGCATGTTCATGACTGCCAAAGACCACCCCTTGTGCCACACAGGGTGTGTCTACACAGGTTTGGGAAATTACTCTGTAGTTCCTTTAGTTCCTCTTCTTGTGGGGACATTTAGAAGAGGGGGGTAAGTGGGACTAATAGACCTTAGAGCTGTAGTTTATCTCAGGCCACGATTGATAATCATTTTCTTCCTCTTCCACTGTCCATTGTAATTGCCCATCATTCATTTACTTTTTTAAATTTTTTTGATGTTTATGTTTTATTTTCGAGAGAAAGAGAGAAACAGAGCACAAGCATTGGAGGGGCAGAAAGAGGGGGAGACACAGAATCTGAAGCAGGCTCCAGGCTCTGAGCTGTCAGCACAGAGCCCAACACAGGGCTCCAACTCATGAACCATGAGATCATGACTTGAGCTGAAGTCAGACGCTTAACCAATTGAGCCACCCAGGCACCCCTGTAATTGCTCATCATTCTTAACTATTTCTAAGGGGTCTGAATCCTTGATAACCCTTCTCAGACTTGGGTTGCTGCATGTGTCTTTTCACAGGGAATATGAGAAGGATCTTAAGTGGACTACTCAAGTACCATACATATCCTTCTCTGGCCAAATTAGGTGAAAGTAGCCCTACCTCCTCATCCTGCTCAGGGTCAGCCATGTATGCCAGCATGGTGACTCCTCTTTTAATCTGCTGATTACTAGACACAAGAAATGCAAAGTTTCTTGTTAAGGGCCATAGCTTGTAGTTCAGTTGGACCCTTGCTTATGGCTTTTGGCAAAAGTGCATCTTCTTTGGCAACCAGAAAGTCCAAAGCTACACGGTCCAAAGTTGCAGGGAGGAGAAGTACAGAGTCCTCCAATGGGTCACTGAGAGTGAATTGAATGTGAGGACTCTGCCGTTTTCATTTTTTTAGTCCCTAGAGCTGTGAATTGCTCTGTTGGTAATACGGAACCATATACAGGTCTCTAATTGAATGAACATACTGTATCCTCAGGATGGCACCCTGAGAGTATTGCTTCTAAGCTGATGCTTCAACTCTGTCTTTAGAAGGTTGTTCTAGCATTCCATGAGATCCCATCTGCTTTTGATGGTGTGGTATGATTTAACCAGTGGATCCCATGGTCATGTGCCCACTCTTATATCTCCTTCACTGTGAATTGAATCTGGGCAGAATCTAGATTATGTGAATTTATGCCATTTATGCCTGTGGATCAGGGATTCCATAAACCTTTGTATAGTGGTGTTGGCTGAGGGCCTGCAGCAAGAAAGGAAAGACAATACCTAGAATGGGCCTATGTCGTTATGAGAATGAACCACTGATCCTTCCAGTTTAGAAAGTGCCTGATGTAGTTGAATTAACACCAAGTGATCAGTTGATGTTCTTGAGAAATGGTATCATATCATGGGTTCATTGTTATTTTCTATTGCTGATAGATTGGATGTTCGGACACAAAATTAGCTAGATTGGCCTTGGTTAAGTGGTAATCCATATCATTGAAACTTCATTTCTGCCACCATGAACTCTTTGTTCATGTACCCAGTTCTGGACTGGCTGATGATGAAGCTGGAGAAAGTTAACAGACCAAGGCATTTTGCTTGTCAGTACTTCTTTTGTGGTGGGTGCTTTCTTGTGAGCATTAAGATGAGATTCAAAAATCTTTGCACTTTGTGCTCACTCCTGTATATCAATCCACATGTCCCCACTCTAAATCTACTAATCTTTAATGTTCCAATTATTTTCTTTCCAGTCCCATGACCAGATGGCCTGGCCACTGGCCACTGCCTCAGAATCTATATACATGGGTACCTTAGGCTACTTCTTTCACACTAAGTGAATAATTTGGTGTACTGCTCACAACTCTGACCATATGGAAGATTTCTTCCCTCTCTACTCACTTTAAGGGCTACTCCTGAAAACTGCAATTCACGTTTAGCTTGTATCCATATATTGAACTGAATGATCCATAAAACAAACTTAGTGTTTTGTTTTCTTTTCCCTTCTTCTTCTTGTCTTGATTGGAATCTCTACATAAACATAGGTATGAAGACAACTCATGATGGGCAGTTCCAGATAAATGGTTACTTAGAGCCTCAGGGTCAAGCATTCTTTTTCTTCCAGGGTCAATAAACTTGTCAGGAGAATTTTCTCAAAGAATATGTAATTCTGGTGCAGATGCCATGGACTTCCTGCAGAATCTTAGGGGCCTATGTTGGGATTCTCTTCCTGAGGCTTTCTATAAGCTCCACACTGCATCTTGTTCTGAGCACTGAAACCTGCAACACCATCATATCTGCTGGGTCATATGACCCAAATGACAGGGCTGCTTGGATCATAGCCTGGACCTACTGCAGAGCCCTTTACTGCTATGCAACACACTTGATGCTAGTAGTTTTCCATGTCACCAAGGAAATGGGCTGGAGCAATAATCTTCGGCATGGAATGAATATGTTATCTACTGAATCCAAAGAGGGTCTACCAGGTACTGTTTTACCTTAAGTAGGGACGTCAAGATGCAGTGTTTTGTCTTGGACTTTGTCTTTAGTTTTGACATACTTTTCACCACTGGACTCATGTAAACATCATTAAAATGGTGAGTTCATGAATCTTTGTAGGGTTTATCTCCAACCCTCAGGAGCATATGTGTCCTCCCAATGCTTCCAGCATCCTAGCCACACTTCTTTGTTCTGACTGAGCAGTGTGATGTATTTGACATAATGGGGTAGTATAATATTCTCTGGGATGTCTATTGGTCCAGATTTCAGATCACTTCAGACTATATTTGAATAGGGTTTTTTTTTTTTTAAGTAGGGGAGTAAGAAAATTAATATAGCCCTGAGGAAAACTATAAATAAATATTGTCATATATCAAATGTAAATAATAGTCTATCTGATACTCCTCTTAAATCATATCGAAAGCAATGCATTTGCCAGATCAATGGCTGCATAATAGGTACCAGAGGCCTTATTAATCTGCTCTCTCAATGATACCTCATCTAGCATAGTGGGTATAACTGGGGCTGTTTCTTCGTTATGCCTGTGGTAGTTCATAATCATTCTGCAGGGGTAAGTCTGGCAAATTAATCAGAAACATAACTGAGACCACTGGCTGTCTTTAATGATGACATAAATCTCCATCTATGCTTATCCTCCCTAAGATGGGAGTAATCTTGACCATTCAGTTTGGATAGGGAGAGGTTGGAGAGTATATACTTTTGGAGACATCCAGTTGGCCTTTCTCACTATGATAGCTCTTATTCCAGAGGCAACTAATCCACCTTTGAGGTTCATCCCACTCCCAGGTATACCAGCTTCAGTTTCGTATTTTGAGACTAAGAATGTTGAGTCACTCAAGTAAATGTTTGTAGGTCCCTGTGAGGAAAGATCTGGGAGGATCACCATAGTTTTATAATTGGCACAGTGTTGCAGGGTTCCCCCACCTAGGGATTTGGCTACTTCTTCAATCAGTGGGTTCTGGATATGAAAATTAGTTCAGGTCAGAGATGTGAGCAGAGCATCATGACTTTTAGTGGGACAACAACCCTCTGGCTTCTGCATCTCCATTATTGTATTTTTGGGGTTATAAACATTAAGCAGCATCCTTGTTGACTATCAGTCCTCCCCCTATAAGCAAAATTAGTACTGAATTTCTTGGTAGTGGTGGTGCCTCTCTCATTACTACAGTTCCACCAGCCTTGGAGAATGGTGTGTCCTCTAAGGCCCTTTGGTGGGTTTTCTTTCTTTACATAATCTGTGTCTCCATTTCCACTTCCTTTTCTCATCTTTATTTTTTCATTTACCATCTGCCAGGCAGATAAGGTGTTTCTACATGGAGAAAGTCATACTTAAGAGCCACCTTCACAGAGACTGTGTCCCACATCCTGCATCCCGGCTTCTTGCCAGAGTGTTATCTCATCTATATACTGAGAAAATGTTTTTTTTTTTTTAAGTCCATTTATTTATTTTGAAAGAGACAGAGATAGTGTCAGTGGGGGAGGGGCAGAGAGAGAGGGGGAGAGAAAGAGAATCCTAAGCAGCCTCTGTGCTGACAGCACAGAGGGCTCGAACATGGGGCTTGACAGGGAGCCCCAACATGGGGCTCGAACTCACAGAACTGTGAGATCATGACCTGAGTGGAAACCTAGATTCGGACATTTAACCAACTGAGACACCCAGGTGCCTCATGAGAGAATACTTCTAAGTAGAAGAACCCTTGCTTGTCCATCTTATCTTCTAGCCCCTGTTGATAAAGCACCTTCAAAATCCAATGTCAGGGATACTTCTCAGGCCCCTGGTCATCACACGAACTATTCCTCAAAGTTCCTTCTGTGTGTAATCCCTTTCCTCCTTTATGAGGCTCAGCAATCCTTCCAGCTGGATTATATTGAGATGTAACCACAGTTATCAGCCTAGCAGCCAGAAAAATTGAGTCTAGCTCTCAAGGAGGTAACTTTTGCCTTCCCGGAGAAGTATTTCTGCAACATCGTTCAGCACAAGGAAGGTGTTAGCCTTTACTAAGGGACATTGGACAACCTTTACAAACTCTGAGTCCAAGGGATAGTTCAGGAACCTGAACCAACATCTTTAGGAATATCCACCATCCTCATTCATATTTTAGGGTCCCAGGTCTTACCAACCACATGTCTGATTTTATCATACCAGATTTTGTCTTTGTTGAATATTTAGACATCTCTGGAGCTCTCTGGATCTAAGTATTAGCGTTTCTGTTTGCTGTTCAGTTGTGTCCACTCTTCTACTGTCTCAGTGTAATTTCCCCATATCAACTCTCACATTTCGTTTTAATTGCTTGTAAACAGCTCTCAGTCTGTCATTATCACTCTACAGAATGTCTTTACAATGTAGCAGTTGACTAGCCAGCTCTGCTGTCTTTGTAGTCCTTGTTTCTTCCACATTTTTCAAATGTATGACTCTTTGCCCCTACAAGATAGTTCTTTGAACAAGATGTTTTCTCAGGTCACTTTGTATGAAAATTTTAGCACTTGAATATAATATGCCAGGAGCTGTCCATGCCGCATGTATCTTCAGGGCCATGTCCTCTTTGGCTGTTGTGCAAACAATGAGCCAGACCCAGAGGCCCATCTTACCATTTCTTTTCGTAGACTACTCCTACACCATGTGTACTAGGGTAGATCCTCTGAGAAGCAGAGTCAAGACAGGATTAGATATGAAAAAGTCTTATTGAGGAAAAACCTGAGAGACAAAATAGAGTTGTCAGTCTACAATCCAGATCTGATTTATGTGAAAGTAAGAGAGAAGGAAGGGAGGTTAGGTAGGAAAAGTCTTAGACTGGTGTGGTTTCAGTAAAGTTTCAGGAAGGTTGATAAGAAACCAAAGTCACCCATGAAGCCAAAGTTGCCAATCAGAGGAGTTCCACATGTTGTAGTAATGGGCCTACCTTAATATCCCTGCCTCACACAGTCATTAGCTTAGAGCAGCCTTGGCATAGCACGGTGGGGGGTATAGCACACAGCAGCTGGGAACCTCTGTCAGTTATGCACTCTAAAATTAGAGATCTGAGGAGTTTATATTCAGTACTAAAGGGTTTTCTAGGACCTTAAACTTTTAGTGCTAAGACCAGGACAGTATTGGGCAAACTGTAATGGTTGGTCATCCTAGCTGTGACAATGTCATCATTATCATCATCATCAAATAAAACGCTAAAGTCGTAGCACTAAAAGCCAGCTTTTTATAGCAACAAATAAACTAGATGTCTTACACAAAACAAACATCTTTCAAACATGATTTCTGACTCTTCTCTGTCATTCCCTCCTGTTCCAATGAACAGCATGTTCCCTTGTGTGACATTCTCAGAGTTCTTCCAAGTGTAATTTTCCAAAGGGATGTAACCTTTCCTTTTTCTAGATTCTCATTACAATCTTTCTTTTTTTTTCTGAGAAAATCATAAAATTTACTTGCAAGAAAACTATACAGGCAAGTTGAGATGCTCCATTAAGTCAAGAATACATAGTTATCTCTGTATTTAGCACAATAAAGCATCTGTGCTATCCCCATTCATATATCTTCAAGCACATTGCTCTTCTCTTAACCATCTACCTTCTCTTCAAATTCTCCAAGGGAATTCAGTCTTTTTCCCCCATAAGTTTGTGTTTTCTTTCTTTCTTTAAATTTCTCTCTCTCTTTCTTTCTTTCTTTGTTTCTTTCTTTCTTTCTTTCTTTAATTCCACATTTAAAGGAAATAATATACTATTGGGTATTTGTCATCTCTGTCTGACCTATTCCATTTAGCTTAATGCCCTCAAAGTCCCTCCCTATTGTTGCAAATGAAAAGATTTCATTCTTTTTTATGGCCGAGTAATATTCCATCACATATATAATATATATATAATATATATTATAATAATAGATAGTATATATTATGTGTGTGTGCATATATATATGTATATATATACATATATATATATGTATATATGTATATATATATATATATATATATATATATGACACACTTTTTTCCTCCATTCACCCATGGATGGGCACTTAGGTTGTTATCATGAGCTGTTATAAACAGTGCTGCAATGAACATGGGGGTGCGTATGTCTTTTTGAGTTAGCCTTTTTCTTGGGATAAATACCCAGAAGAGGAATTGCTGAGTCATATGGCAGTGTCACATGGGACCAGGATCGTAAGCTCCCCTGGCCATAGGGTCAGTGGATCAAGAGATGCTCTTTGGGCATCAGAAACAAAGATTGGGGCACCCAGTGCATGTAAAACTTCCTTCTAGGAAAGTGGAAAAGGTGGAAGAGAGTACTACCTTCTGCTGTCCCCTAAAAGACCATTCCTAATAAACCCCGGCCGTTGTTAGAAACTGGTAAGACTTTTTTTTTCCCCTGTTGGTTGTGAATAGATTGCTGAAACATCTCCTGAAAGATGCCAGAGGTCCAGTTGGCCATTCAGATACCAGGACATGCCTGGGGACATGAGGGGATATTAATGTCATTAGTGGGTGGTGCATAAAATCCTACACACCTCCTCTCTCCAACACTCTTATCTTTGGCAGGCTTATACGGCAACACCTGTGGATAAGGAGAGACATGATAAGTCAGTCTATTTTGCAAATATCTGGTAGCCCCAGTGTAAGAGACAGAACAGTGCCCCCCTAAAAATTAGGTCATGATTCCTGAACCTGTAAATGTTACTTTGTATTATAAGCTCTTTGCAGTTGGGACTACATTAAAGATCTTGAGGTGGGAAGAGTATCCTGGGTTGTCGAGGTAGGCCCTAAATATAATCACACTATTCTTATAGGGGAGAGGAAGAGGGAGATTTGATAAAGAAGAGAAGGTGATGTCACCATGGAGGCAGACATTAGGGTGATATAGTCACTAGCAAAGGAATGCCAGCAGCCCCAGAAGCTGGAAGAGGCAAAGAACAGATTCTCCCTTAAAGCTTCTGAAGGAAACATGGCTCCGCACATACCTTGCTGTTAGCCCAGTGATACTGACTTCAGACTCCTGGCTTTCAGAAATGTGAAAGAATAAATTTCTGTTTTTTTTTAAAAATCAAGTTAACTAAACTGAAAAATCAAGTTAACTAAACCATTTACTTGATTCTATTTATACTATTGTTAATTGGATGAGAACATTTATTCAATTATTCTTTATGGAAAGCTGTAGAAAGACACTGGATTCAAGATGAACAAAAACCAGTTTCAGTCTACTGGAAACGATGATGCATAAAAAGTGAGCTGTGCAGTATTCTGTTTTAAGTACAGGTATTGGAGATAAGCACAGGTTACTATGAGAGTAGCAAGCAGGGTAGTGACCTAGACTGGGATAGTCAAGAAGGCTTCCTGGAGGAGGAAGACATGAGTCTTAATGTCTGAATAATGGATTCTTGGGTAAAGAGGTGTAGTAAAAATGACATGAGAAAAGGCATAGAGTGAGAAATAATATGATGGGTGTGTGTACAGTGAGCGAGGGCTGATTCAGCTAGAGTCAAGCCTGAGGCAGGAAAGTGTGCTAGACAAAACCAAAGGTGTATTATGGGCTGAATCTTTCTAAGAGGGAAGCAAGGTGCACACCCTGTAACTAAATAAGTTAGATAGGAGGAAATATTAGAAGTGTTTATGTTTTCTTGTTTCTCTAACAAATTTACATTGTGCATGATTCATGTGTGTGTACATGTATAATGGAAGAAAAAATATATAAAGGGTGGATACTCAAATTGTTATACTCTAAAAAAATGTTTGGAGGCCACTGTTTTTGATCATAGGTGGCCTTATATGACTTATTAAGGTATATGATGTTTATCCTGGGGTCATGAGAAACCTAGCAATAGGAACAGTGATAAGATCTGGTTTGCATTTTAGCTAAGTTACCCTGTTAGTTGTGAGAATGCGTTTAAGGAGAATACAATTATAGGACTGGAGACCATTTAGGAGGCTATTGAAATAATTCAGAAGAAATATGGTGAGGACCTAAATAAAACTGTAGTGCGATATGCAGATTACAAAAAGAAAAAGGCCCCTAAGTGTCTCAGTTCATTAAGCATCCAACTCTTGGTTTTGATTCAGGTCATGATCTCCCGGTTTTGTGAGTTCAAGCCCCCTGTCCTCCCCCCCACCCCCCACCCCATGGGGCTCTGCACTGGCACAGGGAGCCTTCTTGGAATTCTCTCTCTTTCCCTCTCTCTCTGCCCCTCCCCCACTCACACTGTCGCTTATAAATAAATAAGTGAACTTTTTTTTTTAAAGAAGCATTAAAACATGCAGAACTTGGTAATTGATTAAATGTGGGGATAAGGTAAATAGATACAGAAAGAATCAAGGATACCTCTCAAGTTTTTAGTTTGGGTGAGGAATATTGTTCCTCTCATCAACTGATAGAATAAAAGGTAAAGGAGGAGATTGAGGGTAGCTAGAATGAGTTGATCTGCCATGCTGAATTTGAACATTCAAATGGTAAGAATGAGAAAGTCGTACTTGATCATTCATTCATTGAGCTTTTATATCTATACAGCCCAAAGTTTTACACTGGCTTCTGTGGAGCTAACTAGAAGGAGAATATAGAGTATTCTCTAATGTTCTCCCAATGTAGGTTGAGAAGCAATTTTGATTCACTATGGAATGTTAAGTAACGTATGTGACTACCAAGTACTTACACGAGGGTGATTGAATCTCTGGAACGATTGAAGGAGGCTTCTTGGTCATTTTTGCATCCTCTATAATACATACAATTCTCAACAAAAAGTATTGATTTATATTTTTTTTTCTGTTTTTAACAGGAATTTGTTTATAAAAAGAATCATTGTTTCTGAAAGTCCAAGCAGTGCACATTTATAGACTGTTTATTATCATGTTAGGTATGATTCAATAGTGAAGTCAAACTAGAAAGTAATTGGTATGATAAGATTCTCATATTTATTTGTCACATATGATTTAAATTATATGCATAGGCATTTAAAATGCCCATTTAGGACAAATTTTATTGATTCCTTAATGGTGTTAATAACGACTTCTTCCTATCCTGAAATTTTGGCCTACCCTTAAGTACAATAAATGCTGACAATTTCAATTCTTACACCAAATTTTCTGTGTAACTTTTCATAGTAAAGTTAACTTTGCCTTTCTGAAAATATGAAATGCTACTGTGCATCCAAATCAATGTTAAATTTTAATATAAAAATTCATATGGTGACTGGAAATATATAGCAATGTCTGATTATTTTCAAGGCATTTTCTATTTCATTTAATATTGGTAAAATTAAAATTTTAAATTTATAAAAGATGATAGGATGTTAAACTAAAAGCTTATTAAAATTTCAAAAGCATTGGGTGCCTGGGTAGCATTGTTATACAAATCAGGCATAACATAAAATTTCAAAATTGTCTAACCATGTTCTCTTATTTGAAAATTTAGAGGTACCTGAGTGGCTCAGTGGCCTAGGGGTCTTGATCTCATTGTTCGTGAGTTTGAGCCCCATTTCGGTCTCTGTGCTTACAGCTCAGACCCTGAAGCCTGCTTCGGATTCTGGGTCTCTCTCTCTCTCTCTCTGCCCCTACCCCACTAGTGCTCTGTCTCTGTCTGTCAAAAATAAATAAATGCTAAAAAAAATTAAAAGCATATAAAATTACCAAATTGATACCAAATTTGTATAGTTTTTTTATTTTATTACATACTTTGTGTTTTTAAATTTTGATAGTTGATAATTTATTATATGATGTACTAGATGTTAAGTGCTTTAACCAAGATTGGATTTATTTAATCCTCACAACATCTCTATTACCTATTTATATACTGGGAAACTGACCAGAAAGATGAAGTAATTTACCCATGTCATAGATCCACTGAGCTTTTCAGTTTAGGAAGTCAGAACGCAGTATCCAAGCCTTTAGTTATTATGTTACATTTCTCTCTTCATTAAACTTTTTTAATTTTTAAAAAATATTTATTCATTTTTGAGAGATAGAGATGGAGCATGAGTGGGGGAGGGGCAGAGAGAGAGGGAGACATAGAATCCAAAGTAGGCTTCAGGGTCTGAGCTGTCAGCACAGAGTCTGATGCAGGACTCGAACCCACCAACCTTGAGATCATGACCTGAGCCGAAGTCGGGCGCTTAACCAACCAAGCCACCCAAGCACCCAGGTTCAGTAAACTTCTTAAGTAAGATATTTTTTTCACCAGGAGTGAAGATGAAAAAAATGTATATATTTGCTTAGAAAGCCTCTGTTTTTCACATATACACTCCATCTTTGTCTGGTTTACTAATTTGAGGCATAATATAAAAACCAAGCATTTAAGGAACAAGATTTTTGTCTTTCCCTATTTAAAAAATAAAAGTGAAATTACATAGCATTGTTTTCTGAAATGGGTTGATGGTTTCCTGAAGAAATGTCTGAGTAGGTGTCCCCTGAAGACACTATTCAACATGCTGTCTCAATTTTATAGCTTAGCTTTGAAAATCTGAAAAAGAATAAATTAAAACAATTTCTCCTTGGAGCTGCTATTGGTCCTCTTCTAATCTGAAGAGGAAGAGACTATGACAGCACATTTTAGTTCTTATATGCTACCTGAAAGACAAAATTAGGAACACAAGGGCTGTGAAAACTAACTTAATGCATGTGAAAACAGCACGGTGCAATTGCTTTGAAGAGAAAAAACAGTGAATGCTTAAGAAAATGTGAAAGATTCTTTTTGTTACCCTGAGAGGAAACAGTTCAAAACCTGAAAATGGAATTGCTTTTATAATAAGTATGTTTAATGCAAATTCTATTCAGGACACAAAAGCTAGATGGGCATGTATTTCTTATTTGATAAAAGAGCAATTTAAAAGAGAATGTACATTATCTAAGGTTTCATAACATTGTACCTTAAGGGGATTAAGATATCTAAAACCTTTGAAGTCTGCAGATTTTATTTTATTTACTCACAAGGATGGAGTTCTTTAGTGATTTGTTGCTGTAAGAAAATTGCCCATTAGCGTTTGTATCGATTTGCCTTTCTCAAAATGAAAGAAACAAATGTAATTCATTAGCACTTTATTATTGAATCCTTTTAATATGAAATATTGAGAACTTGGGTCCTTATTAACCTGCAAAATGTTTAAAGAAATGCTTTCAAAGTTGGAAAAGAATACGAAGTAAAACTTCATATTTGTACATAGGTATCTGATGGCTTCACAAAGGGCTGTCATCACAGTTTTTGTTCTCCAATCTTCTTGAAATGCTTGTCATCCTTCCTATGATTATGAAGATGACCACATTAATTAAATTGGTTCTTTATCTCAACTAGGTTTGTGTAAACTATATTGTACATTTCTCCAAATGCTAATCCAAATGCTACCCTCTCTTCAAAGGTCAGTGAAAGCCTCACTTCTTGCCTGAAGTTTTCCTGATGCCCTTGACTGACCTTGCCTTCCTCTCAATTTCCATAACACTCATAGTCTGCTCCAGTGGTTTCAACTGGTGCGCCATGATGGCACAGAGCATGGCACAGGGCGCTATTGGAAAGTCGCAGCCACAGTGGCAGTAGCAAACCTTTCTTATTTATCATATAAACTACTGGTTACACAAGAAGAGATTTCACTTAAAATCCATGGTTTTTATTTATTATTTTATTAAAAAATTATTAACTTGTGAGGAGTGTGTTATTACTGCACTAAATATTATGATCTAATACGTTATAAAATATACACTAAAATAGAAATTATAAAAAAAATAAGAAACAAAAATGTAAAAACTACCATTTTAATATTTTTCTTACATTGTCTTGGATTTTTCTTGGTCTTCTTAGCCATTCTGTACAGTGTGTATACCCAACTCTGATGTCACATATGTATAATGTATGATCTGATAAGTTAAAATATATATAGCTCCTCTTATTCTAAAAATTATTATATGTACTTTCAAAAATATAGGAATGGCATTAAGATAAACAATTAAGATGTGAGGGAATGAGTGCTAAGAGAAAAATTAGGGAAAAATAACATGAAACTAGAGATAAACTGCATGCTGTAAAATTCTCTATTTTTGCTGGAAGTTCATATTTATAGTAACTAGTACAAACATAGGAATGTGATCAATTTCAGGGCTCACAATGTCTATATGATCTAAAAGAAAAAAGATAAAGGGAAGAATAGATACATACCTTTGGTAGAGGACATATTTCAATAAAAGCCAGCTTACTGAGAATGGAGAAGGATCTACACTCAAAGTTGATAGTTTTGGGGTGATGGTGAGGATTCATGGGGTCTGGAGCTGACAGCCATGAAAGAATTCTTGAAGGTGTCTTTGGTGCAAAAAGATGATTTTATTAAAGCATAGGGACAGGACCCCTTGGCTGAAAGAGTTGCACTGAAAATGTAGGGGGTAACCGTTTTATGGAATTGGGAGAGAGGGTGTTTCTAAAGGGATTTTCATATGCTAATCACTCAAGGTTACTGGAGGCCTAGCTGTCAATAATCTAAGGCTGTTTTTCCCTCTAGCAAAGCATTACCATTAAGACAGTAGGGAGTTCCTGGATTATAGGCTTTTCATGGGATTGCCTTTTTGGTGGAGGCTCTTAGTCAGTTTCAGTTTAACCTTTTTTTTTTTCCCCCATTGGTCCTTTCCTGTTTTGGGGTAGCCTGCAGTATCCAAGGAATATTATACCTGTCCCACCTTGGGGGCAGGGAGGTGTGTGCTAGATTGTGCTTTGCCCCTTAGCCTGCCTTATGCTCCCTCATCAAAGTAATCTTTTTTTTTTAATTTTTTTTTTTAACGTTTGTTTATTTTTGAGACAGAGAGAGACAGAGCATGAACAGGGGAGGGTCAGAGAGAAGGAGACACAGAATCTGAAACAGGCTTCAGGGTCTGAGCGGTCAGCACAGAGTCTGACGCGGGGCTCGAACTCACAGACCGCGAGATCATGACCTGAGCGGAAGTCTGCCGCTTAACCAACTGAGCCACCCAGGCAATCAGGCATCCAGGAACTGGTCAGAATAAAGACCAGGTCCTGGTGTCCTTCATAAGTCATTCATTCCCTGAAGCCCAAGTGTCTTGGTATCAAGGTGTTTGGAGTCAAAGTTCTTGGAGAACATGACAACCCACCCATTCAGTCCTTAGATGTTATCTATTGTGCTGAGAGACTCCAAAGATATCATTATCTCTTTGTCCCAAACACATAGGACTTATGTTCTTTTCATTACAAGGCACATGTGGAGTGGGATGCAGTTGTAAGCCACACACAGCTACACAGCTAGAGTCGAAGCCAGAGTAAAGGAAAAAAAAAAGAAGAACGGCTTACTTTATGGGGTCCTTTCAGTTTTCTTGTCTCATTAGAACTAACTGAACAGATTTAAAAATACATATATGTATACATTATATATACAATGTGTGTGTATATATATATATACACACATGCATTATATATACATATATATTATGTGTGTGTGTGTGTGTGTGTGTATCCCCCCAAGTTAAAGGCCTCCTCCAACTGCAGGAAAGAAAAAAAAAAAAAAACCAATGTGATATTCTGGAGAAGGTGCCAAGCTCTTCTCTCCCTCTTTTCTCTTTTCAGTTCCCTTTAGGAATGAGCCATTAACAGCAGTGAGATTGTAATGGGGATTAGGTAGCACTTTACAATAGCAGTGTCCCTCACAAGATCTTGAGCCCTGTTAAATAATAAGTGTTTTTTCTTCTCATCCTTACTTTTGATGAGTTAACTAGTAATTCTCAACCAGCGCACTACCCCAGACTAAACAATCTAAAATCTCTGAGGTGTGCCTGTATCTTTAGTGGGTTTTTTTTTTTGTTGTTGTTGTTTGTTTGTTTGTTTGTTTGTTTTCTTTGTATTGTTTTGAGCTTCTTGAGGCAATACTAATGGGCAGTCATTTGACACAGGTTTACCTGTGTAAAGGCAAACCTGTTGCTGAGGTTGGGGAAAGTAGTTATAGAGGGTTTCTTTTTGGAGACAGGGTAATCTGAAAGGGGAGGAAATGAGACACTGAGATGAGATGGAGGAGAGGAGCTGAGGCTAGCATGCGATGTGAAGCTGCCACTGGAAAATCACCTCTGGTGGGTATGGCCAGAGCACTTTTTAGAATAAAGTATCTGATTTTCAGTTTGAAGTTTTTATGTTGTTATAATATATTTCCCTATCACATGCTTCGATTAATTCTATTGTATTTGTATTTCATGTGTGGGTGGGATTTTAAAAAGTGGATTCGGCAAAGTTCTGAATCCAGTGTCTGGATTGAAATTACATAGAACAGGAACAAAATAATTGCATTGAGATGTATGACGACTGGAAAATGTAGGGGTGATATGAGAAAGTCTCTTCTTTCCAAAAATTACAAGGTGATTTTTGAAAGAACAAAAGATAGGGTTTAGATTAGAGGTAACAGTCATAAGTTTCAAAGTTTTAGAATGAAAATAAGTTTGGAAATCATTATCTTAACTAAGTTAGAATTTAATGAATTGCATGGAAGCCTTTGTAAATGGAATAACAGTCAAATTTCTCAGCCTGCCTGTTAGGGCCACTGCTGATAAATGACAATAAAAACCATGGAGAAGGCATATATTTCTGACCTCAAAAGGGGAAAGGTATGTGCAACCAGCTCATCTGGAAGCGATAGTAAATAATTAAAGTCCAAGTAAAAGCTGGTGGTTGGAGGGTTGGCAGGGTGAGGGATATTGTTCTTTCTGATCCCAACAATCAATGTTAAAGTGCAGGTTCTGGATAAACATCAGCACCATGAATTTAATAGTGACTCCTTACAGCTAATATTGTACTGTATATAACAACACAAGCTAAAAATACATAAATAAAATCCTAACAGCTTTCCCTATAAAGTAATAAAGAGTACTCTAATTGACAATAGTTGAATAACCATAGATATAACACTCTAGAACCTAAGCCTGAAGTTGATCAAGAAACCAGGGCACAGTGGGGTGCCTGGGTGGCTCAGTTGGTTAAGGGTCCAACTCTTGATTTTGGCTTAGGTCAGGATCTCATGGTTTGTGAGATTATCCTTCTTGCTCTGCCCCTTCCTTCCCTTCTCTCTCTTTCACCCCTTCCCTTCTCTGCCTCTCTTTCTCAAAGTAAATTGAAAAAAAAAAAAAAAAAAAAAAGAACCTAGGACATACTTTATATAGAACTTCCAGTAAGTTATCATATGTTTTTGGAACTGAGCATTAATGTCTTTGTTTTAATTTTTCTTTAATGTTTACTTATTTTTGAGAGACAGTGAGAGACAGAGCATGGGCAGGGGAGAGAGAAAGGGAGACACAGATTCCGAAACAGACTCCAGCCTCGGTAGGGCTCAAACCATGAAGTGTGAGATAATGACTTGAGCCAAAGTCAACCACTTAACCAACTGAGCCACCCAGGTGCCCCTAATGTCTTTGCTTTTAAAGTGTGGGATAGAGTATAATGGGTCCGACAAGATGAAAACAAAGAAATTCAACAAAGCAGCTAAACACATTTGTGAATTTTAGTACTCACAAGTTGGAGCTGTCCTTAAGTAATTCTTTGTGTTGTGTAGCTAACTTGACCTTTTTAACACGTTCTGTGTAAGCTCTATGAAGGTACTAGCAGAACCTATTACTAAAGATTGTTTCCTGTAAAATTTATCTAGTTTTATAAATATATATAAATTCTATAATTTATATAATTTTCTTAGTTTACGAACCTGGGAAAAGTAAGTCTCCTAGAGGTCAACCAGATTCTGGGCTTCCATGCCCTCATTCACTAAATTATTACCTTAGAAACTAGGTACTAGAATCTATCCTTATCACCAGATCTAATGACCAAACTCAGATCATTTGAGAAGGATTTGTTTATGCTAGAGGTTTTTTTTAAGGCAAAAGGAAATTTATAGTAATATTTTTAAAAATAAATTGTGAGGTAACTTCTAATTTTTACATCGTCACTATGACAATTTTTTTTTGCCATCCAGTAGTCTTTCTCATACTAGGTTCTAGATCCAAAATATAGTCACATTTTTTACATAGTGTGATAGTTAATCATTTTAATATATCAGCAATATATTGATAAAAGGTAATAGAAGAATGTCTCCTTCAAGCACCAATTACAATATTTAAAAGTTTATTTTTAGAATGCCTCAGTTTATCTTACTGTTCTCCTATGCGTAATATTCTCTGTTAAATCACATGGCTCTGCCAATGATAAAATAGATGTGTGATTCCTTCCATCCTTGCTTCCTCCCTCCCTTCCTTTCTTCCTTCCTTCACCTATTTCTCTTTCATTTTCTTTACAGCTCCTTTTAATCCAGTGTTAACAATTCTCAAACTCTTTCCATCTTCACATTTTTTGCCTAATCCCCATAGCACTTGCTCTTATTTGCAAAATAATAACAACAATTATAATAGGAGCCAGTAACGTTCACAGTCTTTTGGTGTTCTCAGAATTGAGGTTGGATGTAATTACTTCTAGCGAAGTTGTGATTGTATTTGTTATATTTACTTTACCTTTCAGAATTCCCTACAAAACAAAAGACTAAAGTCTGGTGATGTGTGATAAACACCCTAAATATAAATCTTTTACAAATATATTACAATATTTATAAAGATCCATCCAAAAGTCAGTCTCTTGACTGGCTTCACTGGAATTTTTACCTATCAGACCTACTCAACACTAGTGCAAGGGGGGAAAAATAGCCATTGAGGAAGAAGCTAAAATAATAAGCTTGCCTTTACTTTTTAATAACATTCTAAAGTCATTCCTTACTTGAAGCCATTTGCCCCATATCTCCCAAAGTAAGCACTGTCAACCAAAGTAGATCAGCATGTTGGACCAGTTCCTGGAAAGCAGAGAATCTTGAGGATTTCTTGCCTCTTCTTCTGAACTAGGCGTTCTTCCTGGTTGAATCAGCCAGATGTAAAGGGATGGTGGAGCTCCACAATTACTGTAGAAAGTGGTATGCCAAAAGTATATTTTTGGTCCAGTTCAATGTATTTATTATTGCCTTGAATAAAGATGTAGAAAACCTACTGATCAAATTTGTGGGTATCACAAAAAGGAGTCATTGGATAACATGAGTTTTTAAAAATGTCAACTGGCAGGATCCCTGATCAAATGGAACAAGGTAGCATTTAATAGCATAAATGTAAAGGTCTGTGGTTGAAAAATTAAATGTGGCTTAATACCCTTTAGTAGCACATTCTTGGAAAAAACATATGCTTTATTCTTTTTAGCTCCAGACATGGAGCCAGTTAAAATGAGAAACGAAAAAATTACAGAGTAAAAAGGAAGATCTATAAAGCAGTTCAGATTGGACAGAACTTTGAGATACTGTATTCCCTTAAGTGCAACTGAAAAATTAAATCTTAACAGTAAAACATCACAGTTGAAAGAAACCCTAAAGTTTATCTAAATTTTACCTTCTTTTACTTATATCTGTGTATCTCTCTCTTTCTATTTCTATATTGTATTCATATATGAGGAAACAGGCCAGGAGAGACAAAGTAACATCGTGAAAGTCTCACAGTTAATAGGAGAACAATGATAAATGCTAAGAACCCAACCCTAAACTCCCTACACTGTAGTCTGCTATCTTCCTACTGTGCTGGTAATTATTTCGTTAGGAGAGAGAAGGAGGGTAACCTTATACGTTATATTTTATCTGTTTCTTTTTGTGTGTGTGTGGGTATCGTGTTTTCTGAAATAGTATATAAATTTACACGGGGAAACAGGACTTTGAATTTTCTAGGAAGGACTCAGCAGCCTGAGGTAACATGGAGGCTAGTGTATTTACAATAGATTATCAATAAGTATTTGTTAATTAATCCTAAAATACAGACAGCTAAGGGCGAAAGGATTTTAAGAGACGTGTGTTTCTTGTTTCCTATTTTCAGACAGGACCATGCACAGTCTATTTCTGTAGATGGTTAGCTCTTCAGCTTAACTCAAAAAGTTTAACTTTTCTCCTTGTCAGTAGGCCTCTTCCTTGTTTTATAGACAAATATCATTTGTGGCTTTTTTTAAATTTATTTTTTAATTTATATCCAAGTTAGCATATAGTAGGATAATTATTTCAGGAGTAGATTCCAGTGATTCAAGGAATGATATGTATAACACCCAGGGCTCATCCCAACAAGTGTCTTCCTTAATGCCCCTTACCCATTTAGCCTATCACCCCTCCCACAGCCTCTCCAGCAACCCTCAGTTTGTTCTCTGTATTTAAGAGTCTCTTATGTTTTCTCCCCGTCTTTGTTTTCATATTATTTTTGTTTCCCTTCCCTTATATTCATCTGGTTTGTATCTTAAATTACTCATATGAGTGAAGTCATATGATATTTGTATTTTTCTGACTAATTTCGCTTAGCATAATACCCTCTAGTTCCATCCACGTAGTTGCAAATGGCAAGATTTCATTCTTTTTGATTGCAGAATAATACTCCATTGTGTATGTATATTGCATCTTCTTTATCCATTCATCTGTCAGTGGACATTTGGGCTCTTTCCATACTTTGGCTCTTGTAGATAGCGCTGCTATAAACATTGCAGTGCGTGTGCCCCTGTGAAACCGCACACCTGTGTCCCTTGGATAAATACCTAGTAGTGCAGTTGCTGGGTTGTAGGGTAGTCCTATTTTTAATTTTTTGAGGAACCTCTATACTATTTTCCAGAGTGGCTGCACCAGTTGCATTCCTGACCTTAAGTGGATTTTCTTCTAATTCTGACTGTAGTTACAATGCACAATAGCTGGCCTCTGATCTCTCTCTATGTAATCCTTGAAAATAGTTACTAAGTGTCCTATGTGTCTTATTGTATCTGTGGGGAGCTAATTATAATCGTTATTACCTTAAATTACAAGTTCAGTTTTCCAATTTTGTAATTATTTTATACATTACCAATTATCATGTGTCTTAAGATAATTTATTTTTAATTCAACTCCAGAAGTGCATTCCATGATTACAAAGGCTGTCCATCATATTCCCCACCACACTCCTAAGTCTACAATATTATTTAGCATGTACCAAATATTTTTTAGGTATCTGTTGAATAAGTATAATTAAAGTTAAAAAAAATCTTATTTTGGAATAAGGGTCAGGGCAGTTATGAGAATCTTTTCTTCCCTTTCTATATTTATATGTATTTCTTTTTTGTGTCTTTATAGTGTTTTGTTAAATTTTATCATCTTTCAGTCTGATTTTATTCCTAATTAAAACATTCTTGACATAATTTATGTTTACTTTGCAGATATTTCCAGATATTTGAAAAAATATATTTTTTTATTTTTTGTTTAATGTTTATTCTTGAGAGAGAGAGAGACAGAGACAGAGAGAGACAGAGAGAGAGAGAATGAGCAGGTGAGGGGCAGAGAGAGAGGGAGACACAGAATCCAAAGCAGGGTCCAGGCTCTGAGCTGTCAGCACACAGCCCCATGCAGGGCTCAAACCCACAAACCAGGAGATCGTGACCTGAGCCGAAGTTGCACACCTAACCAACTGAGCCACCTAGGCACCCCTTGAAAATATATTCTTATATATTAGTGAACTTACTTAATTTAGGGTGTGTAGGAATGCAGTATGTATGTGGAAGAATTGATAAGGGATTGGATATGAATGATTGATTTAATTCTTCTGTCCTTTTGATCCTCTTTACTGTATCACCACATGATTGATTTGCTCACTGATCTCCCAAATGTACCTGATAGAAATAATACAGGGAAACTTCTCAGCTTCTCCCTGCTTTGATCAAGTGGACTTGACCATTCAGAGACAGCCTCAGCATTACAAATTAATCTACTATTCACAAAGTGAATATTTATGAAGTGTCTACTGCACATTGTGACTACATTGGTAAAAGTTGGGTCAGTTGCAACCCCTACCTATGAATTATCTCACAGTATGTTTCTAAGAAGAAATGTCAAGCCCCAATTTCAGCTCAATATGACCATAAAAGTATATGTAGGATGTAGTGGTATATGTGAGAAAGAGTGTTTCCTGGTTAAATGGAGTAGGATTTTGCAGGCCTGGCAGAGCTATTAGAGAGTAATACAAAAGTAAGGTTCAGGAGCACCTGGGTGGCTCAGTTGGTAAGCATCTGACTTTGGCTCAGGTCATGATCTCACATTTTGTGGGTTTGAGCCCCAAGTTGGGCTCTGTGCTGAAAGCTTAGAGCCTGCTTTGGATTCTGTGTCTCCCTCTCTCTCTGCCCGTCCCCTGCTCTTGATCTGTCTCTCTCTGTCTGTCAAAAATAAATAAACATTTAAAAAAATAAGAAAAAGGTAAGATTCATATGCAGAATAGGGTATTTTTTCCTAATACTTGTGAAGATTGTTGTGAATGGATCTTGCAAAATTTCTTACCTGTTCTATGTATATGCTGCTCATGCTACACTATTGTGAATTGTTAGTCAATTTTTTCATGTGCATACCTTCTCCTTATTGAGCATATAAAGTTTCTTCTGGTAATTGCTATGTCTTCCTTGTATCCCCTTCCAGACAGTCTTTGTATAGCTTATCACATTCATTCATTTGTTTGCCAGACATTCACTTTGGGCTTACTATATGTGTCAGGTACTACTCTAAGTGCTAGGGATAAAGCAGTAAACAAAATAAAGCCCCAACCCTCACAAAGATTACATTTCTGTGAGATAAGACAGACACTAAAGAAACAAACCAATATATAATGGGTTTGACAGTAATAAATGCTAAGGACAAAAATAGGTTTGGTAAGGGGCGTAGAACATGCCCAGAAAATAATGTTTTATAGAGTAGTCAGGGAAAGTTTCAGTAAGAAGGGCTAAGCTAAGACAGGGCTGTACAGATATCTGAGGAAAGTGCTTCCAAACAAAAAGAGTAATATAAAGAATCTTAGACTGATAGTATTTGGTTTATGTTAGGAAGAGGAAGATCTGTGTTACCAGAGATGATGAGCGAGGGGGAGAGTGGAAGGATGTCAGGTGAGAGAGGGTTGAAGGGTGTGTGTAGATGATGAAAGTCATGGGAGGGAAATTTAATTTTACCTTTGATGAGATGGCAAATGATTAGAGAGTTTGAGTGGAAGGGAGAGAAATGATCTTGTTTACCTTTTCAAAGGGTAACAATGGCCCCTAAGTAGAGAAAGGACTGGGGAGGAAAGGGGAGTACTGAGGCAAAAGTGAAGCAGGGCAATAAGTTAGGAAGCTATTTGCAATACAGTTGACCTTGGACAATAATGGGGTTGACCTCTGCACAGTTGAAAATCTGCATATAACTTTTGACTCCCTCAGAACTTAACTACTAATAGCCTAATGTTGACTAGAAACCTTACCAATAACATAAATAATTAACACATACTTTTAACACATATTTCGTATGTATGTTCAATGCATTATATACTATATTCTTACAATAAAGGAAGCTAGAAAAAGAAAAGGTTATTAAGAAAAATGTAAGAGAAATACATTTACAGTACAGAAAGTACTGAATTTATTGATTCTGTGAGTTTATATCATCTGTTTACAAGATAAATTGTGTGTCAGTGCCTATATCAATATTGTTCAATGTATTAATTGAAAGAAATCCACATGTAAGTAGACCCACACAGTTCAAACTCAAGTTGTTCAAGAGTCAACTGTACTTTAGGCAAGAGTTAATAATAGTTTGCATTACATTATAAGCAGTGGAGTGTATGAGAGGTGGTTGGATGATGGATATGATTTGAAAGAAGAATAAAAAGGGCAAAACTAATTGGTAATAGATTGAACATGAGAATATTGGGGTGATGGATTAGATGTGAAGTTTGAGAAAAAGTAATCAAGGATAATATGAGGTTTTTAGCCCAAGAAACAAAGGATGGAGATGCCATCTATCATACTGTTGTGACATGTGGAGTTGCTTTGTGGAAGATTATAAGACAAGGGTGTTTCCAGTAGAAATCCAGAATTTGTCCTTTGTATACCAGGATTTCCTTGTCTAGCTACAAGTGGAGATACAAAGTGGGCAGTTAGATATGTGGGTCTAACATTTGTGGAAGAGATCTCGATTAGGTATAATGCTTAGTGTTCATGCAAAAATAATGCTTATTGTTGTCGATTGATTCACTCTTTCAAAATGAAATCATGTTAAGTAATACTTTTACAAAATTGGAAAAATCAAACAAATTTTTGCTTTCCAGATATATATTTGAAAATGTTACCTGCTCTGCTTCAAACAATTACATATTTGACTTAACCATTCTTGAGAACAAGGGGGTTTTGGAATCTTTTTTCAATTAGGCGAAGCGTTTAGACTGTATTTTAATAGAAATGGAATCTCAAAACTTACTGATAAATAGCTTTATTATACTAATTGCTTTTTCTTTATTTCCATAGTCTGTCACTGTGCCAGAGGGAAATTATATTGGTCTTAAAGGATTTGTTCTTCAAATGGCCACGTAGGTCACAACACGAAAACTTACTTAGTTGGTGGCAAATTTATTATTTAATGATTTGTCCCCAGTGTCTTTCTGGTGGCTATATTTAAAATCATTGGTCTATAATTGCTACCTTTTATGCATATGCATGCACATATAATATATTTCATTTATAATCTTTAGACACATTTTTCATTCAAATATTCAAAAAGCACTGTTATTTAAAGACTCTATGATAGGATAGAGCCATTTTTCAAGTATGCTTAAGCCCATTTGTCCAATGAGAGTTTGAAAAATAATGTAAGGGGTTTGCAGTTGACATTTGGGAAACTAGCTCCTCAGAAGGAATAATTGGATGCTAGGGCATTTTTAAGGCTTTATACATTTTGAATGACCTTATACTTAAAACACTCTTGATGCAGTTGAAATGCCCTTATGTTTCTTTTCCATTCTCTCTCTACTTTGAGATTTTGTTGATTGTCTCCAATAGTATTCTTTTTTATATTTAGAGGACTCAGACACAGGTATGGGTGTGAAGACAAAAACTGTGGTCCAAAATAGCATGGTTTGATATCAAGATTGCAAAATAATGTGGGATAAGTATTTATTGAGTTAAAATGAGTAGGAAAATGAAGAAAAAATAATAAAGGATGTGATAGGTCATTTCCATATATATTTCAAAAGTACTTTAAAAATTCATTTGACTAGGTCCTTTCATGTTGTTTTAATATATTTATTACTATTTGTTTTAATAAATTGTCCTGAAAACTATTTATACACGTAGTACACCCAAAATACTAATGCAATGTGATCCTAATACATATATCAATATATCGATACCTTTTATAGTGTATGTGTATGTTTTTTGTTTTTGTTTTTTTTCTTTCTGTCTTATCCATAGAAAATGATACCATCTACTGGACAGACATGGGCTTCAATAAAATTAGCCGAGCTAAAAGAGATCAGACTTGGAAAGAAGATATCATTACCAATGGCTTGGGAAGAGTGGAGGGGATAGCTATTGACTGGATTGCTGGTATAATCCATGGCTTTTTCTGTTTTCATTTCACACCTATTTTGTTAGGGTCTCAATCTCCTTCATAAAAATTCTGTTTCCAACTCATAACAATTTTTTTTTTGTACTTCTAGCCACAGGGATAAATAGTCTCTTTTGCTCTTGGCTTCATTCTTTCTAATGCTTTTGAGCCTTTGGACAAGTGTTTTTATGCAGAAGTAGATTATGTAGTGGTAACTTTGCCCAAATCTCCTGAGAACTGTGAGGCAGGTAAACAAAAGTGTCAGAAGTTCTCTTTTGCCTGCAGTCAGTAGAAAGTTAAAATAGATCCCTTCTTCAGGTGAGAAGTTTCAACTTATTTGTAACACATAAATGTTTCATTATATGGTTTAAACTACAGATGTGTGAGATTAGAAAGTATTTGCATATTCGTTCATTTACAGCTTTCTGCTTAGGAAATGCACACATAAAAATAAATATAGGAAGTAAATGATTTCTTGATAGTTATGTGAATGCTCAGAAAGTTAATTTTAGCCCTAACTAATAAATCATTTTCTTTCTCACAACTATATTATAAACACATCTGTATTTCTCCTAGGTAACATATATTGGACAGACCATGGTTTCAACTTAATTGAAGTTGCAAGACTCAATGGTTCTTTCCGTTATGTAATTATTTCCCAAGGCCTGGATCAACCAAGATCTATAGCTGTGCACCCAGAGAAAGGGTAATTTTAAGCTTTATGTGTATCTTGAGTTTTAAGTGAGTTTTTGTAAGTTTCATTTAAAAAATCCAGATGTCCGTATTAATATTTATTTTTAGTTATAATGTTGGAAACAAAACTCAGTATCTTACCTAACCACAAGAAAAAGTTTATTTTCACTCTGTGGTGTATATTTTAGTACATATTTGATGGGGTCATATTTATTATTCATTTCTTTAATGTATGTGTAAATCCAAGTAAGTATACTAATATATTTCTAGATTCTCAATTTAAAGTTCTGCCCTATGACTGTTTACAAAACAGGTACTCAATTATTTGCTGAATGAATGATAGCCAACTTCATTCTTCAATATTCTAAAGCTTCGGTTTCCATTTACAAGTCTGTGATTACCATGCAACATGTTCATTCCAAACATTGTATTTTTTTTTTCCCCCTGGAGTTCCAGATAAATATGTCTACCTGCCTTTTTGACATCTCTGTTTTTCCATTTGGTTGTTTCATAGGCACTCAAATTGTGCATATCTAAAATGGAAGTGAATTCAATCTGCCATCAAATTCTGTTAATATTTTTTTTCTAAACATTATCAATCTACCACTTTCCATCTTTGCTACTTCCACTCTAATTAAATCTGTTCTTATCTTACACATATACCACTGCAGTGACTTCACAATTGATCTCCTAACATTAAAGGCAGAGTGACATTTTTTTTCTTTTTGCTTCTTTTTTCTTTTAATATAAAGCTTGCATAAATCCTTTCAAGGGATTCCCATTGACTTTTGTGAAAAGTCCATAATTTCTGTTGTGATCCTTCTTCATCAGGTCTTATGTAAATATTCAGTCGCAAACTCCTGCTACTGCCTCTTTGGTATCACAGTCAATCTCTGGACTTCATAGTTTTAAAAATATGTTCACATATTTCCTATTCTCTTCTACTCCTAGTCTTTGAATAATCTCTTTACTTTATTGGCAATGTTTTCTTTCCTACTTTGCTAAATTTTATTTGTTTTTCCCTGGCTTTGTAAATAGATCAGATCATTCTGTGACACCAAAGTACCTAGTACTTTCATTTTTTGTAAATTTTGCACATTAATATTTGCTTATTTGCTTATATTTATTTGCTTAGTAGCTCTATTTTTTCACTGGACTGGGTAATGTCTCTATTCTTTACTGTGCTATGAGGAGAATAGTCATGTGTGTTTGCTTTATTTCTCTATCCCCAGGGCTTAGTATACTGGCTGGTAAAGAATAAGTTGCTGACTGATAACTGCCTTTCTCTTAAGCAATAATATAGAAGTAGTCCTATTATAAAACTATATAACTTCACACCACCGTGTTTCTTTCACTGCTAGTATGATTTGACTTAGGGGTTTTTTGTTTCTTTGTTTTTAAAGAGTGGATATTTTTAAGTTAATACAACTCCTCTTACTTTTGGAGGGGTGAAAAAGTGGACTATGGTGTTAGATACACAGCGTTATCTAAACACTGATTTAGAATGGAGTCTATATATGTAAAATATCAGTTCAACTCTCATGAAAGTCTAAAAGCTTTTATTTGTTATAGGTTGTATGTAGTTTTTCCAGTATCATCATTTGCTTTATTTTCTTGACAGATGCTATAAAAATAAGTCATGGCATTAGTATGATAAAAAAAAAAAACAAAGAAGGTTAATATAAGAGAGGGAAATAACACCAACAGTTTGTCACACTTCAAGCAAAGATTACCATATATAAATTGAAAAAGCTGCATTGGTTAAGAATTGCTCTTGAAGGCAAAATGTTAGAGTGAAAGTCTATAGGGATTTCTCTTTCTACCTTTTTAGTTGCCATCTTCACTAGGTTATATTTTGTCTTATACTTGATGTTATGGTCCCGTGTTATAACATGCTTGATAAATCTTCAGGGAGTATGTTTAGACTTAAGGAGGAGGGAGAAAAGATAAAACACCTTTTCCTTGCTAGATCTTCTGGTTTTATTTGGGAAAAGTTTTCATGTCAGTTCCTTTGTTTTCCCTTAACTGGAAATGGGTTACATGCCCATCCTTAGACCAGTCAATACCCAAAGGGAAGAGATTATTTTGGCATATTTAGACAAGTTATATTTCATAAACTGAGCTGGCGTAAGTTCCCAGACCAAACAGGATATACTGCATATCTAAACAAACTCAGTTTCTAATACTAGGGCAGATATCAAGGAGAGGTGGATTTCAAGAGACAATCTGGGGAAGTAGGAAACCAGTTCTCCTGATTGTTCTATTTCGTAGTCATTCCAACATGCTCTCCTTTGTTAGTTCTTTATCTCTTTGACACCTTAATGCTGGAGTTCCCCACATCTCAGTCTTTGGTGTTTTTCTCTTCTGTGGTGGTCTCATCCCCCCTAAATGTTAAAGATTTTAAAATGTTTATAGCCATACCTCACTCTAAACTCTAGATTTTTATGTTTTTATATATTGCTTATTCAACATTTTCAATTAGAGGGCTGTGGCCCATTTTATTTTCCAAGATGATTACAATAATATCTGGCATTCCACATGCTCCTCTTAAAATGTGACATTGACTCTTGCAAACAGAAAAGGGGAACATCTTTTCCATATGCTGGAATTTGGGTGGGCCTATGACTATTATGGAAGTGATATGTTGTAAAATCTGAGGCTACATCATAAAAGAAGATAAAACTTCCACATAGTTCTCTTGGGAAGCTCTTAGAGGCCAGCCACTCTGCTGTGAGCAAGCCAAGCAACCCCTTGGAGAGGCCAGTGTAGTTCCCACCAATAACTCTAGCTAAGGTCCGAGCTGACAGCCAACACCAACTGCTGGACATGTTGAGTGAGTGAACCTAAATGATCCCAGTCCCTAGCTCTTAGGTCACCTCAGCCTTGGTGTCACCACCCGTCAGTGTGAATAAGGGGTGTTATTCCTGCCGAGCTCTGATCAAGTTGCAAATGCAGAAGTAATTAAATTGTTATTGTTTTAAGCTTTTAAATTTATAAGGGTTTACTAACTAAAAGATGATCTACCAGAAATCTTATGCTTAACAGGCTCAAAACTAAACTGAATCTTTCTCTACAATTGTGAGTTCTACATTAGTTAATGCCAATTCTATTATTTTAGTTGCTTAGGTCAAAACACTTGATATGATCTTTGGTGTCTCTCTCATATGCCCTGTATCCAATATACCAGGAATTCTATTGCCCTTGGCTTCTAAATGCATTCATATTTTATATACTTCTCATAATTTCCATTGTCACACTATAACCTGAGCTATTGTCACCTTTGCCAACATTTCTCGATCGTGGTTTACCATCTTATTCCCTTGTACTCCTACAGTCTGTTCTTCATGTAGTAGCTGAATTCTCCTTCTGGAATGTAAATAGATGTCACATCTATTAAAAGCTGACAACAAACCTAGAGTGTTATTATTTCCTCCACTGAACAGATAAGGAAACTGAGTCACCTATTTTAAATACTATTCTGTTATCAAGCTGATATGTGGGAGTTAGATTTTTCTAATCTCCAAAAATTATGCTACATTGTATGGATATGCATTTGTGTGTGCTACATGTTACACATATACATTTATAATGGTAGGCATTACAGAAATTAATAACCAAAAATATCAAACATATAAAAAAGCAGTTCTAACAGTTTCAGGATAAATTGTATTGAAAATTTAAAGGTTAGAACTATAAGTGAAAGAGTAAACAATAATGAGAAAATGCTGGAAAAAAAATTAGGAAAGGAGGCTTACAAAATAATTTTGAGCTGGATCTGACTTCTTCTGCTGTTGAGTCTGTTGCCTACCACCACGTGCCCATGGACAAAGGCCATTGCATATTGAGACTAGGAAGGGAGGGTGTGACCTTGTTTAATTCCAAGAATAAGACAACGTAACTCAATTGATCGTGTCCACAGCACCCTCATAAACTTGAAAATAAAAATGTACTCTATTAAAGTATTTTAAAAATATATTTTTAAGTTCTAATTTATAATCAAACAATGAATCATTATAGCCTCTATAGAGAAAACTTGATCATTTGCTATATTGCGAATAATTATTCTAATGGCAAGAAAAAATATAATTTGAGTGTTATGAAATCCCATAGATACATAGGAAATGAGTTGGTTTCTAATAAAGAATTTCTTCCCTTTGTATTTGTAATAAGCCCAACACTTCATTTGCATGATAGTGAGTTCCTTGTGCCTGGCCTATTATATATTCATGCAGTTCAGTTTAGCAGGCCACTTGCTGCTGCTACTTGCCAATCTGCTACTTGAAACCTAGTATATGCCCTCAAGTTGTTATTCTAGGTCTTCTTTTCCTTAAGTATATTTTTATATCTCCATAGCCATCTTAGCATATAAATATACCTACTTCTCTCTAGGGTGATTGAGATCATCACACAAAGGAACCCACATATACTCTACTTTCTGTCAGTTTATTAAAACACACACACACACACACACACACACACACACGCACACACACACATTTACCGAGTGCAGCACACACTGTGTGCGAGGTCATGTCAGTGCATCTCCATCACATCTTCAGCTTTCAATTTAGTACATTTTGACAAAATAGGGTTGCTTACTATGTGAAAGACGCTGGTGGGTGCCGTGAAGTATGATAGTATAATTAAGAGGCTGCTTCTGTTCACAACTGAGTTTTCTGTTTAAACTTACAGTCTAAACAAATACAAAATTTCGGTTACATTAATAGTCTCATATTGTAAAGTGAGAGTCATTTTCAGGCATGAAAAGACTAGATCAATGTGACTCAAGCCTAAATATTGTATCTAAATCTCATGTTGACATAATTTCCATGAGACCATTTTAAAGTTACATTGAATTTTAAGAAAAAAGAGATCACGTATAATGAGAGTAAGTAATCCAAGTGAGGGTAGTAGATGACTTGAAGGAGAGAGGCTTCTTTTTTTTTTTTTTAATTTGTTTTTTAATGTTTATTTACTTTTGAGAGAGACAGAGACAGAATGCAAGTGGGTTAGGGGCAGAGAGAGAGGGAGACACAGAATCAGAAGCAGGCTCCAGGCTCTGAGCTGTCAGCACAGAGCCCGATGTGGGGCTTGAACCCACGAGCTGTGAGATCGTGACCTGAGCCAAAGTCGGTCATTCTACCGACTGAGCCACCCAGGCACCCCAAGGAGAGAGGTTTCTGAGATGAGCTGAGATTATATTATATGAAGAAATAGAATAATCAAAGAATTGGTAGTGGCAAAGCAAAGGCCATTGGCAAGAGTATAGCTACATAGGGAAGAGCCATGATGCAGCTGGGATAAATTGGGGCCGTAAAATCGGCAACAGAATTCCCCACATATTAAGGGAATTACCATGAAGACATTTTTTTCCAGTTTGCCAAGTGGAATCTAAAATAGTCCTAGACCCTCTGTCCTAAGCCTTCTCCCTGATCCCAAACAAGTCACATAAGCAATGATCAAAAGTGGGATGAGTTTATTGAAGTTGTAGCATTCTTTGAACTGGGGAATTCTTAGAAATAGTTATCATCTGAGACAGATTGTTATGGGGGAGGGTTTTTTTTCTGCACCCTCAAGCCAAGTAATTGAGAAAGCTGGAGGCAAATATGTAAAGGGGAGACTAAAAGAAAGAGAAAAGAGAAGCAAATGGAAAGAAAAGAAAAAAAATAAGTCACTTCCTCACTGCAAGTCTTCAGCCCAGCAGGAGTCCAATCAAAGTTGGTGAGAGGGAAGAAAACTTTAAAATACATATGAAATAAAAGATTGGATTCAGAAAGATCCCATCTTTTGTACCAGAAAAAAAATCTTAACAATATTATTTTGTTCTTTTAACTAAAATAGTCTTGGAAGTCCTGGATTCTTCCTGAGATAGCATATTCTGGAGAAGAGATTTTCAGTAGAGCATAAATGGAATCAGGAGTTGCATAAATATAAAGTTACTTTGTTTTATTTCAACAGTTTAGACTCTGCAATAAACCATGGTGATGGATGAAATTACCCAAGAAAGAGTACAGAAAAAAAGAAGTCTAAAGACAAAAAAAAAAAAAAAAGAGAGAGAGAGACAGAGAGAGAATGTTTATTGTTAGGGGATGAAGTGATTAAAAGAGTGGAAAAGAGGGGCGCCTGGGTGGCGCAGTCGGTTAAGCGTCCGACTTCAGCTCAGGTCACGATCTCGCGGTCCGTGAGTTCGAGCCCTGCGTCAGGCTCTGGGCTGATGGCTCGGAGCCTGGAGCCTGTTTCCGATTCTGTGTCTCCCTCTCTCTCTGCCCCTCCCCCGTTCATGCTCTGTCTCTCTCTGTCCCAAAAATAAATAAAAAACGTTGAAAAAAAAAAAAAGAGTGGAAAAGAAAGCCAGCAATAAGGCAAAAGAGGGAAAAATAACCATTTCAAGTCCTCAGAAAATTACTGTCTCATGAAAGTCAAGGGAAGACCACTCTAGGAAGAACAGTGTGCCAGCGGTAAAGAATTTAGGTGGTATTAAAGCAGAGAACAGAATGTGCAATCGATGATGGAGATGATATTATTAATTTTTATCAATTTCCAGAAATTGCTAAAGACAGAAGCCAAATATAAAGAATGAGTAAGTGACAGATAATTAGAAAGTAGAGCTAGCATATTTAGTCTCCCGTGACAGAAACTTGGGCAATGAAGGGAAAGTAGGAAAAACAGAAATGTTGAGAAGACAGTAGAGTATAGAGGAAGTTTTCTTTAGGATAGGAGTGAGGGGGTAGTCTACAAGTTCATAGGCAGAGGGGAAGAAACTGATAGGAAGGCAAGTTCCAGAGAGTGTAGTTGGAACTTAGACAAGGAAGAAACAATAGGGTGGAACAAGAAGAATAGGGGACCAGAAAGCAGATGGACAAAATTTACATCTTACATCAGGTATTCAAGAAACAGATCCTGGAATGAGAATTCAGTTCAGGAAGTAAGAGAGAAGCAGAGTAGGAAAGGGGAAGAGACAAACAAAGATTCAGCTGTGAGCAAAAGTCTGGGTCTCAGCCTGATAACTTGTGGATCTCTGGAGTATAAAATTTACTTCAAAGCAAGGGAATTTTGCTTTCAAACTCCCACCCAAGCATTGGAAAGGGGCAACCCTTGGGAGACATACACTCCCAAGATTTCTGACTCTCAGCACTACTTGTGAAAGAAGAGTTGTGGCTTAAGAGGACAGGTCCTCTTAAGAAAAGTGTCTGTAAGAACTGTAAGAGGCAAAGGACACAGAAACCAGGCACTGGAGTGCATAGAACTAGGAAACAAGATCTGAGAGTGTCTAGGCAGAGTACCAAGTGTATACTACAGTTGGGAACCACAGGTTAGATGTTTCCTACCTTTGAGATCTTTTGAAATATCTTAATCTCAAATACCTATGTCCTTTTTGGTTACTGAAAGGATGAGACGAGGTAAATTTAAGCAGGAACATTGAATTAGGAGAATTTCTCTCCCCCTTCTAGTTTTGGAGATGGAATGAAAAGATAGGATATGGCAGTAGAATATATTTTAGCAATTAAATTACTGAAATTGAAGAAAGTCATAAATGATAGTGTGAGTAAGGTTAGCAGCTTTAAATGAATAGGTAAGTTTTGCTGAAACTTGTGCTGAATAGAATATGAACAAAAGGATTTAAAGCAACATGAGTTTAGCTGGGATGGATTTCTAGAATCTAATCAGCATGTTTCTATGACCTTGAATAATAACATTCAGCAGTTTAGAAGTAGCGAGGGGAAAAAAAAGGAAAAAAAATGAGTCAAAAAGGGAGCGTGAGATGACAGACTCAAAGTTGAATTGTAATGGAATAACCTCTGGTTGCTAGTCAGGAGCTGAGGTCTAGAAGTTAGTGATGCAATCAAGGAAACCAAAAGCAGCAGATTAAGGTCAGAGTAAGGAGTTAGGACATTAATGACCAAGACAACTCAACAAATTAAAAGATGATTTTAGAATTGGTAAAATTGGAAATCGAGCTGTCTCATGTGTTACTTAAAATTAGTGCATGGCCTTGCTTATGTAAGGCAGAGGCAAAGGAGAGGTGGAAGTCCTTGGAACAGATGAGGTGAACCATGAACTGAGATGTTCACAAGGTCATCAACATGAGTCATAAAGTCCCTAAGAATGTCAGCAGTGGAGGGAGAAGATGGCAGAGTTTTCAGTGAGTAGTAAAACAATTAAATAAATTTGGTAGTTAATTGTGATAGTGATTATGTGGTGGTACAAGAAAATAGGATGTGTGAATTCATGCTGTAAATGTTTTGAAATAAGTGAGTATAACCTCAGAGAAAGTTGTCTTTCTTACTTAAATCTTCTTCACTTTAATGGCATTTATTTCCTCTGGTATCTCATGCAGTAACTCTTCTAGTCTATCATCTTTAACTAGTCCTTTTATTCTATCATCTTTAACTAGTCCTTTCAATGAAACCTTTCCCATTTCTTCCAAATAGCATCAGATCTCTGCTATTTGACTCCCCCACTGCCCCGCAAAAAAAAAGAAAAAACAAAAACAAAAAACACGTCAACTTATTTTTCTCTGCATGTTTACTTCTTAACTTAGAATAAAGAATTTCTCTTCTTTCCAGAATTGTTAAAATTTATCCATAGCCAAATTCAGATTTTTTCCAGATTTCACACCATTTGCCTTCTCTTTGATATATTTCTCCATTGATTATCCACTCAAGACTTTATTTTCTCTGTTACTTTCTCTAAATCTGAGTTTTCTTGCTGTATCTAACCTATTCCATATACGTCCTTTGCATATCTCTCTCCTTATATGTCTTTGTATGCCATTCTCTCTCTTGCTATATTTACCCTTTACCATGTATTGTCGTGTTTTTCTTTACTTTAATTACTGCATTACATCCAAAATCTCATCTTTATCCCTTCACTTATGTTTCCATTTTCCTTTAGAAAATCTTTATTTGAATGTCCACTGTTAGAGAAATTTACATATCCTCCTACCTCTGGTCTAGTGCCTTCGTTTTCTAACTATGGCATGTCTTTTTGCTCTGACAAGATTGAAATTTACTTTAGACTTTCTGTAGTTTTTCATCACCTATTTCTTTCTTTTTTTTTTTTTAACTTTTTTAGTGTTTGTTTATTTTTGAGAGACAGAGCACAAGTGGGGGAGGGGCAGAGAGAGAGAGAGAGAGGGGAGACACAGAATCCAAAACAGGCTCCAGGCTCCAAGCTGTCAGTACAAAGCCTGATGCAGGGCTCAAACCCATGAACCCTGAGATCATGACCTGAGCTGAAATCGGACCCTCAACTGACTGAGCCACCCAGGGTCCCCTTTCATCACCTATTTCTATCTGTCACTAACTTCTGTCATATCTTCTCTCCAGATGTCTCAGATTTTCCATATCTTTCTCTTGCAACTTTGAGCTCAGCACTGATTCGGCTGGAGGAGCTCATTAAATATTTTTGGATTTCCTAATTTTGAGCCCCCAGAACAAGATTTACATTTTATTTCACAAAACAAGAAATCTTTGACATATGTGGCATTCATTTAAATATTATTTACCTCCATACCTTCACTTCTACTTAAAAACATTTCTTAACTGTTAATTAAGTCACATGGATAGATATTTGTCAGGATTTATAATTAAGAATTGATACAACTTTTAAATAAACATTTTCGGGAAATGTTTATTATACTTGGAAATATTAGTTTCTCCCTATACATTATCCACGTTTTACTGACTTGAGTTCAGAAAAGAAAAAAGGCTTAAAAGTGACAGTCCATGTAAAAGTTATCCAAACATTGGTTTCTGGGTAATATTACATAGACATTTAAGTGTCAAAATTTTATCATATGAATAAAGTACAGCATTTTTATATTCTGTTTGTAGTTAAAGCATGGTAGGTGGTATTACCAGGGGAATAGGTAAACCATAATGGAGTAAATTAGCTGAATCCAAGATATAACTGTGCCTTGAAAAGTGGGCATGAAGCCTGTTTTGAACAATGGAGACTTGAAGTTTTTTTTTTAAATGTAGCCAAATACAAAGTAGAAAGCATGTATGAATTTACTTCAGCTTGAAAAATTAGTTTCTACCTTCTATTGATTTTTTGGTAAGACATCACTTCCATTTAAAAAATTGAAATATATATTTTTTGTGTGAAAAACACTTTCTACAGTAGAAACCACAGTATGTCACCATATGATACCAAAAAAGTTGATTAACTTCTTGTAGTATATTATATCTAAGTGAAACACAAATACTCTGATTTTGTTTTCTTTAGACACCATAGCTTAACAATAGTCTAACATCTGTTGAGATAGCAAGTGTATTGCATACTTTAACACCATATCTCAGAGTATGCTTTTATCTTAAGGCAAGATGACACATATAAAAATGAAGTAGAATTAAGTTTCATTTGCAATTGAAATACTGGTGCAACCAGGGTGTTAGTATATAAGATTAAGATACAATGATGGTCAAATAACTTGGAAACAGTTATACCCCAAATTATAGCCAGCTTTCTCTACAGGTATATAAGAGAGGCATATAGACAAATTACAATGACAAATGAAAGAAAAGTGTCACAGTATTTTTTACTAGGAATTTTCTCAAATATTCTGCAAACACCCTTGTTTCAAACTTAGGTTTTGCTCACCTAATCTTTTACCATATGCTTTATCTTTATTCCTTAACATCTAAACATGAATCTTGGATCTTATTCCCCTTGCTAAAAGGAAGGAAGAAGGACTGGAAGTGATCAAGGTGCCCTGGGCTATCCTTGTAGCTCTTGGGTTGGTGGAGGAGAAAGAGTGTACAGAAAGGTCATGCCACCTCCTGGTACACGAGGGGACTTTTGGTCTGGACCACCAAAGCCATGTTAAATGGAAACCAGAAATAGCCACACACAAATGCATGACTTTACCTTGATTTTTAAAGGGATCTGACCAATAAAACTGTGGTAAAGGGTAAAAAAGAAGTTTGCAAGATTCATTTCTCTATCCACCTGTAGAAATTGTCTCTGCTTCTTTCAATGGGGAATACCCAGGGCGGGTTGGATATGACTGATAAGACAGATCGGAGGTCATGAAACAAATCAGAAATTTCTGTGTAATGTTTTAAGAATCAGCACATGAGTACTAGTAGTCTAGGCTCTAGGAGTCAAGGTATTAAATATTTCATAGGAAAATACATAAAGGGTAAACATCAAATATTATATATTAGGGATACTATAAATGAATAAAATATAGACCATTTACTCAGGAAAAACAATATGAACATGTAAATAGCAAACCAATATCATATATGTACATAGACATGTATGTGTATATGTATATATTTGTTAAATGAGAGGGTGTGCAATGATGCAGGGTATAAATAAAATAAGGAACTAAATATAGTGCAGGCTATAAACAGAATATGCTGTATCATTACAGATGCCAAATACATTTTTGTTTGTGAAGAATTTTTCCTCCTATTTCTCCAGTATTGGCTGGACTTACACATAACAATTGTGTCACTCAATATTGCAGAGTAGTGAATCAAGAAGGAATCTGATATAGAACTTAAGGATAACAGAAACCAGAACAAGGCCTGTAGAATAAATGGTAAATATTGTTTTAGACTTAAACAGAGAAAGAGAATGACCCAGATGGCCCATATCTTTATTTTGGCTCAGAAGAAAAGTTAATTTCTGAAGTTACTTATAGAAATGACAACTTCTCTCACCATCGCACTTCAGTATTTTCAGTGTTGAAGCCTATACTTTTACCACTTAGAGACTTACACCTAGCAAGTTTTAAGTATTTCTTTTGGCATTTTTCTTAAGGCAAATCTTTACCCATTTGCCTCTGCCATTAAACAGTGAGTTTCACGAGGGTCACTGAGTCCAGTTCATTTTATATCAACAACTGCTAGCATTACATAACAGCATTAATATTGGTTGAATGAGTACGTGACTGCACTGAAAGAATACATTTGAGAATCATCCACCAGACCACAGACAAAAATAAATAAATAAATAAAATAAAAAGAAGAAGAAAAGCAGTGTTCAAGGTTATACTGTCTCTAGACTCTTCCTTTTAACAGAGTGTTCCTCTATCTGTGCTTGAGTTCTTTTTATGTTATAGGAACCTCTAAGCAAAAGTAACACATTCAGGACTTGAAAAGTGATTTGGGATTGCCATGTAATGCTTTCTCAAAACAAAATTGCACATAAATGAAGGAAAAGGAAATGCAAAGAAGCACTCACAGGAATAGAGAAGGTCCTTCATTACAGCTTATATCTCTCAGAGGGGATGCAGGATGCCATTTCATGTATTCGTGAAATGTATTCAAATTTTTATAGTATGTTATTTACATGTGCCTTAAAGATTGAGACATTGACGTGTTGGCCTATAAAGTACTCGATTAGTATGAGTTTTAAGTAATTCTAATGAAACTGCTAAGACATTGAAAAATACAAGCAGTTTGTCAAAACCTCATGCTCACACAAAGGCTAGCTGCTGTTGTTAATTTGTAGGTTTGTTTGTTTTTTTGTATTTTTTGCTGATATAGTATCTCGCTATTGCCCATGGGTGTGGCAGAGGAATCTTTTCAACCAAGGCAACTGCCTATAAAAGAATTATATGATCTTTATTTTTGTGCTGGCACGGACATTTTTGGTTATCTCATCTTTGTTTAACATACGTGATAAAGTATATAAATCATGCTGTCCTAGAAGGACATGAGAATGGAAAAAATTGGTGAGTTCATTGTAAAAATTGCAGCCCAGATCTGTGTTCAGAAGAAATAGTTTAGCAGTCAAATTAAGAATCTTAAACCCAAAGAAAATGATTGATTCAAATTAGTTTCTTTTCACTATTGTTCATATATCTAAAAGAATCACCCTTAATACTATTCCTTTTATGATAATTTAGACTTATTCAGTATTCTTTTTCCACCTCACACTTTTTACCCTTCCCCAGCAAAGCCAAAGCTTTGTTTTCATGTTAGTTTTATTTCTCAAAAAATATTTATTCGAAATTGGCATTGATAATATTTTGTATATTTTTCAACTTTAATTGTGATAGAAAAAGATTTGCTTTCCTTGATAAGTATACCTGCATATAAAGTAATTCTGACATCAGTACGCTGGTTATATGGTCAATTCAGTAAACTTGCGAAGACTCTAAGTGTATCCTAAGCCTTTGGGAATTCCAGTGCTCCTAAATGGAATCCTTTGCCTATTTTTCAAATGTCAATAATTAATTGGACATTACTACTGGAACATAGTATGCATTCATTGCACATTTTCCTGCCACGAACTGTGTCTCATAAGACAATAAGGATATTTGTGTTATGATGATTTCTGACAGTATTCTTATAATCCTTCAAACCACTTTTGAATGTCCCATTTGTAATTTTTTTTTAATTTTTTTTTTAACGTTTATTTATTTTTGAGACAGAGAGAGACAGAGCATGAACGGGGGAGGGGCAGAGAGAGAGGGAGACAGAATCGGAAGCAGGCTCCGAGCCATCAGCGCAGAGCCCGACGCAGGGCTCGAACTCACGGACAGCGAGATCGTGACCCGGGCTGAAGTCGGACGCTTAACCGACTGAGCCACCCAGGCGCCCCTGTAATTTTTTTTTTATTTTAAATCTGTAACTGTAAGCCTCTGTAAGTATGGAATTTACAGTTTAAGACAAATTATCATCCAGAGAAACTTCAATTATATAGCATAACATTTGATTTTGACAATTCTGAAAATTTCTAGGTCTGGGATAAACTTGAGAAGTATCTTAAGTGCTAGATTAACCAAGCTAGGGATCTAAAGGCAGTTTCCTTCATTATATCATACAACTCAACAAACATTTCACCACAGCAAATTTTGAACTCAAATGGGGACATCGGTCTGTAATGCTGCCACTGAATCTTAATTTCCGTGGGGTCTCAAAACCAGTGATAAGGATTTTCATTTATTCCCTTCATGAAAAAATCACACTTAGATACAAAGATCTATGTTCGTTAAAGATATCTCAAGTACATCTATGTAAATTACTATCTTAAATTATTCATAAGTTTCTCCCTGCAGTTTCATAAGCTTAGTGTTCTTTCTCTACATTTAGTTATAATCCCTGAAGGTTCTCACGGTGCTAATTCTATTCAATTTGTTATTTTTAATTTCGGTTTAAGGAGCAAATAAATTACTCTTTTCCTGAAATTCATAAAATGTCGCTTAACTTTAGTAAGTATAGAATCTTTTAGTTTTATTAAGTTGATAAATTGTTTAGCCATGAAAGTGGTTCCTGTAGTCAGATTTGGCTTCATATATAATGATAATTTACCTAATCGCTACTGAAAATTTGAGTAAAATCTGTACTCACAATAGTTTTATTTTGAGTAATTCTGGTTCTTAATTTTATTGTTATTCATCCAGGCCTCCTGCATGTAAGTAATACAGATTTAAAACGCAAAGGAACTACTAGAGAAAAAAAGAACCAGAGACTTGTTTCTTGATCCTAGGTCTTTTTTCATGGCTTGTTCTGTGTTTTTTAAGTATGAAGATCTTTGTTCTAATTCCTTATACCTAAGGAAAAGTAGCATTTTATATGAGATTATTATATTATTGTATTATATTTATATTTTGTGAGACAACATAGAGAATACACCACAGGCCTGGGTTAGTAAAGCCTGAATGAAGTTCCTGGCTTTGACCCTTTCTTACCAGCTGTGTGACTGGATCATTGACTTCCTGAGTCACAGTTTCCACAGCTGTGAGAAGCAGAGCTAAGTTTGTTAAATGAGTTGATTTGCTCTGTTCACTCAAAATATTTTTATTTATTTTTTAAAATAATATTTGTATTATTCATTTAGTACATCTGAAAGCAGATTACTATTAAATAAAAGGGATACTGTACGTATTTCCTTTCATATTTAAACTCTGGAGTATGTTAGGGGTGCCTGGGTGGCTCAGTCCTGTGAGCTTCTCCACTTTGGCTCCCATGATCTCATGGTTCATGAGCTGGTGCCCAATGTCAGGCTCTGTGCTGACAGCTCAGAGCCTGGAGCTTACTTTGGAGTCTGTGTCTCCCTCTCTCTCTGCCCCTCCCCTGCTCACATTCTGTCTCTCTCTGTCTCTCAAAAATAAATAAACATTAAAAAATAAATTAAAAAAATAAACTGGAGTATGTTAAAATAGATGACAACAATCAGACTGAATAAGCACCTGTCTGTCTTGGCTCCCAAAATGCCTCCTTCACCGTGTTATGCCCCCTGCCATTTTGACACAGTGATTGATTAGTCATTTTAGGAGCATTATTAAAAATTTTTCCTTAAAAAGTTAAATGGAGCAACAAATTTGGCCTCCCAGTTATTTTATTTTTTAATATAATGAGAATCTCCATTAAAGTTTAAAAATCTGAACTTTAATGAAAACATAGATTTTTTTATGGCTATTTCAACCTATAGCTAACCAATAAAATGCTAGTTGGATTTCTTGTACGAAGTTTTCCCTTTCTAATTTATAGACCATATAAATATGAATGAAAGCTTCTTCAGGATTAATATACTTGGAATTCTAGCCACACCTTCTTTTTCATCTGGTTGTGAAAGTCCAGCACATTTATTTTATACAGCATTTCCATGAAAAAAATCAACTTTTAAAATAAATCAAAACAATATGCGTAAAGGGAATACATATATTTTTATGTAGCTTAAGTATCTTTTTATGGATAAATAATATATTTGAGTGGATACAAAATATGAATGTACATCTTTGATTTTTCTATATGCAACCTCATTTTCTCATGTATGATCACTCATATATACGTATTCAAATATGCACAAAATACACATTCATTGTTGCCTGGATGAATCAATGATTGCCATATTTTTCTAAATTCTAATCACTGCTGTTTCCTGACAGCTAAATAAAAACTTCAGTGGACATAATTTCAAAAGAATGGATCCTGTTTATCTGAAAGCATGGATTTTGTATTGTAATATAAATATTATGTATGCTGAATGAATGAGCAAAAGAAAGCATGAATAATACGCCTTCTGTTTTTCTACATTTAGTTTTTTGACATGTTTTATTTCAGCATACTCTGGATTTTCTTTCTGTATTTCATTTTCTTCCATGTTCCATTTTGTATTACGTGATTACTATAATAGGAATATCTGCTTTTGTATGAATCTATGTTTTATGATTGCTTCACAAGATAACTTACAAAATTCAAATTAGAATGGTTACATTTATCAGTCTAATTGGACAGAACTGAAATTATAGTGCATTCATATATATATTAATAAATATTTATCTCCCACTAATTTTTATTTTAAATTTTTTCTAATTTCCTAGTGCTGTAGGTATAATAGTAGATGAAAATGAGAAAAGATCCCAGTCCTCATTGAGCATATTGTCCAATGAGGGCAAAAAAACATTAATAAAAATAACACTGTAAAGAAATATAAGAACTATAACACTGTAAATTTCACTCTAATCCATGCAGAGTATAGGGTAAAATAATCAGAACACAGAAGAATTTTTGAGGGAAATGATGTTTGCAATGGGAACAAGAGCAAATTAGGCAAACAGGTTGGAGAAGAGCATTTCAGACAGGGAGTAGCCTATGCAAAGTATTTTGGAGGAATTTTGAATCCATCCTTGTGATTTCTATGAATCGTTAAATATTTTTTAAAATAAAAAAATTCTTTTTCACAAATATAAACACATGGATGTTGATTTCTAAAATGTATTATTTTTGTTCTATTGGTATGAATGTCACTGCTTTATTGTTAATAATATGGGTTTTTTTGTATTTATCTCCATATTACTATAAATCAACAATTTCATTTCAGCTATTTGTTCTGGACTGAATGGGGACAGATGCCCTGCATTGGAAAAGCTCGCTTAGATGGCTCAGAGAAGGTTATCCTTGTAAGCATGGGAATAACATGGCCAAATGGTATCTCCATTGACTATGAGGTGTGTTGGATTTCTTAAGTATTTAAAGCGCATTAACTGCCAACTTGCATTAATCCACTCTTAGTGTTCTCTTATTTTTTTAATAAACCACTTAATCCAAAACAGCTTGTAACATTACTTTTCAATCGATCTTTAGGAAAACAAATTGTACTGGTGTGATGCTCGTACAGACAAAATAGAAAGAATTGACCTTGAGACTGGAGGGAATCGTGAGATGGTGCTGTCAGGGAGCAATGTGGATATGTTTTCAGTTGCGGTCTTTGGGGCTTACATCTACTGGTCTGACAGGTAATTTATTTTTTCATAAGTATTTGAGTCTCAAAATGTTATTTCAGTGCCAGTTGCTTTACCCTTGTAGGATTAGCCATTCCCTAGCAAGGGCACAAAAAGGATCTCACAAAGCCATGTGATTTCCACAGAAAGTCAGGCACTCTTGCTATTCCAGGCTCAAGCGTTTCAATGTCACAGACTAAAGTTGGTTTCTTTCCCCTTCTGCTTGGCCATCTGTTATCTTCAGTTTAAATAACTGGCTTGATGTGAATTACTTAAAGATTGTTGATCACGTATGTCCAACTTTTTGTCAGAGCACATGCCAACGGGTCCATCAGAAGAGGCCACAAGAATGATGCCACAGAAACCGTAACCATGAGAACAGGTCTTGGAGTCAACCTGAAGGAAGTTAAAATCTTTAACCGAGTAAGAGAGAAAGGTCAGCATTCTTATAAAATAAATATATCTTACATTATTTCTCTCCTTTTTAAAAAATATTGATCAAAGTTAGAGATTCTTATATGAATCCAAAACCTCAAAACTGTATTTTTTAACATCTAATTTCCTATAAAAATCATACAGTAGTCTAATGAAATGAATACACAATAGTGCATACATAGATAGTTTTGCCTTAGACAGTGTATTTATATGGGCATGTTATATGCCTGGCATGCCTTCAGTATAGGTTTGGGCTAAGTAATGTAGAAAATCTTGATAAATATACATACTCGACAAAAAAATACAAAGCACAATTAGGATGTTAGAGAGTAAAAGTTGCCAAAGCCACGTATTTTGGGTTATGTTTTAATATATAAAGTGATATGGCTTCAGAAGTTTGCTATTGGTGTGAAATTTTTCTGAAGTCCTCAATCCCTTAAAATGTGTGTTTTGAAACTGATATAAATGTGGTTTGGATTTTTTTTTTAATTTACCTCAATTAAGTGTCCATTTTATGTCATTAAATATCCATATTAATGTCCATTAAAATAAATTGTAATTAATTTTCTTGACATCAAAGGAATGTATAATAATTTTATAGTTGATGATGGATTCATGGAAGAAAATCAGCCATATGGAGCAATCTTGATAGTATATTACATCTTCACTCAAAACTGAAGTAAAAACTTATGCTTAATATACTTAGGAGGTTAGGTACATTGGCACTGTAAATTTCTTTGATAGCTTTCATATTTCATAGACACAGATTTTAAAGCAGTGCACTGTTTGTTGGGGAACTCAGTTCATGTTTTGAGAAAATTGTTATTTGTGCCAAAGATTACAGTACATGAAACCTATTGCAATCTCAGCATCAAGTTTCAAAAAAGAGATATACACTTAATTGGCTGATTACAAGAAAAATGTAATGCTTTTATTTAGATGATAATTAGAGCAGAAGAATGCAGTCTTTTAAATAAGAAATCCAAGATTTAAACTGGTGTGAAAAAAGTCAGTATTTTATAGTATTTGACTTTTTTACTGACCAGTATTAAGAATAATAATAATAAAAAATAACAGACTATTCAACATTATTTTTAAAAATATTTCTGTAAGAGGGCTGCCTGAGTGGCACAGTCAGTTAAGCGACTCTTTTTGTTTTTTTTTAATGTTTATTTATTTTTGAGAGAGAGAGTGACACAGAGTGTGAGCAGGGAAGGGGCAGAGAGAGAGGGAGACAGAATCTAAAGCAGGTTTCAGGCTCTGAGATGTCAGCACAGAGCCTGATGCAGGGCTGGAAGCATGAACCATGAGGCCATGACCTGAGCCAAAGTCGGACACTTAACTGACTGAGCCACCCAGGCACCCCTAAGTGACTCTTGTTATTAGCTCAGGTCTTGATTTCAGGATCCTGAGTTAAAGCCCTCCACTGGGCTCCATGCAGTGCATGAAGCTTACTTTAAACATTTTTTTTCTGAAAGAAAAATCATTTTAAAACAAAATAAAAAACCAAACATATATGTTTGTATATGTGTGTGTCTTTTTTTTCCTATTTAGGGACCAATGTTTGTGATAAGGACAATGGTGGATGCCAGCAACTTTGTCTTTATCGAGGAAATTCTCGGAGAACTTGCACTTGTGCCCATGGATATTTAGCAGAGGATGGAGTTACTTGCCTAAGGCATGAAGGCTATTTGCTATATTCAGGGAGAACAATATTAAAAAGTATACATCTTTCTGATGAAACCAATTTAAATTCACCAATAAGGCCATATGAAAATCCACATTATTTTAAGAATGTCATAGCCTTGGCTTTTGACTATAATCAAAGACGAAAAGGTACCAACCGAATCTTTTACAGCGATGCACACTTTGGAAATATACAGCTTATTAAAGATAACTGGGAAGACAGACAAGTAATCGTTGAAAGTAAGTACAATATTTTTTTAAATACTTTGGTGAAAATTAGAAATTAGAGAAATTTTTGCATTAGCAGAGAAATTAGAATGGTAATTGTATGTAGTAATTACATTTTTTTGAGTTTATATTCAAGAATAATGCACCTATGTTATCTGATCTGCTGAAAGTCAAAGAAGCAATTAACCGTTAGCATGTACAGTATGTATATTATGATTATTAGTTTCTAATCATGGAACTTTCAATATAATCCTTGACAGTGTCTTTTTGTAAGTATATCAAAATTCATGGAAATTTTTTTTTAGTATAAAACTATACTAATTTTATTTTCTTCTTCTGGGTGAAATTATATCTTTAGGAATATCAGCCTAATTTTATTCAGTGAATTGTATTTTCTCAAACAAATATCAGAAATTATTATTTGTGTGTGTGTGTGTGTATATAGTAGTGTTGAGAAAATGTTAGTAAATAAATACTATTTTAAAATATTTTTATATTTTAAGTGACATATTCATTGAAGCAAAATATTGTTATTCATGTAGTTTATTGTTTTATATTCGTATTGTTTATTCATATAGTTATTCATATTGTTTAGAGAAACATCTTTCCTGCCATCCAACTTTCAACAAGGATGATCTTCACATTCCTGATATAACCTCTTGCTTTTCTCTCTGTGTGATTTTCATATATCCCTCACTTTTCCAATTTCTTTATACTTGAAGACAATCCTTTTCATTACTTTCTAAATTGTAAAATAATGCATAAATTAATTGTATTCAAGTAAAATAGATTTAAAAACTAAATTTCTGCCTTATCACTGCAACATCAATTCCATTTACTTACCCATAACAGCAGTCATGTCTTCAGAACTTTTTTCATGTAATGTGTATCTCATTTGTAATTACAAAATTGAATGATACTATATGCATTATTCAGATTTTTTATATATGTACCTTGAAAAGTTTTTATTTCCTATTTAAGACTCTATCTAATTCTTTTGAAAGCCTGTGCCTATTTTGCACTAAATATAAACTAATCATTTTGTTCTGATAAACATTTATTTCTGGTATTTCATCATTACCTACAATCTCAAAATGAACATTTGTGCATATAAATATTTTTATTCACACATGTGAGTATTTCTTTAGCATAGAATCCTAGAAATAGAATTGCAGAATCAATCAGTATTTATTTTAATTTTTAGCTGGTCAAATTCCTGCCAAAAAGACCATACCAGTTTCTATTTTCATCAAATGTATATGAAAAGGCTTATTGTCTCACACTTTTTTCAACAATAATTTCATAATTTTTATTAATTTATGACTATCTAATTTGTAAGAAAAGTCAACTTATATTAATATACCTGATAGCTAGTGAAATATAACATATACTGCATGTTTACTCATTTAAATGTAAGTATAAATATGGTCAAACTTATTATACATTGCCACACAATGCAATGCCTAACATTCTGCTAGGCCAGTATTTGTTTATTCAAATCTTACTCAGATTTTCCAAATTAGTTCAAAAATATACTTGTATAAATATATATTATCATTTCTTTATTCTCTAGGTTACTACACTTATTGATAATTTCATACCAGTTGTAAATTACAGAACGTGCCAATATGCCATTTTGGGGTGTGTGTGTGTGTGTGTGTGTGTGTGTGTGTGTGTGTGTGTGTGTTTGAAAAAGAGAGAGAGATGAAGGGAGATAATGCAACTGTAACAATATTGATCATAAAGTACAGACATATTTGAAATTTATCAACTCAGTATATGTATAAGAAGTTTAGATTATACTACTACTCTAGTCCTCCGTTTCTTCTAGACTGATACAGTTCAGAGTTGAAAGTGCTTGCATTGTATCCACAATATATTAATTAACTTATTAATTCATTTTCTATGCTTCAGAATTTTTGTCAGGTATTCTGGTTATAAAGTTGAATACCAGCCCATAGGCCTTTAGAAGCCACAGGTTCAGAAGAGACTGCAAAAAAACATTGAAATTCAGTAGAAGCCACAAGATACTAAAAGATAGAGAATTAAAAAAAAACCAGAAACAAAAAAAAAACCAAGCTGTTTGGGGAAGACTATAAGACGCCACTGACCTGAGTTGAGGAAACTTAAAAGATCAATAGAAATCTATTAGTAGACTGGGGCAGGTAGAGGAGGAGAGGAAGAAAAAAGAATAATTCTAGACCTGTGGTCCTCAAGTGTGGTTTCCTGGGGACTCCTGATAGGTGTTTAAGGAGTCCAAGAGATCAATAGTATTTTCATAATAATACTAGATAATTGCCTTTCCACAGAATTGACCTTTGCATTGATGGTGTGAAAGCAGTGGTGGCCAAACTGCTGACAACTTAGTGCTAATCAAAGCAATGGCACTAAACTGTATTAGTAGTCATTGTATTTTTCAATGCTGCTTAATAGCAGAGAAAAAAAAAAGCCTGTTTCACTTAAGAACATCCTTAAAGAGAGTAAAACATTTTTATTTTATTAAATCCTGATCCTACAGTACACATCTCTTTATTAGTCTATGTGATGCAATACACATAGGTCACTTTTGCTGCATTCTGAACTTCAGTGGTTGCCTAAAGGAAACCAATGATTTGTGTGATTATTTGGGTTCATGCTTCTTTTAAGGAACACCATGCTTTACTTGAAAGAGTGAGGAACATATAGTCTATGGTTATTCAAACCTTGGTGTGTAGCAGACATTTTCTAAAGAACGAATACAATGAGTCTGTCACTACAAGGAAAATGACTTCCAATATCTGCTGCAAATAATAGAAATCAAGCTTTCATGTAAAAGTTACAATTCCGGAGGATTTGTATCGAGTACAGTAAGCTTGATGACTTCCCAGTGCTTAAAGGCTTTTCTGATGATATGGGTGTTGGTATTATTGAGCTAATTTTTTGCACAATGAAATGTGTCAACAGATATGCTTAACTTAGGGAACCAATATTTTTCAAATGACATGATAAAAAAGTCATGAATGGGTAAATGATCCATTCAAAGTATAGGATGGACCAATGGATTTTAATATGATGAAGTATGAAAAGTTCACCAGTAGGGTTTCTGATTCCACACTGAAGCTAAGCTTTAAGTAACTACCACTTGTTATGTGTTAGTAGAGTGTGAAAGAATATCCAGAATTATCTGAAAAGGCTACTAAAACACCTTTCTCTTCCAACTTCATAGCTGTGTGAGGCTGGATTTCCTTCACATACTTCAACTAAAACAACCTAACAGGAAAAGAAGCCGATGTGTGAACCTAGCTGTCTTCTAGTATTCCAGAAACTAAACAGACTTGTAAAATTTTAACACAGTATTCTGTTCTCATTTAAAACAATACAGGCGTGCCTGGGGGGCTCAGTTGGTTAAACATCTGACTCTTGATTTTGGCTCAGGTCATGATTTCACAGTCATGAGATTGAACCCCACATCGCACTCCACACTGAGCCTGGAGCCTGCTTGGGATTCTTTCTGTCCCTTTCTCTCTGCCTCTCTCTCACACTCTGTTTCTCAAAATAAATCAATAAACCTTAAACAAAATAAATTAAACAATACAGGTATTTTCTTAGAAGGTGTTAGTTATATTAATATGCAGTCAATTCATTTGTGTTTTACAAGATGAATTGAAATTTACAAATTAAATTTTACAAATTTACAAATTACAAGAGGTTAATATATATTTAAAACAAAATTTTTAGTTTAAATTCTAATATGGTAAATAAATATGATGCAAATCACATAAAATTTCTTTCAAGTCCTCAATTTTTAAGATAGTAAAAGTTCTCAGAATGAGAAGTTTCCAAACTACTCTTCTAGAATAAGCGTTCAGAAAATTTTTATTTTTTTAAAAGGTTATTTATTTTGAGAGAGAGAGAGAGCTAGCTGGGGAGAGGCAGAGAGAGGAGAGAGAGCGAATCCCAAGCTGGCTCCTTGCTGACAGCATGGAGCCTGATGTGGGGCTTGAACTCATGAATTGTGAAATCATGACCTGAGCCGAAACCTAGAGTCAGACGCTTAACTGACTGAGCAACCCAGGAACCTCCAAGCTCAGAAAATCTTTAGTACAAAGACAGGGTAGACAAGGAATCACATATCATTTAGTGTGATTAGGATGTGGATTATATGGCACAAATTGGTGTGAGATGAAGATAAAGTCCTAGGGAGGGTGCCAATAATGAAAGATTTGATCTGCCAATATAAGGAGCATTAAAAAAAGTTTAGGGGTGCCAGGTCAGTCAGTTAAGCATCCGACTTCAGCTTAGGTCAGGATGTCACAGTTGGTGAGTTTGAGACCCGCATCGGCTCTCTGCTGATGGAGCCTGGAGCCTGCTTTGGATTCTGTGTCTTCAGCTTTCTCTGCCCCTCCCCAGCTTGTGCTTTCTTCCAAAAATAAACATTAAAAAAATAAATAAATAAAAATACAAATAAATTTTAAAAAGTTTATTGAGATATAATTTATACACCACACAATTCACCCATTAAAAGTACACAAGTGAATAGTTTTTGGTGTATTACATTACATTTTTAATTTTTTAAATTAGGTAATATATATTATGCATAATATATAATACATATATAATAAAATTCGCCATTTCAACTATTTTTAATTGTACAATTCAGTGAAATTAGATTCTTAATATTGTACAATCATCATGACCATTTCTAAAATCTTTTTATCACTTCAAATAAAATTCTGTTTAAAAGTTACTCTCCATTCCTTTTCCCCATAGCACCTGGTAACTTTTGATCTGCTTTCTTTCTTTATAAATCTGCCTATTTTAGGTATTTCATGTTTGTGTAATGACACAATATTTTACCTTATGTATGTGGCTTATGTCACTTAGCATAATGTTTTCAAGGTTCATTCATGTTGCAGCATGAATCAAATTCATTCCTCTTTTTGTGCCTGAATAATCTTTTATTGTATATATACACCACATTTTGTTTATCCTTTCATTTCGTTTGCAGACACTTGGTTTCTTTCTACTTTTTGACTATTGTAGAAATGCTGCAATGAACACTGATGTACTAATATCCAAGATAAGTAGTTTTGGTTTTATTAGTAGATGAAGGGAAAACATTTGTGTTATAAGGTATACATACACTAGGCTTTTGTTTTATGATGATAAGTCTGGCTGTGCTATGTTCAGTAAAGTTCAATGGTCATGTCTGAAGGCTAAGATGACTTAGGAGTATAGATCCTTTTAGAACAGTGGTAAATGAAACTGAAAGCATATTAAAGTGTACATGCAACCAAACCATTCTAATCCTGCCTCCTAAAATCAAAGAAATTAAAACCAGTAGCATTTTCGTAGCTGAAAATGTTAAATCCTGCCTCCTAAAATCAAAGCAATTAAAACCGGTAGCATTTTCGTGGCTGAAAGTGTTAATGCTCATGGAGGAAGTGAAATATAATAGCTGGGAGTTGGAAATCAGTCAAGTTGGGATTCAGATCCCACTTTGCTGTTTAGTTACTATGTGATACTGTCAGTTTCCTCACCTCCAAAATGGGAAACCAAATCATAGTTTTTTTTTGTGTGTGGAGGTTTTATAAGAAAGGGTATGCACAAAACTTACAATCAAGCCTAATTTTATTTAAAACTTTGTGTTACTGTATTTGTGATACATTTGTGGATTATTTAAGGTAATTATCCTCTAAATTATTTTTAGAATATGTGTTAGAGTTGTTAAACAATCAGAAATAATTATAATAATTACAGATATGAAGTAGTGTATTAAGGTCAGACTAGAATTTAAAAATTAAGATTAGTTTACGTGGATAATTCACATAAACTTCTCTAAATACTCTCCCTACACCACCCCATCCCCACTAAGAAGTTGCTAATTTGTTTAACCATTGCAATCCTCTCTTAAAGTTTTGTAGGAGAATTTATAGTTTGATTTGCCAGACCGGAAAATAAAAACAACAAACAAAGCAAAACAATTCCCTCCCCCAAAAGAGTTACTGGTACACACGTATATACAAATGAGATGCAAAGTTCATTTTTGTCTTGGTATTGCATTTTAATAATTCTGGAATAATGCATTTTGTCTTGTTACATCTTTTACCACATATAAAAAGAAAAAAAAACTTAATGGCAACATGATGAAGTATTTAAAGATATCAAAAGCAGTGATAGGGCTGCAGCTGCTGTGAAGGGCTGCTGGGCTGAGGCTGCTGATCCTTCTCAGTTGCTTTCCTTCTCTGTGTGGGGTGAGCAGGTGTCGGGGCCCTGGCCCAGCCCTGTTGTGGGTAGGCTACTGTGAGAAGTGCAGGACCTATAGCACTCCTGGCATGTTCACTTCTCCAGTCTGTCTGCTGGGTGGGCATCGCCCGGACACGGAGCCAGGACCATTACAGCTTGACTGCTGAGCAGAACGGGTGTGGCTGGAGCACCTGCGTGTCCTAGTTGTAGTTCAGGGTGCTCACCCTGCCCTTGCATCTTGTCTCCTTAGCTAAAGGGCTCAAGAATTGCATCCCTCCCAGTTGTGGTTTGGTGTCTCCATGGGGTTAATTGCCATGCAAACTTGCCCACACTGGTTACAGCACTGGGTAGGCAGAGCATTCCTTCTGGTGCTAGCAGGCTAGAGGTAGAGCACCAAAAATAGTGCCTGTCGACTCTGTCAACAGCAAGTTATGATGAAATTTCAAAAGTGGAATCTTTCAGGGCTTTTGTCCCTGGAGAAAGTCCCTACAGTTTCCTCTGTCTCCAGCAGCAACTTTAAATTACTAAGTGGGTCTCTCTCACTTATGGTCTAGGCAATTTTCAATCTGTTTTGCCCAGATTCTCGGGGTGAGTGGCTTTTCTTGCAACTCCTTTAAGAGTCAGATCTCCCTCTCCTGTAATTCTGTGATTCTACTCATCTTAATCCTCATTGATTTTTAAAACCAGACATTTTAGGGGCTTATCTTTCTTGTGATAGCCCCCAGGGTCAGAGTTCCCGAGGAAGGACATAATTTATTCACTCCTTGGGGAAGTGTTCTGCATTTTGGGCATCATCATTGTGATTGGGAAGTCACCTCACTGCTGGGTTAGGGTCCCAGAGGACGTGGTTTGTCTGCCACTCTTACTCTTCTCAATGCATCTTGTGTGTGTGTGTGTGTGTGTGTGTGTGTGTAGGTAGGTGCTATTCATCTAGTTCTCAGGTCCTTTTCAGAGAAAAATGATTTCATAACTAGCTGTAATTTTGTTGTGTCCTGGGAGGAGGTGAGTTCAGGGTTTTCCTACAATACCATCCCGAACCCTCTTCCTTCTTCCTTCATAATGCTTATATTTATATATATATATAATATATAGTTTTTTTCAAGACTACTGGTGGTAATATGCCTTGCTTTTAAACTATATTTTATTGGAAATATATTTTTCCTTTATTTAAAAAAAAAATTTTAAATATTTATTTATTTTGGGGAGGGGGGGGCGTGAACATGAGCAGGGGAGGGGTAGAGAGCGAAGGAGACACAGAAACCAAAGCAGGCTCCAGGCTCTAGGCTCTGAGCTGTCAGCACAGAGGCTGATGTGGGGCTTAAACCCCCGAACTGTGTGATCATGACCTGAGCTGAAGTCGACACTTAACCGACTGAGCCACCCAGGTGCCCCTTTTTTATTTCTTTTAAATGAGCTAGTTCCATATCCTTTTATGAGTGCCTAAACATTCATTTGATTATGTTAATTTTTCTTTTTTGTTTTAAATGCTTATATATTTATTTTGAGAGAGAGAGAGAGAGAGAGAGAGTGTAGGAGTAGGGATGGGGGAGCAAGGGAGAGAGAGAGTCCCAAGCAGGCTCCATACTCAGCCTGGAGCCTGACACTGGGCTCAGTCTCATGACTGTGAGATCACTACCTGAGCTGATAGCAAGAGTTGAATGCTCAACCAAGTGACCCACCCAGGTGCCCCATTTTATGTTAATTTTTCTATTTGCAATTTCAAAGGCTAAAAAAACTGTCAGCTGTTAAAATGTATTTATTTTTTATTTGCTTGGTATATATCATATAAAAATTCATTCTAAAAATGTGGGGATCTTAGCTACTCAATATTTTCAGATTTTATAAAATAAATACTTTCAGTCATATTTATTAGCTTGCAGCAATTTTCAGATTACCTATTAAGATAATTGCAAATGTTGGAAAGACATAAAGGAGCATTGTTTTATTGTACATTGAAATTACAAAGGTTAAGAAACAGGTAAGAATGAAGGATGAATGTTCTGTGTAGGGAGTCAGCAAGTGCTGAGGCAAGGGATAATTTTTATGCTCCAATGAAGACAGAGAATAACATGATTGATTATGGAGAGCAAAATCTAGAGTTAATCATGATTAGTGCAGAGAAGAAGAGAACATGGGATTTCCTCCTCATTAAGTTGCAGGATGTAAATTGGTGCTCAGTATGGCTTCCATGAATTCATAATTTCTTAAAATATTAGAGTCTCTCCAAGAAGATGGCCTATGTCAGGTTGGGGAGGAAACAATTTTTACTATATCCTCTTGGGATTTTGTCAGTGAAATGTGAATTCAACTCATAGAAAACAGCTTATCACGAAAAAAAGAAGGCATAAAAATTTTTATGTAATGTTAATTTTTATGAGTACATGGAGGACTTCACAGAAAAGAAGTAAAGACCCAAAGAAACAGAGTCAGGGGTTTATATACCATTTTAACAAAGGGTGATCAATTGCAGAGATGTAGCTAAATGACAACAACAAAAAACAACCACAAAAAAAAGGAATCTGGGCTTCTAGGGAAAGTAAATTGTGGGAGGATAAATATATGGGGGAAACTAATGGAAGATAATGGTTTTTTAGTAAGATGTTGTTTATGTTGACTCATTTCGGTGCTATCTCCAACTCCTGTGATAATGATAGTTCTTCCAGCCCTAGAATCATGGAGGGGATACCTTCATGAAGGAAAATTTATGTCCTGTTATTAAGTAGATAGGGGGAGGGTAGCAAGCTTTTCCTGTATCCACTGTTTCTCAGTTGCCTTCAGCTCACAATAATCCTTATGTGATAGTAGTATAATTTGGGGTGGCATATTCTGATCCCCTTCATAGGCATAATGGTCCTAAATGTCTTTTACCCTACAATATTGATCAAGACCAGATCCCTATAGGGCACTGGCATATCTGAATAAGAGACATTGGAACCACAGGTAGAAGCTCCTTAACATGAGGAGCAGAAAAATTCATGAGGAACATTATGTTAGAGACAGAAAAATTCGGAGTCATGTGTAGAACGTATCACTGAAGTTCTGTAGGGTCAATATTATGTGTGGTCCAGATCTTGGAGGCAGCGAAGGGACAGGGGACCTCAGGAGCACTCAGTTATCAGTATTAGGATTATTCATAGAGTCAGAGCTTCCCAATTTTTCGTGAATGTGTCAGAATAGCTGATGGCAATAGACGGAGTAGAAGGCAATACTAACATTTTTCTGTTGAGAAGTCAGTCTTAATAAAATAGGAAGCTGAAAAGTTTTCTGTGAACGTACTCAGGCTCAGAGGACTTCCCTAGTTAGATCGTATTAGTTGGTCTGACAAGGATTCTGTTTGCAGAATTAGAAACATGCTGGATCATGCCAATGTGGAAGAGAGGACCTTTGCTTATTATAAAACTTGAAATTTGAAAGCTATAGTGGGTCCTCAAGCTGTTATAGTTTATGATTTTGATTAGGAATAGAGGGAAGGAATAAGAGGAAACTGGCAAGCTGGTGCATCTGCTGTAGGATATCACACTTAAAAAGGTACTAGGTGGACTTGGAAAATAGTGATTCACATATGAATTAACATCCCAATAGAGGATCACTACCAAATGAAGTCTCAGTAGGTGAGTGAGTAGATACTGAGATTAATAATCCTTGATCAGAGGGATCAGGGATAGATGGGTCAGTCAGGTAAGCATCCGACTGTTATCAGGCTCAGCTCATGATCTCACGGCTTGTTGGTTCAAGCCCCACATCGGGTTCTACACTGATAGTACAGAGCCTACTTGGGTTTCTCTCTCTCTCCCTCTCTCAAAATAAATAAATAAACTTAAAACATCCTGGATCAGAGTCATTTCTGTATTAAATGTCAGTTTAAACTTAATTACATTTATTTCTTTTTTAATCCCTACTCTAGGAAGTAGAGATTGGTGTATATCAATTAGCTTTGATTAATAACAAACCATCCCAGAATTCAGTGTCTTTAAACAACAACTGCTTATTTATCCCACTATTCTATGATTGGCTGATGATTCTTCTGATCTCTGGTCAGCCTCAGATCAGATGGCAGTTGGATGATCTAGGACGGCTTCCCTCATATGTCCGGCAGTTGGCATGCTGTATTCTGGATTTTGGGCCACTAGTCTCTGTTATTTAGCAGGCCAGCTTGGAATGGTCTCGTAGTTCTCAGAAATGGCTGGCCTCAACGCACAAATATTTTACAAGCCATATGTACTGATGTCTCATTGGTCAAGGAAAATCACAGCCAAGTCCAGATTCAGAGGATGGGGAAATAGAGTCACACTGATGGGTGGAACTGCAAAGGGGCTACACACATACATGAAGGAGGAGAATTTGCAACTTCTGTAATCAGCACAGTTGTGTAAGTGATTATTAGCTTATCTCCAGAACCTCCTGAATAATACAATGAAATTTGGCCTATTTTTTAAAACTCTTTTCTGTTTTATCTCTTATATAATGTTTCTTGACAACCAATAGTGGACGATGACAATAATATCTGGCTTTATCTAGGAGCTAGAAATCAATATATCTTTTATGGTGAAGAAATAAAATGAGATAGGAAAGGATTATCTATTGAGAAAAAGATAGAACAAAACTATGGGTTAGTGTATTTTATGACGCTGAATTGATTTTGTCACTTTCAAGAGTATAAACTTGTTTATATTTAGCTCAAATAATGCTCATTTTTTATAAGTCCCTTGTGATTAGTTATTATTAAGTCGCTTTAATTGTCCCACATCTCTGTGTAAGCAACGTGACTGAAAAATTTATTTACTTCTTTATTTATTTGTTTGAAAGAGAAGAAATATTTGTAGTTTTGACTTGAATGAGAAAGTTGTAAATGGCATCTAGGGAAAAAGAAATCTGTGATGTAGTGTTAGAAGAGGAATGTTTTGGGGCGCCTGGGTAGCTTAGTCAGTTAAGCGTCCAACCTCGGCTCAGGTCATGATTTCACGGTGTGTGAATTTGAGCCCTATGTCAGGCTCTATGCTGACAGCTCAGAGCCTGGAGCCTGCTTCTGGAGCCTGGAGGGATTCTGTGTCTCCCTCTGTCTCTGCACCTCCCCCACCTCAAAAATAAACATTAAAAAAAAAGAAGAGGCGTTTTTCATAGGAAGCAATAAAAGTATACGTATTAGAACTTTTCTTTCCTCTTGAGAGGTTTATGGTATGAATTCAGCAGATGAAATCAATGTATGGTGAATTATAAGTAACACTTTGAAGGACTGGTTGATGAATTCAAAATTCCTAAGGAAACAATAGAGCACCTGCAGAAATAGGCAAGGTCACAAGTGAATCCAGGGTTCCTCTTGAAAGATGATTATATAATTTGTAGGAGTAAAGTTACCTATAATTATTTGAAAGGGAAAATATTTCAATTTCATGTACACATTAAAATGTGCTCCTTTTGTTTCGCTTATAATACAAAAGTAAACAAAATTTACCAGAAATCAAGAAGTATTATTTGCATATTCAGCTTGCCATTATGATCTTTTTAGTATAGCATATATGGTTAAAAATGTTGAGAGAGAAAATGTTAAAAGAATTTATACTAAAACAAACCATTACGTGAATATAGATTTCTTATGACAGAAATTCAGGTACATATTTTTCTTCATAGAATTTTAAAGCTTTAAAAATGACATAAGTAAAGACATAAATTCCAAAATTTTTCATTGTTAGCCTTATTTGCAACACCTACGAAAATGCAGTAAATGGCTTAGATTATCACTCTTGCAGAATAGCAGACTCAATAATACTTCATGACATATTCAAATTAATGATGGTGTTGCAAACCTCATTAAGTTTAAAAAATTTTTAATGTTTATTTTTTTAAGAGAGAGAGAGAGACAGAGAGACAGAGTGCGAGTGGGGGAGGGACAGAGAGATTGGGAGACAGAATCTGAAGCAGGCTCCAGGCTCTGAGCTGTCAGCACAGAGCCCAACATGGGGCCTGAACTCACGGACTGCAAGATCATGACCTAAGCCAAAGTTAGATGCTTAACTGACCAGCCATGTAGGCACCCCCTCATTAAATTTTTAAGATTTCTACAAAGTATGGGTACCTAGGTGGCTCAGTCAGTTGGTCATCCGTGTTCAGCTCAGGTCATGATCTCATGGTCCATGAGTTCAAGCTCTGCGTCAGGCTCTGTGCTGACAGCTCAGAACCTGGAGCCTGCTTCAGATTCTGTGTCTCCCTCTCTCTGCCCTTCCCCCTCTCATACTCTGTCTCTCTCTCACTCTCAAAAGTAAATAAACATTAAAAATTTTTTCAAAAAAAAAGATTTCTACAAAGTAGAATTTTCAATGTATAGTTCTATGTTTTACTGACATGTTGATAAAGCTAAGTGTTAACCAGTATTCTCCTCCAACCAGGTACCATGTTTCCTTTCAGTTCCTTAGGCAATTTACACTCAATGGTCTTTCTTCTTCTTTTGCTTTCCTCTTAGACAATCTTTCTTTACAGCCGTGGCATTTTTATGCCTCAATGCATGCCTTAACACACTTAAAAATCTCCCCATAATTTTTGATAACACGTTTTGACCTTGTTCTTTGTTTTCACTTTCCACTATAACTTGACAACAGCCTGGGTCTGATTGCTCCTGGGGCATAGTGTTTCTTCTCTTCCTGAACACAATCTGATTACACTACATCCAGCCTATTCTAACGTATCTGTTAACCTGCTTTACTATCTTTATCCGCATTATAATTATTATCCTACATTTCCACTGCACACTTCCATTACTTCTCTATTGACCATTCTCTTTTTTTTTTTCCTAAACCTGGACTAAGAGATAAGTCATGTATTGGTGTCCCTATCACTTTCCTAAACCATCAAATACTGCTTTCTATGTCTTCGGTTTCTGAATGTAGAAGTGCAGTTCCTGCAGAAACTTTCTCCCTACTCATGGGTATATTTTCCCTTTTAAAGAGCTCAATCATTGTGATGATTCATACTGGTACTCTCATTATTTAATATTACCCCGACTCCAAATTTGCCAGTTTATCTCCTCACTACTAGAAGAGCATGAAAATTCCCTTTAATATTCTTAATGTCAGCTCATAATTTAACATACCAAAGTCAGTCCCCAGCCTAAAAATGAGAACCTCTCCTATTTTTATTGTTAGTGAAATTATTACTTTTTTAAAACCAGTCAGAATCTAACCTCGCGATTATTAACTATCTCTGTTCCTCTACCCCCTAATCATTTACATTGAGTATTTTTTCTTAAGCACTGTCATCATCATAGGCCATGTTTCTATCCTTTTTCTGCCTTGATTCTCTAGAAGTTTCTACATATCATGCACAAAATGCTTTCATTGAGTTCCCCCTTAAAACACTGATTGATTCCCTATTTTCTGCATCTCAAAGTATAATCCATTACCTCCTTTCTAGGTATAATCTCAATCTAGGTGATCCATGTCACCAGAAATCTCTATGTCAAATTTACCCTTTTGTCCAGTCCTGTTCACACCATCTTTTGTCTCATAAATATACCATGTTCTTTTTCAAATTCCACATCTTTACTTATGTTGTTACATTACAATGAAAGAGACATTATAGCCTTTCAAATGGTCTTTATTTTGGAGAATCTTTATAATTCAGCTCAAATCCCTCCATACAGTTAAGGAATGCATTTTTTCCCCCTAGAACTGCAGCCCACAGTGATTTCCTTCTTTTGAAAAACATTCAGGGCTTGCCATGTGTGCTTCACATCCTTATCACCTCCTTAGTTATTATCCTATGGACTTTCCTTTGTTTCATTTTTGTCTATATGATCTCTCCAAAGAAATGTCAAGTTCTCCTTGGAAGGGTCTATTGCATATACTCTTTTCTATGCCCTTTATAATCTAAAACAGTACTCATCACTTGGTAGATCATAAAAATAACTAACTTTATTGTGAATTGGTTATGTGTTAGCCATAAAATTAGGTTGTTAAAAGACTTGTTTGAAAACTTCATTTGCAGAGTAAAAGGAATTCTGTGACTTCAATTGCTTGCCTAGTTGGACTTGAGATTAGCAGAAGGAGGGGGATTGGAGACTTAAATTTCTGTGAAAAAGTGGAAAAGGCAGTATAGGATATTGGTTAAAAGCAGAGTTTCTAACGATTCTAGAGCCAGAATATCTAGTTGAATTCAGCCTGGCCCCTTCCTTGCTTTTCACCACTTACAGGCTGCATCCTCAGGAAATTATTTACCTCTCCTTGCCTCATTTTCTCCTTTGAGAAATAGGGATAATGCTAGTAGCAATCTCAGAGGGTTGATGAGATTCAGTGAATTAATATTTCTTGCTTAGAACAGAGCCTAGTATTTAGTCAGCACTCAATTAACATAAACCATTATGAGTGTTTGTTTTCATTTTCCTTAACTGATTCATTTTTTTTTAAACTTGTTATGAGGCACCTGGGTGGCTCAGTCAATTGAGCATCCAATTCTTGATTTCAACTCAGGTCATGATCTCACAGTTCATGGGATAGAGCTTCACATCGGGCTCAGTGCTGAGTGTGGAGCCTACTTGGGATTCTGTCTCCATCTCTCTCTGGCCCTCCCCTGCTCATGCTTTCTCTGTCTCAAAATAAATAAATAAACTTGTAAAAAAAATTTTTTAAAGCTTCATTATTATAAATTAGTAGAATCCAGCCAGCATGCAAAATGGCCACAGTAATATACAAAGATTTTGAAGTACATAGGTGATTTCTCTCTTCAAAGTTTCAAATACTATGAATAAAGAAATTAGAGGGTCCATAAGAAGAGGACCTCTATGGGTGAAAAGGACATAGGTCTCCAAGTTCTTTAATCACCTCACAGTGTTTACTGGGCTTATACACTGGACTCTGGCATGTTCTGGACATTGTCAGAGTTTTTGTCTTGAAATTACATGACAGAAGGTGCTTGTGCTATAGTAATAGAATATGCTTATACGAGTAGCAAAAGTGCTACTTTTGGGGGTGGATACGGAAAAAAATAATAGAAAGTGATATATTCAAGATGACAGAATGAATTCTATTGTTAGAAGCATTTGATTTTCCAAAGATTCAAATACTTCTCTATTTCCCACCCTCTGCAACTTGAATTCTACTGGTAACTTATGTTTGGTTGAGTGCCAAAACAAATCAAACCTGAAAAAAATAGAAAGGAATATTGGCAAATATAAATATGCATCAGATATACAAGAATGACTGTGTTGTGTAATAAAGCATTTTTATAAGTTCCTTTTTGCCTTCTCCCTTTTGAACCTGCAGGATAATGTTGCTTAGAAACCTATATGTGTAAAGTGATGGCTAAGAACAGAATTTATAATTAATCCATGGAAGTCTGAAATGGCAAAACCTTTGTAGGTTTGTAGAGTGTAAAGTTCTGTGTTTTTGCTATATTCACAAAACCCTGGGATTTGCATGGGCTAGACATGGGGTCAGGATTGACAAGGCGGGTCATCTGATGATAACCTTCCTACTTGAGATGACAGAGGTACTTAAGTCTGAAACAGTTGGTATCTGTAAAAGTTCCTGTTAGTTTTGTGGATGAAAAGGGGAAATGAGATTAATTTAATCCACATTTGAAAGACATCAGCAATAACCTTCATACTCTGCCAGTGTTAAGTAGAGAACAGAGTTCAATGAGAAAATGAACATTTGTTTCAGAATTAATAAAAAAAGAAGCATAATGTCCCAAGAAATTTTTCACCAGAATGGCATGAACCATGTATTTTTACAAATAAGCCAAATTCAATAATTGATTAAAAATCTTTTATATAGTATTAGACACTTATTTTTAACTTATGGTGTAAATTCTATAACATTTTCCTCACTCTGTGAGTTACCTGCATTGCTATTATTACATATACTCACAGCACAAGGGAACAAATTGGAAAGCAGCAAAATTCAGATTGTATTAGCAAATTACATAACACAGTCTATCATTCTGAATAGGAAGTAATGCCAAAGGGGTTATTTAAACTATGGGAAGTATAAAGCAATGCATTAGTTTTCTACATCCTGTAATTCAGAGTTTTCTTTCTATATAGTTTCATATATGAACTACACAGATTCAGAGATAAGGGAGGATAGATCTCTATTCTGAAATATATATCCAAATTATACCATTCTGTTAGCTTTATTGTCAACTCTGCTAAACAGTCACATGTACTGAGTAGATCATTCTCTCTCTTGCCTCTAGATAAATTTGAATGTGCTTTTCCTTACCTATGTTTCACTTGGTTATATTATGTTCACATTGCAGTTCCAGTTTAACTCTTTCTCAATACCCACATGCCACACACACACACACACACACACACACACACACCCTCACTCGTTTCAATCCAGATAGAAGCATGTCTTTCATACTTTCTACAGTATGCAACCATTATTATTATTATTATTATTATTATTATTATTATTATTAAAATAGCTGCTTTGTTGTATTAGAGCAGACACTGTACCTTGTACATGAGTATATCTCTCCCCAGGCCTATTGTAGGTCCTCAGGATACTGCATTGATTGCTATTGCAAATGCCTTTGGGGGCATTCTGACACTGACTGTAGAGTTGCTTACTTAGTAAGCAACCAGTGACTACTCACCAAAGATAGGAACTATGCTTTTTGAAAATCAAGATTCTTGCCCTTGTGGAATTAGCAAGGTAGTAGTGGAAATTTTACCAGTAGAAATAACAAGTTTGTATGACACAAGGGTGGTATGAGTCTAAGCAGAAATTTTATAGGCACTCAGAGTAAAATGAAATCTCTGCCATTTGGGATGATTAAGGGACTGTGTGGAATAGATGGTCTAAACTGACAGTTTTGTTGCATTCTAATGGAACTCTGACCGATAACATAAGGGCAAGTCAATGGCTTTTGCATATGCATCAGGTTATTAATATTTTCTGAGAATAATATTAAGACAACAAACATCTATCTTACTTTAAAATCACCTGGTGACAGATGGTTTCTTAAAATAGAAGTGACTTAATATGGTTTACAGTTATGTCCACATATGCCATTCTTGCTTTCCCCATGCAAAACATTTCTTGGACATAGCATATGAATTGAATATATATAACTACCTTACTTGGTGAATACACAGTAAGTGGTCCTTTTTTCTTTGTGATTGAGTTCCTTGAAAAAGTGATTGGTTTGGTAGTAAAGCTGGAAATGAATTGAGTGTCTGGATTTGAATCATCCTAATATAAGATGAGCTTTGCCTAAACTTAATATTTTCTTATCTTCAACCAAGGAGACTGAATCACAGTAGTTGTCAAGTAGTATAATACTTTTGCACAAGATAATATTGCAATCTGAAATTATCACTTCCTTATAGACTCTAATGTTAAATTATCGTTTTTATTCTTGCCTTATTTAATTCAATTTGTCAAATATTCTTTTAGTACCTACCCAGAACAGAGTCTGCTTAGTCTCGTTTGAAATGAAATATTAAAGGCTCTATCATTTCATAACTAATAGAATTTCTTTCCTTGCACTCTACTCTTTAGCACAAGGGCTTTACATCAGTTTTAGAAATCCATAGAAATCATATTTATTTCTTCACAGAAAATACTGGAGTGCTTTATTTCACTGCTATGAAAATATCCTTTATTAACATGAGCTGTTACTCTTTTGAATTTAGGTGTGCATAACTTGATAGATGATGCTTCTTTATTGATTTTTTTCTTTTGCTTTAACTATTTCATTTGTTCCAAAATATTTATTGTGCATTTAATATATGCTAAATATTTTATGGGGACATTTCTTGAGTACTCTTCATTTGGAAAATCAGAAATAATGCAATTTATATATAATACTGGCAAAAATTGCTAGCATTGAAAAAACATGAACCATAAACAAAATATGTCTTCTCTTTGCTAGCCATCATAAATGGGGTAACACTTTGTTGAAGAATGCTAGAATGCTGCTGATAGATCAACGTTATAGAGTCATATTTTCTCATGACCAATGTAGCTTAGCTTTACACATGTATTTAATGTAGCAAACCTTTTTGTGAAGTGCTGCCATTTAAGTTCCATACAATCAGTAGTCATTTGCATGATTGTGGGAGTTTTAATACTTTCTGCGAAAGAGTACAAATCATATTTAAAGGTTCAGATATGGATTTCGAATCTTTCCTTATTCATTGCCATCACAAAATCAGGTTTTTTAGAGATTTGTCTTATTCACTTCGGTAATCAAGTTCTGCGTCACATTATTTAGTCCTCATCATCATTTTGTTCATTGACACCTAAAGATCTTTGGCAAGGTAATATTCTGCTAAGATTAAAAGAATGAGCTTTCAAATAAGTGAGACTTGGATTCAAGTACAGGTTCTGTTCACCATTGTGTTACAGTCCGTTTAAGCCCCAACTGAAAATTAGGGAAGCTATCAGCACCAACTAACAGTTTGAGGATTAATGAAAACAGTGACAACAGGGTGCTTGCCACAGTGCCTGGCCCAAACTATTCCAGTCAAGAAGCAGCACTTTTTTATTGTAAAGGTGAATCTTTGATTGTAACGTGGATCTTAAAACTCATCCTGAAGCAGCCCCTGGAGAAAGTTTCTTGCTGCTTTGACAAAGTCACAACGTGGAAGGGTCCTGACTTTTTCTTCCCCCTTGATTCCTGAAACACTAAATGTGCTAATTATTTTGAACTTCATTCTCTTATTAGTAAGGAAAAATGAGTATCAGAGCATCAAAGTTCAAAATTATCAGCTCATTTTCATTCCAAAGTATGAAGATGCTGAGGAAAATGATAGCCCCAAATCTGCTCTTGAAGTAACTCTCCTCAGGTTCTGACCAGACCAATGAACAAAAATTTAAGCTTCTTTTAATGATGTTTGTTATGAACCAAACTGTTCCCCTTCCACCTCCAAATTCATATTTTGAAACCTTAAGCCCCCGGTACTTCAAAAATGCAATTATATTTTAGACTCTATGTAAAGAGGTAACTAAGGTAAAATAAGATCATGTGGATGGGCCCTAATCCAATATGATTCATTCTTATAAGGGGAGGAGATTAGGACACAGACACCACAGTCTGAGGATGACAATGTGAGCGCACAGTGAGAATGCAGCCATTTTCAAGCCAAGGATAGAGGCTTTAGAAAAACACCACATCTGCTGACACCTTGTCTCCAGAACTGTGAGAAAATACATTTCTGTTGTTTAAGCCACCCAGTCTGTGGTATTTTGTTATGGCAGCCCTAGCAAACTCGTCCAATATTCAAAAGAAGGAACGAGTGGATCATTTTTAGGGGCAAATACATATGTGGACTTGGAGCTAGTCATATGTAGAATACCTTTTGCTTCCTTAAGGGAAAATAAAAATTGAACATATTGTCCAGTCTTAAAGACTAATATATTCTGAGGTTTTTAAACATTAAAACCTATGATTATTTTGAAAGCCTCACAGGCAAGAAGTGAGCACTACAACCAAAATAAAGAATTTAGTAAAAGTAATCTTTCTGATAAATACCTATTAAAATTCCACAAAATTTTATTAGTTTCTCATTCCAAAGCAAAGATATTTTATGAAAGAACACACACACAAACATATCTACACATGTGAGACCATAGTTTTCTTTATCATAAACTCTTTTTATACCTGTTCCCACCATTCTCAATGAATATCTTTTCTCCTTACACGCAAAAGTAGATGGGTTAATTTCCTCAGTTTTCCTCTTTTCAATTTAATGAATTTGTCAGGTTCATAAAAGTATTGTGGATAAGACTCTGGACTCTCAAATGATTCCCTGGGTTCAAATCATGGCTCTGCTTCTTAGTAATTGTGTGCCTTCTACAAATTATTAACCCCTCTAAGCCTTAGTTTCTTCATCTGTAAAATAAGGATAATAATAGTATCTACAACAACATATCAGGTACTTAGTACTGTTTGTGTGTGTGTGACTGTATGTGTGTGTGTATTTGTGTGTGTGTGTATGTATGTATATATATGTGTGTATGTATACATGTATATGTGTATATATGTGTGTGTGTGTATATATATATATAGACACACACAGTTTTCAAATAATTGTGACTATTATTCCCTTTATCATTATTTATCTATCATAATTATTCACTTTATTATTTACTCATTTTCCATCTTCTTCCACTTTTTAATTGTAGAAAGTGACGTTTCAAGCGTAAATCTTATATCTATGCTGTTGAACCCGTTGCTTCCTTATCCACATGATTTCCACCTCTTCTCATGTTTCATTTCTTCTGTCCAGTAGCTCCCCTCTCAAACCTAAAATCATGCTCTTTTCTCCTTCACATTAAAAATAAGACCATAAACAAACCCATCTTCTTCCCTGCTTTCCTTTCTCCTTTCCACCTTTCCTCTCACAACCTAAACGAGTAACCTATGGCCACTCACTCAGACTCTTCTACTCCTTTAACTATGGCTATGTCACGTGCTGTCTCATAACTCTGATAGTAGACACTATCAATGACTGTACTTGACAAAGTCAGTGACCTCATTTCATTTGACATTGTTGATCACTCTACTTTTGAAACCCTGAGTTCCCGTTCCCACCTGAGTTTCATGACACTGTGTCATCCATTTCACCTGGTATGCTTGGATCTCAGACTACTCTTTTTTTTATATTTATTTTTTTTTAAGTTACATCCAAGTTAGTTAGCATATAGTGCAACAATGATTTCAGGAGCAGATTCCTTAATGCCCGTTACCCATTTAGCCCATCCCCCCTCCCACAACCCCTCCAGCAACCCTCTGTTTGTTCTCCATATTTAAGAGTCTCTTATGTTTTGTCCCCTTCCCTGTTTTTATATTATGTTTACTTTCCTTCCCTTATGTTAACCTGTTTTGTATCTTAAAGTCCTCATATGAGTGAAGTCATATGGTATTTGTCTTTCTCTGACTAACTTCGCTTAGCATAATACCCTCTAGTTCCATCCACATGGTTGCAAATGGCAAGATTTCACTTTTTTTTTAATTGCCAAGTAATACTCCATTGTATATATATACCACATCTTCTTTATCCATTCATCCATCGATGGACATTTGGTCTCTTTCCATACTTTGGCTATTGTTGATAGTGCTGCTATAAACATTGGGGTGTATGTATCCCTTCGAAACAGCTTACCTGTATCCCTTGGTTAAATACCTAGTAGTGCAATTGCTGGGTCATAGGGAAGTTCTAGTTTTAATTTTTGAAGAACCTCTATACTATTTTCCAGAGTGGCTGCACCAGCTTGCATTCCCACCAACAATGCAAAAGAGATCCTCTGTCTCCGCATCCTCACCAACATCTGTTGTTGCCTAAGTTGTTAATGTGAGCCATTCTGAAAGGTGTAAGGTGGTATTTCATTGTGGTTTTGATTTGTATTTCCATGATGATGAATGATATTGAGCATTTTTTCATGTGTCGGTTGGCCATCTGGATGTCTTCTTTGGAGAAGTGTCTATTCATGTCTTTTGCCCATTTCTTCACTGAATTGTTTGTTTTTTGGGTGTTGAGTGTGATAAATTGATACGTTGTTTGCAAATATCTTCTCCCATTCTGTCAGTTGCCTTTTAGTTTTGCTGATTGTTTCCTTTGTTGTGCAGAAGCTTTTTATTTTGATGAGTTCCCAATAGTTCATTTTTGCTTTTGTTTCCCTTACCTCTGGAGACATATTGAGTAAGATGTTGTGGCAGCCAAGATCAAAGAGGTTTTTACCTGCTTTCTCCTCAAGGATTTTGGTGGCTTCCTGTCTTAACATTTAGGTCTTTCATCCATTTTTGTTTATTTTTGTATATGGTGTAAGAAAGTGTTCTATGTTCATTCTTTGCGTGTTGCTGTCCAGTTTTCCCAGCATGACTTGCTGAAGAGACTGTCTTTATCCCATTGGATATTCTTTCTTGCTTTGTCAAAGTACTTGGCCATATGTTTGTGGGTCCATTTCTGGGTTCTCTATTTTGTTCCATTGATCTAAGTGTCTGTTTTTGTGCCACCTCAGACTACTCTTTTTTAAACATCTTTACTAGAACTCCACAAGCTTGCTTTTCTTCCCTAATAAGTGCCATGGTTGTATGTATGAATGGTATTCACCACAAATGAATTGCAATGATGGTCCATTTGTTTTTGGTACATTGATATTTTGATTTGAAAAACATGTTTTGGAAAATCTAGAAAGTTAAAACATTGTTTACTATATCCCTACTGTTTAAGGATAGTGTTTGGTACATAATAGGTACACAATAAATATTTATTGCATGAAAAGTGCTTCTTTTTTTTCTGTGCCCTTTCTCATTTCACAATTTGTGTGAGCAAGGAGAAATGTCCTGTGAGGTAATAAATGATTAATTAATGGCTATTTGGTACCGTAAGTTGATAAATAGAAATTTACCTCCTTTTTAAAAATGACATTAACTGAAACTATTTTTTTAATTCAAATCTCCTATACATCAGACTAAATTTGTTCACCATTTCTCAACCTGAAATGATTTATCTTTTAATTTCAAAAATCCAAAATTGTAATGAAAAGATCAACTATATTTTGAGGTGAAGGTCAAAATGTCCATTTTTATTTCAGTGCATTCCTTGTTTGCAATATTGTGGAAGAGTCTGTTGGACGACAATATAATCAGTCGACCCTTGAACAACATGGGTTTGAACTGCACGATTCCACTTATACATGGATTTTTTAAAATAAATACAATACTGTAAATGTATTTTCTCTTCCTTATGATTTCCTTAATAACATTTTCTTTTCTCTATTCTGTGAAGGTGGTATATAATGTATATAACATACAAAACATGTTAATCGAATATTAATGTCTTTGGTAAGGCTTCTGGTCAACAATAGGCTATTACTAGTCAAGTCTGGGGGGAGTCAAAGTTATATGCAGATTTTTGACTGTGCAGGGGGTTAGTACCCCTAATCGTTGAATTGATCAAGAGTCCACTGCACATGATAATCAATGGAGTGATTTTTAAAAGTATCATAAATAATGGAGTTTAAAAGTAACATATATGAATCAGTGGCCAGATTTTAACAAGAGGATTATCTAAAAAAATGCTTCACATTTTTAAAGCATATGTTTTGAAACCAATGGATTGGAGATTTTTTTTTTACGTGTAGCAAGATAAATACACATTGTATTCTTATATATTTTACCTAGGGCTTAATTACAATATGATTACCTGCTATGAGAGGTAAATTATACACCTACTACTTTACTTGAAGTAAATTAGCTCTACTAGATTAAGAAAAATGATCATATTTGTGAACCTTGGGATAACTCTCACTGAGAAGTGTTCCAGCAGAACACCAGCTGTGATTCATATGAAAACATAGCCTTCCTCTTGAGCTTCATGGACTTTTCTTATCAAAAGCTATTTAAATTTATTGTATTCATTCTAAATTTTCTAGTTTCATTTATCACAATTTGACTTTAAAAGGAGAATAACTTCTCTGTATTGTTTTAAATCAACAAGTCCAATTTATGTTATAGACAGAGATACAGCTGATGACTGACCTCATGCTTACCTAATTTTAAATACCATTTTAGGCAATAAAATTATATTTCATCAAAACATGTCATAATTGAAAATTATTTGGTAGCCTTAAGCATACTAAGAATAATAGGACATGAACCTGGTTAAATTTGTAATATAACTTAATCAGATGTGCTTTATAGAGACAATATTTATTTTGTCATACTTTTCTTTCTGTGTTGAATTGTTTATCCTTTTAGAATAACTAACTTATCAGCAATGTATGATACATTGAGCAAATCCATACAATCTAATTACCACTTTACTATTACTATTAGCCTTGTTCTTTTAAAATTTAGTTTATAAATGTTCTACCCAAGTATGATGGTCGGTTTAATGTGCCAACTTGACTAGACTATAGTTCTTAGTCATTCAGTCACAAAATCATCTAGGTGTCCTAGAGGAAATTTGAGGAGGGTATTTTGTAGATGTGATTAAAATACAATCGGGTGACTAAGTAAGGGAGACTGTCCTAGAAAATCCTAGTACATCTGATGACATCACAAGAATCCTTATAAGAAAAAGACAGGAGAGTCAGAAGTCAGAGAGAAAAGGTGATATGGTAATAGAAACAAAGATTAGAGCAATGCGGCCCCAAGCCAAGGAGTGTCATCTGCCTCTAGAAGCTAGAAGATACAAAGAACAGATTATCCCTGACAGTCTCTAAAAGGTACCAGTTCTGTGGACACCTTGACTGCAAGACCAGTTTTGAACTTCTGACCTCCAGAATTGTGAAATGATGAACTTGTATTGTTTAAAACCACTACATTTTTAGTGATTTGTTCCAGCAGCAATAGGAAACAAATAATACAGAATTTGTTGCCTGAAAGTGTTATGTTGCTACAAAAAATAGCTGAAAATGTGGAATTGGTTTTGTAATTGGGTAATGAGTAGAAGCTGGAGGAATTTTGAGGACAATAATAGAAAAAGCCTACATTGTCTTAAATAGACTGCTAATAGATATATGGATGTTAAGGATGTTGGTAATGAGTACATAGAGGAAGTGATGAGTATGGTAAAAACAAAAGAAAACTGTGTTGTGTTAGAGAATACTTAAGTCATCCTACCCAAACTGTTGTTATAAATACTGAGATTAAGAGTGCTGTTATTGAGGGCTCAGAAAGAAATGAAGAACATGTTATTAGAAACAGTTATATAGAAAATAGTTCTGTAGAAAACAGATGTTGTAGGCAATGAACTTGGATATTTATCTGAAAATATTTCTATGCAAAATGTTAAAGGTGTTCCTGGTTTCTTCTTTATGCTTATATAATAAAATGCAAAGAAAAGAGATAAATTGAGGGAAGAATTGTAAAGCAAGATGGAAATAGGACTTGATGATTTGCAAAGTTCTCAGCCTATCCAGACTGTAAGGGTCCTTGCTCCATTTTCTTAGGATCAGAAGGCTTACAAGCATGAGGGACATGCAGAAAGAGACAATGAAACCATGAATATTAACAAATGTGTGTGAGAGAAAGGGGGTTTCGAAGACCATTAAAACTTTCTCCATATCAGCATTAAGGGTGTTTTGCTTTCTCATCATTGGTGTGTTCACTGGAGTAGCACTTTTTTGTTTGTTTGTTTGTTTTCGTTTAAGAACGTTTCCTTAACCATCACAACTTGGCTCAATGTTAAGCTTAAGAGGCCTGACTTTCAGCCTATCTCAGTTCTTGACATACCTTTCTCAATAAACTGAATCATTTTAGCTTTTAATGTAAACTGAGCGATGTGTGACTTTTCCGTTCTCTTGAACGCTTAGAAGCCATTGTTGGATTATTAAGTTGGCCTAATTCAAATATTGTTGTGTCTCAGGGAATAGGGAGACCTGAGGAGAAGAAGAGAGATGGGATAATGGCCGGTTGGTAGAGTAGTCAGAAGACACACATTTAATAAGTTTGCCTGCCATCTTATATGGGTAAAGTTTGAAGTGCTCCAAAACAGTTATTATAGTTGTTATAGTATTACAGTTATTATAGTATTATATATTGAAATATTGTGAGAATTACCAAAATTTACATCTTAAAGTATTATGGACACAGACACAAAGTAAGTAACACTGTTGGAGAAATGGCACCGAGGGACTTGCCAGATGCAAGGCTGCCACAAACCTTCATTTTGTAGAAATCATAGTATCTGTGAAGCGCAGTAAAGCTAAGTGCAATGAAATGAATAATGCCTGTATAAAAATGCCTTTATTCTATCCTCATACTTGATAGTTTTGTTTATAGAATTTTAATTTGAAAATCATTTTCTCTTATTATTCTAGAGTTTTATAACCTAAAGTTTTGCTTTTTAGAATATTTGAGAAACTTATGAAATGTCTTCCACTCATCTCCCCAGAATTTTTATGAATCTTTTTCAAAAGTGTTCTGAAGTTTCATGATGATAAGCCATGGTGTGGGTTTATTCCTATCTATTGTTTGAGTTGTTTTTTCTTTATTCCTATACATTGTATCAGTTGCTTTTTAATTTCTTTGACATTGTATATTATTTTTTTAGCTTGATTTTCCAGTTCTTCCATTGAGTTTTTCATTTCTGGTGTGATTTTTTTTTTAAATTTTCACAAGTTCTTTTTTTGTTTTCTAAGTGTTCTTTTTTATATCCCCTTATTCTTATTTCACGGATGCAGTAGTTTTCTTATCTCTCTGGAAATGCGAACAGTAATTTCTTTGAACTTAATGTCTTTATGCATAGGTTCTATTTATCCTAAGGTTTTTTTTTTTAATTTTCCTATTTGAATTAGCCACTTTATTTTATGTTAAAGGTTTTCTTCACATATATAAGGCTCTTTCACTCATATTTAATGATGGAGCAATAAACAGTTGATTAGAATTTCTGTAGGTATGGCAGGCAGGCAGACAGGTTGCTTCTCAAATAATGGAGTCATCTGGTTGGAACTTTCTGTTTTGGGGAACTCCCCATATCAGATCTCTAGATCTTTTCTCTTATGATAGTAATAGTGTCCTGGTTAGATACTTATAGTCACTGCCTGGAAGATAGAATTCTAGCTGTCATTATTTTTAGAGGAAATTCGAGAAGGGTGTCTCAATATGCAAAGTGATCTCCTTATTTTAAGCATACTACTGTTGCCATTAACCGCGGTTTTGATTACTCAATTCAGAGATGCTATGATTACCCTATGCTTGATATTTGAAAAAAAAAAAAATCTAAAATTCTATAGCAGGAGCTTCTGCAGAGTCTATCTATATAAAGTACGGAGAGAATCTGGGGATATTACTGCCTCTTAAATAGACCTTCCACTGATCCTGTTTTAACCATTAAGTTTATCTCCATTTTTACAAATATCTGTTGCTATTAATACCTCAAGTTTGGAGAGTTGTTTCCTGTATCTTACCACTTAGCGTTATACGGTCTAGCCACTTGACCACTTCTCTGTCTTCTCTCACTTGTATCATCTCCATTTTTTTTCTTTTTTTGTGTGTTAGGGCTTATTACTTTCAAAAAATTTCTTCCTGTCATTTCACTGATGTTTTAGTGAAGCTTAAGGAGGGAATGGATATAAATACACATAATAAATTTTCTACTTTTAATTTGATTCCATTTTATTTTATTCTGTCCTCTAAACATCTACCATTTAGAGGTAGTATTATGAATTCGCATGGGGAAACTGAGAGGTTTACTTTAACTTTATAACTTTATAGTGGTTAAAGATCGTCCAATGTGTAAAAACAATAACAATGATATAAATTAGTATGTATGTGACTATGACTATCTCTTTGAGTGATGTATTTTGAAAGCATGAACAATTTCAAACCATCTAAACAGTTTTGAGGACAAAAATCCTTAATCTTTAGACCAGTTTTCCAAAACTTACTCAATAATATTACAAATAATGGTATTTAAAAGGGATCTCATGCTACTTTGATCAAAAACCAAAACCAAAAGAAAACAAAACAAAACAGAAATGAATTATTATTCATGAAAAAGTATGTCAGTAAAATAAATGATTGTTCCTTTAGTTTTAGTATGCCTAGCACTTAGTAAGTGCTTTATGATTAGTTGTTGAATGTTAGGTGAAAAATGAAAATGAAATTCTGGCACATGATTAGTTTCTTTGCAACTCCCAATTAATTTTATTATATTCTCCTACTATCTTTTTCCTTCCTTTTTGTTTCCTATTCTGCTGTTCTTTTTCTAAGCTCTTCTAGTTTCTTCTTACTTATTTCCATAACTATCACAAAATCCTCCTCAGTGGTTTCCCCCCACATGCCATAGTACACCCTAATGTAGCTATATGATTTATGGAGGAATAGACTTAATAGAATTGTTTGATTGTTAACATACTACCTTGTGTAAAAAAAATAACACTTTGTGGTTTATAGAATTATTGCTTTTATTGTATCATTTAAAATTTCTTAGTTTGCTCTAAGAGGTAGTACTAATAAAAATTAAAAAAAATAAAAAATGAGTTCTGGGATATCAGATTACCACCATCATAACCATGGCTTTAAATGACAAAGCAAACACTTGAGTGCAGACATTTGATACCCAATTCTGTTCTAAATATGAAACTATAATAACATTCTATTCAAGACTCTTTTTTTAAGAGTGTGACCAAACTCTCAAGCAAAGGAACCTCCTTACCTGGCATTCAAAACCCTTAATGGCAATCTATCATTCTATTCCCATATCTCAAGTCTTCCATCATGCGGTTGGTTTTACAGCAATATATTTCAGGTTCTCAGTTCTGGATTTTTACTTTTCGCTCATGAGAGAACATATATGGAAAATTTATCTTTATTATCTTTCACTGTATAAGCGTTGATCATTTCCCCAGGCCCATTGTGGCATTCTCTATTTCCTCTTGTCCTTGGAAACCATGTTAGTTTTGTTTCTAAACCATCTGGTGGCCAGATACATAATTTATATCAAATAGAGGGACATATTAAACTTTCTGAGGCAGGTTTACAAGCAACTTGGATAAATACAAGAAGTTATGTTTGGTTTAATTTGTAGAATATGCTTTGAACCAAGCTGTCTATGTGAACAATAACAGTTTGAGAATATCAAATGAAATAAATAAAATTTTTAAAATATTGGAATGGATTGTGACTTTCTAAGGATCATAATATCATTGAATTACAGTCAGCGTGAGTCATGTTAGAAAAAATATTCTGCACTTAGTCTCCATTAATACATTTATTTATTCTGATTTTGTTGCCTTAAAATTTAGATACAATTTCAAATATGTGATTTTAAGTAATATATAAAAGTTTCAAAATACTGTGTAGCAAATATATACATATATTTGAGATCACACATTCTAATATTTTAGCCAATAAGAAGTTTGTTTTTATTCTTCAGTTTTCATGTTTATTGTTTACGTCATTAAAAAACTTGTGAGTTCATACTGTTCGTGAAACACCATACTTCATAATAAAGGAGACTGGGAAATGAGCACAGTACAGTTTCTACCTTCAAGACCTTTTGTTTTATACAGTAGAAGAGAAGAAGACAGACTCATAAATAACTACAAAATAAGGAAGAATGTAATTAATGTCCCAAGGGAGCTACAAAGCATGTGCTCTGAGAGAATAAAGAAATCACTTACAGTTCTGAGAGTCAAGCAAAGGCATAAAGTTAGAACTGAATTGTATGTGCTAAAGAGAGAAAAAAGTTCAGTATAACTACAAAGATTTACGTGCTAGAGGGAAAAAGGAACACATGGATTCTGAAAGGTATTGAGACATAGGTCATGGAGTTTTCAAATGTTTCCAGTAGCCCAAACAGAGATACCATATTCCATGGAGCAGAGCAATTATATGAAGAAGCAACTGAATTTTAAAATAAGTCTAACAATACTATGCAAAGTATATGAAAGGAGAATAGACATAATTGAGTTTGGAATTCATAATTCTAGCTTGAAGCCTTAGAAAACCAAGGCTTACACGCATGTGTCAGTTGCTCTTTATGTAAACATTTCCACAGAGTAGATGAAACCTGAATTACCAATACTATTGCCTGTCTCAGGGTACATGATGTCTGAAGCGTATATGTGAAGGATGGTATTAAGCCAACGTAATCATAGGTAAAAACCTAAAAATATGTATTTTTTTCAACAAAGTGGACTCCCTACACTGCATTTTTTTGTCCATGTTTTTATTCAGTTAAGATTTATTGCTTGTCTGCTTTTTCCCAGGCATGGTGATAGCAACCACAAAATAAGCTTTGTTCTTTCCTTCATCACTTAGGAAGGAGATGTGATGTGAGATCATAGCATGCCAAAACACCTTATTTTTTGGAAATTTGTCCCTATCTTATTTCCCATTTTAACATATTAGTAGCTTTGGAATCCGAATTTTTGCTAAAAACTGTAATAATAAATATGTTCTGTCTTATGCACTTGAATAAAGCACTTTTAAGAAATGTATTACCTTAATGCAAGGGAAAAAAGTTGGAGGTTCAGTAAATAGAGGAAACGTGTGCTTAGCTTTATATGAGACTTTGTTGCTGGCCCAGGGTCATTCTCTGATGGGAAAACATGAAGTTTCTTTCTGGTGTGTGTGTATTTTCTTCTTTCATTTTTTTGCATCTTAAAACCCACTTCCTTATTAGGATATTCATAAGATACTTTGTAGACTGACAGAAAAGTTCAGCATTTTAGGAAAACCACTCTATGTAGTCCTGGTTTTTAAGCCAAGACTTTGAATAAAGTGTATTCTGAGTTGTTTTCTGGAAATAGTCCTTGGAAATGGTTTCGTGATGACATCAGGATGCTTGACTGATTTTATAATTTCTGAGCATAGGGTTATTATATAAATATCTTGTCATTTTTTTACTCAAGCAATAATGAAAATCATAATAAAATATTAGTTCTATTCCATGTTTTATTTTTAAAAATGTATTTGATTATATTGAGAGAGAGAGAGAGAAAAGAAGAGAGAGTGTGTACATGCAGAGGACGGGCAGAGATAGAGAGAGAGAGGGAATCCCAAGCAGGCTCCACACTGTCAGCACAGAGCCCAATGCAGGGCTCCAACTCACAAACCGTGAGATCATGACCTGAGCTGAAGTCGGGCACTTAACCGACTGAGCCACCTAGTTGCCCTTTCCGAGTGCTATTTTCAAGACTTGAGATGTTTGTATGGGTCTCTCTTACTTTTTTGTTTATAACTGAACTAGATAAGACAAAGGAGTTTCAGTACTCGTCAAGAATTAACATATTAAGACTCTCTTCATAGATATCTCAGCAAAAGCTGAGACATCCCCCCCCCCCCCATACCACCACTGGCCACAGTATCCCAGCAGACAGTTATTTATATGGATGTGTGTGTAATAAATGGATGCTACTAAAAGATTTGTACTCCACTGAACAGTTCATTTGGAATGAAGTTGACAACTAGAGTATAAAGTAGGATTCTCTAAGACTTGAACAATGTACCTTTAACAAGAGAAATAGATTTCCAGCAGGCAGGATTGTGGAAAATCCATGCTTTTTGGTAGATTATTCAGATTTTTAAAAAACTATTCTTAAAGAACTCCTTCAGTAATTTCATATGAGTATCTGGTACTTTAGCATCCTATTGTCTGCATGGTATAGAGTTTACTTGCTTAGGGAATTTGCCATATGTATACACAACCTTCATGTAAGGTTGTTTTTTCAGGGTGGCCTTGAAATTGGAATTTTTTTCTGTATACCCATGAGACCCTGCAGTAGAGGAAATGTTTCAAATATGCTGATTAAAGAAAATGGGCACAAGTGGCCACTGAAGTAGGCCATAGGAAAGGGGAAAATAATTAAAGTTTACATTTATGAAAGTATTTAATTATTTATCAGAAGTTTCACTTTGTGGTATAGGATGTTGTCACAGTTATAAATATTGTGGTTACTTGCTTATTTCCTTAGAGTCTAGGTTGGTTAGAAATGCTGGACCAGGTATAAATTTGAATCTATTTTGCAATGTGAATTCTAAAACTATTTTTCTTTGAAATAGAGCTCCTTCTGAAATGATTAAATATGAATGAATCTTCAGTTACCACATTTCCATGTTATTTTAGGTGTCAAGGGAGAAGGAAATATTTGACAACTTAGTTCAACTTTCTGTGAATAAAAATAATGCCCAAATGAAGCATTTGCATTTCAACATTGTCAGATTATGTCATAGCATGACCTTCTCTTAGAATAATATATGTAAACAAACTTCCCTGCTATTCTCATGTAGTACAATAGTAGTTGAAATGATTAATCAGGTCCTGATTTGAAAGCTCTTTAATCTCTGTAGCCAAGATGAAAAGTATTGATTGTTATCAAACAGTCGGGCCTGATTTGGTTGTTTAAACCTAAAAGTGATTATTTTTGAAGTTTGCATTTGCTGTATGGAAATTATCATGAAATAAAACAACAAGTTGTTTCATTTTACTATATCAGGGAGATTAATCTTTTTAAAGGCAGGTATTCCACGTATCAGCATTTGAATTATTTCTAATTTTTTTTCTGTTTGCTTAAAGCCACTACACAGTGATATTACATTGGATTATTAGGGAAATATATCACAAAGCACTTAACAATTTTGAGTGTAGGATTTTGCAATATATTTCCAGCTTAAACATAGAGATAAGCAACAATGCTATGTTACTGGACAAACTATGGATCCATTTGTCTATTTCTCTGTAGTGTCTACTTATATTATGATGAAACCTGTATTTTTTTTTAATTTAAATAGTGTTCCAAAATGAGAGAAATGGATGATGGATGATGCAGTAAAATATGCAAAAGATGCTTTGTAATTTTCTCAAAAAAGGCATTCTTTTCATTTCCTTTCTTTGTCATTCATTCATTCATTCATTTATTGAGAGAGAGACCGTGCATGTATGCATCTGCAAACAGAGGAGGGGAAGAGGGAGAGAGAGAATCTTAAGCAGGCTCATGCCTAGCACAGAGCCTGATGTGGGGCTCTATCTCACAACCCTGAGATCATGACCTGAGCCCATATTAAGAGTTGGATGCTTAACCAACTGAGCATCCCAGGTGCCCTGCCTTTCTTTGTTTTTTTAAATTTCCTTCCTTCCTTCCTTCCTTCCTTCCTTCCTTCCTTCCTTCCTTCCTTCCTTTTTCTAATTTTTTAATATGGAGAGAATATTTGAAGCAGAAAACCAGTGCATGACTGTTTTCAATTTTGATTATTTTTTCTCCTAGATAGTATTCAGTCTTAAGAAATTTGGGAATCTCTTAATTTTATCAATTTGCATAGTTGGCAAACCAAATCATACCACACAGTAAAAATTGTTCAGTGTCTTTCAGACATTAAGAATATATCTTTTTAATGTTTTAATGTTTATTTTTGAGAGAGAGAGAGAGAGTACAAGCAGGGAAGGGGTAGAGAAAGAGGGAGACACAGAATCTGAAGCAGTCTCCAGGCTCTGAGCTGTCAGCACAGAGCCCGACACGGGCCTTCAACTCAGGAACCCTGAGATCATGACCTAAGCTGAAGTCAGACACTTAACCGACTGAGCCACCCAGGCGCCCAAGAATATTTTTTACAATAAGAAAAATTACCATGTTACCTGTAGCCCCTTTATTTAACTGTTTTATGTGTGATACTTTTGGTCATATGAGGTAGGTAGGTCTGAATCTTGTCATAAGTCACCAGGTAGTAGAGCTTTTCTAAATGCCACTGTGATGAATACTTAGTTATCATGATTACTAGCACATTTCCATCATAGTCTGTGTAAAGTTTTCTGGAATTTACCTTTAACTTTTGTTTTTTATTGCCTTAGTATGAGCTTTTGTTGAGTTTCAACTAATTTCAGAAGATCAAATACCAAAAACACGAAAAGTAACTCTTGGTTGATAACTTATAGTCTTGTATAACTTATAGTCTTGTATTTTTTTTTGTGCAAAAAAAAAAATAATCATTCCAAAGAAAATGGCTTTCTTTCACTGCTGAAATTTTATTTTTATTAACATCAGTAGTGGATTAGATAAATTTTAGGAGTTTTGCCAATCCTTCTAATTAACTCTCTTTGTTCTCTATCATTTTTAAAAATTTATCTTCTTTTTTTTAAGTTTGTTTATTTTAAGAGAGAGAGTGTGTGTGCACGGACACACATGACTAAGAGAGAGGGAGAGAGAGAATTTCAAGCAGGGTCTGTGCTGTCAGAGCACAGTCTGACACAGGGCTCAGTGCCACAAACAGGGAGATCATGACCTGAGCCAAAATCAAGAGTCGGACACCCAACCAACTGAGCCACCCAGGAGCCCCTATCTTCATCTTATTCTGCCTAGATTTGGAGTCATTTACTTGCTTGCTTGGCTTTTTCTTCACTTTTATTCCCTTATATTATTACTCACTTCCATCCCAAGGGAGTTCATCATACTACCAGATATGTATTGTTATGTATTTTTTTTAATTTAGATAACTTACGTGTTTTATAAACACTTATGCTTGTATAGTTGTATAAGTAAAAACTGTGAATGATTATTCTTTGTCTATTTTACAATCTCTAATTTTCTGTATCCATAAATATTCATTTAAATATAGTCAAATGAACTGATATTTATTTCTTTTAATATCCAAGTGATATTATATATTGTGAATGCACCATATTTTATTAGCTCTTTCATTGATTGCAAATAATCTAGTTTTTTCTACTATAAATTATACTAAAATGAACATTTTTATCTATTTCTTTATTCTTCTCATAGTTCTATCCAAGTTTTTAACATAAGATGCAGAAATAAATGATAAAGGAGAGAATTGAGATAATTACTTACATAGGCTGTTTCAGTTAGATGTATATTCTAGAATTTATTTCTTAAAAAATTTTTAACATTTATTTACTTTTGAGAGAGAGACACATTGGGAATGGAGGAGGAGGGGCAGAGAGAGAGAGTGAGATACAGAATAGGAAGCAGGCTCCAGGCTCTGAGCTGTCAGCACAGAGCTCAATGCAGGGCCCGAGCCCACAAACCGTGAGATCATGACCTGAGCTGAAATCAGATGATCAACCAGGTGCCCCCGTAGAATTTATTTCTTATGTATTTTTAATGTTATGTAACCTAGATTATGTACATATGTATGTATGTATGTATGTATGTATGTATTTATTTATTTTTGCCTTTACCACTTGGGACAGTTTAAATCTAAGAAATACCTTTGGAATATATTACAAGAACTATGATAGGTATGTAAAATATATATGAAGTAAAATGATAAATTGAAACTGATTTCAAACATAAAACTTTAATAAATAGTGGACAGTTATGAGAGAGGAATTAGTTCAGAACTATCTAGATTGCTCATTCATTGAATGTAATTCAGCAGACAATTTTTAAGCTAACTTGGTCTCTGTATACCCATAGCCTTAAAACATTGGTAGTGTAACCCCATTCAGTATAGGCCTCCAGTGCTTGAGTTGCAGTTTCTGCACAACAAAAGTGGAGGAATCTATTCTACTCTTCATTTCGTATTTTCCGGAACCTTTGTTGTGCCATTGAATACCTAGTGATTATTTGATTAAATTGCTAAGGTAAGAAAATTCAGATAGAAACCCGAAAAGGTAACTCAATTGTTAATATTTATTCACCATTTTAAATTTCTCAATAATGATTCCTACATGTGACTTTAAAATTTTCTCTACAAGACTATGTCTATGAGTTGATTAGATTATCTTTGCCCTCTGATAATGGGAAGGGACAAAAAGCAGTGTGTTTCATAACAAGGAAATTAGGAGGTACCAAAAACAGATGATGAGAAAACATTAAGAGTGACTTTATTAACAGAAATCTAATATATGACAGGGAAGTGATGAAATATAAGAATAATTTTCAGGTCTGAAGGACATGAATCTTCATATTGTAAAATATCAGAGTGTTCATTGTAAGAAACAAAACAACAAACCCTGCATATGAAGGAAAAGCTTAAGATCTTCTATAAAGAGAAAAAAATACATATTTTAAGGAACAAGAATCACAATGAAATTTAACTGGTTAATATCATCACTTGAGTACTGTTTTCAAAATTTGGAGAAATAATAAATTTCAGTTAGAATTCTATTGTTGACCAATTATCATTCAATGCGAAGATACTTTCAGACATGCATGTTCACCAAATATTTGATTCTGGTGTACTTTTCATAAAAACCTATAGAAGAATTTGCATCTAGTAAAGGAAGGGAATAAGACAAAGAAGAGAAATACTTGATCTTCAAGATGTAAGAGAATCTCATATAACACATAGAAACAGAATGTTGTTCCAGCATGAAAATTGTGCATCAGGCTTAGACGGCTCCTGCTCCAGATCAAAGCAAGAGTTCAGGGGTTCTGGACAGGAACGCTTCAGATGAAAATTGGCTTTGATAGATTGTCTGTTGTGTAGGCATCTCAAATTAAATTTTATGTTTAACTGGTGTATCATTTATAATGAATTAGAAAATACATAGAAAATGAAGCAAGTTTAAAAAGAGTTTTTAACTGCAGGAAAAACCAAAGTACAAGGAAGGGTATATCATCATAGTGCATTACTTGCCCTAGGGCAACATACCTGATACGTAAAATATTGAAAGGACACACACAAGTAGAAGTGTAGGTATCTAACAGAGATTGTACAAAACTAATAAAAAAAAAGTGAGCTTTAAGCCCATTATTTATAAATATGAAGCCTAATCCCAGAAGATATCACTTTAAAAGTTGGGAAAATGTTCCCTTGCAGAGCAGGAGTTTGTGTTTGGGGAAAGAGATGTGACATTACTGAATGGTAGTTTTTAAGAGACTTGTAATAATACATACAAAAAAATGTTATGATCATTTATCACATTGATAAGTTAAGAATAGTTTAAATAATGATTGGAAAGAGAATATTTATTTACCTCAATTTTCCTAAAACCTGAAATAGTAATTAACAAAAGATATGAAATAATTAGAAAATATTTACATATCTAAAAGTTGGGTAAGAAACTGGAAATCAATTTGTTACCAAATAAAATCTATTTTTCTTGACTCTAATTACCTACCTGTCCCTCATCTAGTGACCATTTTCTCACTAGTTTCTTAAACCTAGGACCCAGACAATGCACACGCGCGCGTGTGTGTGTAGGCTGCCCCACACCAACATGCAATTCTCAGACACCAAGAACCATGGACAAAAACCAAATATAAATCAGAAATATATTTTGGTCATGTGAATTTGTGTGTGTGTGTGTGTGTGTGTGTGTGTGTGTGTGTGTTCTTATAAATTACAATATCACACCCAATGTAAAGTTGTTTTGGTTTTGTTTTCAATCATGTATTTGAGACTTTTTTTTTTTACTTTATATTTCATTGTTTTATGTTTTCCTGTGTTGTCTTCCCACTGAGATTTCAATTTTCTCCCTTTCTTCTCCTTCACCACCTTCTTCTTCTTCTTCTTCTTCTTCTTCTTCTTCTTCTTCTTCTTCTTCTTCTTCTTCTTTTATCTCAGCCTATGCTAAATTTAGGCAGTATTCACTCTAAATGTGTTGAATATTCCCCATTTCTTATGTGGCATATACCTATGTTTGAATGTAAGTCCACTGAAGCTAGAACCTATGGTTTCGGTGTTTAATAGCATTTCCTGAGTCCTGGGGGAACTTGGTAAGTGTTAAAAATTAACAATCTTATATACTGCAAAAATTAGTCTGGCTGCACGTCACTGAGAACAGACCTTTCTTAGCTTTCCACTCCATTCCCAATAGTCAAGTAGAACCATTATTCAGCCAAGAACAACATGCTGGAAATAGATTAAAGTAACAAAGCTTATGTAAACAGGGGAGCGTTATTCCATATATCTAAATCGCTGACCATAGATCCACTACTCATAAAGAATCTGTTAGGTGACATGTTTCTAGTAAAGTGGGATCTTCTAGTCAAAACGAAGCCATTATTCTAGTACATTTCATGCTCATTGAAAACAGATTTATAACATATAAAGAGTCCTTTATTAAATGGTTTTTAGTTCACTAAAAAACAGATTTACAATTCAAGAACAACCCATTGCCTAACATGTTTTCAGTTACTGAAACAGATTTACTACTCAGAAACAACCATTATCTAACATGTTTCCAGTTCACTGAAAACAGATTTACAACTCATACATAGCCCATTATCTAACATAGTTCCAGCTCACTGAATATTGATTTAGAATTCATAAACAGCCCATTATCTGACAAATTTTCAGCTCACTGAACAGATTTGCAAATCATAAACAACCTATTATCTCCCACATTTCCAGCTCACTGAAAGTAGATTTATAGTATATAAACAATCCATTATTTCACATGTTCCAGTTCACTGAAGATTGATACAGAACTCACAGAGAACCCCAAAGAGTTAAGGTTCCATCTTGGACAGGAAATAAATAAATAAACAAATATTAAATTATACCCTATACCCTCTATTGAATAAGAAATAATCTTCTTTGATCTTGAGGTACCCTTATATCAATAGATATATCTAGAGATCCCATTTGTTATTTTCAATCTTCAAATCTATAAAAGAAAATCAGATCAATTTAATGTTATAACTGCATTTTTGTGTATTGTTAAACATAACTTGTTAATTTATGAAAATTTAGCATATGAAAGAAATAAAATGATCATTTTATGCTTGTGTTTATTTTTATAACCTTAATTTATTTCTAAAGATTTTTTAAAACAGATAAACTTCCACAAAATATGTTTACTGGGCAGTTAATTTAATTTTATGTTAACAATGTGAAAATACTTTTTACTCCATAGTATCCAGAAGTCACATCTTTCTTTTAAGCCTTTTATTCCAGTTTATCATTAATGTCATACAATGTTAACCAACTCAAACCTGTGAAATCACAATGAAAAATGTTTCCTTTAAAATACTGTGAGCTTAAATTTAAAATACTAAATGCCATGTGACTTTAAACATATATTAACTTATGAATGTAGTATGTTACTTTTTAAACATTTTATTATGGAAAGTTTAAAATAAGCACAAAAGTGAAAAGTCCAGTTAACCCAATAGACCCATTGACTTGTTTCAGCTAGAATGAGCATATGGCCAATTTTGCTTCATCTTTTCAACATCCTCCTCCCCCAACACACACACACACACACACACACACACACAGACACACAATACCATTGTATTACTTTAAAATAAAATCCAGATAGCATATTATTTTATAATTAAATATTTTAGCACATACCAGTAAGAGATACTTTTGTTTTTAACAAAATCACAATAATATACTAAATTTAAAATAGTCCCTTAATATCTAGCATTTTATATAAGGCTTACTTCTTACTTCGTATATATTTTTTATAATTGGTTTGTCTATATCATGAGCCAGACATTACATATATTTATTATATATATATATATATATATATATATACACACACACATATATATATATACATATATATATATAATGTATATTTAATTTCATATACATAATTTATTGTATCTATTTTAAATACTATCCTAGAGTTTACTCACATTTTTTGGGTAGGAGAATGATTCAATGTATTATCTAAAATATTACATAAAAGGGGGTGCCTGGCTGGGTCAGTCGGTTAAGCGTCCAACTTCACAGGTCATGATGTCACAGTCGTGGGTTTGAGCCCCACATTGGCCTCTGTGCTGAAAGCTCAGAGCCTGGAGCCTGCTTCAGATTCTATGTCTCCCCTCTCTCTGCCCCTCCCCTGCTCATCTGTCTCTCTCTCAAAAATAAATATGAAAAAAATAAAATATATTATTACATAAAATAATAATATGATTGTAGTACATTTAAGGCAGGTATAATTACCCCCTTCCTTCTTCTCATAAATTAATGCCTTTATTTTCATGACTACCATTTCCATTAAATAAGGAAACAAAGACTTATTGTATGTCCTTCATGAAACATACAACATTCAGGATGGAGAAGCCCTTGATAAATATCTGTTGAGTTAACAAATGGACAAAATTACATTCTAAGTAACAGAAAATTTTTCTAAAATTTAGTCTGTCCTTTGATGTAAAATAATGAGGAAATCAGTAAGTTTCTGGACCCCTCTCACTGTCACTTCATCAATAGAGCAATTATAAAGATTTTCTCTATGGAAAATCATGTTTCCAATGTTGGGGGGGAGAAAAACTTTCCTTGTACCCTTTTAGGTTTTGTGGCTGGGCTGACAACAAAAATGACAGAACCAGAAAAAGGCAGAACCAGAAAATACCTCAAATAGCCAAAGCAATCTTGAAAAAAAAAAACCATCACAATCCCAGACTTGAAGCTATACTACAAAGCTGTAGTCATCATGACAGTATGGTATTGGCACAAAAACAGACACTCAGATCAATAGAACAGCATAGAGAACCCAGAAATGGACCCACAAACATATGCCCCACTAATCTTTGACAAAGCAGGAAAGAATATCCAATGTAATAAAGGCAGTCTCTCCAAGTCATGCTGGGAACACTGGACACCGACACATAAAGAATGAACCTGGACCACTTTCTTACACCATTCACAAAAATAAACTAAAAATGGATGAAAGACCTAAATGTCAGACAGGAAGACATCAAAATCCTTGAGGAGAAAGTAGGCAAAAACCTCTTTGATCTTGGCTGCAGCAACATCTTACTTAACATGTCTCCAGAGGCAAGGGAAACAAAAGCAAAAATGAACTATTGGGAACTCATCAAAATAAAAAGCTTCTGCACAACAAAAGAAACAATCACCAAAACTAAAAGGCAACTGACAGAATGGGAGAAGATATTTGCAAACAACATATCAGATAAAAGGTTAGTATCCAAAATCTATAAAGAACTTATCAAACTTAACACCCAAAAAACAATTCAGTGAAGAAATGGGCAAAAGACATGAATAGACACTTCTCCAAAGAAGACATCCAGATGGCCAACCGACACATGAAAAATGCTCAATATCACTCATCATCATGGAAATACAAATCAAAACCACAATGAGATACCACCTTACACCTTTCAGAATGGCTCACATTAACAACTCAGGCAACAACAGACGTTGGCGAGGATGCGGAGAAAGAGAATCTCTTTTGCATTGTTGGTGGGAGTGCAAGCTGGTGCAGCCACTCTGGAAAACAGTATGGAGGTTTCTCAAAAAATTAAAAAGAGAACTACCCTATTACCCAGCAATTGCACTACTAGGTATTTATCCAACGGATACAGGTGTGCTGTTTAGAGGGACATATGCACCCCCATATTTATGACAGCACTATCCACAATAGCCAAAGTATGGAAAGAGACCAAATGTCCATCAATGGATGAATGGATAAAGAAGATGTGGTATATATATATATATATATACAATGGTGTATTACTCGGCAATCAAAAGGAATGAAATCTTGCCATTTGCAACCATGTGGATGGAACTAGAGGGTATTATGCTAAGTGAAGTTAGAGAAAGACAAATATCATATGACTTCACTCATATGAGGACTTTAAGAGACAAAACAGATGAACATAAGGGAAGGGAAGCAAAAATAATATAAAAACAGGAAGGGGGACAAAACATAAGAGACTCTTAAATATGGAGAACAAACAGGGTTACTGGAGGGGTTGTGGGAGGGGAATGGGCTAAATGGGTAAGGGGCATGAATGAATCTACTCCTGAAATCATTGTTGCACTATAACTAATTTGGATGTAAATTTAAAAAATAATAATAATAAATGACATAAAGCAGATTAACAGGAGAAAAATAATTTAAGTATGTTTGTAGGAGAGCCCTTCAAAGCTGTGACATTCAAGGGCATACTGGGCAATTGAGGCTTTTGTGCCATCCTAAACTAAAGAATGAGATAGGGGCCTGTGATTTCAATGATGAGGAAGATAATTTACAGGATGAAAAAAAAAGAGCAGATGTTTCATAACGAGATGTTTGTCCTGCCATATAGATTGGTCTTTCAGATAAAACTTTTCTCTACGAGGTGCCTGAGTGGCTCAGTCAGTTGAGCATCCACCTCTTGATTTCAGCTCAGATCATGATCCTGGGGTTGTGAGATCACTCCCCACATTGGTGGAGCCTGCTTAAGAATCTCTCTCTCTCTCTCTCTCTCTCTCTCTCTCTCTCTCTCTCTCTCAATCTCTCTCTCTCTCTCTCTCTCTCTCTCTCTCTCTCTCTCACACACACACACACACACACACACACACACACACACACACACTCCTCTTTCACGTTCTGTCTCTAAAATATAAATAAAATAAAATAAATAAAATAAAATAAAATGTTAAAAATTATCTCTAATAATAGCTTTCTATTTGGGCCAGGCTCTCATATCTAAATTCTTTTCACATGGTTAAGGGAGAGGTAATTTTTTTCTTAAGTTTGCTGGGTCTTGATTGCCTTTTGCTCAAAATAATCCCCATTGCCAAAGTGACACATTTTGGGGAGGCTTGTTCTGAACCTTTTTCACTACCAACTTGTCCACTCCCCTATGTGATGGAATATCATATATATAAATATATACCAATATCATGGAATAATTTCCTTATGTGAAATTAAAATCAAAAAGTAAAATATTCTATATTCTTATAGTTTTTAAAATGCATAATATTTCTTACCAAAATATGTATATGGTGCTTTCTGTGAAAACACCATATGGCTATATCATGTTAGTATGAATGCCTGTCAGCCCTACTACATTTCACAGGATAAAAACACTTGTCATGTATCAAAGTTCTATAAAAATTTTTAAACTTAAAATATGAGAGGACAGAAAGAAAATATGCCATTTTAATTTAGCCATTTTTTGATATAGTACCTAAATTTATTCTATTGTTTCTGAATATACTATTGTCAATTTTGTTTTTAATTCATCCTAATTTAGCTGTCACAAGGACGTTCAGTCTGTAATTTTTTCCCAAAGGTAAATGCTTTGTGATTTTGCTGGTAACCTTTTTTGTTTAAGTTTGATTTTTTCCAGATTTATTGAGATATAATTAACATATAATATTGTTTAAGCTGAGGATGTACAACTTGCTTATTTGATACACTTACATATTGCAAAATAATACCATCATAGCCTCCTCTAACACCTCCATTCCATCACATAATAACCATTTTTTTTCTAATTAGGAGAACATGTAAAATCTAGTCCGTTAACAACTTTCAAGTATCTAATAATAGTATTGTTGACTATAATCACTTATTTACCTTATAAATGGAAGTTTTATAGCTTTTGACCGACATCTCTTCATTTCCTCCATCCCTTCATTTTTTAACTTTCTACATACGAAAACAAAATAAAAGTATCCAAACATTTTTTATACATTTTTTCCTATAATTATTTAAAATTATTGAAAATCCCTATGTGAAACCAGTAAGCTTTTCTTTTTTTTAATGAATCATACAGATAATCCAAGGACATTGCATACAAGCACAAACACACACACACGCACACACACACACGCACACACACACACAATACAAGCAGAAAAATGAAAAGTCTGGAGAATAGCAAAAGCTTCTAACAACAGCAAGAATTAGAGGAAAGGGAAGAGAGGCAGAGAGAATTTTCTTGTGTAAGAATATATTTGAATAATGTGATAATAAAAATAAATTTTAAAAGAAAATTTTGCAGTGACCTTGCCAAAAAATATTTATCTTCCTTTAGTATTTTTCTAGCATAATTCATCTTAGCAACAAGAATGTACATTGTGATTTTTCCAATCACTCTGCAAATTGTAAAGGCAGCATCCTGAAATAGTGCCAAAATAAGGTGCAATCACAATTTTGTTAGAATTAGTACATCTCTTTAAAATATAACCAAAAATGTGAAGTTTCTACATCACAAATTATCATATATTGCCAGAAGATCTGCCAAGGTGTTTTCACATTACAGAATCTTTTGGCAGATTTCCATTTTTAACAGTAGGTCTGGGCTTTTTTGTGACAGTGACAAGAGCAATTCTAAAATCACTAAGGAGTAGGAGAAACAAAAAGCATGCGTAATTCTCTATTTGTGGTCTGACATAGATGACTCACCTTCCTAGAATTATTACAATATGACATTTATTGACCCCCCCCCACATGCCAAATGAAATAAAAAACAAGTTAAACCTGTCCTTTTGGGAATTAAACTAGTGAAAAAGGAAATTTATATCTTGCCTATTCTCTTAGTTAAGATATATCAAATTCTTTTTTATTTAAAAATGTTCTTTAAATGTTTACTTAATTTTGAGAGAGAGAGACAGACCGTGAACAGGGGAGGGACAGAGAGAGAGAGAGAGAGAGACAGACAGACAGACAGACACAGAATCCGAAACAGGCTCCAGGCTCTGAGCTGTCAGCATTGAACCCAATGCAGGGCTCTAACCCGCGAACCGTGAGATCATGACCTGAGCCAAAGTTGGACACTTAATCGACTGAACCATCCAGGCACCCCAATCACATGTTTTTTTGTAAGTCAAATACTGAAGGAAAAGAGGTAGATAATATCCCATGTCTGCCCCCTAGGAGCTTCTTTCCCCTTATTTAGGAATGACTGATCTAGAAAGGAATCACAATTTTAAACAAATTCAAGAAAAATGAAACAAGAATTGTTCCATAAGGAAAGAAGGATCGACTTGGTGGGATTGGAGTAGAAACATGATCAGGAATTACCACTTACAAGACTAAAAAATATAGAGTGGAAAAAAAAAATAAAACTAAGAAGTCATGAAGGCTTGGAAGACCTTTCTTCCCCATCAAGGTAAGAACAGATATAAAAGCAGGAGTCAGATATGGAGGTTTCTCCCTGTCTTTGTAAACTGATGAAGCTACTTGCATCATAAAGCTTTAAAGCTTTCTTCTTTTAGTCATGATATTTTAGTGTCAATATATTTATCAAAAGCAGAAGAGTATGTACATTTTAGAGGTACAAATTGAAATATTTACTGATGATATGATTATGGATTTGCTCTTGGATTTGCTTCGGGATAATCTAGTGGTATGTTGAGCTTGGGAAAATGGGAAGTTTTATAGGTGAAACAAAATTGGCCATATGTGGATACTAGTTCAAATTAATAGATGGTCTTTGTGGGTTCACCAGACAACTCTCTTTACTTTTGTGTTTACTTGAAAATTTCCATAGGAACAATTAAAAATGTGACATATTCATATGATAATATGTATTTGAAGAATGTACAGTCTTTACTATTTTTTGATATTGTTCTTTCCAGCTCTGAGTCTGAATTCCCTAAGTGTGAGAGCTTTATCTTTTAGCATTCATTATAATGAACTTCAGAAGAAAAACAAAAACCTTCATAAATACAAAATTGAATGAAAGTGATTAGATGAAGTATTTGAATAGATAAATTACTAAGGATAACAAGCCTTTTGTGTTTTCCCTACTTAGATAAATTTAGGGTTGTAAGAGGTCCATTACAACTATGTCAAAGACTAAATGATAGAAACCATCCTCCTCCAATGTTAGGAAAGTGATTTATTTTATACACAGTTTATAGAAAGTAAATATAATGCCCGAAATAGGAAGATCCCATCAAAAGATCCAGTAGTTATATGAAGATAAGATGATTGCTGGCAACATTAGTGAAGTAGTTTCATTGTACAAAAGACACAGATTTACTATGGACATTTAAAAAATCTGGCTTGAGGTGTTTTGAGATGTTGTATCCCTGACAATTATAAGAACCTAGAAAATTATTCAATTAAGATAATTCATTTACCAGGGGCGCCTGGGTGGCTCAGTCGGTTAAGCGGTCGACTTCGGCTCAGGTCATGATCTCTAGGTCTGTGAGTTCGAGCCCCGCGTCGGGCTCTGTGCTGACAGCTCAGAGCCCGGAGCCTGTTTCAGATTCTGTGTCTCCCTCTCTCTGACCCTCCCCTGTTCATGCTCTGTCTCTCTCTGTCTCAAAAATAAATAAACGTTAAAAAAAATTTTTTAAAAGGTAATTCATTTACCAGAAATATAGAAGATACAACAGATGATTATCACCAAGCTTAATAAATATAGAATTTTCAAACCACTATATTTTTAGACCATTTAAAAAATAACCTAACCTTATTTCATTGATGAATTAAGAAATTCTTGGGGTGCCTGGGTGGCACAGTCGTTTAAGCGTCTGACTTTTGGTTTCTGCTCAGGTCATGATATCATGGTTTCATGGGTTCGAGCCCTGCATCAGGCTCACAGTGTGAAGTCTGCTTGGGATACTGTTTCCGTTCTCTCTGCCCCTCCCCCACTCATGTTGTCTCTGTGTCTCTCAAAATAAATAAACTTAAAAAAAAGTTCTTAATTGTTTCCTTAAATATAAGATCAATCATTTATTGAGCATCTACATTTTGAGCATAATTCAAGACAGGCTGAAAATATACAGAGCTATGAGATACCTTATGTATGTAATCTAATTGTATTTAAGCACCCATAAAAATTTCTTTTGTGTCATCAGGGGACAACTCTGCCCATTTAGGAAGCACTGGGTAGAATTTCTTTAATGATATCATTTAACAGTAACGATTCTACTTATTGATGTGTGGGGAAAAAGCAATGCCCTGGCAGTAGTATTTCACATGACAATCTAGTACAAGTTGTGTGAACAACACAGAGCAGATGTTTCTTTATGATAGTAAAAGACCCTTTGCAATACGTTTCAGATGTCAAACCCATTTTTGCTTAGCGTTCCTTCTTGTCTCTTATGAGTAAGCATAATTTCTCTTAAACATATGGCCCAAAATGAAGCAAGTCTGGGAAATCCCATTTATAACGTCAGTCTATGTTATTGGGGGGAAAAATCTTCTGAATTAGTAATAAAAACCATCTGTTCTCACTTAGAGGAAAATTCTTCACACTGATGAAGTGAGACTAATATTCAGAATTTTAAAGAAGTATACAGAAAAATATAATGGAACAGTTTCTTTTTTAACAAGATGTCAAATTCATTTATTAAAATTGTCTAATCTTCAAGGTTTAAGTGTTAGCAGTCTTTAAATATCTGATAAAGAGCAAGGCCTACATTCCTTTACATACATATTAATTATCATAAAATATATTAAATATCAAGATATTTATTTTCAGAAATTATTTATCTTCTTTAATGTTATAATTTGTTTAAAATAATATATTTTTAATCACAATTGTTGCTTTTGCTTGTTTTTTTCCTCAATCTTTTTAATCTGCTTATAATGGTAATATAGGTTCATTGAAGAAAAGTTTCATAATGCAAATAAGTATAATGAAGAAAATTAAAACCACTCATAATCTAACCACGTAGATATACCTACCTGTGACATTTTGGTTTATTTCTTTTAAGCATTATTTTGAAATTTCACTTTTATTTTTATCAAAGTTTTATTGTGTTAATAGTTTTAAAATCAAATATTTCTATAAATTCTATAAAATAGCAATCAACTGTTCATTGTTTTGCAGTCTCATTACCATTTCCCAAACACAGTTAATTGAAACTCCTTTAGCTATTTCTTGTTACTTTTCTTGGTCCTCCCCATATGTATACATATATACACACTATATTCATATATGCACATGCATATGTATGTATATATGTGTGTATATAAAAAACATGTAATACTTCTCTTATAATTCAATATCATATATTATTTCTCACTTCCATACATGAACAAAAAGAACAAGGATTTCATACATAGTCTGTAGACTTCCCAGCCTAATACATATTTCCTGTATGTACAGGATACATATGTATCCATTACCTGTATGTAATGGATACATATATCCATTATGGATATATTACAATTATATTTAATTTCATCATTACTCTTTATATTATAATTATTACCATATAAATTTAATGATGGTTAAACCCAGTAATATATTATGGTTATCTTTTCTTAAAGAACTTCCTAGTCTCCATGGATTTAGTAATTTTCACTTTTTTCTCTCCTTTGCTTATGGTATCCATCATTATTGCACTATATTATTCTCTTAACAGATATGTTTATGTCCTCTCTCTAGCTTCCCCCAAAATATTCAAGGAAGTAAACTTTTGCAACTTCACATTTCTGCATACTGCCTACTTTCTATCTTTGCTTTATTATGTTATAGTCTAGGAGATATCCTCAAATTTATCTTCCAACTTTTTTATTGATTTGTAAGTTTTTTGTTACCATATTAAAAATTTTCTAAGCTATAATGGGATATTCCTTAGTATTTTGTTTTATAATTATATATTCTTTTCTTGTATGCTCTGTTTTCTCCATCTTCCTTTTTAATGTATTATTCTTTTTGTCTGGGCCTTTTATGTTGGAACTCTTCTTCAAATATATGGTGTTACTTACCTGTCCATTGATGGTCATAGTGGGATAGCTCTGCTCACGATGCTGGCTTTTCCTTAATTCCCCTATTCTTTTGGGGTGTTCACCCTTAACTTTGGTGTTTAAAAATTCGGGTTTTCTGTGGGTCAGCTTCTCCACAGTATACCCCTCATTTTCTGTCACCATATGTAAAGGCTTCTTCTTCTTGTTTTTGTCCCTGCCATTTAAATCCAAACAATATTTTACAGCATCAGAATGCAAACAAATTGTTTTCTTAGACATTCAACAATGTGTGTGGATTGTTGACAACTTCACCAGAAAGCAGCAAGTGAGAAGTACAGGTTGCTCAAATGGCTGCACGTCGTATTGGTCCACATTACATGTAAAAATATACTATAACATACATGAAAGCCTATTTTGTGCTATATGTTCATTTATTTGTTCATTCACTCATTCGTTGGGACCCCACTGTCTATGTGCCCTAGACAGTGAATATGAAAGGAGACCCATGTACATGCACTCCAGCTACCCACGTCTAGGACCACCCCTACCTACTCTGGACATGCTCCTTCTTCTGGCTCGCTTCCTGGTCAGTAGACCTATTCTTGAGCATCTTTTCTTTGTGCCGTAATCTGGGGTTCCACCATCTGCTCCTTGGATCAAATGTTTGGCTCTTGTGCTCAGATCCTGTTGGGATATATCTTTATCTGCAGAGCAGGCTGAAAAGTTCCCTCTCCTACCATGAAAAGATGATTGGCAGCGTGAAGTATATGTGCAGAAGTTTAGAGAAGGACAAGCCCCATAGGTTGGCTGCATAACAAAGGCTTCCAAGTGAGGCACAATTTGATGGTGACATTTGCCAGTTCTCAAACAAGTCCTTCCTCCTCTCATCCTCAGGTATTTTTTTCTTTTTTTCCATATAATTTATTGTCAAATTGGCTAACATACAGTGTATACAGTGTGATCTTGGTTTTAGGGGTAGATTCCTGTGATTCATTGTTTACATACAACACCCAGTGCTCATCCCAATAAGTGCACTACTCAGTGCCCATCACCCATCCCCTACCCCCATCAACCCTCAGTTTGTTCTCTGTGTTTAAGAGTCTCTTATGGTTTGCCTCCCTCCATCTCTGTAACTATTTTTTCCCCTTCTCATTCCCCATGGTCTTCTGTTTCTCAAGTTCCACATATGAGTGAAAACATCTGATATGTGTCTTTCTCTGACTGCCTTATTTTATCTCAGACTTTCAACTGATGCACCTGGGTGGTTCAGTTGGTTAAGTGTCCGACTCCTGATTTCAGCTCAGGTCATGATCTCATGGTCTTGAGATCAAGCCCGCATCAGGCTCCACACTGAGCTTGAGACCTGCTTGGGATTCTCTCTTTCCTTTTTTCTTGGCTCCTCCCCAGCTTGAGCATGTTTGCACTCTCTCTCAAAATAATTAAATAAACATCTTTTAAAAAATCAGACTTTCAGCCAACCTTCTGTTTTTCAGACCCATCCAACCCTGTCATCAGTCATACCTGCCACCTCTAATTCCTGGGCTCTTCCAGAATTATGCAGTGGCAAAAAATTATAGATACTTAGCATTCATCTTCTCAAGTCTGAAGAGTTATTTATTACTAGAATGTCAGAATTCCAACTTCAAATGTTGTTGACATCTCTGCTATAATTCCATTTTTAAAATGTGTGTGTTTTTACATCTTGACTTTCATTAATGTAGAGTTTTGGAAGGGTGTGATGATAAACATTGTAGTCATATTTAACTGGAAAACTTTGCAGATTTTTGTTTCTGCTTATTCATTTACAACTAACATACTACTAGCTCTATATTTCCAAGTTTATCCTAACATGATACATGCACATATTTAGCCATTTATGCTTATGCATAAAGTATCAATTCTATATAAAAACTCATTTTTATTTTGTTAAACATTGACTTTCATATTTATTGTGAAAATTGCTACCTAGTTCATGCTTCTATTTACAGTTACTTCAGAATTAACCAACTATTGAATGCTGACTTTGCAGCACAAATTTCCAGATATTAATACAGTGCTTAATTTTAGTAGTGTAATGGCAGAATTGTCATTTAGTATCGATTATATGTAACTATAATAGCAAATCATTAAAATTCAAAACTATCGCAGAGGGTTCCATTAATAAAAATAGTGGTGTATCCATGATTTGTAATGGAAGTTAATGCCACACAACGCATTTCTCTATAAGTAAAATTTTAGAATCAATTATCTTAATGTTTATTTTTGAAAGAAAGAGAGAGACAGAAAGAGAGAGAGAGAGAAAGAGAGAGAGAGAGACAAAGGGAAAGGGAGACAGAATTTGAAGCAGGCTCCAGGCTCTGTGCTGTCAGCACAGAGCCCACTATGGGCCTGGAACCTACGGACTATGAGATCATGACCTGAGCCAAAGTCGGTCACTCAACTGACTGAACCAGCTAGACACCCCTAGAATCAATTATTTTAAATGGCACTTACACATCTTCACATACATAAATTTACTCATCAGTAGTTCAGTGTTGAAAGTGGTATTTATGTTCTTTATGTCAATTGTAATTTCAATTTTATTTTGCCTTATTGGATTTCCTATAATCTCTCCTTATCCCAAATATTTTCCTTTATATCTCAGTCCCTTGATTTTTATTAGCTTCCTCCTCCTCCTCCTCCTCCTCCTCCTCCTCCTCCTCCTCCTCCTCCTTCTTCTTCTTCTTCTTCTTCTTCTTCTTCTTCTTCTTCTTCTTGCCTTTCTGCTCCTCCTTCATAATGCCTTTTAAATTTAATTCATTTGTACCTTCTATAAACTTTAGATATCAGGTAATTTTCTAATATGTTCTTCTGTTAGTACCTATACTCAGAAGCATATTATTTCCTAAGCCTTCAGATGAAATTCATTTTCCCTTTTTCTGAAGGTATTATAATTAATATAATGTTTTCTATTTCTATTTTCAATTGTTTTTCTGTGTGTGTGTGTGTGTGTGTGTGTGTGTGTGTGTGTGTAGTTTTTTGTTGTTGTTTTTTTTTCTACACCAAATGTGGGGCTTGACCCTGAAATCAAGAGTCTACTTGACTGACTCTACTTGAGCTCTACTGACTGAGCCAGCCAGGAATCCCTTTCAATTGTTTTTCTCCTTTAGAAGGCAAACTTACTGTTAGATAATAATCAGCTTGTATGTTTTACCTTTGATTCTACTCAGATGACCTTCTTAAACCTTCAACTCAAAGGCAGAATGATACATGTCTCCTAACCTGATTTTCATTGTCTACCAGTGTTTCATCTACATGTTCTAGATAATGTGGTATTTTCTTCTGATCAAAATACCTGCATCTATGACATCTTAGCTTTGTGGAATATATCAAATACTACAGTCCTCTTCTTTCATCCTTCCCTCCACCACATTTGCCATTTGGGGAACTGCATCGCCACAGGTAAAATGACTTCTGCCAGCTTTCATTTCCTAGCTGTACTGCCATATTGTTCAGTTGCTTCCTGGAATAGTTGAAGAAAAATAAATATTAAAGACCATAGTTAGCTAAAGCGAATTAAGATACTCTTAAAGAAGTAACATTTATACAGTAATATATGATCACTTGGTTTGCTTTCGTATGGACCTACTGTTTCTGAACTATGGAATAGATAATGAGGTTGTAAAAACAATACACATTAATTTCTACTTTGATATATTTATTTTCCCTGCCTAAACATTCCTGTTACTACATATGTTTCTTAGTCCGAACCCGTTGGCCTTGTAATTACAGGATTTCTCTCCTTAATGTTGGGAGCAAGGTTTCCAACATTACTAGAATTTAGTGGTGGTGCAAATTTTTAACTTGTATTTCTTCCGAGTTTTTTCCAAGCCATTTCAGTGGGAGATGCTGAATCAGAGATTTACCTCAGGTACCATTTAAATCAAGTTCCCCAATCTTCTATGTACCTTCAGTCAAATGGTACAGTCCCTTTCCATGATATCCGTAGTCCTGGTTAGACCTATGGAATATATTCTTTTAATGAAATGCTCTAGTTTTATTGCCTCTAAATTTTAATGCTATGAGGCTGGTCTTTAAAATTATTTACCTAAACTCCTTCTCTCTTAGTGTCAGATGAATTTCCTTTACCTCTTCTTCTGAAGTTTCTGATAAATCTCTGCCTTTTATATTAGAAAACATAGAAAATGCATAGTATCCAGAAATTTAAAAAAAAAAGGATTTCGTTTGCCAATAGAATAGCATGTTGAGAATTAATATCTGCCCCAAGGAAAATGGCTTCTCCTATAAAGTTATTTTTTTTAATATAATATATCTCTCTTTATGAGAACAGAACAAGAATCTAAAAGTACATGTTTCTCAAAAGAGAGTAACATTAAAGGAGTAGTTTATTTACAAATGTAAAACAAAAATGGGCTTCACTTACAAAAACTTCATGAAAATCTATGGAATATGTTGAATGATCTGTCCTGATGTTTGTTTATTTTTCTACCAAAATATTGTATAAACACGTTAACACAAATATACTTCTACTTTTGCTGCCAAGGTCTTACCCATCCAGATGATAGTCCATTGGCTTAAAGGAATAAAAGAAATGTAATGCTGAATGTCACCTAAGCACATATAGCTTTTGTAACTTTCTTTCTTGATGAGCCCTAAATCTTATGGTTTAGTAGACCCAGAGGATCTGGAGAAGAGGATCCAATATGATTCTGATACTAGTATAGCAAGCATTCAACCTACTGTTTTTTTTAAATATTTTTTTTAACATTTATTGATTTTTGAGAGACATGGAGAGAAAGAGCATGAACAGGAGAGGAGCAGAGAGAGGGAGACACAGAATCCAAAGAAGGCTCCAGGCTCTGAGCTGTCAGCATAGAGCCCTACGTGGGGCTCAAACCCACGAACAACAAAATCATGACCTAAGCCAAAGTCGGATGCTTAACTGACTGAGCCATCCAGGCACCCCTAAAACTATTTGGTTTTAAGCCAAATATTATGACATTAATATGTTTCATACCACAAAAAAAATCAAAGAAGCAAATTTCTCTTGCAGTGGACTCTTATTCTTCAACAAAGATCAAATTCCTGAGCTCCTGAAAGAAAGAAATTACATTGTCTGAATCTCACAACCTTAGAATTTGCCCCAGCTGTTCCATTAGTAGCATGAAGACTGGAGAGAATGTGAGGTTCAAGAAACTTCAATATTTCTTTCCTTGAAAGTGGTATTGGTGGGATATAATTGATGCTACCCACATAAAAGATATTAGCGCTAAGGGTAAAGAATGGGGCGAAGGCTGCATTTCAGAGATTTGGAGAATAAAATTGACAGGAGTTGATAATCATTTGAATGTGGCAAGTGAAGAGAAGGGAGGAGATGTTTGTATGTAACTCTGGTTTCCACCTTGAATTAGTGGGGAAGTCACAATTGATATAGGGAATACCAGATGAAGACAAAGCTTTGAGAACATTATCTTGACTTCAGTGTTGGATTTGTTCAATTTAATGGGCCTAGAATTATCTATGCTGAAAATATTTAAGTGACAGTTCAAAGTTTGGCCAGCATTTAGAAAGTGTGTTGAAGGTCACAGTTCTAGAGATATTATCTGATCAGTTCTACCTCTAAAATATATCTTGGGTCAGTCCATTTTTCCCCATCCCCATTGCCAGTGTCCTTGTCTTGCTCACCATCGCAAATGCCATTCTGGTTACAACTGTAGACAGTCTCCAACTTCTGTCCATAACTCTGTAAATTGTGTTCCATAGAACCTCCAGAGTAATATGCTTTAAGAATAGGATTGTTTCACTTCTCTGCTTAAAAGCACTAGATTGCATTAAATCAAAATTCACACTTCTTGCTATATGTTTAAAGACCTTGCAAAATCTGTTCCATGGGATTTAAGATCGTTCCTGTGTGATTCTTGAGACTTAAGTCTAACTGGTCTTTTAGTTCTTCAAGTTTTCTACCTTAGATTTGTCATGTACGATTTCCTCTGCCTGGGAGGATCTTTTCCTACCCCACCCTGTTTTCCCTTGTCAATATTTTTCTTATCCTTCATTTCTCTGTTTAAACATTACTTCTAGAGAATGGTCTGAACAACCCAGTTCCTCACATTCTTCACCAATATGCCACAACTCAGCACCATAACTGTTTTCTTGACACTTGGCACAATGTGTAATTTTTTTAAAATTTATTTTCTGATTTGGATATAACTTGTCCACTAGACTATATGGTTGATGAGAACAGGGACCACAGCTGATTTGTGCCCAGCAGACATATAGACTGAATTCCCATACTCCCCTGTTGCCCAAGTCTGTTCTGTTTTGTGCCTGCTGACCTGACATGATTGTTAACAACACCTTCTGACACTCTCATAAGTGTCTTAGTTTGGATGATAAATTACGTGCCAGCTCATCAGGTATACTAGACAATAAATATTTGCTGCATAAATGAACAAATGGGAGGCTCTAATATATATGTTAAAAAATGTATGGAAAAAAGAGGAGAATTTGAAGTGCAGCCCTATGGCTCACTGACAGTATAAGATATAAAGAGTATGAAAAGTTCTAGTGGAAACTGAATGTTTGTGTGTATATGTGAGTGTTTTTGCGTGCGTGTAGTGTGTGTATTAGCTCTTTATGAATTCATGAAAACTGTAGATGGAATCGTCCATAGAGATACCTAAAATTACAGTCTCTCAAAATGTTTTTTAAAATTTCTGTTTAGTTTACCATTGGTAACTAAACATTATATCTTAATTTTTTTTTTTTTTACTGATATAAAGATTTCTTTGTGTCTAACTTTTCTTCTCTTGAAACTAAGGTCTATTACTGCTGTTCTGATAGTTGGTAGATAGTAGTTGGAAATGGAAAGGAACCATATCCCTATAATCTTCTATTTTACTGAAATCTGTAATCAAAATAGTATTTATCTTAATTAATGGGCCCATTCTTTTCATTTTTAAATCATTAGAAAATTAATAGAAAAATAATAACTGAAATTTAATAAATGTCATTTAAGCTTTTTCTTCATAATTATTTCTTTAAATACTGATTTTTAAGGATCTAAAACTTCAGTCAGAATATTTAGATATTTAATATATAAGAGATAACATCTGGAATTTATTTTAAATATTTTTCTTTTAAATATATATCTTTTGCTATATTTTGACATTGAGAACTGCTATTACTTTATATTATTTTGAAATTATTCAGTTATTCACTCAGAAAGATATTGTGTCATTGGTCATATAAACTTATATGAATATAGTTTTGAAAAATGTATTTCTCTAAAATATTTAGCATATTTAGACATTTAGATTTTAGAACCTTTTTAAAGAAAGCACTTACAGGCAGAATTTTAAAAATAACTTTGCAGGCTGTTAATGAATGTAACATGTTTTGATTTATAATCTCAGAATTTTCACTTCTTTTAAATGCAAAGAAAAATTAGAAAATTATTTCAGTTAATTATAACACATTTTTCCATTAGTATTCAAAGTATCAGGTTTCATTTATCCAGAGCAGAAAACTGACTGAATACCTCTATTTATCTAGAAGATATCAAGAAATACCAAGAAAGTAGTGATTCAATGTGTATATATTTGTGTATATTTGTATATTGACAGATACATATGTATGTGTAGGTATGTCTGTATACCTCAAACACACACACACACACACACACACACACACATGCATACATCTTTCACATCCATCCATGCATCATGCACATGTCTTTCGCACACATTTATACATACACATATTGTGTGTGTGTGTGTGTGCATGTGTGTGTTTGCTCATGCACATTTACATATATGTGTGTATATATATCCAGGAATAGTGTTGAAAATTTTAATTTTATTTCAAACAAAAACAACATAGAAAATTAAGCAAAGTAAATTATAAAATACAAATAGTTACTTTGTGTTTCACATTAAAAATAATGAAGTTTATGTTTTGTTAATATTAAAAAATACTATCTCTGTATGTGAATAGTATTTATTGATGAATAGGGCCTGGAAGAGAGGAGATAGATGGGTATAAAAAAGTACATGGGCTTTGGCAACAACAGATCTGACTCTGAATCTAGGTTTTGCCACTTGTGTACTCTCAAAAAAGTTATTTGCCTCTCTGCCCTCAGTTTCTCCATCTGCTAAACTAAAATTATGTATTTACGTGATGTACCAACAGAAACACATTGTTAAACAATGAAAAATGTGATTTCCATACTCAGCTTTTAAGCATGTTGGTGTCAGATTCATCCATCATGTTCTTAAAGGATGTTCACAGACCCAAGTGCTTTCAGAGTAGGAATGATTATTGGCATGGTCTCAAAATCTTGTCCTGTGGGAACTAGCAAGATTTATCCTGGGAAATGAAACAATGCATAACTCCATCTTACAACCGTGAGATCATGACCTGAGCTGAAATCAAGAGTTTAATGTTTAGCTGACTGAGCCACCCAGGTGCCCTTCACATCTTCTTTATCCATTCATCTGTTGATGGACACTTGGTCTGTTTCCAAATCTTGACTATTGTAAATAATGCTGCAATAAACAGAGGAATGCTATTAAAAAGAGAGAGAGAGAGAAAAAATAACACATGAAAGCTAGCTTTAAATATAAAGAGCTGACATTTTCTCTGTTAGTCTGTTTGGTAGGTGGAATTATGAATCTTGAACACCATATAAAGTAAGTAGGTATGATTATATTGCAAGTATCACCCAGGTAGAGAAGAGATGTGACCATGCTTCCATTCCTTCCTGGATATTTCTGTTAGGGGATTCTTGATAGCTATGGGCTTGAAGGAAAGATCAAGTTCAGTTCTGTGGGAATTTTTGGAACAAACAACTATGACTTCTGGATTTGGAGTGAATTTTTGTGCTGGGGGCGGGGTCATGAATTAATGTTAAACAGTTTTTAAACATTCACCAAAAATGCATTTCCTGGATTGAATCTGATATGAGAAGAATGAATTTATGCCTCCATCACAGATTTTTCAATTATTTTTTTTGCATCTCCAAGAGACAGATATAATTTCCAATTTTGCAGGTTAGTAACTAAGTTCTTTCGTTGTTATTTTGTTTTCATTTTCATAAGTTTATTTCATAAATTTAAATCTGCAATCCAGCTGGACTTGGAGAGGAGTAAGGAAAATATGGAACCCATAGAACTGCATCAAGAACACAAAGATTATAGGATATTTCAAGTAGATGGGGGTGAAGAGGTGCTCTCCTGAGCTACAGAAGGAATGGTCTGGTAGGTAAGATAAAACACAAGTCAAATTTATTAGATTTGTCCACAGTCAGCAATGGTGATCTTCTTCGTGGTCTTGACTTCCTGGACCCAAAGCATTCCATGGCTTCCACAATATTCATGCCTCTTTCACCTTACCAAAGACCACATGTTTTTCATCCAATCACTTAATCTTGGCAGTGCAGATGAAAAACTGGGAACCATTTGTTTTGGGTCCAAAATTTGCTATGGACAAGATGCCAGGATCCATCTGTTTCAAGATGAAATTCTTATCAAATTTCTCCTCATAGATGGACTTGCCACCAGTGCCATTATGGCATGTGAAGTCACTCTGGCACATAATTGCAGAATAATCCTGTAAAAGCAGGGATCTTTATAACCAAATCCTTTCTCCCTCCTGCTCAGAGCACAAAAGTTCTTGCTATCTTTGGAACTTTGTCAGCAAACAGCTGGAAAGAGACACGGCCCAAGGGCTCGCTGTCCACAGAGATACTGAAAAACATGGTGGAGGTGACTATGGTGGGGTGGTGGGTGTAGCACCCAAGCGGCAGTGTCTGCAAGGCCTATACTAAGTTCTATATCAAGTCATATATCTCAAGATTACAACTAGAACTTGAAAGCAAATTGTCTCCATGTCTCTAAGCTTATGCACAATTATTAAATCCAGGTATGGATTTATAGGGAGCCAGTGTATGTGAGTGTATGCTTTTCTCCAGAAGTAATATTCAGTCCTGCTGAATCCAATAATCTGGTCCTATGATTAGACATAGGCAAATGAAATAGAAAGTAGAGAGAAAGATTTCTAGGTTGCTAACAAAAGCATTCTGGAAATAATTTGCTTTGGTTTCTATTTGGTTAGAAATGAAATCAAAATTGAATTGACCTAAAGAGAAAATAGTAAGTAGATCAATAGAGAGGTCACAATGATCCCAAATAACGTTTTTGTTAGAAATAAATGTGCAGCAAAAGTGGAAATCCAGGAGGTAATTATGAGGAAGATTTTATGTTTAACACCTTAGATAGGAAGCAGTTCTTAAATATTTCAGTGGTTTTTTAAAACCAACGAAGTTTATAATTAGATTAGAAAACAAAGGACAAACAATGAATACTTATCTTGAGTGGCTGCTTTAGAATCTCTATAAACATTCAAACACCTAATTCATTGTGGCAAAGGACATGGGGTCATATACTAGATCAGAGCAGTTTGTACAGTGCAGCCCTGTGTTTGATCAAAATGAAATGACTAATGCTCTTATGTGGCCTTTTGAAAATAAAAAGTTAGCACAAAGCCATAATAATGGCTTTTATTTTAATAATTTTATAGTAATGATTTAATCTGCCTAATATGGGAAGATATGAGTAAAAATGACAGGACTCTTACACCTTCATATACGATCAATATCCTCTCATGGGAATGTGGGTTATTGGCCGCTTATGTAACTGAGGGTGAACATTAGTGCCCTGGCACTCAGTTTTGTGACCAGTTATATCATTTTAAGCTCAGATGCTTTTGAAATAAGTAATAGCAGAAGAGCAAACAGCTGGGGTATCAGCATGCAGAGAGAAAAGGAGCAAAGCTGCAAAATGAATTTACAAATGTTACCGGAGGAACTGAAAATTCTGAGAAGTCCGAGATCCAATGTACTTTAGTAAATACCAGCTATATGAAAAATGTCTACAAAGTACACAACATTATTTTGGACTTACATCTACCACCTCCCACCTCTTAACCTTTCTCCCTTTCTCTTGACATACTAGATAAAACTGTTGACTAATATGATTCACAATCTCTCTGAGGTCATGGAACCTCAGAACACACAATGGAACACACAATGTATTATGTCCTAATGTGCACAGTATCTGTGAACATTGCACATTGAAACTATGATCATGTATATTCATTAATAAGTAGGTAGCAAAATTGTGTGATTTTGATAAATTTCTCTGTGAGAAGATGAGACACCGGGATTACTGTATTTTTTGCAAAAGAGAAGCACATTGTTTTCTTTTTCACTTTAACCAAGCAGGAGGGTTTCTAAGGCCTCACTAGGTTACCTTTGTTCACATTAGCTTGCCATTGTGTTTTTTAAATTCACATTTTAATAGCAGTCATATAAATAATGTAGGAACTGCCAGCAATCAGATTACATTCTTTTTCTGTCATTTAAGCAACATACATTATAATAATAAAATGACTTTTATACAACATGTTTATTCTGTTCTTCAAAGCAGGATTTCTTCCACATCTTTCTTAGTGCCTTATGAAGAAGAGGTGGTCTGTATATCTTTTTTTAATCGATGGGAGAATATGAACAATGAAGTAAAGCCAGAGAGCAACTTTTGTGATTTGGCCACCTTAACGGCACAAGATTTTAAGAAAAAATGTTCAGAGAGGAAAAGGTTTGTAATATTATCTAATATAATGCCAGCATGGAGAAAAGGTAGGACATCCCGAATGTATATATTTTTCCTTTCTGCTAAATTAAGATATATAACACTATGTATGTACATATTTAGTCAACATAAAACACAAGCACTCATAGCCACATTTTTATAAGATGGAATATAAAATAAAAAAGTTACTTCATACATATGTATACATACATATACACACACAAATATATATATACATACACACACACACATATCTATATGACACATAAAGAGGATATACCCTAAATATTCAGGAAATACTTTTAATTCCTTTTCCATGTGAGATATACTGGTGGTGGATTTTCTTGCTCTCTGATATTACCAGGTACTGAAGATTCAGGTTTCTCTTCCACATTACCACAATCCACAGGATCATCCAGGACCCTGTCTTTCTTTACTTTAGGGCCTGGAAGTATCATGGGACATTGAAGTTAGATGCCCATGTGGGCAGTTCAGATAAGATTCACCAAAATCTCAGAGCACACATTCCACTTCTCTGGATGATGCCTGGTTGCCAGTCAGTAGGATCAGCTGAACAGATGAAGTAGTGATTCAGTACAGGCAACATCGGATGGCAAGGGAAGGTCTATAGGTGTTAGCCCTGCTTTCAAAAGGCTTTTTGATACCGAGAAGAAATGGCAAAGGAAGTGGGTGGAGGGTATTCTCAATGTGGACTCTCTGGTCCATCTAGATAGACAGACCTTATCTCCAGCTCCAGAAACCTCTGTGAAGGTGTAGGTCACTCACCTCCTTTGCAAGAATCAATAACACTTATTAGATCATCTAGGGAGTTTAGCTAATTTATTTATTTTCAGTCATCTTTCAAATCTCATGTTCTGACATCAAGTTAATTTGCTACATTGTTCTTGATTCTTGATTTTTTTTTCAAGAAAATGTAGTTTATCCAATTTCTTAGTTTTGGCTTTTAGAAATATTTCAAATGTAAACTTCAAAGTTTATTTTTAAAAGTAAAAACTAAGCATTAAAATAGTATTTACTCATGAATTTTTTCAAGTTTTTATTTAAATTCTTTTCTTGAATCTTTTTAATGTTTATTTATTTTTGAGACAGAGAGAGAGCATGCACAAGGGAGGGGCAGAGAGAGGGAGACACAGAATCCGAAGCAGGCTTGAGGCTCCGATCGGTCAGCACAGAGCCCAACTCGGGGCTCGAACTCACGGACCTTGAGATCATGACCTGAGCCAAAGTCAGATGCCTAATGGACTGAGCCACCCGGGCGCCCCTTTGTTTAAATTCTAGTTAACATCCAGTTCAGTATCAGTTTCAGGTGTAGAATTTAGTGACTTATCACTTACATACAATGCTCATCAAAACAAGTGACCTCATTAACTCATCACTTATTTAACCCATCCTTGCCTATCTCCCCTCTAGTAACCCTGTTTGTTCTCTGTAGTTAAAAGTCGGTCTCCTGGTTTGCCTCTCTTTCTTTCTTTTTTTGCCCATATGTTCATCTGTTTTGTTTCTTAAATTCCACAAATGAGTGAAAGCATATGGTATTTATCTTTTCTGAGTTATTTTGCTTAGCGTAATACTCTTTGGCTCCATCCATGTTGTCATATGTATGCCTTTGACAGAGAGAAAGTCAGTTACAAGGAAGTAAAGACATAATAATATTTTATGTGTAACCTCACATAGGCACCATGCTTGTGCTGGAAATTCAATGCAGAATAGGACACTGAAGTTCCCCGCCCTCAAGAGCTTCTAGTCTAGTAAAACAGAGGACATGGGCTAAGACTTTAAGAGTATTTTTTATTGGGTGGGGGGCGCCAGGGTGGCTCAGTCAATTAAGCATCTGACTTCTGTCCAGATCATCATCTCGTGGTTTGTGAATTCAAGCCCCAAGCGGGGCTCTGTGCTGACAACTCAGCCTGGAGCCTGTTTCTGACTCTCTGTCTCCCTGTCTCTCTGCCCCTACCTGCTCATTCTCTGTCTCTCTCAAAAATAAAAATAAACATTAAAAAAATAATTTTTTGTGATCCCTAAAATATTTTGAGAGAGAGAATAAAATCACCATAATGTCACTAGGTCCAGCTGTGATATTTACCATAGAAGTTAATAGAGTTTAATGGCTACTTAGAAAACTAGAAAGTTTTATTCTGATTAGCTCATCCTTTGACATCCAGATGTTAAAAGAGTTTTATTCTCTTTTAAAGGGAATCATAAAGACACCTAAAAGGAAAACATTTTTTATTCAAAAAAAATCTGTCTTTAGATTTCTGCCACATTAAGAACTTTTTTTTAAATTGCCATTGGTTATTAAGAATAAAGCCTTGATGAACTTATGAAATCTTGGGAAGGCTAATTTGCCTCTCTACTATCAGTCATTGTTCCAAGATTTAAATTTCATAAAAAGAACAGCCGTCTGCAAAACTCTTTGCTACTTAGATTACAGAGTTTTAGTATCCACTTGAGCACTGCAATTTGTGGATAGCATAGATGACAAATTGTAATTTTGTCTTTTCTGTGAAGTTTTACACTGAAGACTCTTGAATGGTTTAAAGTGTCACATTAAAACAGTCTTGGCAAGTGTGAATGCATAACTATATATTTATATACTGCATTAACAAAAAGAGTAGCATCAAATACAAGTTCCATCCATAACATGTGGCTAATAATTCTTGGTCAGCAAAAATAAAAGATAGTGTTTAGAAAATGTGTGGAACATTTTTTTTCATTAATTATTTTATTCATACAACAGATACTTAGTAAATTTCTATATTGTGTCAGTCTCTCTCTTATGGGACCTGGCGGTAAAGCAATGTATAACTTCCTGCTGTATTGAAGTTCACATTATAGTGCAGGAGACAGAAAATAAACTGAATTAAATACGTTCATCAAATTGTTACAAATTTTTTGAAGCAAAAGACACAGGACAAAGGAACGATCTATACAGAGTAAATGGTAATATTTTAAACATAGTGGTCAGTGAAGTATTCTTGAAGGATGTAACATCTGAGCAGAAGTCTCCAGGGTATGAGGAGAGCTGAGGAATGAGTGTTCAAGAAAGAGGGATGGCCTTAAGTGCAAAGGCCCTGAGATCGAAGAATGCTTGAGAAACCAAAATAAAGCAAGAAAACCAACAGAGCTGGAAAGAGCAAGGGGGAAGTAAGAGTTGATTAGGTCAGAATGATTACTGGAGGCCATACCATCCTGGATCTTGCCATCATAGGAAGGGCTTTATGTTTATTCTAAATAAAATTAGAAGCTTCTGTAGGGTTTGGGGAAGTATGAAATCATTTGACTTTGTTTTAGATTATTCTGCTTTCTAGACTAAAGAAAAGGAAAGTAGAATTGCTATACTACTTTTTAGAATTACTGTAGCTCAGGGTATCACCCTGCATAAATTTAAGAATGCAGTAAGCACTGTGCAAATACTGAAATAAGAAAGCATTTTCTTTCAAATTTGTTTATCAAAATGAGGCTCATGAGCTATTAGTGCCATTTAACTAAACCAGCATAATTATTTATGAACAGTGAGCCTAGTATTTGTATTATAGCAGAAGTTCTAGAGAAAGATTCCTTAGGATCCTGTGGTGTCTCAAAAATGTTCCACCGTGGCCAAAAGATACAAGATCAAAAATGATTATTTTAGTAAATAATTATTAAAGTTGCAATTCATAATATTTTCCTCTAAGATGTTTTGGACAATAATAAGGAATGATCAGGAGAAAACTTAAGAGTTTATTTTTCCTTATTGGGGAAGATATTTAGATTCAAAACACCTAATCAAAAGATATAGTATACTTTGACATATATAGGGGCGCCTGGGTGGCTCAGATGGTTGAGCATCCGGCTTTGGCTCAGGTCATGATCTCACAGCTCGTGAGTTCGAGCCCCGCGTCAGGCTCTGTACTGACAGCTCGGAGCCTGGAGCCTGTTTCAGATTCTGTGTCTCCCTCTCTCTCTGCCCCAACCTACTCGCATTCTGTCTCTTTCTCTCAAAAATAAAATAAAAACATTATTTTTTTAATATATGATTATTTTATCAGAGAATTTCATCTTTTCATACTTCACCAGGTGCCACTCTCCATTGAAGATAACCACACATTAAATCATCATTCATGGGGTTTAAATCCCAGCCTTACCCTTCAATTACCTGACCTGTGTATGGCTCCTCATCCTTAAATTGGAGATAACAATTCCACCTACTTACATAGTGGTCATGACAGTAAAGTGAGTTAGAGCATGTCCCTCCAGAAATGCTAGCCCATGCTTATAACCACTAGGCACATCACAGTGCTTTATAGAGAATTAATATGATTCACTTTGTAGTCTGAATTCTGTTGTATTTACATTAGAGCATGACACACAATATAATTACAAACAAAGTGAAAGGAAAATAAAACTGTCTTTGAGACATTCAGGAAGATTCACTATCAGCTCTGAGATATTGTAACTGTAATGTATAGGAAACTTCTTTTGAAGTCTTTTAAAATTATAAACTCATGTTTGAATACATCACTCCACATATGAGGCAGGTATCTGTGGCTGCATTTAAGACTTCTTGTCCAGAAGAGTAAGCCAAATGCTAATGTTTAGTTTTTAATTTTTTTCAGTTTATTCATTTTGAGAGAGAGAAAAAGAGCACAAGTGGGGGGCAAGGAGAGAGAGAGAGAGAGAGTGGAGGGGGGAGAGAGAGAAAAAAAGAGAGAGAGAGAATGAATCCCAAGCAGGCTCTGTACCACTAACACAGAGCCTAATGTGGGGCTCAAACCCACAAGCACAAGATCATGACCTGAGCTGAAGTTGGACACTTAACCAACTAAGCCACCTATGTGCCCCCACATGCTAATGTTTTGATCATAAATAATTGAGGATTAACATTAGAAGTTTTGTGTTAGATGATTTTTGTAAGCACTCTTTCAGTATGGTCAAATTTTACTGGATCTTAGATTGATATATTTAATTGGATTTTTAGAAGGTCCCAGTGTCAAAGGGTTGCTGGGATTTACACTTTTAATAAAACCCCTACCGGGTCATCCAACAGCAGCTAAAGGGTGAAGAAGAGGAAGCAAAACCAGGTCTGTCTTCTCTGTGAGGCTGCAGCAGGTGCTGGTGTCTAGGAAGGTCTACAGCAGTGGCACCTGTTGTTGGATCTGCACTCAATTGCCAGTGAGAAGGAGAACTGAAATGATAGAAAACAAATTGAGGAAAAGATTTGGATTCCAAAATAACCTCATGCAGAAGCAGAAGTGCTTTTGAACTAAAGATATGGCTTGAAAGCAACTTGGCATGTTTAACAGCTTACATCATCTTTTTATGTATGGAAAGTTCTGAAGAAAAATTGTATTAGTTCTGAAGAAAAATCTCTAAACACATTCAAGTCCAGAATCAGAAGTTACATACTCCCAAGACCTCCTCTTGATGTGGGCCATTGGAAGGAGATTTAGAGTTATTGAAATTACCATTTATGTTGACAGAACAGTGGGAGATAAACCACAAAGTTAAAGAACTCATTTCAGGCTGGAACACTCATCCATCGTCTCTTTAACAGCAATATGTCCCTCACTACTTTCTTTCCAGAACATCATTTCTTTGTATCTGTTCTTAGAGCCTCGGTGCCACTGGCTACCAAATTAGCTTCAATTCTGTCCCTAAGATGATCTCTGGTCACTCTCATATCTACTTTACCTCTCTAATAGGAATTCTGTAACTTTACAGTTGTTTCTGAGGAAAATTCCACTTTTTAATCCAAAGCCATTATTAAATAAAAGAAGCTGTTTGTAAGCCAGATCCAAAGTTGAGTTCTTATTTTTCCACAAGACTTTTGGTTCTGTTCATTCCTTGGATTATTTTCTCAACCAAGTGGCTTTAGATTTCAGCAAGCAATATCAGAGTCATGTTGAGTCTTTTCCACCAAATGAATAAAATGCTTTTTGTCTAGAATGCTGAAGAGAAGTAGGCTGTGTTTATAGCTAATATATTAATTCCCAGACTTCAAGGAACTTTAGCTTCTTAAGCTGAACTCATTAGAAAAATAATGTACAATGTTGTTTGTTTTACAGTAATTATTTCTAATCGAACACATAATTAATGATATTTCCAGCTACCTTAACTTTCTTTAGAGAATTTTATGTATAAGAGCATTATTACAGGGGCATCTGGGTGGCTCAGTTGGTTAAGCGTCTGACTTTGGCTCAGGTCATGATCTCATGGTTTGTAAGTTTGAGTCCCACGTTGGGGTCTATGCTAACAGCTCAGAGCCTGGAACCTGCTTCCAACTCTGTGTCTCCCTTTCTCTCTGCCTCTCTCTCTCAAACCCCCCCCCTCTCTCTCTGCCTCTCTCTCTCAAAAATAAATAAATGTAAAAAATTAAAAAGAGCATTATTATAAATGATGGAGGAGAATGAAAATAAGTAGGCACAATATAGTGATTGGTATACGTATACTATATATGATTGGTATACATATATAATAGATATATATCACTACATATATAACATGATATACATCATGGCTCCTAAAGAATAGGCATTGGGATTTATACTGTGACTTTATTACCTTGCAACACGACTTGAATATAGAAAATACTAACACATCTATAATGAGTAGTTAAATGCATGAATATATTTTCTATCTATAAAGGAACAGTATAATGGAAATTGTGTTTTTTCTTTCCAACAGTGACCTCAAATTATTTAGCCATGCTTTATGCAGCACGTTTGAGAATTGCTTTCATGAAAGCATTAACTGATGAATGTCCGCTGACCTGGAATTAATGCTTATTATTGAATTAACTGTATATTGTGTGCCATGCTACTATACATAATCGGCCAAAGATATTGATTCTTCCATGCTAAGGGTTCAAGAAGCTTTATACAAGAATCAATATTGATTTTTGCAGGTGCAATCTAGAGCAAATTTCTTGATTGTGAAAGACTATTTTTCAAAGTGGCTCACAAAGCTCCTAGTTTCATCTAATATATTGGCTGCAATAATCTCAGCTCAGAACCAGTTATTTGCAGAATATTGGCTGCCAGAGGTTGTTGCCTCTAACAGTGGGTCTCCATTGATCTCAGTTCTGTTTAAAATACTTGTGAACTGGAAATTTATTTATACTTTCAATACCCTCAGATAAATGGCCAGGTTGGAAAGATAGTGTAGATTACTAAGAATTACCTAAAATAGATTCAGGGAGAAGAGGATTGACCATGATTTGCCAAATATATGGCGCTCAACATGTCATTTCATGATCAAATACAGGAGTGGATCCTGCTAAATTACTAATCAAGTGTCTTAACTGTCTTTATATATACATAATTATTAATTAAAATATAAAATAAATTATATTTATATAATTCCAGACAACAAAAATATGCAACTCGTCATTCCTTAATTATTCCTTAATTATATTAAGAATATGTACCATATTCTTCATCATGACTAGTAACTTGCCCAATAGAGTTTCCATCTGTTGTAAGAAAGGTTTAGAATGTATCTAATATAGAATATAAAACTTAGACTATAGATGGCAAAGTGTGCCATTCTGGCCAATGGAAAAATTTACTTCTTCTAGTGTCTTTATAATGAAATTCAATTACCTCATCTCTAAAGTTATTATAAGCCATATCCAAAAAACAGAATTGTAATTAGTATCTATGTTACATCAAAATAAAAGTGGGTAATCAATGAGTAGTAATAATAATAACAATAATGTAATAAAGGATGTTTTAAAATTGGATTCCTAATGCAGTGGAATTGTTCTGATACCAAGCTCTTCACTAATTTCTCTTTATTTATAGGAAACCCTAGACAATTCACATATTCTTCTTTTTGGGTATAATAATAATTATCTTCCTTTTGTGTTTTTAACATGTGCCAGATATTTTCCTAAAAGCTCCACGTAGCATTTAATCTGCACAGTAACTATAAAATATATCTTCTGAAGACAACTGAGGTTCCAAGAGATGAAACAGCTTATGGTCTCAAATAGGAATTTGTAAACCAGAACTCAAAATTGATTTTCACCCTTTTTTTAATAGAACATATCTTCTTTAATATTTATTTATTTTGAGGAGGGGGAGGGGCAGGGAGAGAGAGGGGGAGAGAATTACAAGCAGGTTCCATACTGTCAACACAGAGCCCCATGATGGGCTTGACCTGATGAACAATAGATCATGACCTGAGCCAAAATCCAGAATCGGAGGCTCAACCAACTGAGCCATCCAGTTGCCCCTAAGAACTTATTTTTTATAACACTTTTAGATTTACTGAAACATTGAGACGATAAGGGATTTCTCATATATCCCACACCTAGTTTTCTTTGCTACTAATATATAAAATATTTGTTATACTTAATAAACCATATTGATACATCATTATTAACCAAAGTCCACAGTTTGCTTAGATTTCTATAGTTTTTACTTAACGTACATTTTAATTATTTTTGTTGCTGGATCTCATTTGGGATATCATTTTACATTTAGTTGTCTGTTGTTCTTTGGACTTTTCTTGTCTGTGGCAGTTTCTCAGATATATCTTGTTTTTGATGACCTAGATGGTTTTGAGGGGTACTGGTCAGGTATTTTGTAGAATGTCCCTCAAGTGGGATTTGTCTGACTGGTTTTTTTCCCCTCTGGAGCTACTGGTAATTCAGAAGACCACAGACCACAGATGTAGAGTGTCAGTTTAATCACATCCTATCAGGCATATATACTATCAATATGCGTTTTAACTGTTAATATTATCCTTGATTACTTGGCTTGAATAATGTTTGTCAAGTTTCCCCACTGGAAAATCACTCTTTTTACTCCTTCTCTTTATCTACACTTTGGACAGAAGTCACTATGCACAGTCTAATCTAAGAAATGAGGAGTTTGTTCCCTTTTCTTGAGGGGGTATTTATATAAACTAGTAGGAATACTTCCACATGGGAGAATATTTATGTTGGCTGTAGATTTAGTGAGGATGTATTTTATCTAATTGAGGGCTTTTCTTTCTATTTTTAGTTTGCTGAGGCGTTTTATCATGAATGGGTGTTGGATTTTGCCAAATGCTTTTTCTGCATCAATGGATGCAGACTATAAAAGTCAGCCGATGTGGTGGATTACATTAATTGATTTAAAAATGTTGAACCAGGATTGAATGGCAGGAATAAATCCCACTTGGTTGTAGTGTGTAATTCTTTTTATACATTGTTATGTTTGATTTGGTAATATTTTGTTGAGGATTTTTATTACATGTATGTTCATGAGAAATATATATCTGTAGTATTGTTTTAGCTTGTAATACCTTATCCAGTTTTGGTGTTAAGGTAACACTGGCTTCATAGAATAAATTATGAGTAGTATTCCCTCTGCTTCTATTTTCTGGAAGAGATTGTAGAGATTTGGTAAAAATTTATTTTTTTAGTATTTAGTAAAATTCACAGGTGAAACTATCTGGGCCTGGTGCTTTCTTCTTTGGAAGATTTTTGCTGATTCATCTTCTTTGGTAGATTACTGATTTTGTGTGTGTGTGAATTTTAGTGGTTTGTATTTTAAAGAATTGTTATTTTCATCTAAATTATCAAATTTTGTCCTCTTATTATAATGAAACATTTTGCATGATTCCATTTTTCTCCTATCTCAGCATATTAATAATACTTCTTTTTATATTTTCTGTTGTTTTCTTATAGTTTGCAATATGTATTTACAAGCAATCTAGGTCCTCTCAAATACACTATACTGCTCCATTGGTATAATGCAAGTTTCTCTTTTTTTCTTTTTTTAAAAATAAAAAAAAAATATTTTAAGGAGAGAGAGACTGCAAGCAAGTTAGGAAGAGGGGCACAGGAGGAGGAGAGAGAGAATCTTAAGGAGGCTGCACACTCATTGGGGAACCTGAGCTGGGTTTGATCTCCCGACCCTTGGATCTTAACCTGAGTCAAAATCAAGAGTCCAACACTCAAATTGCCCCTCAGTTCTTGAATATTCTATTAAATTTGGATTTTTTTTAATTAGCTTGGGAAGTTTCTAATGACATGTCTTCTAGCTCATTGATTCTTTCCTCAGATATATCTAGTCTATTGATGAGCCCATCAGATGAAGTCTTTATTTCCATTACAGTATTTTTTTATTTCTACATTTATTTTTGATTCTTACAGGTTTTATGTCTCTGTTTGCATTACCCATCTGTTTTTCATGGTTGTCTATTTTTTTCATTAGTGCTCTTAACTTATTAATTATTATTATTGTAAATTTCCAGTCTGATAATTCCCAATTCTCTGCCATATCTTATTTTGTTTGTCATGTGTGCTCTGTTTCTTCAGACTGTATTTTTCCTTGCCTTCTAGCATGTGTTGCAAATTTTTATTGAAAGCTGAATATAGTGTATCAGGTAATAGGAACTGACCTGAATAGGCCTTTAGCATGAGGTTTTATTAATTTGGTAAAAAGTCAAGCTGTGTGCAATGTTTGCTGTAGCTTTAGGTGTCTGAGGCTTCCGTTTCTTCTAGGGTCCTTGTTTTTGTCTTTTCTGTTTTCTTTGGTTTTCCCTAACAACTCCTTCTTAAACAAAGTCTAAGACTAGCAGCTCTTTCAGATATAATCCACTGCTATTATACCTGAGCTCCATTGATGTAATTGTGAAGTTTGGGGAAAGGGCAAACCTTGTATAATCCTATGGTTCTGATTCAGTCTTTCAGGGTTCTCTGTCCCTGGGCTATGACCTTCACAAGGGTTCCTCAACTTCATTCACCCCACCCACTCTGATGTGAGCTAGGAAGCCTAAGGGAGATAGAGTTGGGTAATATCTCTTTTCCCACATTGGATAAAGTCTCTAGAGAGTTCTTTTCTCTTTCTGAATGAGTCTTTATAATTGAGGATTCTCTGAGCATATTTGTCTTTAGTATTTTAAATTTATTTTGAGAGAAAGAGCAAGCAGGGCAGAGAGAGAGAGGGAGAGGGAGAGAGAGAGAGAGAGAGAGAGTGAGAGAGTGAGAGAGTGAAAGAGAACACCAAGTAAGCTCCACACGTGGTGCAGAGCCTGAGCCAGGGTTCGATCCCATGAACTGTGAGATCATGACCTGAGCTAAAACCAAGAGCTGGAAACTTAACCAACTGAACCACCCAGGTGCCTATCTTTGAGCATATTTTAAATGATTACCTTTCTTGGGGCACCTGGGTGGCTCAGTCAGTTAAGCGTCCAACTTTGGCTCAGGTCATGATCTCATGGTTTGTGGGTTCAAGCCCTGCATTGGGTTCTGTGCTGACAGCTCAGAGCCTACTTCGGGTTCTGTCTCCATCTCTCTCTGCCCCTTTCCTGCTCATGCTTTGTCTGTCTGTCTGTCTCTCTTTCTCTTAAATATAAATAAAACATTAACATTAAAAAATAAAATAAATAAATGGTTACCTCTCTCAACCCCTACCACCACCACTGTCAGAGATATGAAGGTTTGCCTTGGTCCTTTACCATGAGAATATGCTAGCGTTCCAAGGAGTAAAACCCACAGAGGTGAAGATGTCCTCCAAGGCTGCAGGTTGCAGGAATTTCTCATTCTTACTATAATCTACATTCCAAGTTCAGCAACTCATCAAAGTTACTTTTAAGTACTCCTACCAGTTTATGGCTCCTGTAGCTTGTGTTCCTGTTAACCTGAGCTCAGCTCTGCATATCTGTATTTTCCTTTCTCTCCAGGTTTCAGGGTTGTGGCTTGCCCTATGATCTCTGTTTTATGATTGGTGCAAGAGAAGTGGTTGATTTTCAGTTTGTTCAGCTTTTATTGTACAGAAGTGAGTGATACCTTTCAATATATATACCTATATATATTGGGACTGAAACTAGAAGTCTAATCCTTTATTCCTATTCACTGTGCTCTCCTATAGTGTTTCACAAACTTCATCATACACCAGAATTTCCTAGAGGACTTCTTAAAACTGAGTTTTAACTACTTTCAAAGTTTTTAATTAATTAGGTTTAGTATAAGGCCTGAGGACTTGCACTTCTTAGAGGTTCCCAGTTAATGCTGATCCATGAACTGCACTTTGAGAACCATTGCTGTACTATTTTAGTAGCTGATCTTAATTGAAATCTAGTGATATGAGTCAAATAACCAGGAAAATGGATGGCCAACCAACCTGCTTCCTGAGTTTGACTATGCTGTGATTACTGTGTTGAAACCATCCCTATTTATTTGCTATCCTTGCCACATTTCCTATTATTATGTTTTTTTTTTCCTGAAGAAGAGTTTTAATGTTGCCAGTGTTTGTTTTTCTGTATATTACCTTACTGAGTTTTTGTTATGTAAAAATATTGATTGTATAAGTAAAATCCACTTCTCAGAGAAGGGTTTGTAGTAAGTCTCAATCTCATTTCAGAGAAGTAATATGGCATATAATTTTTCTACTTAGACAATATGTGTGAATGTGTTTATGTAGTCCTGAAATATGTTTTTTTTAAACTAAGGATGACATAAAACTTTGTTTTCTATTAGTATCCATAGTCTGTCTTATTATTCAGACAATTATATAGTACCTCATTTTATGAATGCGCCATAATTTGGTTAACATTTTTATACATGAAACTTAGGCGATTTAAAATGCTTTCTACAAAACAGTGTAGTACTTGACATTTATATATGTAAGTGTTTCTGTTCCTATAACAGTATTATTGTGATATATATTCCTAGAAATAGAATTTTTGAGTCAGAGGGCATACACAATTATCTTTACTAATTAACAATATAAATTGTAGTATGAAAAGCACCAATTTTCTTTATTATTGCCAATACATAATGTTATCAAATTTTTGAACTATGCAAATTTGGAGATTTATTGTATGAGTAAATATAGCCAAAGAGTTTGGATAGCTCTAATCTTTAAGTCTGAAGTCTTAGATTTTACTTTCTGTCTCTGTGTTTTACTTTTCTTCCTCCCTCTCTCAATATTTCTATCAATATCTATCCCTGTAAACTCCTCTCTCAGTATCTTTCTCAATCCCCATCCTTGATAATATGTGGAGAGAACACTTGGTTGTGAATGTAACATTTTATCTGATCTTTATTAGTGGCCTGCATCTCACTGTTTTAGAGAGAACTTGATGACAAGCGCTTATGAATGACTTGGTGCCTTTGTCTTCTGTTTTGGTAAGGTGATACTTTGTTGCCATTGCTTAAAACTGTTCACTTTGGCACTCTTATCCCTGAGAGGCACCAATTAATGTCTCTCAATTAATTTAAATTTCAGACCTCAGGCCAAAAAGCTTACTTTATCAAAGTTGTTTTTCTTTCCGCTTGTTTGCTATCCACTTTCAGTCTAATTTCATTATTTATCTTGTAGAATTTTGTTGAAAGTGGCAAAGAACATCTCATACACATCAACTTCATGAAATTTTTCTAATGTAGAAAAATTAATCTATAGCTGTGCTTGGCAGGTGGTTTGTTTTCTATATTTATAATTACTTAAATTGGTATTTTTTTTTCTGTAATATTTGAGTCTTTGCCACCCGTAGCTTGATTGCCTTCACTAAGCCAGTGTCACATTTTAAGTTGTATTATTGAAGCACTTTGATCCAAAAAAGCACCTGCAACTCGTTTTCATATCTGTACTTTAGATTAGCCACAGGGATTGCTTGTGCTTTTTTCGTGGAGTGGTGGGATCCACTGAGCCCCTTATTTTCACACTGTCTTGTGGATCTGCAGTATTTGGCTGTTCTTTAGATGCTACAGATTAAAAGTGGAAACTGGGTCAAGAATGATATCCATACATTAGCCCATTTTAAATTGTGGTTTTCATAGTTTCTTATTGATCTCTGAGAAATCTGTAAATATTTTATATATTGATCTTTTGTTAAATTTTTAAAAGCATATTTTCCTCAATATGTTATCTTCTAATTTTCTCTATTGACTTTATTCATAACACAAGTGTTTCTTGAATATATTTTTAATATTGGGATGCCCAGGGGATTTAGTTGGTTGGGCATCTGACTTCAGCTCAGGTCATGATCTCACAGTTTGTGGTTCAAGCCCCATGTCGGGCTCTGTGCTGACAGCTCAGAGCCTGGAGCCTGCTTCGGATTCTGCGTCTCTGTCTCTCCCTGCTCCTCTCCGACTCATACTTTCTCTCTCAAAAATAAATAAACGTTAAAAAAATAAATATATTTTAAGTAGTTTATTCATTTTTGAGAGAAGGAGAGAGAGCACGTGTGTGCACAAGTGCATACAGGGGAGTAGCAGAGGGAGAGGGGGAGAGAAAATCTTAAGCAGGCTCCATGCCCAGTACTGAGCCCCACACAGGGCTCAGTCTCACAACAGCAAGATCATGACCTGAGCTGAAATCAAGAGTTGGACACAACCAACTGAGCCACCCAGGCACCCCCATAACAGAAGTTTAAAATTTTTATGTACTCAACTTTTCTTTTGGATTCTGGGTTTTCCATCAGACTTAGAAAGGCATTCCCATATTTATAATAAACTTAAAAATATTCTCTACATTTGTTTTGAAAAATGTGTTTATTTATTTATTTAAATAGATTTTTAATAGCAGTTTTAGGTTCATTACAAAATTATGTAGAAAGTACAAAGATTCCTGTATATCCCCCACCTTCCCCCAACATCAGGATCTCACACCTGATCGATACATTTGTCACAATCAGTGAACCTGTACTGACCCAGGACTATCACCCAAAGTGTGTAGTTTATATGAGGGTTCACTCTTGGTGTTATTCATTGTATGGGTTTTAACAAATGTATAATGACGTTTACCAACCATTGTAATATCATGTAGAATAGATTCAGTGCCCTAAAGATCATCTTTGCTCTGCCTATTTATCCTTCCTTCCCTGTAACCTTTGGAAATGACTAATCTATTTATCATTTTCATAGTTTCCCCTTTCTAGAATACTATATAGTTGGAATCCTATAATATCTAGTCTTTTCAGATTGGCTTCTTTCATGTAATAATATGTAGTTAGGGTTTCTCATGTTTTTCCTGGCTTGTTCATTTCTTTTTAGCACCAAACAATATTCCATTGTCTGGATGTTCCACAGTCTGTCTATCCACCAACTAAAGGATATCTTGGTTGCTTCTACATTTTGGCAATTATGAATAAAGCAGCTGTGGACATCTGTGTGCAGGTTTTTTTGTAGGCAGAAGTTTTTACTTACTTTGAGGAAATACTCAGGAGTGCATTCGTTGAGTCAAAAAGTAAGAGTATGCATAATTTTGTAACGTACTGCCAAACTGTCTTCCAAAGTTGCTGTACCATTTTGCATTTCTAGCAGTAATGAATGAGAGTTCCTGTTGCTTCACATTGTCACCAACATTTGGTGTTGTGAGTAGTCTGGATTATGACGATTCTAATACATGTATAGTGGTACCTTATTGTTGCAATTTGAAATTCCCTGAGGAGCCTGGATGGTTCAGTTGGTTAAGCGTCCGACTTTGGCTCGGTCATGATCTCACACTTTGTGAGTTGGAGCCCTGTGTTGGTCTCTGTGCTGGCAGCTCAGAGCCTGGAACCTGCTGTGGAATCTGTGTCTCCCTCTCTCTCTCTGCCCCTCCCCTGCTCATGCTCTGTTTCTTTCTGTCTTTTAAATGTCTTTCAAATAAATAAATGTAGAAACATCTTAATTTGAAATTCCTTAATGACATATGGTGTCGAACATCTTTTTATATGCATTTGGCATCTGTTGATCTTTGTTGAGATGTTTATTCACATCTTCTGCCTACTTTTCAAGTAGGTTGTTCATTTTCTTATGTTCAGTGTAAAAATTCTTTTTTTTCTCTTTCTTTTTTTTTTTTTTTTTTTTTTTTGAGAGACAGAGAGAAAAAGAGAGAATCAGTGAGGGAGGTGGAGAGGGAGAGGGAGAAGGAGATAATCTTAAGCAGGCTCCAAGCTCAGCTCAGAGCTCTGTCTGGAAGGTGAGATCATGTGTCGGACACTTAACTGCTTAACCAACTGAGCCACCCAGGTGCCCCTAAGACTTCTATGTTTATTTTAGAAAACAACCTGTTTTTTGATATGTCTTTTCTAAATATTTTCTCCCAGTTTGTGACTTGTCTTCTCCTTCCCTTGACATTGTCTTTTGTAGAGCAGACATTTTTAAATTTTAATGAAGTCCAATTGTACCAATTATTTCCTTCATGAACATGACTCTGATATTTTTTTCCCATCACTTTTAAAAACTGTTATTTTTCCTTTTGTCTTACAGTTTATATTGCATCCAGCTCCAGAATATATCCAGTATCAGACCTTTTCTCACTAACTTCATTGACTACAAACTAGTCCAGGCATTACTGTCTGACTCAGGTTATTGCAGTTGCTTTCTAGCTGATCTGCTTCTACCTTTGCCTCAAACAGGCAAGTTGTTAAAACCACACAGATCACAACCACTAACGTTTCAGCTCAAAACCCTCCAGTGGCTTCTCATGTTATGTATATAAGACCCTGCAAAAATCCCATCTCTGTCCAGTCTCATGTCCTGTTACTTTTCTCATGCTCTCTTTTCTGGCACTTGACCTCCTTGTTCTGTGAATACCCTAAATAACTTTCATTTCAGGGCATAGGCATGTCCTGTTTCTTCTATCTAGAATGCTCTTCCTTAAGAACTCATAATTTGCCCCACCTATCTTCAGATCACCTCCACAAACAAGCCTTTTATGATCATCCCATTTAGAAAAGTACCCTTTGGAACCAATATTTCTTAGAACTTTTTTGTTATTAACATAGTATATATTTGTCTATCTCCTCCATATAGAATATAAACCTCATGGAAACAAAGATTTGGTCTCTTCACTCTTATATCCCCAGTGTATATCTGGCAGGTGGGAACACTCCTCTGAGATAAGCATCTCATAAATATTCTGAAGGATTTTAATCTTGGATGGGGATGGGAGCATGTTGAGACAGGTTTACTGGGTAAATCATATTTGAAGAGTGGTGTCACATTTGATGCTTAAAACAAAAACAAAAACAAAAGTTATATAATTGCTGAATATTAGGTCCAAACAGGTAAATGGCACTGCAGTTCCAAGCCACTGTTAATTCATAAATGTTTGATTTGTAACGTGAAGGGGAGTGGTTTGCATGAAATAACTTCCAGGGTTCAAAAGTAAGTCTTGACAATGTAGTCTATACAGCCTGTTTACCTTGGGTTAGAACTAAAAGTTTAAACCTTGAAGACACTGATATCTCTCTAGGAATTTGGCATAAATCCCCCTGGTTTTAAGAAGACTTAAAGTTGAACCTGAAATTTATTTCTTCTTGACAGAAACCAACATCTGTAATGGGTTCAATCATAGCTAAGTCCAGTGGGCTGAGAATTGCATTTGTTATATTTCCAAGTTAGCTTTCAGAGTCAAGAGGCTTTGTCAAGAGGCTTTGACATTTGTTAGTTTCTAAAATTAGGGAAAAGATGTAGTATTACATTTTTTAAGAAAACAAAGCAAAAACAGGTTTTTAGCTGGAAATAAAACCATAGGTTCTTTGTAGTAATGTAATATAAAATTACATTGTGTGACATAAAATATTGTGTGTAAATTTGGACTTCTTTTTTAGATGACTGGATTTTTGCTGAGCAGTATGCTTTTCATACTGCTTGCCTTGATAAATACTTGTTCATTTTTTAATCTAGTATCCTGGAAAAAAAGGAAAATAAGCCTCTGTGTCATGCTTTTAAAACAAAATCTAAGGTTTTTCTCATTTTAGTCTTAATTTTCCTCAAGGAGATCAGTTTTATTGCTCAGAGTCCTTTATTCAATTTTATTCAAATTAATTATTGTAAACTGTAGATATTTTAAGGTTTAAGCAAGTTAGAAAGGCTAAAATTACAAAATTCAAATTCTGCAAGGTTCCTGATATAAACTGTCTGGTCATCACATGTGTCTAAAGATATGCTATTTGAAAACTAGAAACTGGAGATATCAAAGTAGAAGTTGACCAGAGTTTAAACATTAGTTAGGTGACATTGAGTCTAATACCCTGTTTCCATCTTTTACGTAGCATATTCTAAGGCTATATTTTAAATATATATATAGATTGTCCTGGAGTGAAAACTTTTTCATGTCTCATTTATCCATTTCTGATTTGTGAGGATTCAGTTGCTGACACCTTAAAATCAGGAAGCATTTTGAAATACTTTCAAACATATAGTTAGTCATTGAGGATAGTCAGTTTAAATGTAGGCAGTGGTTAACACGTTCTCGGAATTAAGGTGCTCTTTAAAAAATGATTCCCTTTTAGGGGCATTATCAAATACAGAACTGATTAAGCAATCAAACTCCACTCTAGTTTCGGAGCAAAATGTTAGCCATTCTGCCACTCATTCTTTCTTTTATTACACCTCATTATTGTCTCTTTAGATTCTTTCTTTCTGTTCCGAATGATTTCCTACCTTATGGCCATCTAAGGAACATAGTGGAAGGGTAAAGAATTAATTAAACTTCTAATGGTGCAATTAGTAGTAAGTGTGAACTGTTACAGCATTTCCTCAGATGTTTTATAGTTTGTGAGACATCATCTTCACCTCAGCTGACGAATACTGACCACCTGTTATCTATTACCATAACATTATACAAGCAGACTGACAGAAAGCAATCTGGTCTCCAGTGATTGGACTACTGAAGCAATTGACAGGTAGTTTCCACAAAGGTAAACTGTGAAAGCTAAATGAGATGGTAAATAGAAACTCAGGCAGGTGTTTAATGGAGAAATACTATTAAAACAACCCAGAAGTTGTAAAATGAATGTATTGTTTATGGATATTTTTATGGTATTCAGTTTGTTTCAGTGTTTGGACAGTAACTTTAAAACCAATATTCTATGTCATACAGTTGTAATTACCTGTATAAACTTATAAGTTGAGTCAAGAAGCACATTGCACTTAGTACAGAAAGTTGTAAAAGAAGTTTGATGGTGCTAAGCCAGTCTTGGTTTAAAATGTAAAAGTGGGTGGTAATGCTTTACACTAAATTGATGCTTTCTCTTAAACTTGATGAAGTAAATAAGCTTAAAGAGAAAATAAGTTAACTTAAAAGGGAAAGCATAATTTGGCAGATTTCACCAAATTAAGGCAATTTGTTGCAATAATGTCTGACACGAATTCTCCTGGAAGCTGAATTACACTGAATTTCTAATATGACTTGTTCAATTATTGATTTGTTGCTTATCTGTTCTCTAGGAAAGTCAGATGAAGATCAGCATGACAGTATTTATAGGCTGCATCTCATCTGTGGGATGTAATCCATCTTCGTTAAGTTCAGTAAAAGTGATAGATGGCATTTGGCAGTGTAATGATGTGATCACTCTACCAGCGCCTCTTTAAATCATAAGCTGTTGCTTTCTGTTGTGTAGATATTTAATCAGTTATACACCCCATTACTGATTTAATTCAGAATGTCAGTGGCGGTTGAATAATGTGAGTTTTTGTATATTAATATCATATTGTATTAATGCTCCCTTCATTTAACTGTGCCATTCATTTGAAAATCATAAACTGTTGCTTCATGGGTAGAATAAATTTAATCGAGATGTTAGGCATCTAACACCTTCAGTGTTTTAATTCAGCGTGTCCGTGAAACAATAAGTGCCTTTGTATCTGTTTTTGTTTTCTTGACTCAATGGATTATTGGACAAAATCAGTACTTGCTTTGAGTGGAAAAGAATTCTATTAGTGTTTATTCTATGCATATGTACTTTATTCTTCAGAGTACAATAGAGGAGTGGACCTTTGAGAAAATAATGCCAGGGCAACAAATTTTAACGTAGAAAGTCGAAACCCCAGCAACTCTTTAATGGTGATATGCTATTAAAACAATCTCAGAAGTTCATAAACATTTCTATTTTATTTTCCTTTTTATATTAATTTTAGAATGCAAGATGATTTTCATATATACAAATCTATTTTCAGTATTCTAGTTCACAATATTCTAGCTGATTTTAGGCAATGAATAATTTAAGTAACTGCTTTTTATATTTCATATTTATGCTCTCAAATATGTTATACAACATAGAAATATTTATAATTTTAAAACTTCTTTCTTAGGAAAACTTGGTGGCATCATAATCTTTTCAAGACCTTTACACAAACTTTACAGGATCTTATGTTGATTCCAGTACTCAGAAACTTAGGATAAACATCTATGGAAAAACTTGAACACATTGTTCAATGTAGTTTAATGATCCATAATTAATTGAAGAATTTTATTTTTATTTTATAAGTAGACTTTGCATTGCCATAATAATGATAACATTTATAATACATATTTATAATAAGCCATAAACTTTACATAGAAATAATCTCATTGCGGGGGGGAGGGGGGCGCCTGGGTGGCTCAGTCAATTAAACATCAGACTCGATTTCCACTCAGATCATGATCTCACAGTTTGTGGGTTTGAGCCCTACATCAGGCACTGCACTGACAGTGGAGATCCTGCTTGGGATTCTCTCTCTCCTTCTCTCTCTGCCCTTCTCCTGCTCATGCTCTCTGTCTCTCAAAAATAAATAAATAGACTTAAAAAAAAGAAAGAGAGAAAGAAAGAAAGCCAGCAAGAAAGAAAAAGAAAGAAAGAATCTCATTGATCTTTGTAACATATCTAGAACAGTAAAGGAACTGGTTGTTACTTAACTCCATTTTATAAATAAGAAATGTGATTTGGGGACTCCCTCCTGGTCAATTGGTCAACCAACAACAGTGACTGGATTGAAAATTAGTTTCAATCTCTGCCAGGGACCTCAATAGCCCTGAGGTGTCATGTTTCAGTCCTGCAGTCTTTCAGCCATTCCTTTTTATGTCCATCTTAGCCATTTCTGTGATTGATTTACTTCCTGGAAAAAAAAAAAAAAACTATATGGGTGTGTGTGTGTGTGTGTGTGTGTGTGTGTGTGTGTGTGTATAAATTATTTGTGTTGTGCCAGAACAAGTTAGAAAAACAAAATGGAAAAAGTAAAAAAAATAGAAAACTTGCTACTATTGACAACAGAAGAACTTAAGAAATAACTAAAAGAAACCCTTCCACTGCCCAAAGCAATTGATGCTCAAAACAAATTTGTGAAGCTTTGTTGCCTTGATAAGCTTCAGGTCAGGATTTCTGGCGAAGAGGCAGGGGGCTGGGGAAGGTGATGTGGAAACAGTCCCCCCTGTCTATACACGCACACACACAGACACACACACACAGACACACACACACACACACACACTCTCTCTCTCTCTCTCTCAGATTCTAAATCATTACCGACAAATGCTTGTCAAACTATAAAAATTAGTCCATGTTGCAATTATACTAAAATACTTAGTTTTCAGATACTGTGGTGAGAAGTGATTTATGGGAAGTCCAGGAATCAGAGGCCATTCATCTGCAACTGGTCTTTTATGCCCATTGCCATCAGAATAGCTCTTTAGATGTCTTTGGATAATACTTTTACTAATAGAAAATAATTATTTTCCTACTTGCATCACCATATATTTTTACATTTTCATTTTATTAAGATCTTTTAAGCTCTACCCCTAATTTTAACTGAAAATTGTATGGAAGTTTGAGATTAAAAAAAAGACAATACCTGGGCAGTCAGAACAGAAGAACAGATAACCAAGCTAATGCTTAATGCATAAAATAAATAATATAAACTCTTATAATAGTGACAAGTACATAGTAAGTGTTCAGTAAATGCTCATAATTAGATATTTTGTAAGCTTTGTAACTTCTGAGTCCCCAAATCGTTGTTAACCTGTGACAAAGAGTTGGCACATGTATATTCCCAATATGCCCTTTGTAAATTTATTGTTATTTGAATGAAGTAGATGAAAGTTAGTGTTGCTACTCCTTTAATTTTCACAGAGTAATTTAATAAGACAAATGGTATTCAAGTCTTTTCATTGATGAATCCAAATTTAGCTGCCCATGGCTCTAAAGCCCAATACTCAAGAGACCAGATTTTTTATTGGAAAGGAACATGAACTTTATTCAGGACGCCCGCCACCTGGGGAGAAAGAGGACTCTTGTCTAAAGGCCAGCTCCAAGGTTTCTGCCTGGCCTAGGGATTTTTAAAGAGGTTTAGGGTAGTTGATCAGTACAGAAAGTGCAGGGGTCTATAACAATTCTAGATTACATGCAGACTTGATGGTGCCAGCTGTAGACATTATCTCAGTGCTCCATGGTCTCGCTGGCATTGAGGGTGGGGTGTGTAAAAAGGGGTCTGTCTCCTGTTTTATGACTGCAGAAGTACCCTGTTCTTTCTAAGAAAGAATGCATAATCTATGGATACACAAAGGAAAGTTAGTTAATCCATCATGTGATCTAAGGGCATTTGCTAAAGTTTAGACTACTAGGTTTTTGCCGAAGAGGCTGAGGTGGCTTGATTTTGATCATTGAATAATGAAAGAAATAAAAAAACAAAAAAACAAAACAAAACAACAACAAAAAAAACAGGACATAGTATACATGAATTAATAGTGTAAGTAAAAGGTACAATTGCTGGATGTGTTTCATAAAGTCTTAAGAATAAAATTTTAGTTCCTAAAAAGTTTAATGTTGCTTGTTAAAGTATATTTTTTGCCAATAAATTGTTAGATTAATAGTGGATTAACAAATTTTTGCAGCAATATTATTTCTTAATAATTTACACCTGAATCATTTATAAATGAAATGTCTTCAAAGAATTAACATATAAGTTTTGAAACCACATCAAATCATTCTTTAAATGGCTTGTAACAGTAAATTCTTAGGCTTCAGTTTACGCAGTCTCTGATATTGACTCCTTGAATAAATTTATAATTTGGAAATGAAGGGATTTAATTCTTTAGATGGTATTAAAAAGTGATTTTTAAAGAATAAGCACTGTCAAGCTAACAACAATAGACTGAACAAAGATCATTTGAATTATCAGTGTTGGAGTGTGAAAGTTTTTATTATGGTATTTAAATTAGAAATATTAGTGACATTCTTAAGATCTGTTTCAATAACAGGACTTTTGTTTTTGTTTCTTGGGGGATTTTTCTTTTGAAGTTTAAGACATTTATTTCTAGTTCATGAAAAGTCTGAAGAGAGTTGGCTAACTTCACAAGGCAGCCCTCCTTCTCCATGTAGGACTCTGCAATGTAGACTGTTCCCTTTTCTTTCTACTATATCAAGTGGCTTCCAAGATCATTCTTGGCAGGGCAAGAGAGATTATACAGATTTTACTCTGTTCTTCTCTGCCTTAACTTAGAAGTAATATATACCTCTTCCATTTATCACGTATTTGCCAGAATTAACTAAGTTACAAGCAGCTGGGAAACAGAAGGAACAAGAGAATGTTCCTAGATCAACAGGTATTTGAAAGAAAAAGAATCGGGGGAAAGTAGCAGTAAACATGAGAAAAAAATACAAAAAAATCCAAGAGTAACCCATTCTTCTTCTTCTTCTTTTTTTTTAATGTTTTATTTATTTTTCAGAGAGAGAGACATAGTTAGAGTAGGGGAGGGGATGAGGGGGAAGGAGGCACAGAATCCAAAGCAAGCTCCAGGTTCTGAGCTGTCAGCACAGAGCCTGACGTGGGGCTTGAACCCATGAACCACAATTTCATGACCTGAGCTGAAGTCGGATGCTTAACTGAGGGAGTCACCCAGGTGCCCCAAGGTGACCCTTTCTTAAGTAATTCTGTATCAAACCATTGTTGTACATTGTTTTCCTTCAAGAAGTTTTATGTTTTAGGTCAATCAGTGTGTCTGTGTATCACAGAATATTATTGAGTTTTGATAATATAAAGAGAAAATATCCCAAGGAGATGGTATTATTAATACCATTATCAATTTAATTTTGTGATGAATGATTTTGAAACAATAATTTTTAGTAAATTTCTTAGTAAAGAAGCTTAAAAAAACAGATATTCTCCACCTCCATTTAATTGCTCTGCATTTAATTTAAAAAGTGATTTTTGAGCATTATACTGCATAATTCAACAAACATGAGAACCAGTACCTATTAACACGAGGTACTGGACTTAGAATAATTACTAAGACAATATACAGCCTATTTCTGTATTCTAAGTAGTCCACCCCAGAAAGACAGTGCTTGTGTAGATACCTAAGCGATCTTTGAGAACTTGAAACATGATTGGGGAAATAGATATAAAAGTTATTATGATGCAGTTTAATAAGTATGAAAATAGAAGCATAGGATATATGGAGAAGTGGGAAGAGATGAGAAAATTGACAATATGAGAAAGGCATCTTGAGAGGATATTTTTCTGAGGACATTCTTTCAATCTAAATGGGAATTTCAGTGGTTGGAGGAGCAGAAAAAGAACATTATGATACTTTCTTTTACTTGGATAGATAGATAAAGTTTCATGTGAAAAAATGCATTTGTGGCATCTTTTTTTTTTAAGTTTATCTAATCAACATGATAAGAGAACGTGATCAAAACCTAGAACCAGGAAGGTTTCCAGTCAAGAATCCTAAATAAGAAATGGATATTATATGGAAGATGTCATGGGAAGATGCTAACAGGGGTTTTCACTGAGCATCACACACAAATTCCCAATTAGATCTAAGTGTCTCCTTCCTCAGATTTCTCTCAATTTCTCTCTCTCCAGCTATTACCTCATAACTTTGTCTTCTCTTTAATCACACAGCTCTGAAAAATCTACTTTATTCTCTTAGCAATTCATCTCTCATACTCTGGTCTTCTTCTCAACAAAGAACATAAAATCTGATTTATCCTAAAACATGTTCCTCAGATAAGTAGTTTATCTAGTTTTTTAAATATAATAAATATGTTTCTTTTGAGGAGCAAATAATAGCACTAAGAAAAAAAAATACTCCATACAGTTTGCAAACAAGCTTAAATCTCATAAATTTTATTCTGAAGATAGAACAATGTAGAATTAAAGATACAGATTTACGGGTGCCTAGGTGGCTCAGTCGGTTAAGCACCTGACTTCATCTCAGGTCATGATCTCACGGATCTTGGATTTGAGTCCCGTGTTGGGATCTGTGCTGACAGCTCAGAGCCTGGAGCCTGCTTTGGATTCTGTGTCTTCCTCTCTCTCTGCCCCTCCCCTGCTCATTCTCTGTCTCTCTCTGTCTCTCAAAAAAAAATGTTAAAAAAAAACCCTTAAAAACAAAAAGATACAGAGTTAGTGTCTAAAGATAAATAAAGCCAGACACAAGTTAACGTGGTAAGGGCATGCTTTAATCAGCAATATACTATTGCAAAATGTAAGAAGACCAGTATTAACCAAAGTCTGATTTGTACCGAGGTGACTGACTTACAGAGAATGAGTGGAGTAAGCAGGGGAAATAAAATGAAAAATTACAGAGTTGGTCATTGTAAATTCCATTAGGCCAGCTATGTCTGCTAGCTGACAAATATGAAAGTTAGGATTCTCTTCTCCCTCAGAGACTGATGGTTACATTTCAAAGGCTCTCAGGTTCTTGAGAAAGACACTCTTGGGTTTTAGGAGATACATGTATATTAAAAGAGATAGAGGAAGGATTCATAATCCTTACATAAAGCTCTTTTTAGTAAATGCTCTAAGAAAGAGTCGTCAGGGCTTATCAGCAAGTGTTGCCTGGAATATACAGTAAATTCTTTTGGCTTCAACCTTCTCAAGCAGGTACTTTAAGGGGACCTAGGGTCATTCTAGGAATGCTGCCTTGATCTTTTAGAAAAGAGGCTAGTATTTGTTTAATTCTTTAACGTGACAGGAAGTAAATGAAATAATTTGTGCTGAGAGTCTACATTTTTTTAAGTTTATTTATTGAGAGGGGAGAGGGGCAGAGAGGGGTGGGGCGGAGAATCCTAAGCAGGCTCCACACTGTCATGGAGCCCCACACCAGACTTGTTCCCATGAACCAAGAGCTGAAACCAAGAGTCAGATGCTTAACCGATTAAGCCACCAGAAGCCCCAAGTCTCTATAGTTTTTAAAGGTCAAAGTTGAGGCTTAGTCCGGAAAAGAGCTCAGAAGAGCCTGGCTAAGAGAGAACCTTTGTTAGGGGTCGCAGGATAGTGCTTATAGTTAGAGTCATGAGCCAGTTTATATTCACTAAGAGCCTTGGGGATACTCATAATGGGAAATAGGAAGAGAGAGTAGTAATAGATATATATATAGAGACAGACAAGAATGTATATAATCATGAAAGTAAAGCTAGGAGAGAATTATGGGAAGAAATAAAAAAAAGAATGAGACACTCTGAAGGGTGACATATAAATCACCAAGACATCACTGAAATGTGCCAGGAAGAACAAAAGGCCAAGCTAAAGTTGTGTTAGATAAATTTGGTCCATGATTCTTTCTCTTCCTCCGATAATCTTCCATTTTCTGAAGTGAAGTACAAGAAGTAACTTGAGGAATGATCCAGCTTTAGAAGATTAGAAAGAGAGGTATAAAAAAACATACAACTTGAGGCTGGTAATAAAGACATCATTAAAATGGTGGATTATGTTGTTCATTTTTAGTGGGCCACCTATCATAGGTGAGTACAGTAATTAATTGTATAATGAAAGACAGATGCCATGCTCTAACTTTGGAGTGTAAACAAATATTAGGTTTGTTATTATAACAAAGTTTAGTTATAATGAGAACTCTGACAAATAAGAAGGAAAAGATGAGACAAGATGACAGCAGAGTTGAAGCCCAGAGATGGGGTTATTGATGTGATTCCTATTGAGTAGGGAAAGTCATGAGAGTTGAGAAATGCTGAGGATTAATAAATAAACTATCTGATAAATTTAGGTCACGGAGGTTTATGAGGATGGATATGAGGAGAGAAAATGGAGACATTTTAAAAGTTTATTCAGAAATGATTGTAGAAATTAATGCTCTTGAAAAATAGAAATGTTTAAAATAAGTTTCATAGACTTATTATGATTTCATTAAAAAGTAGGTGTATGGACTGCCTAAGTAGCTCAGTTGGTTAAGCCCCAACTTCGGCTCAGGTCATGATCTTGTGGTTCATGAGTTAAGCCCCGCGTTGGGCTCTGTGTGGACAGCTTGGAGTCTGGAGCCTGCTTTGGATTCTGTGCCTCCAGGCCTCTCTGCCCCTCCCCCGCTTGCTCTCTGTCTCTGTCTCTCTCTGTGTCTCTCTCTCTCAAAAATGAATAAACATTAAAAGAAATTTTGAAAAAGTAGGTGTAAATTTGAAGATATTTTAATTAAAATGCCTATGACTTAAATGTGATGATGTAAACTTGTTCAGAAAATTACATGATGACATGTACCTCCTTGAATTTTTTGTATTTCTTAAAACCAGTACTATGTAATTTGGCATTTAATTAATAGCATGTTAGTGGGGAAAAAAAAGGTTTTTCTTCTAGTAGATTCTAGGGTCCTCCTTTTTGTATGTTTTCCTCTTTATCGTGCTAGGGATATAGTAAATATAATTCTCTTTGCTTATAATTGAGATATTTGCAGGAAATTTAACACTGTTTTTATTTTTTTTAAACATTTGTTAAGTGTGTTTACATTTATACACTTTCAGTCCATTTAAGCATTTTTTTTTTAATTTTTTAATGTTTATTTTTTAGAGAGAGAGAGAGAATGTGCAGGGGAGGGGCAGAGAGAGAGGGAGACACAGAATCCAAAACAGGCTCCAGGCTCCAAGCTTTCAGCACAGAGCCCAACAGGGGACTCGAACCCACGAGCTGTGAGATCATGACCTGAGCTGGAGTCGGACACTTAACCAACTGAACCACCCAGGCACCTCTCCATTTAAACATGTTTAAAGTCAATTCTATTTATTTAAACCACATTTCATTGGGGGATATCTACTAAGGTGAGCCTTTATATTTCAGAATGATATTTTTAGTTGGTAGGCTAACTGGCTTTTTTTTTTTTTTTTGCATTATGGTATTTTGATATTGTGTACATACAATATATAGTATTTTTATATAATTACCGCGTTATTTGTATGTAACACAATTCTGAATATATCATACAGTTTTTAAAAGATTAGAGAACAATATCCCTTTATTTTAATATAATTCTTAATATCTTTTCCTACTGAGTTCAATGCAAAACACTATTATTTCCTAGAGATCAAATATTTCTATCCATCTCTTAAGTTCCTTTCTATTTCCAGTACTAATTTCCATCCTTTTTCTTTGCAAAATTTGGCCATAGAGAATGTAGCCTTTTTTCCATGATCCCCATCATCTGGAATAAACTTTCTCTATTTTCTGCTTCATAACTGCCTATCTTAAAAAAAAATCACTTCTATTCAGTCTTTACTTCCTTTCCTATGTCTCTCTATCCTCATTTCTTTCTGTAGAAAAATTTAATATTTTCTAATTGTTTAATTCTTCAGTAGTCCCACCTCTTTCCACCTAAAAAATCATCAAATATTTACATTATCAGCCTACAAGTAATACTAAGACTCAAACATACAGTAAGTGGTTCAGATGGTTGAACTTATTCCAAGAAATGATGAATAAATAATCTGAAGATAAGTTCTTATAATAAAGAAAAAATTATGTTGACATATATAGATTATGTCGTCTTAGAGTTCAGAAACCCACTCCTAAAATAAGTGTTATTTCTACTATTCTACTTGTTGGAAAATGGTGACAATAATTTATCCAATGAAGCATCATCATTGCTAAGCATAATTGGCTGTAGCCTTGTATAAAACAATGTGATAATAATAATAATAATGCTGACTTACATTCAGCCCTTTGTACAAGGCACTATTTTTAAAACCTTATGTATGTTAACTCATATAATCATCCCCAAAGCCTTGTGAATTTATTATTATTTATTATTATTATTATTTATGTATTATGTATTATTTATTATTATTCCCACATTACAAACAAGGAAATGAAAATACAGAAAAGTTCAATGAATTGCCCATGGTCATCTAGCTGGTAAGTGATAGTGCAGGAATTCAAAGCCATTATTCAAATCCAGAGTTTTTGCTCTTACTTATTATTATACGTTTCTCCAATATTCTAGGTCTCGAGCATATAAGAATTAAAACATTAATATGCAGATCCTGCCTTCAGTGGATTAATGTAATAGAAATTCATATTGATTAACTACACAAATAATTTCAATTAATTTTTCTGTGCCTGGAACTTTGTTCAGTTGTTGGGGGATACATCTGAGAATAAGCCCATCATGATCCCTGCTTATTCTCATGTCCTGACAGAGAAAAAGACCACAAATACCAAGGGGCCAAGAAAGAGAATATATAAGCACACAGATGGTATTTACTTCTATGAGAATAGATCAAATAAGATAGGAGAGAGTACAAAAGGAAGACTTTAAATAAAACCTTAGGTAATACCTATATTTAGCAAAGGATCCTGGGAAGGAGATACCAGTGAGACACAGAAGACAGTTATAATGAAAAGAGCATGTCAAACAAACAAACAAACAAAAAAACAACTCCTAAAAGGGTTTCAAGAGGAAGGCAGTCAACTGCTAAATAACTAAGTTAAAAAAAAAAATGTGCATTGGATTTAGTGATAGAGAAATTGCTGGTTATCTGAAAAAGAGTAGTTTCAGTGTAGTTGTAAAAGAAGTCAGATGATCCAGTAAAATGGGAGGCCTTTATGTTGTCAGAAGGAGCAGAGAAAACAAAAAGACCAGTACCCTTGATAAAGAGCACAAGTAGTGCACTTCCCTGTTACAGGAAGACATTCATTTGTCTTAAGGGAAGGGGGCAAGATGCAATGCAAATGGATCTATAGATCTGGTGACAAGCTAAGAGGTATGTTTCTGATGAATTTAATATCAATGCAAAGTGCTTTGGAAATCTTGTACCTAATTTAATTGATTCCACAATTTTTTTTTCTGTCTAATTTTGTGTTTTGTCAAAGGTTAATAGTATCTATTTAAAATATTAACAGTGAAATGGGACAACTGAGTGTCTTAGTTGATTAAGCATCTGACTCTTGATTTCAGCTCAGGTCATGATGTTGTGGCTTGTGAGTTTGAGCCCGGCACTGGGTTCTGTGTTGACAGAGTGGAGCCTACTTGGGATTCTCTCTCTTCCTCTCTCTCTTCCCCTCCCCCACATGCACACTCTCTCTCAAAATAAATAAATAAACTTTAAAAAAATATTAACAATGGTACTCCCCATAAGTTAAAAAATTATGAAATAGAAAGATTACTATGACATTGATTCCTTAAATTTATCCACTTGATAATGTAAATGAATTTATACTCTTAAATTGCTAATGTCATTATATCTACAATTATAATACTTAAACATTTGTATTCTTTCTATTTTTGAAAGATTGGTTTCTTAATTTGTTAATCCCATAGCTTTTCCTTGGATTCCTGATAACAAAAGCTTAAAATCTGAAGGCAAATTAGTATTCAGATTCATATTATTCTATGAAGCATTTGACCAGCTACTTACCATTGAAAAGATAGCCCCTCAAAAAAGGCATGTTGCTATATTTCTTTGCTTAGTTCTGTGCTCCTATAAATGACTATTTTATCTTTGCTGAAGGGGAAAAACTATTATATATTAAAAGCTTTTAAAAGGAAAAGGGACTTGGAATCTAAAAATCAAGATAAATTACTATTCTTGATTTTCTAAATCCATTAAAACATCTAGTTTATTACTTAAACATATTTGTACTAAGTGTTACAGTGATTCAGAAAACAGTTATTCAATTTCAATTATTTTTAGATAGCTTAAAAACAGTGGATTGAGTTATTTACATATGATATGTAAAGAAACAAATTTGGCATCAGAAAATGGAAGGTTAGCTTGTACTGAGTCTCATATCTTTAAGCTCAATTATTGGACACAATAGCTTTAAAAATTCAAGGACTAGCAGAGCAGCAAAAGGATGCCTGGGATAACATTTCCTCCACTCCTCTCGACTCCACAGAAATCCATCAATAAGATGGAATGAAAAAGACAAAACCAATAATTTTGCTGTGATCAGAATGGCATGGAAGGGATGACATTGATTCAAGTCAGAGTGAAATCAAGATCTGAAATTACAAACTATGGGGTTATTAAAAAACAAACAGACAAAAATAGGCTGAAGGCATAATCAGGCAGGAGATAATGGTTGTAGAACATAGGAGAATACTGAAGGAGTAAGTGAGAGACTGAATCAGAAGCAAAGTGATGTAGAAAAAGAATGTCAATCAGTAATGTTAGATCAGATAGCTGAAGAAGGAAAGACAAAGATAAAAGAAGAAAAAAATAAGAGGAAGAAGAGGAAGAGAAAGAGGAGGAGGAAGTGGAGGAAAAGAAAGAGGAGAAAGAAGAGGAGAGGGAAGGAGGATGGAGAAGGATAAAGAGAAGAAATACATACAGTAATGGCTGAATAAAATGTTATGCTTCCGGTGTAGAAGTCAACATTATAACTGCTCTTGACTGAATTCAATTTAGAAGGCTCGAAGATTATCAGAAGTACATGTATGTGTTCTGTCCAGATGATTGTATTTATCACATATTATTTAACTAAATGTGTACAGTTGACAAAGGTACAGCAAATACTTTTTCTTGAAAGTATTAATCACCAAAGAATAGCTCCTAAGCTGGACCTAATGTTACATGTTACATTTCTGTTAAGGACCCATGTATACTTGTACTATTTCTAGATACCCAAAGCCTTCACCTCTTTTTTTAATTTTTTTTAATGTTTATTTATTTATTTTGTGAGAAAGAGGGAGAAAGAAATGTGGGGGAGGAGCAGAGAGAGAGGGAGAGAGAGAGACTCCCAAGCATGTTCAGCACTGTCACACTGTCAGCACAGAGGCTGCGTGGGTTCGAACCTAGGAACCCTGAGATCATGACCTAAGGCAAAATCAAGAGTCAGATACTCAACCAACTGAGCCACCCACGAGCCTCCAAATCCCTTATTTCTATGCCTTTCTCAAGACTCTGTTTTTGAAGTTGTTTCTCATCTTTTCTTCTGCATAAAAAAATGCCCACATTTTATGGCCCATTAAAAATAATAGGATATAATAAAGTACATATCATAACATATCATTCATAAATTAGTACGTTATTCTCTGAGGAGTATTATTTGCCAAAAGTACATAAGCAGTGAACAGGTGTAGATGGCCTTACATCAAGGGAATGTGTATCTAATGGTGGATCTTGAGAAATTGGGGCTTAGTTTGGATAAGGCCTTTCCTTTTTTATATGATATTGAGAAATCGTTGTCTGTTCATAAATGAATTGCTGTTGAGATCATTTTGTATTGTATGAAATAATTGAGGGATATGTTGGATCTTATCCAGACATCTGGAAATGGGCAGACATGTTTCTCAAGAATGTTTCCTTAGTGACTTTGGCCTGAGGATTTACTTCGTTCTCCCAAAGGAAGAGAGTATGGGTTCCAAGTGACTTTCTTGTTTTATTTCTCAAAGAAAGGCTGTCCATAGGTCTCCCAGCCTTTCCCTGGAGGGTGAAGTATGATATACCTGAGTGTTTACAAACCTTGAAGTTTATGTTTTTCCTGGAAGCTCTAGGCATTCTAATGTTAGTTTAATCTTACTTGAGTCAGTGCTTGTCTCCAGTTACTCCTGAAGGCATGACGATAATTAACCATATGCTCATAGTTTTCAGGCTTCCATCTCTTTGCTTCCATTAGTGGTGAAATAAGATGAAGGCATTTACTGAGACAGGTCTGATTTTATAAAATTTTCAGTTGAGTCTTAAGTTTAGGAGGAAATTAGGATCTTTAAACCTGAAAACTCACACACACACACAATGAGTAAGATTAAGGAAAAAAAAAAAAAAAATACACTGTCACCTACAAGCTTCAAGCTGTTTCAATCTGCTTCAATACTCCCTTAAGGCAAATTGTTCCTTTTTTCTGGCAAGCCCAAGTAAATAGTCCTGTTTTGTTATGCAATGTAAAGCAAATACTGTTTTCTAACTTGAAATATTTTTGGCACTCTGGTTCCAGGGAATTAAAACCACTTTGGGGATAATAGTAAGCATGTGTCTTTGTTAAAGATACATTGCAGGATAGCAAACAAGTTTGCTTTTGGGAAAAAAAAAAGTGTTTTAGTAAGTAGGATAATGAGGACAAAAGAGTAACAAAAAGCAATTCCCCATTCATACCCTTTGAATGGGTTGTATCTTCTAGTAAGAGGGATGAGGGCTTGAGGTTAAATAATCCACATTCTTGAAAGATAAGTTTATTGCAATGCTTTGGGCACAAACAGAGTCAAATTCAGGTGGTCTAGCATGGAGCAATTGTATAGATCTGTCCATTCCCTGGAACTCACATCATTAACGGCTATTTGGATTGGCATCTTCTCTCCATTCTATATCTAGTAGTTATTTTTGTGTTTAATAAACTATTAATTTTGACTTATTTATTTATTGCTTGCCATATTACTGACCTCTTGAGTTTTTGAACAGATTCTTTGTTTTCCAGGTATTTAGTCACAAAAAATATTTTTTCCCAGTGGAATTGTCCCTTGTTTAAATTTGTAGAATGTCGTATAGGTTTAGATTTTTTTTTTAACTTTTGAGAGAAAGAGAGAGATCTCCAGCAGGGGAGGGTTAGAGAGAGAGGGGGAGACCAGAATCCAAAACAGTCTCCAGCCTCTGAGTTGTCAGAACAGCCTGACGCAGGGCTCGAACCCAGGAACTGTGAGATCATGACCTGAGCTTAAGTTGGACACTTAACCGACTGAGCCACCCAGGCACACTTTTTTTTTCTTTCTTTCTTTTTTCATTTTTAGTTTTCAGTAAATTAAACTAGTAAAAAACTGTTGAGCTTTTTAAAAGTTAAACAATATAAGAACATAAAGATGCATGGCAAAGCATACAGCATGCTGTAGTTTAGGTGTGATCAGGGTTGACGCTCTAAATTATTTGACAGCCTGTAGTGGGCTATCCTAAATTTGAAAGAATATCAGAAAGTTCAGATCATACCCTGACCAATACCCTCCATTGGTACATATGAGTCTTGGTATGTGATTTGTTAATGAATGGATTTTATAATCTGAGAAAATAAAAATGAAAGCCTGTGTCTAAAAGATATCTTAGATAATCATTTTGTTTTATTTATTAATGTAGAAAAACAGAAATGTCTTCAAGCCAGAAGGTGGTAGTCTAATTTACAGTGAGCAATCTACATTAAAATCTATTACAATCAGTTCCTGACTTGTATAGTTAGAAAAGGGAAAATAACCCACATAGTTAGTCATTTGTAAAAGCATTTTAGTAAGGTAGAGTCAAGAGAAATTAGCAGGTATTTTAATTTCCTATGGTATCCTCACTGGCTAACAATGAAACTATATCCATTTTTGTCCACTGACATTGTATACAATGTCTAACAACCCTGTGGCTAGACTCATAATAGAAATATAAGTATTTATCAAATTAGAACTTAAATTTACCCAATTTATTGATGCCTATTCTCATATTATTTTATGCATTTCCTTCAAGACAGCTCCAGATGCCCTTTGATCACTCATATACCAATTCATCTATTGAAAGTTTCTAAACTATTTTCAGAATTGTGGAACCATCAAAAAAAGTTCATACCAATTAGCAGTTCCTTTTTATTCTCCCTAACCCCAGACAACCATTCTCTCCCTTTATGCTCCCTAAACACAGACAACCTCTAATCTACTTTATGTCTTTAAAATTTTCACACAAAGGAAATTATAGAATAAGTGGTCTAATGTGACTTGCTTCTTTGACTTATTATACTATTTTCATGGTTCATCCATGTTTTAGCTTACTTTAGTACTTCATTTTTTATTATTGCTGAAAAATATTCCATTGTATAGATGTACCACAATTTACTTAATCTCTTCATCAGTTGATTGACATTTGGGCTATTTCTGGTTTTGGATATTACGAATAAAACTGCAATGAACATTTATCTGTGTATATGTGGATGTATGTTTTATTTTCCTTTGGGCATGAACCTACCAGTGAACTTGTTTTGTCAAATGGTAATTATATATTTAACATTTTGAAAAACTGCCAGACTGTTTTCCAAAGCAGCTGCACAATTTTACATCCCCACTAGCAGTGCATGAGGGCTCCAGTTTGTCTACTTTTGCTAAAACTTATTATCTGTTTAAATTACAGTCATCATAATGGATGTGAAGTATGATTTTTATTTCATTTCCCTGATGGCTGCTAATATTGAACATGTTTTATGTTTTATCAGCCATCTGTATACCTTTATTAGTACCTGGGTTGAAAATTGAGACTGATTCTCTGTCTTTAGATCCTGCAGACAAAATTAGGATGCTTTATACTACTGATATAATTACAAACAGCAACCTTTCTGATACTTAATGGCTTTAGTAAATAAGCCAGTAAGTAAGAGAATAGTACGCTTTCAACAGGAGAGGCCATTATGATGCTTTGCAGTTGTAGCATATCCTTAAGATAAATATTATTTTCTGTTAATTTGGCTACATAATTTAATTTTGTTCCAGATGAATGACAATATTTTGTTCATGTAGCTCCCTGCCAAAAACATCCTTCATTGCCTTTCCCATTTTGTAAGCTCTTATCCCAAACATTGAAAAGATAAGACAGAGTTGTCCCTTCTTTAGTGGTGAGGAGATGAAGGTATGTTCTCCATGAAGTCCTCTGGGTAGCTGTCAGAGTAGCTGTGAGTGTTACTGTGCCAGGCTAGTAGGATCAATTTCCTTGCCCATTTCTGGGGAAATTAGAATCCAGGAAATTAACTATAGCCATGGTTCTGAGTTATTTTGCCTGCCTTGTATCTTGAATGAACTGACCTTCTCTCCTTACTTCTACAAAAATGTATAAGGACCTCATTCATGCCTAACCAAACTTAATTCCCAGCTCAAAGGACGATGGGAGGGAAGAGAAACTCTTTCACTTTTTTTTTTTAAGTGCACGGGAATGGTAGTATTTTTACTTGGTTATGCCTCACACTTTCAGTATAATTATTTTGCTGAGGAAAGAGTATGGAACTGCAAAAAATAGCACTGTTATAGTTACTCTTTTTTTTTAATTATGCCTATTCTACATCCTTGAGTTCTAAAGGATGGTTAACTTTGTTTAATATTTTAGAATAGAATAGGCATTTTATTTAATTTTCAAACTACATATTATCTGCCAGGACCAATAACTCAAAGTTCTTATTCTACCTGTTCAACTGATTCAGGAACCTTAGTGTTCAAATTCACACACAGACATACACACACACACACAGACAAACACACACAACCCCACATTGTGTGAAAGCATCATAAAAATGACATGAATGCCTTGTTATCTCAATGGAATATTTTTCATGAATTTTAATTTTATGTATGTCTTTATTTGACTATTAGTTCATGACAAGTACAATTTTTATAGAGAGATACCGTTTTGAGAAAAAATACATTCTGAAATACTTTAAAATGTAGCAGCAGATTATGATTAAGGGTACTGACAGGTTGTCATCTATTACAAAAATAAGATGAAAGAGATTGTACCTTGACAATATGGTGTATTATGTACTCCAGTAAACCTGGAACTATGTCAGCAATGGAAAAGAAGCATCCGCTTCATCTCAGTGGTGATACCAGGTTTTTTTTTTTTTTTTTTTTTTTTGATATAGCAGGGAAAAAGTGGCCGTGAAGATTTGTCAAAGGCAGTAGACAAAGGACAATACAGAATGAGGGTAGATGAATGGTTCTGATTTGCATGGACTTTTTTAGAGCTATGCTCTTTCTCACTCTGTGAATGGTGCAGGAGCGAAATTCTGCTCACACTACTGGTAGAGTTAGCTTCATTTCTGACATGATTTGAAAGTGTAAAAAATACAAAAACAGGGCACCTGGGTGGCTCAGTCAGTTGACCATCCAACTCTTAGGCTTGAGTCATGATCTCACGATTCATGAGTTCGAGCCCACATTGGACTCTATGCTGATGGTGCAGGCCTGCTTGGGATTCTCTCTCTCTCTCTCTCTCTCTCCCCACTCTCTCTGTCCCTACCTCTCTTGGATGCTCTCACTGTCTCTCAAAATAAATAAAGAAAACTTAAAAAAAATTGAAAAAAATACAGTGGAGTGGATGATTTTTTAATTAATAACTGAAACATCTTTGACCATTACCAACCTCCCACATACTCACCTCAAGTAGAAACACCATATGATTTCTATAAAGATTTTATTGTGATTATGTATAAGAATTTTTCTCCATCATCTCTGGCCTAGGTGTCCATACAAATCACCCACATCCATCTCTTATAAATTGTTCTATTGAATGTATGAGAGGAGGCCACTCATAGTAAATGACTGGTTATACAATTCACCTGGAATCAGACCAGTTGAAACTAATGAGTTGATTGTTTGGATCCAGCTTTGTGTGGATTGAGAATAGGTGATAGGGGCTGTGGACTCATCTCTAAATGGTATTGTGAAAGAATACAGGCTTTTGAGAGTAGATGAAACCGTGTAAAACATCTTTAACTCCATCAGTCCTGTGACCATAGGTTTTAGTTTCCTTCTTAGGACAAGACGAAGAATAAAACAAACTTCACAGAGTAACTTTACAGATAAAGTGATGTATGCAAAACAGCACAATTCCTAGCAGAAAGGCAATGCCCAGTAAATGGTAGCTCTAGTATTATTGTTGGTGGATTTTTTCTCTCTTGTGTGCAAGAAAAACATTGAATAACAAAACTTAATCACCTTAAAGAAATCTAGTTCAAAAGACTTTAATATGGTTTTGCACTCCTAATAAGTCCTATTAACCATCCAACTACACATCTTAAACCTGTAAAAAACCCTTTTTTATCTACCTATTTTTAGAAGTGAATCATTCCTTTCTGAGATTCTTTGAGAGAAAAACAGAAGAAAAGCTCTGCCTGTTATAATTTTAATTTCTTAGCATGACTGCCAAAGCTATATATATTCTTCCTGAAATTAAGCAAGCTAAGAATAATAACTGAGGAAAACAGACAACATGAAGGGAAAACTGTAATAATTTGGTTATACTAAAAAAGGTACTCAAAGCACCTCTGAAAAATAAAACAGCTATCTTGTGTTATCCTAGTAATTTGGAACACAGTTTTAAGAAATAATTACTCTTGTTTTTCACATTGTCACTTTTATGTATTGAAATCTACATACTACCATTTATCTTTTCTGACAACATTTAAAGCACACCTTAGCTGGTAATTTATTTCATTTTCTTTTGTTTTTATATCACATTAGTTGAATTGAGTCTAAGAACTTACTGCATTAACTTCCTAAAAAAGTCTCTACCGTTTGATAGTTGGAAGCATGATGTTGGGCTTGTCTTTTTGATATTGTTGTAGTTTTTTATATGTTTACTTTTACTTTATGTCTTCAGATATAGTTTTAAGATAAAATTCATTATGGTTGTGCCTTGCAGGTATCTCTAACACGATTTTCAAAAGCATGTCTAAATTGTTGCACACTGTATACGTATTGAAAGTTATGAAAAAAAGAGACACCGTTTTCTTAAATAAAAATCAATTGCTTAATTGAGTTTTTTAAGGGAGAGGGGTGAAAACATTCGGTCTTTAATGACATGATTTTACAAAAACTGCTCTTGTGACAAATATACCACTTCATAGCTCAGTTTTCTGTGTGTAGTCAGCTATCATTCGTAGGCATCAAAATTATTCTATTTTTATTCTGGAAAGTGTGTGAAGAAATTATTGCTGAAATTGCATATAGATATACAAATATAGTAAAACCTTGGTTTGCAAGCATAACTTGTTCCAGAAACATGCTTGTAATCCAAAGTACTCACATATCAAAGCGAATTTCACAAACCATTGTCTCCCTTGGGATCACCTGACCTTCAGTGTCAGGTACTACTGGTATTGCAAGGCATCACTTGTTTATCAAGTTCAAATGTGTTAGAAATGTTTGCCTGTTTTGTGGAGCACTAGCAGAACAAGTTACTCACAATGCAAGGTTTTACTGTATATTTTAAATGCCTCTTCTATCCAAAAACCATGTCTTGTAGGTAAAAGCATATATTTATTCTTTTCTTTCCCCCATCAGATGTAGGTTCTGTCGAAGGACTTGCTTATCACAGAGCCTGGGATACACTGTACTGGACCAGCTCCACTACCTCATCCATCACCAGACACACAGTGGACCAGACTCGGCCAGGAGCATTTGACAGGGAAGCAGTCATTGCCATGTCAGAAGATGACCACCCACATGTGCTAGCCCTGGATGAATGCCAAAAGTAAGAAACAGTGAATTGTTATTTCTTCATTATAAGTCAAAGATCATCGAAGTGATGTTAATTTTTAAAAGAATTAACTTTAAAAACACAGGTTTTCTTTGAAGTGTTCTTTTCCCCACTTCATAAAGCTTTTTTTTTTTTTTTTTTTTTGTAATATGAGCATCGTAAATGTGAACAATTAGAATCTGGACTTGTGAAGTGCCAGGTATCAACTCAATCAGAATTCGAGCAAAAGCAAATTTAAATGATGAAAGGAAAAATAGAGACAATATTGTGAGGGAAAAGTATATATGAAGAATACATCCATGCATAGCTGATTGAAATGATAAATGTGAAAAAAATATTCACATGTATTAAAACCTAAAAAGTTTTTGTGTGATTTAATTAAGTAATTTCAATAACTAGGGATCTCTCCAATCGAAATGCAGAGAAAACAAACAACAACAACAAATCTTTGTGTGCAGCTATATTTTCAACAGTAGATACTTGATAACAGACTAAATTGTTCATATGTGTTTGATATTATACTGTGTAGGCATTTATAGTAATACTTATGAAGAATTCATGACAAGAGAAAATGCTCAGGCTATAATATAAAGTGAATAAAAACTAAGCAAATTAGAAGAAATTCATGTTTCAGGGGGATGCCATAAGGTAGCAATTATACAACAAAGAAGAACAAAGCTTGGGTTATGTAGAAAAAAGATACCCATGTATTTCTACTTTCTTACAATGTTAAGAACATTTGTTAACAACCAGAAAGTCCTTTTGTTCTTAAATTAAACAAATAAAGATCAGACTAATTTGGCTGTCACTAAATAGAAACAGAAGAGCTCTTTTTAGATGTGGTAAAAAAATTAAGAATAAATAAAACAATTACTGATAAACACTGACCCTGACCACTTGAAAGAAGTGCATAAACTACTCAGTGTGTGAATCACTAAATCCAGACACTTACAGAGCTAGAAGATGAGATTATACAATTTACTTGAAACTTTCATCTCAGAAATGAAGACTCTGAAGGTTGCAAGTTGATTCCTCACACAGCTCCAGTGACAGTTCAGATGGGTACAGCCCTTCTGGTGCCTGGGCAAAGCTAGCTCTGCTACAGCATTGACCTGTCACTATACAGTTTGGTTTTGAATTGACTGCATGGATCCTGACGGTTCACCAGGAGAATCTCAGCACAATTTTAACTGTTCTACAGCTAATCAAAGGGATTTCTTAGACGATTTTGAAATAAACATAAGAGAGATCACTGATAATATTATAAGTGATCAGTTTCATATAGTATCTATTACATAAGCTAAAATTACACTTTCATCTTGCATATAGTGAACTGTAAATTATAATTAAACACACCAACATGTTTTAATTGTAGAATTACATAGAACTAAAGTTTCAAGTATAAAAATATTTTCTCCTTATGCCTATCAGTGACATTTTCAAATCACTGTAGAAAATGTCAGTTAACAGAAATTTTAAAACAAAATCTTAAATTCTGGGTAAAAAAAAAACTATTTGAGTCCAAAACTTGATTCAGTTCCTACAATCTTAATCACTCAAGCTCTCTGGCCTCTGTTTTATTTTTGAAATAAAAGTTGAATTAAAGAAACACTAATACCTCAGAAATTCTGTAATTCTAAAGCCAATAATTTAAGAAAATACTGCAGGTAAACTGTTTATGTATTTAATACTTTATGCATACATTATAAATGCTTTATTTAAGTAATGTTTTATTTTTATTCTTTTAAAAGTCAGTGTGTGGATAAAACTGCATAATTTAAGAAAGTGGAATGTCATTTGTTTTTTGCAAATTTACTCATTCATATGACAAAAGATTTTGATACTTGCTCACTTAGAACACTTTTATGCTCCACAGGATAGAAGAAAAGGCTATGAAATATTTTAACAAAGAGCATAGTTGACCCAGCTTTTCTTAATTGGTAGGGGTTATACTTCAAATTAGCAAGTAGAAAGATTTTGTTGTGAATTGGAATATTGTTCAGTAGTAAATATTTGCATAATATTCAAAAACCACCTATTGAAAATTTTGTTGGCTGTAATTCTGCATGACGTTTAAATGATTACACATAGGAATAGTATATATGATCTTACTGTAAATATTAAATAGTTTTTCTTTGTCAGTATATATTAAGCATATTTTTTTCAGATATTTAAAGAGGGCTGCCTGTCAACCTCTCCCTCTTTCTCCTTTCTTCAGTTCTTCCTTTCCCCTTCTTTCCTTCCTTCTTTCCTTTTTTCCTTCCTTCTTTCCTTCCTTCCTAACTTCCTTCCTTCCTTCCTTCCTTCCTTCCTTCCTTCCTTCCTTCCTTCCTTCCTTCCTTTGTATCATTCTAAACAGCAATAATCAGTCTTCAAATAAACTCTTAGGGACAGTCTTATAGGTAAAAGAATAGAAAGAAAAACTATTTCAGTAAAAATAGGGATTAGAAACTGGAACTCTATAGACTCTCTACTCTTAACAGTGACTTGTAAAGGCTTCCTCAAAGAATAGATTGACAGACATTGATGTAAATCATTCTGTAAAATCTGTAAATAATAGATAATATTTTTAGGGAGTTGAGAATAACCTCTGAAATTCCAAAAGCAATACTGTTATTTATAGAAAAATTACATTGACAAAGAGACAAGAGAAAAAAAAAAGAAACTAAAGAAATATAGGAGTTTATTAACTGTATTTCTCTAAAGCATATACAAAGGAGAATGCAAAATTTAAAAGCAAACCAGGAAGGAAAAGAGATATTGATATTTACCAATTAAAGAAAAGAAATATAGTTAGGTTAAGAATGATATCTAAAACAATTTACTCAATCTGCTGAAACATGATATTAATAATTTAGAATACACTTGCAATTCATAGAAAATTTAAGATAACTGTTTTGTGTGTGATTTAAATAAATTCTTACTGTACATCAAACTGACTCAATTTAATTGTTATTTGAGAGAATGTACAAGATAATTATTTCTCAGAAATAGTTTCCAGGTTTTATTAAGAAACTGAGAAAAATATATATGCATATATAAATATATATTTCCACTTTTATTTAGACTTTGTTAAGGGTCATAGAATTGAGACAAATCTCTTTGCTTCTTTTTAAGTAGCTTGACATCACCATGTTCCTAATGTCTCTATTGTCAATGAAAGTTTTAATATATTATCACAATTTTTATTTTAATTAGCTTAATGTTTTGGACCAACTGGAATGAACAGCATCCAAGTATCATGAGATCCACCCTAACAGGAAAAAATGCTCAAGTGGTGGTCAGTACCGACATACTCACTCCAAATGGTCTCACCATTGACCACCGTGCAGAGAAGCTGTATTTCTCAGATGGCAGCCTAGGAAAAATTGAAAGGTGTGAATACGATGGATCCCAGAGATACGTAAGTTAACTGAGAATTTCTTGATTACAGATTTAAGCAATTATACATTTGAAAGAAATATGCTTTTTGCTTGTCTGAAATATGCCTATCAAGGGATTTCAAAATATGGAATTGTTTGAACCAATCCAACTGAATATAAAATGAAAAAGAAGACTGTGGATATAATTTTGAAAAATTTGTTCAAGTGCATTTGCTACCATAGAGACAGTGTAACTCTTACAAACTTTATTCTAAAGAAACAATAACTGAGTTTTTCCTAATTATTAATTGAAATGGAATTGTTAGAGTGATTGCATAAGCTTTATTATTAGTTTTTTTGTTTTGTTTTGTTTTTTAATGTGAAATAAAATTGGTTTGCTGCCCTAGGATAAAAGAACATTGGAAAAGAAGAAAATAATCCTCTTTCTGTGCTTGGGTCCATAAAGCAACCCAAAAAGTTTTGAAGAGAGAAGAATGGGAATCCTTTCATAGTCATGCATGTTCTCTCTTTCCTCTGAGTTCCAAATAATGTTAATGGAACATTTCTTTATGTTGCCCCTGTAGAGCCTTTACAGCAGGTATTTAGGGCCCATAGAATAGTCAGAGTCTAGTGTTCCCCACTTACCCTGGTAGTCTTTGGAAGTAGTCTTTGGAAGTAGTCTTTGGAAACTGGGAATGCTCAGGGCTCAGGAAGTTGAGATCTTGGTGGTAATAGGGCTGGAGAAACCTTTACCTGTTCAGCCCCAGCCTGGTGCATGCCTGAAGGACAAAATGATCCTGAGGCTCTTTACTCCTCCATTGCATTTCCTAAAGGGCCACATAGTAAATATTTTAAGCTTTGTGTGCCATGTTGTCTCTACACAACCAGAATGCCTCAAAGTACTAAAAGCAGATGTAGGGAATATGTAAATGAATGGGTGTGACAGTATTTCAGTAAAACTTGATTTACACAAACAAGCAATCAGCTAGCATGCCATAGTTTGTTAATGCCTAATCTCTATCATTAAGCGTACGGTTTAATTTAATTGAAGGTATACCTATAAAGATATATACATATATGCCTATATATTATATATGTGTATAAATATGCATTATATATTAATATATTATAGATACAGAAAAATTTCCCTGTGCAACTAATTATATATACACATATATGTATATATATTGTTATATGTAGCTATAGATATGTTTATGTCTACGTGTGTGTGAGAGAGAGAGAGGCAGAAACAGAGAGAGATAGAGAGTTTCTTGGATAAAGAAGAAATATATTGATTTACATTCTAGTACAGGTACCTCATCTAATTGTGGAGTGAGTACTTTGCGTAGTACTGATGTAGGACAGTTGAGTGCTTAAGGAACGTGAGAATAATGAGCTAAGACCTGATGAGTTCAATTTGTGTAAAGGCAATAGCTGTAATCAAATTCTTGATCTATCTTTTCCCATTAAAATCCATGTGGGATAATATCCAAAATAAGAGAAACTCACACAACTCAATAGCAAAAATACAAACAATCTGATTAAGAAAAATGGGCAGAAGAATGGAATAAACATTTTTCCCAAAAAGATATACAGATGGTCAACAAACATATGAAAAGATGCTCAACATTATTAATCATCAGGAAAATGCAAATCAAAACCACAATGAGATATTACCTCTTACCTGTGAGAATGGCTCGTGACAAAAGGACAAAAAAGTGTTGGAGAGGATGTAGAGAAAGAGGAACACTATGTACTGATGTTGAAAATGTAAATTGGTGCAGCCACTATGGAAAATGGTATGGAGGTTCCTCAAAAAATTAAAAATAGAAATACCACATAATTGAGCAATCCTGAGTATTTAAAACAACAAAACAAAAATACAAATTTGAAAAGGTATATGGACCCCTATGTTGATTGCAGCATTATTTACAAAAGGCAAGATGTGGTAGCAACCCAAGCATCCATCCGTAGGTGAATGAATAAAGAAATATGGTATATTTGTACAATGGAATATTATTCAGCCATCAAAAAGAGTGATATTTGCCACTTGCAATAGTGTGGATGGAACTTGATGGCCTTCTGCTAAGTGAAATAAGTCAGAAAAAGACAAATATTTTATGACCTCTCTTACATGTGGAATCATAAAAAACAAACTAACAAAACAACCTCATAGAAGTCATATTTTTACATATTCACACCAGAGGATATTGTGTATTGTTCAGTGACTTTAAGAAGCAGTCTACAAAACAAACAAACAAACAAAAAAAAAAAAAAAAGGAGAGGAAGCAGCAACAGCAGCCTACTTATTTTGTTTGTGAGGGTAGTTGAGTTGTGGAGAGGGACAACATTGCTATGTTATTTGTGTTAGCACAGCTTTAGTGGCCATACTTATGAGTGGCCATGCTTATGTTGCCTGCTGTCCTGCCTGAGGTTTTTCACCTTAGAATATTCTTTACTTCCACAGATTTCTTTCAGTGCTCATCATGTTCAGCTGCTCTGTATCAAGATAATGTTTTTTTTTATCCCTAGGGCCTTTGCCTCATGCCTTGGTTTGGAAGATATCCTCTGGGTTTTTCTACCCCATTTTCTGCAACTATGTTCCTTCTTCCCTTGTACACATATATTAGTTATTAACAAAATTAATATCCACAATAAAAAATGTATTTAAAAAACATGCTCACAGATACAGAGAACAGATTGGTGGTTACAAGAGGTGGTTGGAGATGGGAGAAACGGGTAAATTGTATTTCTTTTCTTCTTAATTTAAATAAATTAAATACATTTTTTTAACAAAATAAAATAGTAGCTATTAGATGAAAATTTGCTATCATCAGTAAAAAAAAATAACAATAAGGGCCACGTGACCTCAAGCAAATCATTAATCTTCATAAATTTTAGTTTTCCAATATGCGAAACTAACTCTACCTAACTTTCAGGGTTATTATGAGGATAAAATACAAAAAGTATATCCCTTAGAATACACCAAAGAAACTCTAAATGAACTTATTCGATAATGCATTTCAAAAAAATAGGAAAACAGGAAAATAATTGTCTGGATGTGGTATTATTTTCTCCTATGTCCTGATACAGAAAATGCTTCCATAGTGCCTTATAGTAATGCTTTATCCACTTCAATTTATTTTTTTGTATACCTCTTTGCTTTTATCCCCACAGTATATTCTTATGTATGGTAATTATAGTTACTCTAAGGGGTTCAGTCATCAGATCTCTAATATAACTTAAAGGATTTCTTTTGACATTAAAAAAATATATATATGCCTAGTTAAAGTTTCAACTCTCCACTTTGTATCCCTGTATAAACCAGTATATTTTCTGGCTGGCTATAGTTAAGAATATTGTATTGTATATTTGAAGTTGCTGAAAGAGATTTTAAATATTCTCACCACCATCACACACATACACAAATTCTAACTATATGAGGTGATGGATGCATTAACTAAACTCATTGTGGTAATCATTTTGCAACATATACAATATCAGATCATCATCTTGTACTTTAAACTTACACAATATTATATGTTAATTATATTTCAATAAAATTGGGGAAAAAAGGTTTCTTTCCTGTAGAGATGTTAAGTGTTGGCAAGAGAGCATTAGTTTAACGGTTATGGTTTTATTCCTGCATAGGACACCAACCAATTTTGTCTCAAATAACAAAGAATTACATATACTTTTCCTCTACTTCTTCCATAAAGTAGCTTTATCATCATCATCAAAAAAAAACTATCAGATCCAAAAACTGACAAAATATTTCAAAATTTATTACATTGTTATAGCCATCTAGATTTCCTTATCTTTATTTTCATTGATTTCTACTTAATTTAAGATAAATGTAATGTTTTGGTAATACAATGAACAATAGATTTTTAAAATCCTCTAATGTTGTTTTCAAAATTTAATCTAGAGACTATTTATTAACTCTTTTAAAGATTTTGTCTATTCTGTGAGTCTATTTTTGTTTTGTTTGATGATTTGTTCTTTAGGTTCCACATGTAAATGGGAGCATACAGTATTTGACTTTCTCTGACTTATTTCATGTAGCATAATACCCTCTAGGTCCATCTATGTTTTACAACAGACACAAGATTGTTCTTTTTTATGGCTGAGTTATATACCAGTAAAGATTTCACCTCTCCATTTTGCACTCCTGTCCAAACCAGGATACTTTCTAGCTGGCTGTATTTAACAATACTGTATTGTTATGTATGAACCTGCTGAAAGAGATTTTAAATATTCTCACTGCCACCACATATTTATATTATTTATATTTATTTTTATGTTTATATTTATATATATCACATATTCTTTATGCACTGATCTATCAATGGACACTTATGTTGCTTACACATCTTGGCAATTGTAAATAATACTGCAATGAACATATGGGTGCCTATATCTTTTCAAATTAGTGTTTTTGTTTTCTTTGGTTAAATACGCAGAAGTGGAATTGCTGAATTATATGGATTTTTATTTTCAATTTTCTGAGGAACCTCCATATTCATTTCCATACTGGCTGCATCACCATAAGCACACGACCATTTCCATTTCTCCACATCCTTGCTAACACTTAATATTTCTTGTTTGTTTGTTTGTTTGCTTTTGATACTAGCCATTCTGGCAGGAATGAGCTAATATTTTATTCTGGTTTTGATTTGTATTTCCCTGATGATTAGTGATGTTGAGCATCTTTTCATGTATGTTTTGGCATACATCTGTATATTCTTTGAAAACATGTCTGTCTATTCATGTCCTCTTGCCCTTTTTATTTGAATTCAATATTTTGTTGAGAATTTTGACATGTATGTTTATGAAGGATATCGGGCTGTAATTTTCTCTTTTTTTGCAGTGCCTTTGTCTGGTTTTGGTATCAGAATAATGCTGCCCTCGTAGAATAAATTTGGAAGCATCCCTTCCTCTTTAACTTTTTGGAATAGTTTGAGAAGAATAGGTATTAACTGTTCTTCATATGTTTAGTAAAATGTTTTTTGGGAGGTTTTTGATTACTCATTCAGTTTGCTAGTAATCCTTCTGTTCACATTTATTCTATTTTTTTTTTTTCTGATTCAGTCTTAGAAGATTGTACATTTCTAGGAATTTATCCTTTTTCTTCTAGGTTGTCCAATTTGTTGGCATACAATTATTCTTAGTAGTCTCTTATAATCCTTTGTATTTCTGTGTTGTTAGTTGTAACTTGGACTCTTTGATTTCAAATTGTATGTATTTAGCTCCTCTTTTTTTTCTTGATGAATTTGGTTAAAGATTATTAATTTTGTTTAGTCTTTTTCTTCCTTATTTTTTTCAATGCTTATTTCTTTTTGAGAGAAAGAAAGAGAGAGAGGCAGCGTGAGCAGGGGAGGGGCAGAGAGAGAGGGAGACACAGAATCCGAAGCAGGCTCCAGGCCCTGAGCTGTCAACACAGAGCCTGACGCAGAGCTCCAACTCATGAGCAGTGAGATCATGACCTGAGCCAAAGTCAGTTGCTTAACCTGCTGAGTCACCCAGATGCCTCAATTATGTTTAGCCTTTTAAAGAACTTTATTTTAGTTGTATTGATCTTTTCTATTTTTTTGTCTTTATGTCATTTATTTCTGCTCTGATGTTTATTATTATCTTCCTTTTACTAATTTTGGGCTTTGTTTGTTCTTTTCTGGTTCCTATATATATATAAGGTTAGGTGTTTATTTGAAGTTTTCTTGTTTCTCAAGGTAGGACTGCATCGCTTCTAAACTTCCCTCTTAGAAATTTTTTTTTTTTTTTTTGCCGAGTCCCATAGATTTTAGAGTATTTTGTGTCCAATTTCACTTGTCCCCATGTATTTTTTTATTTCCTCTTTAATTTCTTCATTGATTCATTGCTTAGTAGCGTTGTTCAATCTGTACATTTTTGTGAAATTTTACTTTTTCTCTTGTAACTGATTTCTAGTTTCCTACCATTGTGGTAAGGAAAAATACTTCTTAAACTTATTGAGACTGGTTTTGTAGCCTAACATGTGACCTATCCTGGAGAATGTTTCATGTGCACTTGAAAGCAATATATTTGGCAGTTTGGGGATGGAATGTTCTGTATATATCTATGAAGTCCATCCGTTCTAATGTAGTTGAAGGCCAATGTTTCCTTATTTATTTTCTGTCTGGATAATCTATTCATTGATGTATCTGGGGTGTTAAAATCTCCTACTATGACTGTATTACTGTCAATTTCTCCCTTTATGTCTGTTAATATTTACTTTAAATTTTTAGGTACTCCAGTGTTAGGTGAATAGATATATTTACAATCGGTATATTCTCTTGGGGGATTGATCCCTTTATCATCATGTCATGTCCTCTTTGTTTCTTGTTATAGTTTGTTTTAAAGTCTGTTTTTGTCTGCTATAAGTATTGTTACCCACATTTCTTTTTGCTTCCATTTGCATGGAGATATCTCTTTCCATCCCTTTACTTTCATCCTGTATGTCTGTAGGTCTGAAGTGACTGTCTTGTAGACAACATAGACATGGAACTTTTCTTTTTTAATCTATTCACCTATGTCTTTCGGAAGGTAGTATGCTCAACATTGTACCACCAATGCCACCCATTCTATGTCTTTTGATTGACACATTTAGTACATTTACATTTGTAGTAATTATAGTAATTATTGATAGGTATGTAATTGCCATTTTGTTAATTGTTTTCTAACTGTTTTTTGTAGTTCATGTCCTTTTCTTCTTCTCTTGCTTTCTTCCCTTATGATTGATGTTCTTTAGTGTCATGTTTAGATTACTTACTCTTTATTGTTTGTATAATTATATAGTTTTTCATTTGTGGTTACATTGGTGTTCATATATATTACACTATTATATATATATATATATTACATATATGTTATATACATATATATTTCATATATATTATATGTGTATATATTACATATGTGTAATATATAATATATATGTAATATACGGAAGTATATATTACATATAATAAGTCTACTTTAAGTTGAGGGTCCCTTAAGATCAAACATATTCTAAGGGCGCCTGGGTGGCTCAGTCAGTTGGGTGTCTGACTCTTGATTTTGGCTCAGGTGAAGATTGCTAGATTGTGGGATTGAGCCCCACATCAGGCTCTGTGATGGGTGTGGAGCCTGCTTAAGATTCTCTCTCTCTTGGGATGCCTGGATGGCTCAGTCGATTAAGCATCTGACTCTTGATTTCAGCTTAGGTCATAATCTCACAGTTTATGATGAGTTCCAGGCCCATGTAGGGCTCTTCACTGACAGCACAGAGCCTGCTTGGATTCTCTCTCTCCTTTTCTTTCTGCCCCTCCCATGTTTATGACCTCTCTCTCTCTTTTTCTGTCTCTCAAAATAAATAAATAACCTTTCAAAAAAGACAAAAAAAAAAAAAAAGATCATTTCTCTCTCTCTCTCTGCCCCTCTCCCCAACTCACTCATGCTCTCTTTCTCTAAAATAAAAAGGGGCAGCTGGGTGACTCAGTCAGTTAAGTATTTGACATTTGGTTTTGGCTCAGGTCATGATCCTGAGGTTTGTGGGTTCAAGCCCCATATCAGGCTCCACACTGACAGCATGGAGCTTGCTTGGGATTCTCTCTCCCTTTCTCTCTGCCCCTCCTTTGCCTGCTCTCTCTGTCTCACTCTCAAATAAATAAACTTAAAGATTTTTAAATAAAATTAAAAAAATACAAAACACGTTCTAAAACACTAAGTTAGTACTATCTAACCATGTTTTATAGTTTTGAGGTCATACTTTACATCTTTAAATTTTGAGTATTTTTTTAATGTTTATTTTTGAGAAAGAAAGAGGAGCAGAGAGAGAAATAGAGGATCTGAAGCAGGCTCTGCATTGACAGCAGCAAGCCCAATGTGGGGCTCGAACTCGTGAACTGTGAGATCTCATGACCTGAGCCAAAGTCAGATGCTCAACCAACTGAACCACCCAGGTGCCCCTGTGTATTCTTTAACTAATTGCTGTACCTATAGTTGATTTTATTCCTTTTGTCATTTACCCTTCATACTAGCTTTATAAGTGGTTGATCTACTACCTTTATTATATATTTACTTTAGTAAGAGTTTTTTTCTTTTATAATTTTCTTATGTCTAGTTATGGCCTCTTCTTCTTTTTAAAGAAGTCCCTCTGTCGGCTGCCTGAGTGGCTCAGTCAGTTAAGCAACCAACTCTTGATTTCGTCTTAGGTCATGATCTCATGGTTCATGAGATCGAGCCCTCGGTTTGGCTTTGTGCTGACAGCATGGAACTTGCTTGGGATTCTCTCTCTGCCCCACTCTCTCTCAAAATAAGTCAATAAACATTAAAAAATAAGAGGTCCCTTTCACATTTTTTGTAAGGCCGATTTAGTTGTGATGAGCTACCTTAACTTTGTCTGAGAAACTCTTTATCTCTCCTTCAATTCTGAATTAAAATCTTGCCAGGTAGAGTATTTTTGGTTGTAAGGTTTTTTGTTTTTGTTTTTGTTTTGTTTTTTCCAGCACTTTGAATATATTGGGCTACTCCCTTCCAGCCTACACATTTTTTGCTGAAAAATTCACTGATTGTCTTAGGGTTGCCTTGTATGTAACTAGTTACTTTTGTCATATTGCTTTTAAGATTCTCCATTTTTAAATTTTGACATTTTAATTATAACATGTCTTGGTGTAGACTTCTTTGGGTTCATTTGGTTTGGAGCTCTCTAGAAGTCTGTTTCCTTACCTAGATTAGGGAAGTTTTAGCTATTATTTCTTAAATGTTTGTATTAAATTCTTCAGTTCTGATTTCTAAAAGTATACTCTCTGTCTCATTCTTAAAGTTCTCATCGTTTTCATCCTTTCTTCTGAGTTCTGTGAGTGTCTTTATGACCATTACTTTGAACTCTTTATTAGATAGATTGCTTTTCTCAATTCAGTTCAGTTTCTGTTTTGGTTTGTTTTGTTTTTTCCTCTGAGGTTTCCTCTTTTACTTAAATTAGAATATATTCCTCTGTCTCCTCATTTTGCCTGACTCTCTGTGTTTATTTCTATATATTGGGTAGACCAACTATATCTCCTAGTGTTGAAAGTAGTGGCTTTATGTGGAAGGTATCCTATGGAGCCCAGAAGAACATTCCCCTCTGGTCACTGGAATCAGGTCCTCCAGTGGTAACCCCTGTGTGCCATTCTCTTGTGGCTGAGTTGAGACTGCTGTGGGCACACTTGTGGGTGGGGTTGTCTCTCACACCCTGGAGTAGGAGCCATTTTGGGGGTAGCACCAGTCCAGGCTGAGGCCACCTGCAGGATGCCGCAAGGGGGAGCTGCTTTGAGGGTGTGCTGGTCCTAGGCAATGCTGCCGCTGGGTGCAGCAGCATGGGAGTTGCATTGGGGTGTCATCATTCACCTGAGGCCACTCAGTAAATGCAGTGGTGTAGGAACCACTTTAGAGGGAGCAGGTGTGCTGTCTTGGCCATCTCTCTCTCTGTTTCAGTGCAAATGCAGTGGAAACAGAACTTAGATGATTCCAAATTTTCCATTATTGCATTTATCTTAGTTTCATTAAAATTATTATAATAAGGAACCTCAAAATTTCAGGCCAATGAAAAAAATACTTAATAGCTATTTATAAAAGTGTCCCTTCCCCTACTTCCTTCCGAAAGCCATAAAAGTCCCAACTAATATTTCTCCCCCATAATCCCTCCTTAAAGACAGAGTGATTATTTTTCAAGATAATGATTTTTCCAGGCTACCTATGTCACAGATTTCTTACTTGAAGATAAGCTGAACAATGTTTTATTTTAATGTAGTAAGTGGAAGAAGACTGATCTCTGTGCATACTGGCTTGTGGGTGGATTGTTGTTTGTTTGTTTGTTTGATTTATTTGTTTGTATGTTTTCAAGGCTGTTCCAAGGCAAATGTAGATACTAGCACTTAACTCATGACACTGTTCCTAAAGTCCTGTTTTATAGAAAAAGAAAACTAGTTTTTTTTTCTTTTTTTAAATAATCCTCTGTGTATGAATTTAAGGTCTTCAGAATAAGAAAAGGTTGGAGGTAAATTAATAACTGCAATTCTGTTTTGAATATAAGATTTGACCTCAATATTAAGAATTATAATTGAAATGTCAAATATTTATTTTGGTATTGTTAGCCATCTTTGAATGAACATATATTTTATCCACTTAACTAGATTTAAGGACATGGCTCATCTTTTCTACATATTTAAATTCACAGTGACTTCTAATTTTCACAAAATTAGAAAACATTATTTGTGTTGATTTTAACTGTTATTTGTTTTTATACATAATAATGAACACTCCCCACCTCACCATTTCTGCCAGATGATTCTCTAAGCACACCTTTGAACATTTTCATTTTTGATTTCACTGAAGGTACTTGATGAGACAACTTATTTTAGTTTTAAGCATTTTTTTTTCCTTTTTAAGGCAAAATTTATTCATGAATTCTGTTTTTAGGTCTCAACTTAGGCTTCTGAAATAAACCTGAACCAATCAGTTTTTCTTTCTTTCTTTTTTTTTTTTTCCTCTGAAAAATACTTCAAATACTTAGTGAAATTCTTAGTTAAAATTGTCATTTTCAAGATAGACATTACCACTTTGGTTAAGTTAATTTACTTTGTACAATACTTTTGCATACACGAGATATAATTCAAGTCTCCATGCAGTTAAGGAAACAGTTAGGATCTGACCTTTCTATAGATGTTACATGGATTTAGGGCTAGAGTTAGTCTTTACCAAAAAAGGCAGAATTTTCTATGTCTTTGTTTACTTTAATAATGGTATTATCTAAGAAAATTGCTTGGTTAAATGGCCCTCCATGATGACCTGACCGTGATAATTTGAAATGCAAAGAAAACACTGAAAAATTTTTGTTTTCCTGGGTGTATGTAACCCATCCTCCAATAAATAACACATAAAAACTCAATTTTCATTACCTTCAGTCTTTATGTTCCATTACTTTACCATGTTCATTGGATAAAGGCATATGTATGGGTCCAAAGTTACCTCATTCTTTTGCCAGTTATCAGGATCCTGTGGTTGCTATGCCATAGTGTTTGTGGTCAGTGACATGGAATTATCATTAAATTGTATACTTTACAGTATCCACTGTCTCTTATGTTTTAATTATTATTTTGTAACCAGAATATGAGCTATTTATTCCTGAATGCCATTTTATAAATTGACTTCAATTTCTGGGTATCTATTATACCTTTAATTGCCTATTTTAATGATTAATTAGCTGTTTTTGTAATCTGTTATTAATATAGCCATAGAACTATAAGACTAAGAGTATAAGTGGGGAGCTAGGTCATCTCTTGTTGTCTTTAGAAAAGGTCAAAGATGCAATCTGGCTTAAGTTTAAAAATTTAGTAACAACATATTTCCCTTGAAGAAAAGAATCGTATTTATTCTGAAAAAATATTCTAGGAATATATAGCCTAATACTATAGAAGTCTTACAACACTAGAAACTATCTTGTTATATGATTACTGTTGAATAAACAGAACAGTTTTTTTGATACCCTATCCATTTAGGACTTTTGGTTTTTCTCAGTTATATCTTTTAACTAACTTATATGTAGAAATGTTTGACCAGTATCAATTGTTAATTTGAATTGTGCCTGTGCCTTTTAGTTGAAGCCTTAGAAATCAAAGGATACCTTTTAGAGCAGATTTCTTCTTAGATTCTCATAGAAGCTAAGTGCTCCATATCTGAATAATTCCTATGTAGCCAGTTGAGATCATTCATTAGACTTCAATTGAGCATCTGTGCTTGTTCCTTGTGTGTGTGTGTGTGTGTGTGTGTGTGTGTGTGTGTGTGTGTATGTGTTTCCTATTCATTCCTCACTCCTATTTTGCTACCCTTGGGCAACCATACTAATGTGATTGATATATATCTTTTGAATTTGTATATAGTTTTTTTAAACAGGTCAGCAAACCAACGTAATGAATTTTATTTTTTATATTTTGGCATGTATTGTAAAAGGCACTGCAGAAATGTATGATGGGGAAAACCATGGGATTAAAAGGAATGACATTTAGGAAGTAGAAAGTAAAGTTATGAAGGTTTAAAACTTCTTTGAAAGACTTAAGATTCTGACCATGAAATATCAAGTAGAGACATGAAACATTTCAATCTGTAAAGTCAAAAAAGGTAGAGACAAGGCAAAATCAAGGAGTGGCCAGAGAAATAATAATTGCAGAAAAGAACATTTCCTTTGCATAATTGTGTGGGGTTTGTTTGTTTGTTTAATTTTGGGTGAAACAAATGACAGCAAAGAAATGCAGGTGGAACGAGAGAGGGAGAGACAGAGAGAGAGAGAGAGAGAGAGAGAGAGAGATCAAATGTCCCCAGGGAAACTAGGGAAATTGTTATTTACTGCATTGTATCTTAAAGCTTTTAATATTCTCATGCACATTGTAAATCTTCAATGAGGAAAATAGCAGAGTGTTTTGTTTTGTTTTCTGTTTTTGAAGTAGGCTTCATGCCTAGCGTGGAGTCCAACCAACATGGGGCTTGAACACATGACCCTGAGATCAAGACCTGAGCTGAGATCAAGAGTCAGACACTTAACCAACTAAGCCACCCAGGCACCCCAAGAAAACTATTTTTTAAAGATTGTGTACTATGGGCTTAAGCATTGTAGAAATTTGAAAAATACTGGTGTATGACTTACTAATCATTTAGTTCATCACGGGAAAATTATGTAATCCATAACTAATCAGTAGATTAGGGAAAAAAAATCTTTTCAAAAATTAGAAAAAATCAGTAAAAAAAGATCTGTTTTTAAAAATAAATTTAACTTTTGAAATTTAATTATCTACTAATATTTACTTTAAAAAATTTATCCATATTTAATTTCTCTGCCAAACTCTGAGTTAGGTTTTAATATTCTATTTTACCTTAGAGTGAGGTCATAATAAAATGGAAGCATACATGGTTTAAGTCTGACTTGTACTGATATAAATATAATAATTTGTTGGGTTTTTCTAACTTAAATTTTTTTAATCTTTATTTATTTTTGAGACAGAGAGAGAGAGAGGAGGTGAGGGGGAGAGAGAGAGGGAGACACAGAATCTGAAGCAGTTTTCAGACTCTGAGCTCTCAGCACAGAGCCTGACGCGGGGCTCAAACTCATGAACAGTGAGATCATGACCTGAGCTAAAGTCACATGCTCACCTGACTGAGCCACCTAGGTGCCCCAGGTTTTTCTAAATTTAAATACCACATTAACTTGCATGGGATTCTACCTACATATTTATTGAGGAAAGCATTCTCTGCTTAACAGTATATAATTTAATATTCCTGGCTGATCCAGTTATTAGGACAAAAAATTAAAAAAAAAAAGAAAAAAAATAGGTAATAATTTCATTCTGTTTCAGTTTTATTTCTGTTCTGTATCTGTCATTTTTGTTGTTCCAGTAGCTGAAACAATAACTAACATTAACAAGGGCTAAGACGAGGTGATTATAGCCTTTCTCCCTCCAGTAATCCTGTAAGTGTTAATCATTTCTTGGAAGGCATCAGCTACCTGAGTGGCACAAACCTTTCCAAAAGAAATGCTTTTCATGTTCCTAGAAATTGCAATTCTGATGTTTCTTATTTTTGACATTCTTTGAGAAACTTTGTCCAAAGTTTTTTTTCAGAGTATATTCCAAAGCAAAAATACTAAGTCCTAAGATACATCTTTAGAATGAGAAGGATATGGGATAATCTTCCTACTAAACAAATATATTCTGATGATATCAACTCTTTTGACTAAAAATAGGAAAACAATTTAAAAAAAAACACTAGTCAATTATAGGTAATATCAATCACAAGTATATTAGATATTTTACTTTTTTAAGCACCAAATATTTTTCTACTTATTAAATCAATTATTTCATTCCATAAGTGAATAAAGACGTCTATCATCCTTTTTCCTTTCCTTCGTTCCTGTATATATTTCTATCAAATCTTTATTTATGTCTATGATATCTACTCTTTTGATAATATCATTTTAATGATATTATGAAATCTACAGATGTCTGGACTCTGAAAATTATAGAATAGTTTTAATGCCTATAAAAGTGAATTTTCTCACAACATAAGTTTGAATTACTTAATCAAGTCAAAATCCTGTCACCAAAGAACAGGCATTGTGATTTTAATTTTTAAAAGATGTAAAATATTTGGATTTAAAAAAAATTAATTTTTGGTTTAAAATCAACATCAGCTTTAGCAGTCACTAAAAGTTTTAGTGAACTGAAAAATTTTCCACCATTGACTGGAACAATCTGTAGATTTGGAAACCAAGGCCCAAAAAAGCTACATTATTTTCTAATGTTTCTGTGTATTGTATCTAATGCTAATTAGTATAGTTTCCAACTCTCTCTGAGAGCCAATAACCTTTTTTTTAATTAAAAAAAATGTTCTGTAACATTCCCATTCCTATTCTAAAATGAAATGTTGCATTATACCTATCTTTTTTTTTAATTAAAAAAATTTTAATGTTTATTTTTGAGAGAGAGAGAGAGACAGAGCATGAGCAGGGGAGGGGCAGAGAGAGAGAGACAGACAGACAGACAGAATCCAAAGCAGGCTCCAGGCTCTGAGCTGTCGGCACAGAGCCCGATGCAGGGCTGGAACTCACGAACTGTGATATCATGACCTGAGCCGAAGTTGGACGCTCAACTTACTGAGCCACCCGGCGCCCCATGTTATACCTATATTTATAGATAAATTTTCTAAACTCAATTTAATACTTAGATTATGATATAAAGGAGTTATGAGAAGTAATTTATAATAAAATAGGACATAGTTCAATATACAAATGTACAAACTAAGGGAGGAAATGGAAAGAGGTGATTAGATACTCTTTTAAATTGGTAATAAGTTCTTGATAATTATCTAAGCAAAGCGAAGTGAAGTCATCCCTCAATTTGTGTAGAAGTTGCATTTCTTGAAAGTAGTAAGTGATTAATAAAGGACTCTGTAAAAAAATACTTTTGCACATATGTAAAATTGAGTTCAAGTCTAGATTCACGTAATTGTAAATACATTTGCACCGTTGTAAATATCTCATAGAACATTTTAAACTTGGCTGAGTCTCAGTTCCTTTTACAACACTGCCCTGTACATTGCAGTACAACCAGATTCCTGGTCCCTGACCACTGAATTTCCTAGTCAAATGCCTCCTATGTCTCTGTCCAACTCCCATCCCACAATCAAGTGAAACCCAACCAAAACTTTCCAAAACTCACAGAAGGGATGGACTGCTTCCATTGAGAACCACTAAGATAAGAAATTGTTTTAAAGTGAGAAATGTAGAAAGGTCTCCTGGCAGCAAGTTATCTTTCTTTTCTATCTAGAATGCCTCAAACACATGGGATTCTGCACCTACGAACAGCTATAAGGACTACAGACAAAAAATAGAATGGATGTTTGTTGCCAGAAGCATTCTGTGAACCCCAATTTCAACAGATTAGCTAATAACTGATGCTCACTGTTGCCAGTTACATAACAGACATTGCAGTTGAATATATTACAAATAATATACTTAGTGAGAAGAATCAAAAAAATATGTCTAGTGCATCTTCTCAGAAGCAAAAGTCAGTGCTTATAGATTTATAAAAACTCAGAATAGAAAAATAGAAATACCTTATTTATTGTTTTATAAAATGTTTTTAAAGATAAAAGTCATGTTCCACAAATTTCTAAGACAACAGAATATCTATGTTTTGCCAGTGGGCTTAAATGGGATAAGATTTATTAAAGTACATATGATATGCCATAATTTACCCGAGCCCAAAGACATTGAAACAGTGGTTCACCATGAGACCTAAATATTGTAGAAATAAATATGGTGGATTGTGCTGTCTACATTTTATCATCTGTAACCAGGATGGATACATTTAGCACAGAGTGAATACAATGAAGTTTATATGATGATATGACATGGCCAAATACCAGTATCTGAGAAAGAATGAGAAAGGAGTGAAAAGAAGTCTGAAAGTGATGTTTAATGACACTGGTTTAATTCCTGAATCTGGTTCTACAGAGATGTGATCTTTAGCAATTAACTTAGTCTTTTGAATCACAGTTTCTACATTTTAAGCTATGTTTAAATTTTTCTTCCAACCCTAACTTCTTGTGATTCTGCCGTTGATTTTGTGGAACTCAAATAGGTGAGCCTTCGGACACATCTTTTTACATATTAATAAGTATAAAATATTATGCCATATCTTGATTATTTTATTCACTCAGACAATGTTAGCTGCAAAATAAAACTTACCACCTCTCACAAAGCAGTATGACATAGCAGAGATAAATAAGTTTAGGTTATAGAGATAGACGTCGGTCTAAAACTCGGATCCTTGACCTATGGTTTAGTTTAGTTAAGACATTTTCTTAATCTTTCTATGTCTTAGTTTCTTCTGTAAAATAGAACTGATAATTTATGCCTCATAGAGGTATTTTGAGGATTTAAAGTAGTATATGCAAAGTGGTACCTAACAAATGTAAACAAATGCTAAATTTTATAAAATTCTCCTTGAATAATGCAAGTTAAAAAATATACCCAATTTAAAAGTTTGTAACTGCATTCACCACTCACATGTACATTTGTTTGAACATGAGTTATATCAATTAGAATAAATCATAAAGTGCCTCATTGTTTCTTCTATAGGATCACTAACATCTCAAGAATAGAATTCATTTTCATCTTTATATTTCCAAAAGCAAATAACCCAAACTCTGGTGCATTGGTATGTTCAGCAAATATTTGCTGAAGCAATGAGTAAATAGATGAATAACTAAAGAGAAATTAAAATAATGTTTTCCTAAATAAAATAAAAAGTAAACAGCTTTAAAAAAAAGACCAAAATCAAAGATTAACTATTTTGAGGGCCTCAGTCAGCCATACAGGGTAATTTTCTGAAGTCTGTACAACTGATATTTCAATTTGGTAAGATAAGAATGTTATTGCAGTAGGGTTAATGGCATTTATTTTGAACAAATCCCCTTGATTTAAATCCACATACATTTCAGTGATGGTTCAGCTTGGTTAGTCATGCAAATTAAAGTGTAACTGAAGCTGAGCTCTTTCAAAAGAGATGTGTTCTGGAAAAGAATAAATGGTCAATATCCAGGGCAATTCGTGTATTCACCCAGAAAATAAATGGTGTCCCTTCAGAATTTGATACTGATACTGATGGATTGATCTAGTATTTCTTAGAAGCTTTCAATTTGTTAAGCATCAGACAAAATTTTCAAAAGCAGCCACCTGTCCCACCTGCCTCATTGTAGAAATTCATATGCAAAAAGAAAAAGAACAGATAGCTAAGGAAAGCCGTCTTGCACGTGCATGCAAACACACACGAACCTATTTTTTCCTAATGAATTTTGCTTGGAAACCAAACAGAGGGCAAAGCGTGCAAAAAAGTTTTAAAAATATTTTCTTTGGTGAAATAAATCAGTATGTAAGGGGGAAAGTAGGAAATTGGAAAGCTTCACATTTAAATTCAGGAGATTCTGAATTAGCTTACATGAATTTTTCTCTGAATGTCTAGTTAATTTTTTTTAATTTGAGAGAGAGAGTGAAGAGAGAGAGAGACAGCAAGCACTAGAGGGGGCAGAGGCAAAGAGAGATAGAATCTCAAGCAGGCTTCAGGCTTAGCATGTAGCCTGAAGTGGGACTCCATCCCACAACCCTGGGATCATGACCTGAACTGAAATCAAGAGTTGGACATTCAACTGTCTGAGCCAACTAGGCACCCCTCTGGTTAAGTTTTTGCATTGTCTCTAGATGGTTTTAATGTATTTCTTGTTAATTGCATGCATAAAAACCAACATAAATTTATTTAAGCTTGAGACAGTATCTTGAAATTTCTTTCTGTGTTTGACTCTTGAAAACTTTTACAATGCCAGAAAACTTATTAAAACAAATTAATTATGGTTTAATTATTATTTGAACAATAATTATTATTTAAACTATTTAAAAAAATGATTTAAATTAATCTAAAATAAAAGCTCAGGTACAATATGTCTATAATAAGAAACAAAAACATACACTTGTTTCTGAGCTTCCCAGCAGCCAAGACGTTAAGGGAAACCTTTGAAGTTATATATTACTTTGATTTAGTTGAAGGGAACAGAATTGTTTAATATGAAAAATAGATATTTTGCATGGCCCTAAGATTTGCAAAGCTATTGTAACAAGATCTTTTGTTTACACAGGGAGCTTTGAAAATATATAAAAGCTAATGAAAATCAAAATGCTAAGTAATTTCTACTAGCTCATGACTAATAAATCATCAAAAAATATGGTTGGCCATCAAGATATATAATACATTTAATAATTTTCAATTAAGTTGTTAAATTACTAAAAGGACAAGCTAATATTTAAAACTAAGTTAAAATTAAGTTAGTAAGATAAACAAGCTCAGTTATTGCCTAATTATTAGAGATCAAAAAATAATAAAGAAAAATGGAATGAAAATGTAAATAATGTTGAGTAAAGGTATATCTTAGAGGGTGGTAAAACTAAATAGTTACTCACATGAAAGAAGGAACTTCTAAAAGCAAGCACTACTGCAGACTCTTAGGCTAATATTTCCACCAAGATTCAAACAGAATCCTGTGATCCTAATGTAGCAGCTGCAAATTTGTATAGTCAATAGTTTATCCTGATAAGATCCTAATTCCAGACACTGAGGACTAAAGTAGCCAGGTGTCTATTCTCAGTATTGGGAGCCTGGAGGTCAGTACAGTGGGGAAACAGGAACAGTACCTCGTGTGCTTCTACTGGCCCCCTCAGAAAGCTAAGCTATCAAATGACCAGACCATCTACCTCTGGAGCTGCTTAATGGTAGAGACATTAAAGGGCATATTACTTGAATCAAAACTAAATGCCCAGAATAATGCTGCCTCAGACAGGAGGAAAGAGCATATACGTCTTAATTTATCAATGATATGTTAGAATATGTAGAACAATTTCTTAATTGCACATTAGAATCCCATGGGGAGCTTTTGTGTAATACTGATATCTACCCCATTCAAGAACAATTTAAATCAGAATTCCTGAATGAGATGTGGATCTCAATTTTAAAGTTCCCAGTTGATTGTTATGCCTAGTAAAAATTTGGATTCACTATTATAGGCTACTATAAACATAAAGGAGTTTACTCAAGATATAATCAAACATACACTAAATGAGAATATCATTTTTTTTTAATTTAGAGTTTGGATCTCTCTTACCTGATTCAGAGTTTCTGAATGAATTTGCATAGCATTTATCAAAATCTTGGTGTCCACAGTGCCCAGAATATTTCCCCCCCAAATGTAGGACTTTATCAGTGATAGCAGGTGGTATGCAGAAACAGCACCAATTTAAAGTTAATACATTAGTGTGAAAAGTCATTATCTTCTTAATTCTGTTTTAAACTTCTGATTGACTTAGGAAGCAAGGTGAATTGTGTTGCTAGTATATATTTAACACCCCTGTGACACTTACTCTGTTACTGAGTTGGAGGGTGGGGGGCAGGGAAGAGAGAACTCAGACTACAGTTTGGTGGGTAATAGCATCTAATTATAACTTGATAGTATTGTTTCCATTTCTTTGTGGACATTTTTAGAGTTGCATTCTGTTTCTTCTAACTGATAGTGGATTTCCGTTATGGTAATGTGTCAATTAAAAGAACAATTTAAAACAAATGATAATAGAAGTTGTATTCAGATAAGGACAAAAAATATGTGAAAATATTTATCTCATTCAGATTTAATTAAAAAAAAAAAAAAAAAGAGCCTGAGAAGAGAGTTCATATTCTAGTTCTTTACTAGGTATGAAATCCCAGGAAGTAGTAGTGAGGGAAGAAGTGAATGGTCTGAAAAGGAGAAAGGGCATATAGGAAGAGGTGTGCTATAGAGCTGACAACTTCTTGGGATCAGGTGCAATGGATTTCATCATCTCTTGAAACTGTCTTCAGAGAAGCCAGATAAACTCTCGCACTTCAGGAGTTTCCATTGACAAGTTGTGTAGTGGGAAGGATACAAATATTTCTTCTGGTCCTTTCCTCTTGTTTGGAGATTTGACCCATGGGCCATTAATTTCCCACCACCTGAGGAATGGTCAGAGGCTCCAGGCACAGGCATGAAGTGAGAGCACTATGCTTACATGAAGTTGTTAATAACATTGACTATAGAAAAAGAAAAGAGAAGAAAGAAAAGTGGTGATAAGTCTTAAAGCCAATGTGGCTGAAAGGATATGAAGTGTTACATGAGGTGTGCTTTTTGTTTTAATAGCAAATTAAAATGTATATATTTAAGGTGTACATTGTAGTGTTTTAATAAACATATACATTGTTCAGTGATTGCTACAATCAAGCTAACTAACATTTATTACCTCACATAGTTACCAATTATTTGTGTGTGAATAACATTTAACATCTATTCTCTTGGCAAATTTCAATTATGCAATACACTATTGTTGACTAAGCACAATGTTATAGAAAAGGTCTCTAGAACTTATTATTTATTTCTTTATTTATTTACTTATTTATTTAAAATTCAAGTTAGTTAACATGCAGTGTAGCATTGGTTTCAGGAGTAGAATGTAGTGATGCATCATTTACATACAACACCCAGTGCTCATCCCAAGTGCATAAGATGTCTTACACAACAGAAGTCAGGTAACTAAAGACTAGAAAGTATTTCAGTAATAAAGTCTGATCATTCAGGACCAGGGATAGTGCCACTGGCTTTATTCTGACCCTCCAAAAACTTACAAATTTTTGTAACAATACTCGTGTATTTGAGCTGCTCAAAACCATCAAATATTTTTTTAATAACAGCTGCCATTTAGTGGGTATCTAACTCTTTTAGTCTGTGTTTGACATAATTATCACCAAAGCAACTTTTTTCAGTTTTACTAAGTGAGGCACTGAAAGTTAGCTAACTTGAGGTCAGTAATCAAATCAAAATCATAAGACACAAAGGATTGAGTCTTTTCACTTGCTATGTGTCATTTTACAATCCATGATCTTTTCAAAACTGTCCTTGTATATTTGCTACCTTTTCCCCAAGCAGTTTTGTCTTAGGAAATCATTAGCATTTTTTGGTGTGTTTTAAATGTTTCAATCTTGTTCTTAGGCCCAAAGATACATTACACAGACCTAATGACTGGGAGAATTTGTTACTTAACAAACCAGTGCTTCTCAAATTCTCATGTGCATTCAGATCAACCAGAGATGTTATTAAAATGCAAATTTTGACTTAGTAGGTCTTGTTCAGAGCCAGAGACTTTATATTCCTAAGATGTTTCCATACTTTTAGTAGCAAGGGTATAAATGTTATTAACCACAAACTATTTTGATGATTTATAGATATCTGTAATATATAATACAAGTATTGAAGCAGTTCTCAAGCATTATGTGACAAAGCTACTCACAATATGTTAAATGTTTTTTTAAACCTTGGACCTAGAAGGGGAAATAGTGTATGGGGCTGGGGCAAGGTAAGTTGTGGTAACAAAGAAACAGAGAATGGGGCTTGAGTGCAAATGCCCCTGGTGTTATAAAATAGGTCCAGCTTTATGATGAGACAGATTTAATGAATTAATTAATTTTTATCTAGCTCAATAAATGTTTGTTGAATGAAAGGAAGACTTAATTATCAACAATTGCCATAGAAAAACAAATCACAGGAAACTAATAATGTTGCCTTGGTTTAAATGTTGAAAGTTGTTTTGAAAATTATGCAAAAGAAGTTTTCAATTTCGACCTTAGGTCCCCCCACTCTGTCTTCTTATATCAAACTTAAATAGGGGAAGTAAATAAAAGCAATGATGCAACGTTCATGTCTGTAACTCAGTTCCTGGAGGCCTCACCCTGCTGATATACTGCTGTAATAAATTACACAACTAGTGTGCTTCTTTTGATTTATTGCAGCAATAGATCATGAGTGTGATGACTGACATAAACATGTGTCCCACAGACAGCTGGGCTTCACGATATTTTATTTCTCTTTACACATTTTCAATTGCTTAGTTTGGAAAATAAGAAAGAAAACAAATTGACAAATGCTGGAAGATATTTCTGAAGCAGCCCTCCCCATAGACTCTTGAAGTAATAGTTTTTAAATTGAGAAATCCCAGTGTTCTTGCTTTCATTCCCTCCCAAAGGACTATTTTATAAAGAAAAAAAGAAAAAAAAATAACTCATATGAATTAACATTTTATAAATTCAAATCGTAAGGGTTTTTTTGACTATGTAAATACATAATGACAGTCTTAATCTGTATTTCCTCATTCGTTCTCTGAGCCATTATAAGCTATCATGAAATTGAAATTATAGACATTTAATATCAAAGTAATTACCTAATAGGCTGTTATACCGCTACTTTAAAAGGAAAGAGTTATTCTGTCATGAGTCCAATCATTTTTTTCTAATTTAGAATAAAGTGTAAATTACCCCTTTTTCTTTCATGGTTTAAACTACTTTATCTTGGCTGCTGAGAGCATTTCTCCAGTTGGGCACACAAGGCCTCACAATAATATGTGGTCATCTATTTTCTCTGTTCTTTGTATCTATATAGAGAGCTATGTGAAATGCATATTATTTGATTGCAAGAATTTTTTGACCCTCATCAACATTTAATATTACCAGACTTGTGTGTGTGTGTGTGTGTGTGTGTGTGTGTGTGTGTGTGTAAATATAATAAAGCACTGGGTCAAGTTCTTTATTGATACAACCAGATAGCCAGAGTAGTAGTCAAGAATTGGTCTTCCACATCTATACCTGCAGCAAAACAATGAGAACCAATGGAATCTTTCACTGTGGGTGGCAAGTTACATCCCATAGACAGGAATAGAAAAGAATGGATTTTTTTTCATTTATATATAGAAGAGAGAGAGCGACCATCTTTCCCTCCCAAAAGGAGAGAGTATAAACATTTTTTTTCTCTCTTTTAAGACTGGTCCTGGCCTTTCATCCTAACTTTTTGGAGTATAAATATATCTTTCAAAGGCCAGATAATACCTAAGTGCCACAAGTTTTTAAGGCCCAGAAATTTATTTAAATTTGGGGATCCATCATTTTTGACATTTTGAGATAGTGGTCATCTTTTTTGTACCTTGTGCCTTAACACAGGGACTTGGCTGAGCTGTCACTTGACCCTCTTAGGTAAATTGTATTATCCTTTCAGATCAGAGAAACTAGCTAGAAAGTGGCTATTAATCTAATTTGCATGGCATGTGAAGTACAATATTTCTGGGAAAAGGAAAGCAAATTTTCTCCATATTTATATTGCATACATTTCTGTGTTTCTGGAGGCTAAGGCTTTTTAGCCTTTGGCACTTTAAGGCTAAGTGCTCAGAAGCACTGAGAAATCCAAGGAAGTTTTACTTTCCCAAAAAGGCATAGTATGCAATTTTCTTATTCACCTTAAAGAATTTGAGATCCTCCTTCTCCTTCCCTCCCTACCCACTTTCTTCTTTTCTTTGTCTCCTTTTTGCCATGAAACTTCTTTTATCTCCCTTCTCTTGCCAAAGCACAGCAGTAAACAAAACAGACAAAAACAACTCGTGCCCTCATGTGAGATTATATCTAGTAGGAAGACAGACACTAACCAAGATAAATAAATACATGGTGAGTTAGGCAGTGATACTTACACAAAAATCATCTTGGGAAAAAGAGATTGATATTTTTGAGAGAGTGACCAGAAAGTCTTTATTGAAAGAATGATGAAAGTAAATACCTGAAGCAAATGAGAGAGCTAGGTAGCCAGGTGGGTATATGGTGGAAAGGTGTCCCGGGAAGAGAGAACTGCTAATATGAAGGCCTGGAGGAGGGATCACAACTGGTGTGTAAGAGAAGGCCTGGGAGGCTGAAGGGGGAGTTGAGAGGAAAGCAGTACAAACTTCATTTTCTTATTCAATACTCATTTCCCTTGTCAGTCTCACAGACTACCTTGGATGGTACCATGTCGAGTGATCAGCACCAATATATTACCTGTATTAGATTTGATTAAACTCTTCTGCCCTCACCTAAAGGGTTGTGTCTTTGTAAATGAGAATAAAGGTGAAGAAAAACCAAAGATGTTGGCTTTTTCTAGATTAAGCTTCCTTAGAAAAAAGAAATACTCAAACCGTGTAATTGAGATCTGTCACCTTGTGTTTTCCTCCATAACAATATAGTACCTAAAACTTGTTAATTTTTTTTTTTTTTACTGATCAAAATTATAATATTCAATGGTGATTTTCAAAGACCAAGTAAGAGGTTAGGCGTATTCATCACCATGAAAATTTGATTTGGCAATGACTCTCCAGTTTTTATTTATTATAAAGTTTAGTTATTGTTTTTCTTATTGATGATGACATTTTTTCAAGGTTAAATTTTTAAAAATCAATTATTTTGAGTGAGATTATAGGGAAAGGTCAAAATATCTTTATAAAAACAGGTAAGTCATATTTATTTTTTATATTAAGATTTAAAAAATTGATGCAATTATATTCAACTATATAATTTTTTCCTGCTAATATTTATGACAAAAAAAGGAAGGCTAAGAAGTGATTTGGACAAATTCTTCAAAATAAGGAATTAAATGAATCAAGTAAATGACTTAGCAAATCCTGAAGTCTATATTGGACATGGTTATTTAATACAAATGAAAGTTTGTCAACACAGAAATGCTATAAAAATATGACATTACTAGGCTCATTACCTTGAGAGATAGTACTGGAAATGTAAACTAATTTAAAAAGTTTGACAAATGGATCAATGCCAAAAGCTTCTACTCTTACAGTGTTGTACTCTGCTCTGTTTTCAAAATTGACACCTCAATAAACCTCTGCATTTTTCAGTGGCAAATCTCTATTGATCATAGGCTAAGTGGGAGGAAACATGGAAATGAACTTGTGTGGCAATGATTTTATTTGTATGTGACATCTTTTGTCAATTCACTACTAATTGCACTAGTATATGGTTCAGAACAGCAAACTCTTACACTGAAGGAGAAAAACACAGTATGTTTAATTCAAGGAAAGAAAATATTCTAAGTTAATACATTGAGGAGAATATATGGACTAGATGAAGCAAATAAAAATTAATAGAAATCTGTAAGAAAGGAGAATGAGGCTTCAATGTGTTTATTTTTGAAAACAAAATAATGAGATGAGTAAATAATGTCATTGAATCAACTATTAGAGTAAATGAGTAAAACTGAGCTGGGCTAAACCATTGTCAGTTTCGCCCCCCTGCCCCCACGCCCCCCACCCCGCCCAGGTATAGACCACTTTTAGGGTAATAATATTATAATGAGAAAAAGCCACAGACAATTGAACTAAACAATAATTAGGGATGGTGTGATAATTCTTTCTTGGAGAATTTTTGGAGAGGAAGTATAAAGAGCTTATTTAGGTGTGTGTAAGTTGAGCTGACCTTAGAATATAAATGGTTGAAAAAAAGAAATGTCCAAACATGTGACCTCAAGAATGATTAGATTCTGACAGTCTTGTACCTTTTGGTGGCATGCTTACATTTTATGACTTTTTGCTCATACAAGTCTGAGTAACCACTGTCTGGAAATGGAATACTTCCTTCTTCTGATAACATTGTTTTGGGTTGGCTTACATTACTAGTAGTTGTATTAGCTGGTTTCATTATTCCTTTCTCTAACTAATGTCTTTACAAAGAAAGCAAGGGAGTAGGAAAGAAAGGCTCTGGAATCAAAATGCAAAAATTCCAGTGAAATTGTTTTGGGGAGCAAATATATATAGTTAGGCTTTGTGCCCCAAGCATCTGAGCAAGTGCTATCAGTACAGATGTTCAAGTGACCACAAATATGGGCCCAGTTTCTTTTAAATCCTGGGTTATAGCATGGTGGCAGCATTTCCCTGGGTTATCTGCAGCATCAGAAGTAGGAAGATTTGTCAGAAGTGTACATGTACTATTGGTTTAGCAGAAAGATTGCATTTTAAAAGATCAAGAGTACCAAGATCAAGCTTTATGTATTCTTGTGATGCTCTCCTTAATGTCTCCTTCCTGCTATTCCAAACCTACGGTGTGGTTCTTTTTAGTCTTTTCCCTGAGCTAAAATCCATTTACTCTTTCCCTTCCTTTGTTTCTGAAATTCATACAGAATATTGAAATCAACCAATTATGAAATATTTGGAACTAAAAGTAAGGTACACTTGAACATGAGAAGTTATGGCATGGTTAACATAAATGCAGTTGATCTATCGCATAAATTTGCATAAATCAAAAATATACCGTAACATATACACACACATTAATTTTTAAATCAGCAATGTGTATAAAAACTGCTCATGTCTGAGAGATTAGGAAGACATCATAAAGTTCATTATATACCCATAAGGTGTTTGCATTTAGTTGAATAATACACTCTTAGCACTAGAAGCATTCTTAGAGATAATCCTGACAAGTTCACTCATTTCACAGATTTATAATTCGCTCATGGATGTAGAGCTAGTTCTCTCCTCCTCCTCTACTTCCCAGAAAGTATATGCAGTGAAACCATGGTTTGTGAACATAATTTATTCCAGAAGCATGCTTGTAATCCAGAGCACTTGTATATCAAAGCGAATTTCCCTGTAAGAAATAATGGAAACGCAAATGATTTGTTCCACAACACAAAAATACTCGTGTAAAAATGATTACAATACTGTAATAGAATATAAAATAATAAAGAAAATACAAAATATAAAGAAAAATAAACAAATCAACCTGCACTCACCTCTGAAATCCTTCATGGTTGGTGTGATGGACACAAGACAGAGGAGGGTTATTGTGTAGGATGACTTTCACTATCACTCACGGAATCATTGCTACCTATTGGCTCAATGGCATCTTTTTCCGCATGGGGGCCATTGTATATTCTCCCATGGATTTACAGTACAGTACATTAATATAGTACAGTATTAATAAACTCTTGTCATATACTGTATTTGATGTAATTGGCAATAAGGCAGCAGAGGAAAGGGTCTACATCTGTAGGCAGCCTGACCTAAAATGAAGCAAAGCATTCCTAAGCTTACTTTTGTACGGAAAAGCAAAGGGCTGTCCGTAGGTGCTTTGAAGTGACAAAAAATACACTTGTGCGAGTTGTGGACACCTTCCATTGTTCTGAAAAATCACTGATTTCTGCCAAACACCACGGCCTGAGACCAAGGGTCTGAGTATGGGAGACAATCACCCACAATCCCACAGGGAGAGAGACAGAGACAGAGAGAGGCAGAGAGAGAGAGAGACAGAGGAGAGAGAATAACCACTGGCTCAGTTGTGACCATGTGACCTATGCATCATGTACTATTAGTATTGCAAGTCATTGCTTGTTTATCAAGTTAAAATTTATTAGAAATGTTTGTTTGTCTTGTGGAACACTCACAGAACAAGTTACAATCCAAGGTTTTATTGTACTTACTATAAGACTTTTTTTTTTTTACTTCATCTTAGGTTCAGCAATCCTCTATATTATGAAAGTATCCCAGGGCCATCCATAGCTAAGCATGAGGGTTAAAGAGAAAAGCCAAAGGTTAAGATACAAAGCATGACAATACTGTAATTTGCCAGAAGTATTTAGAGAAATTTCTATTTATGTACAAGCTACCACTTAATCATTTTGTATGGATGCTGAATATTTCCTTTTTTATTATATATCCCATTTAAAACCTCAAAAGGTATTCATTGAGAAATATTGCTTATTTAATGACTTTTTTCCAATGACATAACAATTGGTGTTAACATTTGGGTGATATTAAAGCCAACAGTTAGTTATCCAAACCCAGTTAAAAGGAGAAAGTTTTATTATCTGATATGAATGCCAGGAGGTGATTTATATACTGAATAGTTGAGAGCATGGCCTTGAACAATTGTAGCTGCTTATTTTTTGTCATCTTTCTGGCAGCTGCCAAATTGTAATGCTTAATGATTCAACTTAAATTAACTAAAATGAATCCTTGTGGAAAAACATAATACCTGTCTGGTACAAGGGGTCTGATTATATTGCCTTCATTTACACAGAAATTATTCATAATTCATTGACACCCTCTCATTACTAAGTTATGGGTATTTTTTTTTCTGAGCAAATGGAAAAATATATAACTTTGTGCAGGTGTTCATGCTATTTATGTCATATCGGGTAGAGTGGTCAAAATGCTGCTCCTAGTTCATGGAGATAGCTAAATAAAGTTTATAACTAACCAACATGCAGAAGCACTTTGAGGATATATATTAGTGTAGCCTCTTCAAATAGTGTTTCTGCAAACATTTATCTTTAATATGAATATTATTAAATACCTTGAAATGCATGGTAAATGACAGTATACCAAAAAAAAAAGACTCTTGGCAATGGTAAATTAAAGCAGAGCATGGCATTTTATAGAATATTTGCATGTTACAGATTTTTTAAATCCATAATTAGATTGACTATAGGAAAGTAGATGCAAAGTGTCAGAGTTTGAAATGTAGATAAATGCATATTAACATGGAGGAGAGTAAAGCATTGAATTTTTAATTAACTGCAAAAATGGAAATCATTCCCTTTATTCCCACATTTTTATTCTTTTCTATTATGAAAGATCTCATTTATAGGCCATAAGAGGAATTAGTAGCAAAGCTATTTAAAATGTGCAGCTTAATTAATTATTTTTACTCTAATCTGTCCTTGGGCAAAATAGTTCCAAGTGGGAGAATTTGTTACCCTGAAAGCCTTTGGGTTGGAATGCCTACTTGAAAAATCACAAGAGTGAGAACTAGTCAATTGGGTAATCATTTTAATTGCCAAAACTGGTCATGAAGAAGGCCTTCCAACTGAACACTGACTTAGAAGTAATTGATTTAGTGGTTTCATGTAGCTTATGTTGTCTTTTATTTTTTTAAGACAACTTTACCAGGATTGGGAGACTGACCTCTCATTTTCTACCCTTTCTTCCATGAAGTGACCTTCATCAAATCTAAAGTGTCCAATCTCGAAGAGAACAAGAACTTAGTAGAGTCTATAATTTTTATTTAGATATTTAAATAGATATGACTCAAGGATAATTTCCTTCAACTTAAAAATTTTGAGATTTATTGCTTGTTTGTTGATCTTGTTTTACAAGTGTTTAAAGGGATTGAAAAACTTAAATTCTCTGATCTCATGCAAAATACTCTGTACTTTGTTGAGTTATAAACAATGAGAAATAATTGCCTTAGTGAAGACACTAAGACTGATCTCTCTCTTTTTTTTTTTAACTTAAATTTTCTAATCTACTAGTTTTTTTTTAAAGTGTACAGAAGTTCAGGGCACCTGGGTGGCTTAGTCAGTTAAGTATCCAACTCTTGGTTTCATCTCAGGACATGATCTCACAGTTTCTTGAGGTCAAGCCCCACATCTGGCTCTGTGCTGGCAGTGTGGAGCCTGCTTGGGATTCTCTGTCTCCCTCTCTCTCTGTTCCTCCCCCACTCATGCTGTCTATCAGAATAAATAAACTGAAAAAAAATTAAAAAGTAAATAAATAAAGTGCAGTTCATGAGCAAATTTAATTCCTTTGAAGGTAAATATACAGTGTCATAATTAAAGCAAAAAGACAACGTAAATGACTAAATGTTTTCCAAATAGTGACGCATCTGGTAATTTGTTACTATTTCACCTTATTTGGGGAATCTTATTATTTTTTAATCCCCCTTCACCTCTTTCACCCATCTTCCCATCTACCTCCCTGCTCTAGGAACCTTTTGCTAGTTCACTCTTGTTAGGAGTCTATTTTTTGGTTTGTCTCTTTTTTCCCTTTGTTCATTTGCTTTTTTTTCTTAAATTCCACCTATAAGTGAACTCATATGCTATTTTTCTTTGACTGACTTATTTCACTTAGCATTATACCCTACAAGTCCATCTATGTTGTTGCAAATGGCGAGATGTCATTATTTTTTGATGGTGGAGTAATATTCAATTGTACATGTTTACCACATCTTTATTTATACATCTTTCGATGGACACTCAAGTTGTTTCCATACAGTGGCTATTGTAAATATTGCTGCAGTAAATATAGGTTCGCATGTATCCTTTTGAAATAATATTTTTGTTTTCTTTGGGTAAATACCCAGTAGTTGAATTATTGGATCATATGGTAGTGCTATTTTTAATTTTTTGAGGAGCCTTCAATACTGTTGTCTGCAGTGGCTACACCAATTTGCATTCCCACCAACAGTGCACAATGGTTCCTTTTTCTTGTTTAATTATTGATAAAAATGTACATGTTGTCCAAGTGTAAAAGAAATCATTAGCCTCGCTAAGGAGACAGAAAAAGATTCTTGAATTTTCATTTTCAAGTATTTTATTATTATATGATTTAAATTATGCTATGGGTCATAGTATAGTCCTTAAAAAGTCAAGAAAAAATGATATACAAAACTCTTATGTGATATATTAATTGTATCCTTAAATATTCATATAAAATCATGATTAAATATGTATTTATAGATAGATAGACAGATAGATAGATGATATAGCATGTACATAATAATTAGAAGGAAATGTGATACATTTGCCATATTTTTGTTTACTGTTATCTCACTTAGAAGCTGGCGTGAAAAAAAGTTTTCCTCTTGGTGCCTTAGTTTTTCCTCTCAAAAATGAAGCACAAAAAATCTAGAGGAATACTATCATATACTGCAGATAAAGTACATTAATGTTTCTTGAAAGGTACACTTTTAAAAATATATGATTATGTCTTTCAGGATAGCAGTGTTTCTGGAACATTTCCTACGACTGGTTTTAAGTTAGGCCGAAAAGCTCAAATTTTGATCTCTGTTACACTACCACCCAAGTTTTATTTGAAATACCTCTGATCTTAGACAATTAAAGGGGGAGGGGTATCTCTGAGTCCATTTGACTTGCTTTCTTCTTATTTTTAATAAAAGAATATGCATGGCAGAACCCCTGGGTGACTTAGTTGGTTAAGTGCCTGACTCTTGTTTTCCGTTCAGGTCGTGATCTCACTATTTGTGAGTTCCAGCCCTATGTAGTCAGTGTAGAACCTGCTTGGGAACCTCTGTCTCCCTCTCTCTCTGACCCTCCCATGCTTGTGCTCACATGTTGTCTCTGTCTCACTAAAATAAGTAAATAAAATAAAAATAATAATATACAGCGCAAGAAATACTTTTTATTAATGCTTATATTTATGTTTCCATCTTAAAAAATTGTAATGTTTAATTGGGAAAGAGCCATTGATAAGTAGAATAAAAAGATTTCAATTTTAATGCTGTAGAGGTTAAGTATTTTGGAGATTAGCAAGATCTCAGTGAATATAAAGTAGTTTCTATGACTTTTTTTCTCCTAGCATGGAATATAAATTATTTCACTGAATACATGAATATCCATATTTTAATGGTTTCTTTTTGAATATTATACACAACAGTATTGAAAATGAACTTGATAAATGTGTGTTGAAAATTTCGCTTATACTATTTGCAAATAGCATTTATATGACTTACTTGATTAAAATGGTATTAAATTCTAATAAAAAAAAAACATCTCTTACCAGTCTAGGGTGTTGTCTGTGGAAGACAATATATATTGCTGAAGTACATTGCTAAAGAATTATTCATTTGCTCCCAGATTACAAAGAAAGTTTGGAGGAAGACTGAATGGTTAGGGCTCATTACATATTGATGAAATAGAAAATCTTAATTCATAAGGACTGATGGATATGAGAAGTTCATGTTGTAATGCAAAACTGTGTTCATCATTCTAAGCCCCTATCACCCAAGTATAATCATGCTTTAAAATTGCTTATTTTGGGGGCGCTGGGATGGCTCAGTTGGTTAAGCATCTGACTTCGACTCAGGTCATGATCTCATAGTCTGTGGGTTCAAGCCCCACGTCGGGTTCTGTGCTGTCAGCTCGGAGCCTGGAGCCTGCTTCAGATTCTGTGTATCCCCCCCACCCCTCCCCCACTTGCACTCTGTGTCTCTCTCAAAAATAAATTAAAAAATAAATAAATAAATAAATAAATAAATAAATAAATAAATAAATAAATAAAATTGCTTATTTTTCACCACTCTGGAAAACAGTATGGAGGTTCCTCAAGAAGTTAAAAATGGAACTACCTTACCCCCCCCCCACCCCAGTAATTGCACTACTAGGTATTTACCTAAAGGATACAAAAATACTGATCAGAGGCACATATGCACCCTGCTGTTTATAGCAGCACTATCAACAATAGCCACACTGTGGAAAGAGCCCAAATGTCCATCCATCGATGAATGGGTAAAGAAGATGTGGTACACATATAGAATGGTATATTACTCAGCCATCAAAAATAATGAAACCTTGCCTTTTTCAATAATGTGGATGAAGCTAAAGTGTATTATGCTAAGTGAAGTAAGTCAGTCAGAGTAAGACAAATACTGTATGATCTCACTTATATATGGAATTTAAGAAACAAAACTGATAAACATAGGGGTAGTGGAAAAAAAAGAGAGAGAAGCAAAGCAAAAGAAACTCTTAACTATAGAGAACAAACAGGGTTGCTGGAGGGGAGGTGGGCAGGAGGTAGGCTAAATGGGTGATGAGTGTTAAGGAAGGGACTTGTGATGAGCACTGGGTGTGATACGTGATGGATCACTAAAATCTATTCTTGAAACCAATATTACACTATATGTTAACCAGAATTTAAATAAAAAATTGAAACAAAAATAAAGTAAAATATCTTATTTTGTCAATAAAATTCTTCTTCAATGAATATAGGATGAGTTAGCTCTGTATTACTGATTGACAAATTATGGAATCAACATCCAAAACAGCTTTCTCTCTACTGGTTCCTATCTGCCCCTCTTTCCTCAGAAGGTTTATACTCTTATAAGTAGTAAAGAGAGTGTTATTACTGTATCAGAAAAAAAAAATAGACCATAGGCTTTTGATTGTCCAAGTCTATCCATTAATCTTTCTCCTGTATACCTTTGGTAAATTGTGGATGAGGAATGTGCTTCATCATTTAAAATACATTTTCCCTGAATTCATCTATGGCAAGTGGTTGTAATAGCTTTAAACTCTTCTGAATTTTTGCTTTGGACATAATTCCAGACACACCCAACAAAGAAAACAATATTCTTAATATTAAAACATGATTGAAATGCCGGAATAATGAGTAAATTTTCTCAGGATATCTTTTTGGTAAAAGCATTCCGTTTTCCGAGTAACACCCTGTTCTGTAGGTTTAGATCAGTAAAGTGGCACTGGTAGCCCCGAAGGTGGTTGCAACATTAAGAAGATACTAACCCGTTTCCCAAGGTTGAGGTACATAATGGTGAACTGTAGGAACAGTGTTGCTCTTCAGATTTGTTTTTCCTTCAAACATATTTCAACAAGCAATTTTTAAAAATGGTTGTGACAGATAAAAGGCAAATGTGTTTACAAAGCTTGATGTTTTTAAGCAATAGCTGAATAAAATAGAAAATAGCAAGTTTTATTTCATTGACTCCTTTAGTATTAACAGTCTCTAAGATGGCTCCACCTATTCTTTTAATAATCTTTGAAGTCTTTATTAATCTAGATCTAGTATCTTTAGCTTGCTAGTATTCTCTCTCTCTCTCTTTCTATGTGTGTATGACAATAGAACATTTAGGGAGTCATGGATTGGATATAGGAAGCTTTGTTTTCTAAACTTAGTTCTGCAACTTACTTGGTACACTTTGAACCTTATTTCCTGGTATTAAAAGTATATACCATCTTATATCATGGGTAGTTATGATAAAAACAGCTAATTTAAGTTCCTTCTCTTACATTTGACATATTTATTTATTTTTTAATAAGTATTATCAAAAGGCCACAAAAATGAAATAGTGTAATATACTTCATGTACCAGCCACCCAATTTCAATAATTCTTAATATATGGTAAGTTTTGTTTCTTAAATACCCCCCCATATTTCTAGTCTATGGATGATTTTGAAGCATACCTTAGACACTGAAACATTGTATCTGTATTTTAGTATGTAACTGCAAATGATAGGGATTTTTTTTCTAATATGTAGTTTTCATAATCAAAATACTTTTATTGTATCTTAAAGAATAGTACTTCCTAATTCATCAAATAATCCAGTAGGAATGTTTGAAATTGTCTTTTTAAAAAATCAATTGAGTGTGAATCATAATTTATGTAAGATAAATTCACTGAATTTAAGTATACAATTTGGTGACTTTTGAAAAAGGTATAAGATTGTATAATCACCACTATAATCAAGATATATAGTACATTTCTATCACTTCACAATATTTCCTCATATGCTTTTATTTTCTGGGTCATATGATAGGTGCACATTTAATTAAAAAAAAAAAACCAAAAAACTGTTAAAGGGGCACCTGGGTGGTGCAGTCAGTTGAGCTTCTGACTCTTGATCCCGGCTCAGGTCATGATCTCGCGATTCTTAAGATGGAGCCTGCATTGGGCTCTGCACTGATGGTTCAGAACCTGCTTGAGATTCTGTCCCTCCTTCTCTCTGACTCTCCCCCACTTGTGATTCTCTTTCTCTCTCAAAATAAACAAACTGAAACAAACAAAAAACTGGTAAAGAGTTTTCCAAAACGACTATACAATTTAACTGTCCCACCAAGAGTATGTGAGAGTTCCAGTTACTGCACATTCTCATCGACACTGGTGTGTATATTTGTATCTCATTGTGGCTTTAATTTGTGTTTTCTTATGCCTGGAATGTTGAGCATGTTTTCATGTGGCTACTGGCCACTTGTCTATTTTCCTTGTTAAAATAGCTGTTAACATCCGTGGTTGATCTTTATTTATTTAAATTTTTTTTTGACTTCTAATGATAGAGTCCTAATGGTTTTTTATTTACCTTGATTCTAAGTACTTTGCCTATTAAATATGCATATGCATATTTATGATAAATGCATATTTATCTCCTGCTCTCTGGTTTGCCATTTATTTATTTATTTATTTATTTATTTATTTATTTATTTTTGTTGATGTATCTGAAGGAAAAACATGTTTTAATTTTGATAAATTTGAATTTATCAGTTATTTCTTTTATGGTTCATGCGATTTGCATTTATCTAAGAAATTTTTGCCTAATTCAAGATAAAGATTTTATTCTATTTCCTTCCAGAAGTTTGATAATTTTAGAGGGAAACAATTCAGGCTTTCACCTGAAAGTAATATGTTAGTTTTAGGGTGTTCATTGATATCCTTTATCAACCTGAGGAAATTTCCTTCAATTTCTAATTTGATAATTGTTCTATCAAGAAGCGGTTTTGATTTTCATCAAATGCTTTTTCTATATTTATTGACATTACATATGTTTTTTATGCTATACTTTGTTAATACATATAGTGAAAACTCCTGTAAGGAAGACCTTTTCCTTGTCTTCCTTCCATGTTATTCTTTATCTTTTATTTTTTAAATTATTTATCTCCTTATGGAATCACAGAGATTTATTTTATTGTATGAATTATAATCTGTTACCATTAATATTTGTTGCTCAAATTGCCCCATATATGGCCATTGAGAAGCCTTCCAAGTGTAATCCTGCATCCTCTTGACATACTTCATCATTTTTTAACAAGTCTTTATTTTCCGCCTCTCAAGATATTTCACAATCACACGTTTCCTGTCCCAGAGTATGTAATATTTTGTGTTGCTTTTATAATTTGCATTTAATTTAATTTTAATTTCCAACTTTTTTATTACTAGTATATACAAATAAAGTTATTCTTTCTGTTCTCTGTACTTAACTAACGTATTAGTTCTAGGAAATTTTTTGTGGATTCTTTAGGATATTCTATGTATATGAGCCTTTCATTGCATCTCAGTTTGAACTAAAATCCAAGTAAATTCCATACATTAAAAATTACTGATATGTCTCTTACATCTCTTCAACATAGAGTCCCCTCTACCTTTGTTATTTGGAATTTGTTATTTGCAATTTTTTCTATTTAAAAAAAAAGCAGTTAATATGACTTGTGGAGTTTCAGTCTAGATTTGCATATTGCATACTATGGCATTGTTTAACGTATTCAATTGTCTTTCTTGCTTTCTTTCATCATCTATCATGATATAGATATAGATATTGATATACATGACTATTACATGTGCCCTTATGTACTTTTATAAAAAATAAAATGTATTATTTTGATGTTGTACAATTTTTAAGAGCAGATACTGTTTTGCTCTTTTTTTTTTTTTTTTTAGAAGTAGCATAGTTACCTCTGTGCTGTCAGTCATACTTAAGGCCATTGTTTCTAGAGTCTGGAATCAAATCACATCTCCACTACTTCTTCCTCTTCCTCCTCTTCTTCTTTTTTAAACAGATTTACAGAAAGATAATTTCATACCATACAGTTAACCCATTAAATTAAATATACAATAGAATGCTTTTACTATATTCACAGAGTTGTGCAACTATTATGACAATCAATTTTAGAACATTTCATCACACTAGAGAGAAACCTTATAGCCCTCAGCCATCAGTTCTCCACCCCCCTTCCTTCCATCCTTTGACATCACATATCCATCTACTCTGTCTACATATTTGTCTATTGTGGACATTTCATATAACCAGAATCATACAATATATATGGTCCTGTGAGTAGTTTTTTTCACTTAGCACAATGTTTTTCAAGTTCATTAATGTTATATACAGTAGAGTAGGATAAAGGAATTGGATGTGACATGATAGAGGGAGGCAGATTGTAGTAGGGAACTCAAGATAAGTCCCTCATTTGAAAAAGTGATTTTGAGCTAATTCTTAAAAAAAAAATTAATGTTTTATTTATTTTTTTTATTTTTTAGAGAAAGAGAGACAGAAGGCCAGTGAGGGAGGGGTAGAGACAGAGGGAGACACAGTATCCGAAGCATGCTCCAGGCTCTGAGCTGTCAGCACAGAGCTCAACATGGGGCTTGAGCTTGTGAACCATGAGATCACGGTCTGAGCCGAAGTCAGATGGTTAACAGACTGAGCCACCCAGGTGCCCCTGAGCTGATTCTTGAAGTGGTGAGCTAGTTGGCCGCAGGGGTATTTTGGGAAGGGTCTCAAGCTTAGAGAACAGCCTGTGTAAAGAACTTATATGGTTTTGTATATTTGAGACACAATCAAGAGAGTACTGTGGCTCGAATAGAGAGAGCATGAATATAGAGAATAGTAGGTGATAATTCCAGAGTGGTAACAAGGTCAGGTCATATAAGACATTATAGACAATTTCAAGAACTTTGAAGGATCTTGAAAAAGATCAGATGTATAGATACATTCACATCTGGATGTAAAAAGGATGTTACTTTTTATTCACATTATCTTGTGTTACTGTTACTTTTTGTTTTGAGTTTTTGCTTCATTTAACAGACTTCTATTGAATAAACTGAATCTTAAATTAAGACACATTTCTACCGTATGTTTCTTAATTTTAAAGATTATAGGCAATCACATGTAACAACTGTGGAAGACTTTTTGCAATGTGGAAAATAAGCAGCATTTTATAAGAATGTATTATTACTCAAGAAACTAATGACAGTGTTTACTTCAGAGGAAAAGGATGTGAGGTTGGGAGTTGGAGGTGGAAAAGAGTGTTTGCATGATTATTGCAATTGTTAAAAATAAGTTCAACACATTTTATATGTAAATTATGCTTCAGTGAAGTTGATTGAAAAGAAAACTATATGCATAGTAAGGAAGATGTGTATATGAATGTGTATATAGTCAATGCATCCAGATCCTAGAGTAGTTTTAACAGAGTTTTTGTTTTTTAAAAAAGTTATGACTTTTAGTTTGATTATATTACCACATATTTATGAAAATTCAAATGTGTTTTTATTAACTCATCTTGCTACCATTATATATAATTTTATAAATATTTTCACATTTACTGAAGTGACCCTGGAGTAGACTGTAGCCACATGTGTAAAATTTAATAAATATATTAATAATATATATTTTTTAATTTTATATATTATAAATAATAATATAAATAAATAAAAGTATTTATGGAAACATTTTGGGTATAACCTTTGATCACAAATCTTTCATCACTTTCTCAAGGTGAAATTTAACAAATGAGATTTGATTTTTTTGTTGTTGTTGTTTTGGCTAGCAATCATGAGGATGTTTAGAAAAGTATGTTCAAAAGAGATATAAACCCCCTCCTACCACACACAGCAAAAAAATCTCTTTGATTTCCAAAACTGTAAGTCAGTTGCAGTTATAGTGCTCAAGGTGATAGGAGTTTCAGGACAGCCAGCGTCAATATAATGTGACTTGCTTAATTACAATCACTGCTTTTTAATTTTCCTTCAAAGTTAATAAATTGGCATAATAGCCTTTGTGACCCTTGGTAGAAATTCCCAGTTGTCATATGACCAAAAAATGAAATGGATCTCCAGGATTTTACCAAAGCAGACATTAATCTTATCTCTAAGCAGAGGTTTGATGATGTGATAATCTCCAAAATTGAAACAGCATTAAGTTTACAAATGGAAATCTATTTTAAAAGTTTGTTTTTTAGGTTGATTCTTTATCATGTGTAACACTTTTGAAACTAGGAATAAGACTCAGAGTATTTTAAAATACTACCCTTACAAACCTATCAAAGTGCTATCACATTCAATGGAAAATAATTATAGCAAACGTTTATGAAAAGCTTACTATGTAACCATGCTAAGTGTTTTATGAATATTATTAAACAGTTTCTAAAATTTTATGATACATACTAATTCCTTTTTTGTTATTTTAAAGAAGAAGAAAGAGAGGCCTGGAGAAGTGAAATAACAAGTCCCAGGTTGCAGGATAAGACAAGGTGTGAAAACAGTCCAAAATTTTCTGACTCCCGAGCCCAGGCTAATAATCCTAGGCTATATTTCCATTTCTTTTTTTTTTCTTTTTTTAATTTTTTTAATGTTCCTTTATGTCTGAGAGAGAGACAGAGACAGAGCATGAGCTGGGGAGCGGCAGAGAGAGAGGGAGACACAGAATCCAAAACAGGTTCCAGGCTCTGAGCTGTTAGCACAGAGCCCGACGCGGGGCTTGAAACCACAAACCAAACCATGAGATCATGACCTGAGCTGAAGTCAGATGCTTAACTGACTGAGCTATCCAGGTGCCCCTATATTTTCTTTCAAATGTAGTGTTAAATTAGTTTCTGTCCTTTGTCGGTAGTTTTATTCATAAATATACACACTGGAAACACCTCTTTATGCATGCAAATAATCATCCTTTTGTACAGGACACTTTTGTAACTTCTTATAATGTAGCATCTAAAATGTTATTTGATTTTTGTCAGATATTCAGTAAGTCCCAATTTGAAAAATTACAACTGGCATTTCAGTATACCTTTGACATGTGAGGTTTTGATTTAATATACACTTCTTTGACTAGCTGTTCACTTTTTCTAGTAAAATATTAAAATGCCAAGAGAGTTGTATTTAGACAATGATCTAGAGAGTAACAGCCCTGAAATATTTATCAAAGGCATGAATGTGATCCGGAGAAGATTATGCCTACAGTTCTTCAGTAAAACACAAATTTGGGTAATAACCATTTTACAGAGAAACAAATTATATCTTTGGAGACACAACCAAATAAGGTATAAAGGTGAGTTCAAAGTTCATATAAAATATACCTTTAAAAAAAATAAGAAGCAAAAGAAAGAAACCCAAACACAAGAAGAAATGTTTTTTAATCATTCTTTTATTAACTGATTTGATAAATAAATAATCATTGGATGTTAAATATGTCCTATACTAAGCACTTGAGTTACAAAAATAAAATCATACGATTGCTGATTTCAAGTATTTCATTTCTGCCAGGGAGATGGGTAAAATATAAGCTCTTTTTTTTAAAAAATTTTTTTAACATTTATTTATTTTTTGAGACAGAGATAGACAGAGCATGAACAGGGGAGGGGCAGTGAGAGAGGGAGACACAGAATCTGAAACAGGCTCCAGGCTCTGAGCTGTCAGCACAGAGCCTGACGCGGGGCTCGAACTCATGGACCGTGAGATCATGACCTGAGCCGAAGTCGGACGCTTAACCGACCAAGCCACCCAGGTGCCCCTAAAATATAAGCTCTTTAAGGATACTCTCTGACAAGTGTTTTAATGAATGTGTGTAAAAACTGCATATGAAAAGGAGGGAGACATTTTGCTTTGGGCAGCAGGGAGAGGATTCTCAAGAAAGTCATTTCTCAGTGGGTCTCACAGCAGACGTGTTTAGAAGGAATTCAAAACAGAAAGAATTTACTGAAAAATATACTTAGGGTTTTTTCCTTAAGTTTACTTTTTATTAACACAATCAGCCTATGAATCTCAAACTATATAAATACATCCAAATTAAAAATATTGCAGTCATTTATGAAGGCACGGTAGTCAAAACATGAACTTGCTCAAATTTCATTTAGGAATGACTATAACACTTCAGGAATATCTTATTTTTCTCTGTGTGGCCTTAGGAAATATCTTATCCTTTGTCTTTCCTTAGAAAAAGAGCCAAGTTGAGTCATTGATATTTGTTATCCCAGTTTATAGATTTGGGGACTGAATTGCAAGAAACAAAATAGCTTATTTGGGGAAAACTAAGGAGTCTCAGAATAGGGTTCACTTCTACTACCGCTCTCAGTCGGATCTGCAGATTTTTCCCCCACTTTCTTCCCCTTGTTGTCTGCCACTAGCAGGCTTTCTTGTGGTCAACTGACTTTGTTGTCCTCTGGAATCTGGTTGAGGTTGGTCAATAGAGAGATCAGAAACAGAGAGTATAAAATGAAAATATTTCATTCTCTACTCTTCTTTTATGATGGTTTGCCTCTCTAACTAAAGCTGGCAACCCGTCTCACACAATAAGTGGTCTGTTAGATGATTGCTGTGCATGTTGTTCTTTCCAGATTTGATTGGGCACTAATGACATTTTGATACTTCATATTCTTCAAACTCAAGTTAAATATAGTCATCTGTTCTTAAATTAAATATTTCTCAGTTTTGAGTTGCTGATTTACACATTGCCATTCTCTCTAAAGCTAAAGCAACCACAGTTGTTTCTTTGCAACCTGTAACACTTTGTCATCCCTGACCATGGTAGGGGCCAAGTTGTCATTTCTCATAATGATCATTTACCATCCTGTCAGTGAGGCAATCACCTGAGGTGTTTGGGAAGCCTCCTGTTTCCTTGGCTTTTTAATTGTTTGGTTTAACATTTAGCATCTGGGTGTTGGAAGTATGTTGTCTGGTTTATAAAACTGAATGTTTTTGTATTCTTTTATTGTTTCTAGTGCTTCCAGTAAGGCACCAGAGAAGTTTCAGGATGGAAAATCAGATGATTAGTGATTAAATTCCTGACACAAAATTTCAAGTCTAAGTGGCATTACCAATTTAATTGTCTATCTAGGACACATGTGAGGTTAATATACACTGTCAAGAAATGCATTTTCTGAATGAACATGAATTCTTATATTGAAACATGAGCCTATTTATAGGTTTAAAGTGAAAGTGCTTCAAAATTATGCCATAATGGTACATTACCATATAACATGGTAAAGTGCAATTTATGATGACAAAGCTTCTGCACTGTAAATAAAGATGCTGATTAGGCTTGCAAGGTGCAGTATTTGTGAACTTTTGATAAGAATGTTTTAACATGGAGACGAGAAAGTATAATTTAGTGGATTTCACTTCTCTGTTCCACATGGAACTCTAACCAGTGAAATGAGATGTCTGGAGTCAGCTCAATTCTCAGTAGAACCTATTGTACCTTATTAAAGCAACATACATAATTATAAACTGGGTTTAAGTTGCTTTTTTCCTCTTTCTCTGTGTCAGCAGAAGTAGAGAAGTAAGCTACTAGACTCAGTCAGTGTTAAAATTCATAGAAGTTACTGTATATACCAAATAGACTTTTGGTAACAATATAGAAGAACTTTTATTGTCATAGGACTAGCTACTTGTTAGCCATCAAAAAAAAATTAATTTTATTTATGTCTAACTTTTAAAATTTTGTTTTCACTCTTACTGATTCATCAAAGTGTGTATTTTGTTCATGCAAAATATGATACTGGATAGAAAAGGGAATCAAAGAAATTACTTTAGTTCCTAACCTGAAGGAGCCTAGATAAAATAATGCAGTACATATACATATGCCAATATTAAAGACGAATTTCTCTAGTTACTTTAAGTAAGGCAAATTTAAAAAAAAAATTAAAATCAGATCTTAGTTGATCTTGCCCTGAATATTTGAATATCTGGATCTGAATCTATTTGGATCTGAAATGGCATCAAATTACTTAGTACATCTATGACCTAGGGTTGATTGTATAACCTTTCAAGCTTCAGTCCTCATCAGTGAAATGTGGAATGAAGTAGTATTTACTCTATCAGTTGCTATGAAGATTAAAGTTAGGTTTTATACGTGTAATGTATATCCTTCCTGCACATTGTAAGCATTTGTGAAATGTTAGCTTTTATTGTTTACAACAACAACAAAAAAATAGTAAAAGGACGAACTAATGAATGAGTGGATGAGTGAATAGGCGAATGAATAAAAACTCTCATGAATTTTGACAAAAATAAATTAGGAAGTCCTTCATTTGCAAATACTGCTCTACTCTGTATCTTCTTTACCTTTCTTAAGTAAATCATGAAAACTGTTATCATTTGTCTGGACAAATACAGCTGATCTTAATTGGTCTCTCTGCAGCTCTTTTGTTTTTATCTAATCTAATCTCTACACCAGTAATCTTTAAATAATCTATAAAACTACAAACCGAAAATGATATTAATGTGCTTCAAAACCTGCATGACATACTATAACTTTCACAACAAAACTCAGATTCACAGCCTTGATCTACCCTATACATTGCCCTTCTTGCCTCTTCATGGGATCCTCTTGTCATGTCTGACCTGCTTAACCTTTGTTCATTTTCTCTTTCCCCTTCCACTTGGCTTCTACACCTTGAATTCCCTCTGCCCAGAGCCCTTCTTTCTCTTTTTTCTCTTTTCCTGTCCTATTGACTCTTCATCATTCCCTTTCTCAGGAAAATCTTCCCAGATCGCACATTAGCTATCATTTCATGTTCTCATAACAAACAATCTTTCCTTCATCATTTTGCTTTTTAATATATATATTTGTTGAAATTTAAATTTCAACAAATTTCAACAAATTTAAATTTGTTGAAATATATTGAAATATATTGAAATAATATATATATATATATATATATATATATTTGTTGAAATTTAAAGTAGATATAAATCTTAAAGCTTGGCTTTTCTGAAAGGAAGGAAGGAAGGGATGAATCAGTTCAGACTGCTATAACAAAATACCATAGACTGGGCGGCTTAAACCACAGGCATTTATTTCTTACAGTTCTAGAGGCTGAGAAAGAAAATTAACATATCCATGACCTCTACAAATTTCTTCATTTCCTTTTTTAATCTCTTTCTTTCCATCCCTCCCCTGCCTCACTCTGTCCATGGGAAACACTTGTTTTGTTTTGTTTTGTTTTGTTTTGTTTTGTTTTGTTTTGTTTTGTTTTTTGTCACCATAGATTACTTTGAAATTTTTAGAGTATATGAGTGATATCTTTATTTCTGGCTGCTTTCACTCGGCATAATTATTCCAAAATCAACCCACATTGTTACATGCATCTAGTTCATCTTCTGTTTTTCTTTTTCCTCAGTAGCATTACATGAGTTAAGGAAAACATATATCCATGACACTTGTTAAAACATCAATGAAGTTTTTTTTCAGGACTGTCACACAAGATATAAGGGAGTATTGCAATGGAATTTTGTATTGGAAAGAGCAATAATTGTAATGGAAATAATTGTAATGGAAAGAGATGGTAAAAGCTTCCTGAAGGAAAACCTGGGTCCTATAGTTCTTTATGTTCCTTATATAGTTCTGAGAGCTTGATGAGTGTTCACTGGATGTCTGATGATTCTTAAAAAAAGATAAATGTTTATTAGTAAACAGAATCTCATATTTTTGGCTTGGTGATTTTGTTGTATAATATTGAAAACATGCAATTGTTTATATGAACTGAATGATTAGTAAATAGAAATATACTTAAAATATTAAATACATTGTAAAAGCTAAGAATGATTAAAACATTTAAAATAAACTGTTAAGAATTTTATAAAAATACATTGAGTAAAATGCATTTTTATCTGATTTTCATTGATTAAAGCTATCTACTCTTAATTTAAAAAATTTTTTTGAAGTAAAAGTGGATGTAATTATAGGAATGCCTATATCTTCATTTAAAAATATATATTTAAATTTATTTCAGGTGATTGTCAAATCTGGGCCAGGAACTTTCCTCAGTTTGGCTGTTTATGACAATTATATCTTCTGGTCAGACTGGGGAAGAAGAGCTATTCTGCGTTCCAACAAGTATACAGGAGGAGATACAAAAATTCTTCGTTCTGATATTCCACACCAACCAATGGGAATCATAGCTGTTGCCAATGACACTAATAGCTGTAAGTTACACTAGACACTAAATGTATTTCTTAATTATATAATCTCTTGAAAAATCATCTATGTGTTCTAGTAATACTTGGTTGAATTTTGTTTTCTTAGAGTTCCTGGGATAGTGTTCAGGATTTGACCATGCAGTACAATAAAATCATCTGAAACGTTTAAGATACCTTCTGTAGTTCTGAATTTATCACCAGAGGAACAATTCCTTTTTAATTACTTGTTTCTGGAACTTTATTCTCTCTCACTGCCTATCTTTGAACTTTCAAATCAAATTGTTTCCTTGAAAATAATACTTCTTAATAAATAAGCTTTACATCTGGGCTTAAAAGTTCTTTAATCACTGGAACACCTACAAAAATTGCAGCTTGAAGTGTCAATGTGGTTTTTAATGATTCTAGTTCATGTGATGCCGTGGCTTCCTTGACAAATGTTGTAGAAGATGTAGTGATTTATGTTACATGTTTTTCAAAAGTTCTTATTGCTTGTGATGTTTGGATTTTCAAAAGTCCTGAACCTTTCTTATTTTTATCTTTGAGAGATGGGTGCAGTCTAACAGTTTACTATTAATCTCTATCTAACAGAATAGAAATTCAATATAAAATGTTACCAATAAAGCTTCTTTATTGCAGGTGAACTTTCTCCATGTTCAGTATTAAATGGAGGTTGCCATGACCTGTGCCTTTTAACTCCTAATGGGAGAGTGAATTGTTCCTGCAGGGGAGATCGCATATTGCTAGATGACAACAGATGTGTGAGTAAGTAAAGAGTATTGAAATGTGATATGACATAACTGCTCAAAAAGCACACACAGACATATTGAAATTGTTTCAGTATTCATGAAGTTGTACTTTCCTCCAATATTAAAGGCCCAGTTGGCATATCTCTCTATCCTAAAAAGAACTCGATTCACCATTCTACTTGATTGTAACACCATATGATAGATAATGATAATCCAAACAGCGGCAAATGGTGTGTTCCCCCCATTGTGGGCTGGAAGGTGTTGGATTAGAGAAATAACCTGTGTACATAATCATCTGCAAACTTGTGGTTACGACTTTGAAAATTAAGTCAATAGCAAAATTAAAAAAGCTGAAACAAACCAATATATAGGCAGTAGATCAGAAGCCTTGTAGTGAAACTACTCACAGTCCGTCACAGTATGTAAATGAGAGAGAATGGCTCATGCAGCTTATTTGTAATCATTTCCAAACGGTTAATTAAGAATGTAACATTGCAGCCTTGCATGATGTTTATACCTCCCAAAAGGCATTGCAATCTTTAATTAGTACCATTACAGTATACACTTATTAACAGCTAAGTTTTCAAACTGTTTCCAAAATAAATAAGGTTCAAGTGTTCCAATACTGCCATGAGAAATTAGCCAGCGACATAAAGAATGTTAATTCATCTTTAACATTAAGACTGTTGTGTATAACAAAGACAAAAGATAAACATTTTGCTGGAAATTGGTGAACTCACTCTCAGGATGTGGTGATTGTTTGCTTTTTTTTCTCTCATCATCTATTTCTTCATCTTCTACCTTTTCATCTTAGAAAACCAGTGGAGCTGGATATGCTCCATTGTATCAGATGGTATAAGTAGGTTTCATCTTTGTATTTGGTCGTTATTTACCAGGAGGATCTTTTTTTTCAGCCATGTACTTTAATGCAAGCACTTTCACATCGTTTTCTTTACCTTGAAAACTATCACACCTCATACAAGAACACAGACATACCTTTTCACTTTGCACACTGGTACCACAACCCAAAGGGCACCTTTTAGCCAAAGAAGTAAAAGACTTTCATTTAAGACTGTGCCAAAGCAAACGAGGGAATGATGCAGTTGGTCAGTGAACTTTAAATGAAGACAATTTTAATAATTCGGGCCACAAATTCCTGTATTTCTTAGTAACCCAACACTTCCTTGAATTGTTCAGGCAATTGCTTAAACTCTCTTTCAGTTTGCTTTTGTGGTTTCAGCTGTAATGGTCTGGATCTGATGCCATCTGTAAGCCTGGAGTGTTAGCCATGCATTAGAATCATTCATGTTTCTTTCACAGGTCAATACAGGCCAGTAGAAAAGCAATGCCTTTAGTCGAAACAGCAAGGCTAATTTGTATACAGTGGATGCCTGTGCTCGCTGCAAAATAGATTAGATACATCTGTCCCTACTAAGCCACCTGCTTCTCTCTATTGATGAGAGGGAATGAATCAGAAAGAAAACTGTCTTTTAAACAAGCACAGTTGTATTCACATGCAACTATAGAGTGATGTTGGATTCCTCAGAGCCGACAGACCTTTATAGAAGCATCCTGTATCCATGGTGCATTCATATTGAAATCCTGTGGTCCAGCAGAGAGATTGGAAAGTAACTTCTTGTCAAATCCATCTTTGGGAAATGAGGATATTTCTGAAATATCTATGTCCACATCTGAATTAGTTCACCCAGAGCAGTTCATGAATGTTAATGGCAGTGTTGAAGGGGTGAAAGGCCATTTACTAACACCTCCCTCGGGGTATGGGAGGGAAAACCATGTGTTGACATAATTCATGACAGAAAGATTAGGCAGTTCCATTTTATACAACATTCCTAACCTTATCAACACCCGCAACAGAAATAAGAATAGCAAATATAATTAAAGTAATTACCTTGTAAGAGAACTAGAGGACAGATGAACCACATTTTTGTTTCTGCAAAGAAGCATAAAACACTCAATACTATTTCATATGAACATACCTAAGCAAGAATTGTGCTTATATAAGATTTGATTTTACCTAATAAAAACATTTTTTGTTGTGAATATTTTTCCCCCTCAAAGGCATAATGATTATCAAAACAAAATTTGCATTTTCAATCATAACAGTTCGTTTTCACTGGAAGTGGGAAGTTAAATAGGATGTGTTGAAAGTAGAATAAGTTGGGAATGGCATATAGACTCTCAGTAAGTGAATTTTGTTCAGCTCATGCTCTATTGTGATCATGTGCAGTAATGTCAGCACCCTTCTTAACACTTGTTCCTTTATTTTTTGAAATGTTTATTTATTTTTGAGAGAGACAGCGTGAGTGGGGGACAGGCAAAGAGATAGGACAGAGGATCCGAACCAAGCTCTGTGCTGACAGCAGTGTGGAGCTCACGCTCATTAACCATGAGATCATGACCTGAGCCAAAGTCAGACACTTAACTGAGCCACCCCGATGCTCCAGCTCTTCTTTCTTTAAAGTTAATGATATTTTAGATTTTTTAATTCTTTGTTACTTTCTCTAAGATGACTTTCCACCTTAGCTAATGACCACTGAAATTTAGACTGCACCAAGAAAACGAAATATTTTTAGAATATGAAAAAAAATTACCGATGAAAGAGTTCAATTAAAAGTCATAGGTAGGTAGATTGATAATCTGTGAAAATGAGAAATTTCTAATTTCTAGAAATAATAAAGAAAACACTGGAAACTTCAAGTAGTAATAGTGGCTGGAATATTTCTGAAATATAGCTTTAAAAATAAATTGGTAGTAAATTATAAAATTAAGCTCTGTTTTCTGCATTAGTGGAGATAAATGAATTCCAGTTACCTCCAACATAATTAACATGACTAGATTTTGCTGTACAATTATTCAACAAGCAATGGAGTGAGTACAAGGAAGCAAACAACACAAGGGATGCAACCAAAACGTTAGATTCCAAGTATTTGCTGGCAAATCTATTATTTAAGAATAAAAATAAGTCCATTTTCCCCAGGAAAGCTCTTTCTACAACAGGGGTTACACACTGGTGTTCCAGGAATGAAACAATGAAACCTAGCTGTAGAAAGATGTTTTTGGTTTTTGTTTGTTTGCTCATACTTTGTTGCTGTGGGTCTTTGCTCACAGATTGGGCAAGCCACATAAAAACTCAGGCTTTTATTTATTTATTTATTTTAATTTTTTTTATTTTTTAAGTTTATTTATTCTTGAGAGATAGAGACAGAGCATGAACAGGGGAGGAAAAGAAAAGGAGGGGGAGACACAGAATTCAGAATTCGAAGCAGGCTCCAGGCTCTGAGCTGTCAGCACAGAACCCGACACAGGGCTCAAACCTACAAACCGCAAGATCATGACCTGAGCCAAAGCCGGACGCTTAACCAACTGAGCCACCCAGGTGCCCCAGAAACTCTGGCTTTTAATTTCTTAGTAAAATCTTGAGATTTAGAAGTGAGACAATATGGTGGTGGTCACTTGGAGCCCATAAATTCTGGTTCACATGCTTTTCAGTTTATCAGGCTCTTCTACCAGTTTAATCCATGGTTTCCTGTGCATTTCAAGGAGCAGGTGCTGGCCGTGTGTATCAGTTCTGCTCCCTGGTACCTCCCACAATGCACAGAACAAGAGACTGAGGAGAATCTTTTTAGCAGTTTCAGTACATCTGAATGACAAAAGCTGCTAAAAGGTAGTTGGAGAGGAATATAGGTTGGAGGTAGATTTAAATGAGATGAATCAAGTCAAGCATTAACAAAAAAAAGAACACTGTCCCTGAAACTGTGGTAATATTGAGTGTCAACTACACTCAAATGTAAATAAATAAACAAACAAACAAACAAGAGAAGTCTATGTCTGGAAAATGTCAATGTATTGAAGAGTATATAATAGGTTCCGATAAGAAAACACACACACTCACACACACACACACACACTCTCAATATGTACAGAGCCCATTTAACTGGTTCTTTTTTTTTACAATTTCTTTTTAAGGTGGACTGTTAAGCAATATGCACAAATATAGTTACCCAAATTTAAGCCCATCCTTCTTTCCATACATATATAGTCACAAAATAATTAGCAAAATATACAAATAGGTATAAAAGAAAAATGAAGTGAGGCAAGTCCCAAAAGTTTTAGAAAGGGAAGGTAAAAACAGCAAACATCATGTTTGTTATTGAGTAAAAACCTTGACTTTTTCCCTTTCAGCAAAAAATTCCTCTTGCAACATGTATTCAGAGTTTGAGTGTGGAAATGGAGAGTGTATCGACTACCAGCTCACCTGTGATGGCATTCCTCACTGTAAGGATAAGTCAGATGAGAAACTACTCTACTGTGGTAAGTGTCCCATGTATGATGTCCTTGTTTCAGAGAGCAGTTTGTAATTATTTTTATAGTTTTTGGTTTGATTATCTCCATTTAGTTCATACGTATGATTTCCTGAATGTCTGTAATAATATGCAGGTCTAAGGCATAGATTTGGCTTTGTTCTTGTTCAAACAGGGCTCCTTATTTCCTATTCGGTACTCACGATACTCAGTGAAGAATTTCCCCATGGCTTTCTGTCTACAAAGTACAAATTTAAGAGCCTTTCTTTTTAGCTGTCTAGTTATTCATCATGTAGGAGTAAGTTTTAGGGTTACATTCCTAAAGTGTAAGTCAGAAATATTAGTTTTGGTAGATATTGTAAGTTTATTCTGCAGTAAAGTTTCACCATCAGTCAGCACATTGTTGAGTTGATATCAAAGTGTCATCCTTATTTTTGCCTCCTGGATTGGCCCAGGGCTAGTGTCTTTGGGTACAAGGGCTTATTGCCTTAGCTATCCTCCCCATCAAGCAGGGAGTTCTGCCAGCTGTACCTCTATAGGTGACACCAAGTGATGGTCAACATTTTGTTCTCTCTTGAGGGTAGAGATTGGCTTTTTGAGCCCAGCAAGCAACTGATGTTTACCTTCATCACAATATTTTTCCTGGAAGTTTGTGTATGTGTAATCATTAATAGTTATTGTAGCATTGTTCCAGCTTATTTCCAAAATGGTTTGATTTATTTTTGCACTGCAGTATAAGAGTGTTGATATTGTATGCTCTGTAAAATTCAGGAATATATATCTGGAATTTGGTTTCTACTTTTCTCCTTTGTTCTATAACCTGGATAATAATTATACCTAAATGATCAAAGAGTGGTTAAAATAAGAGGAAGATAGAGTTTGGGCAATTCACAGGCAGTTCTCTCTTTTATGTTGCAGAATCACACTCTCCGTTAAAATGATAGTCAGATGTAATTTGTCCATGATTGATCTATAACTGAAATCTTAGTGAATTTACCTCAACTGGCATATTCACTTGAATGAATGGTTATATTCTATACACTATGAAAATATTAAACTATATAAAAATATAATAATCAGCTTGCAATTCATATTTATTATGAATTGTCTTGAGAATATATTTCACATTATTTTTATCTCCTAAAAATATTCGTGTGAGCAGTGGTTGGCAAACTTTATCTGGAAAGGGTTAGTTAGTTAAGTAATGTAGGGTTTGTGGGCCAAAAGTGCTCTCTGTGAATTATCCTTTATTTAAAAAACTTTTTTTAAACTTTTTAGAAATATAAACACCATTCTTAGAGCCAGAGCTATACAAAAACAGGCTCACAGGCTGCATTTGGCCTGTGGGATACACCCGTAGATGTAGATTTTAGGCTTTGGAGTTACACCTGAGGTTGCATTTATGTTCCTAGACCTACTAGTGTATGACTTGTAGGAGCAAGGGTACTTCTCTGTATTTTTATTTCTCACTACAAGACAAACCTAGTTTGAATGTTGATTCAGAACACTAAATAAACAAAAGTATATGTACATTTGCTCAATATAGAGCCTGGCACAAAATTAGTGTTCAGTAAATGGCAGTTATTATTATTGTAAGTGGTACCTTCTGCCCCAAATCAGAAAATACAGGAGACCCTCTTTTTTTTTTTTTAAATTTTTAAAGGTTTATTCATTTGTCAGAGACAGAGAGAGGCAGAGCATGAGGGGGAGGGGCAGAGAGAGAGGGAGACACAGAATCTGAAGCAGGATCCAGGCTCTGAGCTGTCAGCACAGAGCCCAACACAGGGCTCAAACTCACAGACCTTGAGATCATGACCTGAACTGAAGTCGGACACTTAACCGACTGAGACACCCAGGTGCCCCAGGAAACTCTCTTTAAGGTAAATACATTTAGAAAGCAATTATTATTATTCTTAGAAAATTTGGTAAACATTTTTCAATGTTTTTTTAAGTTTATTTATTTATTTTGAGAGAGAGAGAGAGAGCATGTGCACGCACACACAAGTCGGGGAGGGGCTGAGAAAGACGGGGAGAGAGAATCCCAAGCAGGCTCCACACTATCAGCACAGAGCTCCATGCAGGGCTCGAACTCACTAACTGTGAGATCACGACCTGAGCCGAAATCAAGAGTCAGATGTTTAACCAACTGAGCCACTCATATAATTTTTTAAGGGAATTTACGGATATTTAGGTAACTCTCTGATTCACTGATTCAGGGATACATGTTTTGCCACTTATTTTTCTTGTTATAAAATCCTTACAGCATGCAGAAGAGATAGGAGATAGGTATTGAGAGTGTCTTTATGACTTTTGAGGTAGAGACTGATTTCTTGAGAAAGTTTAGTATGTTTATTTCCATGCTAGTGGACACAAATATAAGAAGCAATAATGTGAGTATAATTTGAAGAGGTCTCCAAGTATGAACACTGAAGTTAAAATACTTAGTCAAAAAGGTCTTTACTGAATATACCACTTGATAATGCATGAATATGCAAAGCTCTAATCTAGAGCTTTGATCCTGCACAGCACTTGTTTCATAGATACATGATCCAATTGTTATGAATGAGATCTCATCAGTGATTTTCTTTGTTTTAAAAATATCTCTGTAAGACATCCAGTTCTGTTTCTATTTTCATTTATAAGAAAACAGAAGCTGTCGACGAGGTTTCAAGCCCTGCTACAATCGTCGTTGCATTACGCATGGCAAGTTATGTGATGGTGAAAATGACTGTGGGGACAACTCTGATGAATTAGACTGTAAAGGTAAATATGTGCTGCTTCAGCCTAGGAATGTTATGATGCTGTTTCCTGAAATTTTCCATAGTGTGTCCCTGACAGCACAGTGGTTTCACCCTTTTGGTATATAGCACCTGCTAACATATATGGACCACATTTTCGTAGATGCTGTTGGAGGGGAGTTATTAGAATTCATTGAAAATTATGACTATATTCTCTATTCTGATTTTTATCCCTTCACTCACTTCAAAACTCGTGTCATTTCTTACATCTTCAGTTCTACCTCCTTGTTTATTGGACATTTCTACAAGAATGTGTAATACTGAATGTACTGCTCCAAAAATGCTCTCCTTCATTTCTCAATTATCTGTTTTTCACATGAGTGTGTTTCATCATTTTCCTAACAACCAGACAGGAAAACTTGGATTCCTCTTTCCTCCATACTTTATCACCCACATGCCCATGCATCAATAAATCATCCAATTCTTTGAAATATCTTCCCTTTCAATCTACCTTGAGCCTGGATTAACACAGCGTTCCTTATGTATGTATGTATGTATTTAATATTGAGAGAGAGAGGGGGGGGAGAGGGAGAGAGAATCCCAAGCAGTCTCCACATTGAGTATAGATATATCCCATGACCCTGGGGTCTTTACCTGAGCTGAAACAAAGAGTCAGAAACTCAATTGACTGAGCCACCCAGACATCCCAACACAGCAGTCCTTTAACTTGTCTCCCTGCATATACTCTTTCCAGTTAATGCAATTGTTGTTAATCATGCTATAATGTTTTATTGAACTTGTTCTTACAGTGATTACTGGGACAGATCAGCAAACCAGACTACCTGGGACAAAACCTTAGCCCCAACCCCAATACTGACTCTGTCTTTGGATAAAATACTTAACCAATCTGTGCCTTAGTTTCCCAAGCTATAAGAAAAGAGGCAATAATTAAATGAGTATATTAAAAGCTCAGAACAGAACTCGGCATATAGTAAATGCTATATAAGGATTCACCTTGTATTTTTAATCATAGACATGATAAAGAATCACAAATGGAGTCCTGGTGTTTACAGAATAAACAACAAATGTTTTAGTCTGACATTTAAGGCCTCCTAAAATCTGGACCCAAAAGAATTTTCTAAACCAATTTTCCTTTAAAAATCTTCATTCACTGAACACATTTCATTGGGTACAATGCATTAAGGATGAACACATAAAATTAATAAGTCATCTGCCTGTTCTTTAGGAGTTCAAACTGCAAGTGAAAGATAGTAATTTACAGATGAAGATTTATATCAAGTACTATAATTGCACATATAAGAATACCAAGTTTTTCTTGGGGGAGTGGGTTGGAATAAGGTATAAATAAGGTGGAATGATCAAAATAGAAGGTAATTCCAAGTAGGGAGACTAATATTGAAAGCTGCAAATAATTTGATATGGTCAGAGCCTGATTGCATACTGGCAAGTGGTTTAGAAAAAATGAGACAAATTAGAGGAAGGAGCCATGACTTGAAGATGTATTTTGACCCATTTTAAGGAACATAAACTTCACCTTGTAGTCACCAGAAAGTCAGTGAAGGCTTAAAGGAAGCCCAATATAATCAAATTTATATTTAAAAAAAAAAGAGGAAAAAAAAACACTTTGATTGTGAAAATTAAAACTATAATACTGACATCAGAAAGATAAAACAGGAGGCTATCACAGCAGCCAAATATGAGATTAAGAGGAGAGAGACAGATACAACAAATTTTAAAAGGTTTATCTCGGGTAATAATCCCAGAGAAAGCATAGGAAAGAATAGATGCGTTTTGTGAGCTTTTGTTTTTGTTTTTGTTTTTAAATTATTATTTGTGTTTCATTATTTTTTAAATTTATTTTTATAGGTCTTTTGTTCACGTGGGATAGAAATAAGATAATATTTGCGTTCTGAGAGGGGAGCACCTGTAGACACATTCAGATGGAACTGTTCCAAAGACATTTAGATAGATGTAGAGCTGGGGCTCCAGTAGTATATTTAGAAGAGAAGTGTTTATTTTGAACTCATTACAGAGAGAAAGCTCAGAGGATGTATGGAGTAATAGTTGTAGGGGAGTACATCAGAATTGACTATTAAAAAAAAAAAAACTAAATATACTAATAATACAAAAAAGGAGAATCAGATCACAGGACTAATAGAAAGATCTTCATAGGAAATTGTTATTATTTTTTACGAAGGGAGAATCAGTTAGCATTGTAAAGTGTTATGGGGAAGGCAAGAAGCCAGGCATAGACTAGAGGGTCATTGAACTTGGCAAATAGGAGATAATTTCTTGGTAACCTTCGTTGGGAGTCAGTTCAGTGGTAAAGAACAATTGTAAAGAACAGCCAAATTTCATTGGGTTGGAGCAGAAAATGTATGGTGAAGGAGTAAATACAGTGAAGATACTATTTTTAGAAAAGACTGATGGTTGGGGTGCCTGCGTGGCTCAGTCAGTTAAGCGTTCAATTCTTGATTTCGGCCCAGATCATGATCTCACAGTTGGTGAGTTCAAGTCTCACGTGAGGCTCTGCGCTGACAGGTCTGAGCCTTCTTTAGATTCTCCATCTCTCTCTCTCTCTGCACCTCCCCTGCTCTTGTTTTCTCTCTCTCTCAAAAATAAATAGACATTTTTTTAAAAGAAAAGATTGATGGTAAAGGAAAGATGTGAAGTCCAGTTGCTATGAGAAGGTGATGCAAAGTTGTGGAAGAGGACAGAATGTGCACAAATAATTTGTCACTAGAAAAGGGTTAAGAAGTTACTCTGCCATCTTAGACCATAAGACTTTGGCCAAACACTTGAGTAGCTTACTATTTAAGGTTGACCCTGTAGCTTAGGAAGACCCAAATACTTTTGCAGACTAAATCAACTGTTATTTCAGACTGCATGTAAAATATTAAAAATGATAAAGTATAGTAAGATACTGGGATAAATATAGGGAAATGGATAAGTGTTTGGAAGAAAGGAGGACACCAAACTATAAGTAGACCAAAAAAAAAGTATGTTTTATTATTTTTTTGCAGGCAGGAAGGGAGAATATAATAAAGACTTTAAGCTAGGATAAAGATAAAAATATCAAGATAGAATGTGAAGGAATTGAACAATAGATATGAAAAGTAGATTTTACAACAAAATTCATAAAAGGAACTGTGGGAAGTTAATAACTTACTGTGGATTTTCTTGAAAAATGAAAAAAAAAAAAACATTTTTTCAAAGGTGGTAAACAAATTAGTCCATGAGTTGAAGTTTATGAAACAGAGTACCTAGTACATGGTAGGTGTATGCCAAATTCTTCTGTTGCTGCGGGAGCAGTAAGTCTTCCAAAAAATATAGATAGATTTTATTGTGCCTAATGTTATCATTACCAGCTGCTGAATAACAATAAAAATAACTCACGATGTTATTTCCCCTTTCTTAGACTAAACTTTTGATTTCTGTGTTATAACTATCTCAGTCTTGTACTTGGACAAGAACTACTGCATTTATGAATCAAGTTTCAGTCAAGACTTTTCTTTTGTGATAATAATAATGTAAAAATCATAACTATTGGATATCTTAAAAACAACAACTAAAACGTATGCCTTGAAATTCTTCCTGTTTAATATAGGATGCTTGAAACTAAGAGCGCTCATGAAAACTCATATACTTTATTACTAGCTAGAAATTAATAGATTTAAGTAAGTGAACTAGCTCCTTTAGGATAAACAAATGGGTACATTTTAGATGAGATTATTTATTACAGTTACATCTGTGGATTTGATTTTTCCCTCATATTAATTTTATTCACATAGTGTCCTTGTAGGGCACATTTCACATCCTAGGGAAAGACTTTCTGGGTCTATATCCCATAAGCCAATTTATCTTATAAGTCAGTAATTCAGATGCATAGCCATCCAGCAAATGGAACCTTATCGTACCTAAAAAATAATGAAATTTGAAAAGGAACATGTAAGGGCTCAGGGACAATGGAAAAGGAGTTCTCTCTCCAAGTGTTTTCTTCCAGATACACCTTCTCTGTTTCTATAGTCAGTGCAACATGTGGATGCAGTGCTTTGTTATATATATACATGTGCACACGTGGGCACTCACACCTCCGTGCATGCATGCACACACACACTTGTGCTACCTATTACTTTTTTTTTAATTTTTAATGTTTTTTATTTATTTTTGAGAAACAGAGAGAGTGCACGCCAGGGGGAGGGGGACAGAGAAAGGGAGACACAGAATCCAAAGCAGGCTCCAGGCTCTGAGCTGTCAGCACAGAGCACAGCATGGGGCTCGAACCTGCCAACGGTAAGATCATGACCTGAGCTGAAGTCGGATGTTTAACCAACTGAGCTACCCAGGTGCCTCCAGTACTTTTTAACATAAATAAAGCAAGACATGAAAAATATAAATTAGTACAATAAAAAGTCAATATACACAGAGACAGTTTGATAGGCTATGGAGAGAGGCTACGGTGGAATCATCTGTAAATTACTTGAAGTATTTTACACTTTTTTTCTTTGGTTTAGATCTTAATAGTAATTAATCTTTCTTTCTTTCTTTCTTTCTTTCTTTCTTTCTTTCTTTCTTTCTTTCTTTCTTTCTTTCTTTCTTTCTTCCTTTCTTATTCCACAAGGCAGAAAATCTGTTTACAGAGTGGAAATGGATATTATAAGGAATCAGTTTTAGTTTCTTCTCTTTTTGAAGAGAAGCAAAACCCTAAATCCTTGTAAATCTTTTATTACTGCCCTGAGAGTTTTAGACATCAGGCTACCTGGCAGGGTGGAGGGAGATAACCTGAAGAATTGTTCAGAAAGTTTGTCATTCTGTATTCCTCTTCTGGTTGTGTGACAGGTTGTGTGAATAGGTTCAGGGAGAGTACATGATATCCTTCCTTCTCTCCCAATTGAGATGGGTCTAATTACTCCCTTTGGGAAGTACATGAACTTGCCTGGGCCACCTGGACACCTTTAGGTGGACTGGAGAGCTAAGTAGTTCTAAGGCTACCTAAAGGAGAGGAAACTGGTGATTGTTTTTTCATAAATTCATAATAAAACTTTGAAGAATCCACAAACAATACGCTAAAGGAAGAGATAAGCATGCCTATAGACGAAATCATCATTCCTTCTGGGTTTGCATACCTTTAGAGCCTAAGCAGTAAGTTAAATAAAAGATGTGGTTTGAAAGTAAACAGAAGAGATATGACAGCAAATTTAATGTTTTCTTTCTTTCTTTCTTTCTTTCTTTCTTTCTTTCTTTCTTTCTTTCTTTCTTTCTTTCTTTCTTTCTTTCTTTCTTTCTTTCTCCTTGTCAGCTTCCCTGTGCTGCAGGCTGAGCAGGGAAGTTGGAAGAGAAAACATTGACCTAAGTTATTTATAACAAGTGTCCTAAAAACCACAGAAAGACTAATCGATCTTATATCTTTCCTATCTCATTAAATATTTTAACTGACACAGACAAAAGAAAGTGGCTGGAACAGGAAAATTAAGAAAGTATATGAGGGGAAGAATGGTTTTATTCCCCCTTACTGCTGCTTTGATCCACATTCCCTGTCAGATCTTCCTTTGTAGTATCTCATTGCTATTCCTGGTGTGGCTGTGCTGTTTTCACTCACATTTTGCAGGCTTCCTTCTCCTTTTGGACTATCTGGAGGGAAAAGTCTAGTATTTCTCACTTGGCTTATCTTTATTTGGACTACATTATTTTCTTTTCTGTTTTTCGGGACTTTTAGCCTGAGGAAAAATTGACAGAAAGCTTTCATATTCACTTGACAAATTAGAGATTCCAGTACATTTCTCCCTCAAAAATTACCCGAAGGGTGAAACACATTTCAATACTTGACTGACCAAAACAAAGTGGGGAAGAAATATAGTTGAAGGAACATAGCAGAAGACGTTTTGGCAGAAGAGGCATTTGCTTACCTGTTTACTAAAGTTCCTGTGGTTCCCATGGACTCCTCCCATCTCCCTCTCCTTCCTTGCCTACAGATGCTGGAGATATTAATCCCCACAACCACCTTGCTTCTACTGCGTATGAAATGCTGCAACCACTTAGTATGTCCAATTTCAGTGTGACTTAACATCCTAGTTAACCCTCCGATGGTTCCCAAACTCTACACCAAGTTATAGACTCTGTGGAGAGAGGATTTGAAGTAAAGGTACAGTCTTCCTATTTGCACATTGCACCTACTCTAATAGGTCTGCCTGGTCCTCCTCACCAAGATTCATTAGCCATATTTTTTATTGGAAAGTGGAAGAAAACACACATCCTACAAATATTCTACCCTCTGCCCAGTTTTCCTGACCCCCTACCTCATCCTTTTGCCCATGTGTTTCTTTTAAATATTATCTCCTAACACCTCTTTTCAACTTCAAAGTTATAGTGTGTTTTCATCTAGTCAGATTTCCTGTCCTTTCTTTCCTCTTCTCAGAATACCATCTAAAACTGGGTTCCACTTGCTCCACATTCCTACTCTTCTCGCATTCTTTACGTGCACTTCCACCTGAGAGCCCCAGTACAATTATTTTTGAACCTCCATTACGGTGACATTGCTGGATCTCGAGTCCTCTTAACTGTGTGAGATGCCACCCCCATGTTCACGGAGTCATAATTTGCCTCTTCACTCTATCTGCCGCCAATCCCCACTCAGATGGGCTCCCTGCCACGTATACAGAGGATTCTCTGTGGAAGTTTGGGGAGAGATGGAGGTGGTGGAATGAGTTGTGATTGTGCCTGTTATGATCGTTCTGGCATCCTTAAACTCTGTGAGTATCAGATGGAAACCCAGGGGTATTATGAGATAATCTTTTTAGATTTGTCTGGGAATATTACCACTGTCTAGGATGTTGGTTTTTTTTTTTTTTTTAATCTTTAAGGATTAACTTTAAGCAGAATGTGAAGTAAGATACTAAAAAGCAGACATTAAATACATCTCCTCAAGTAATTCTTAAACATCCTAAATTTAGTACCAATAATTTAATTAACGTTATGCAATTACATGTACCATGTTTCAAAATAATCAAATTATAAGAAATTTTAAAATAAAAAATTCAAGGAAGTCTCTAGTTAAGCATTTACATAGCATTCATTATTCTGTCAGCCAATGTACCAGGAAGCAGGACAATTGATAATATCTTTGCTTTGTGTAGAATGGAAGCATATGGGTTTAAATACCTTGTAATACAGCACTATTGAAATTTGAACCCTGTCTTCTCAATAAAGGCACTATACAGGATCTTTTGGAATACAACTTCTTAATAGGAGATTCTGATAGATAGCAAAGTAAGAAACAAAATATAAATGCTTGTCATGATTGCTTTCTATGTTATATATTCCATTTGCTGTTTCTATTGAAAAAAATATTGAATGTAAAATGTAATTGAAAGGAATATGGAAGAGTTTTTGCTTTTGTAGATGTAAAAGAAGAATATCTTTTTTTTTTTCCTGTTTGGAACAGTGTATTTATTTCTATTCATAATAGCATTATCTGTTTCATATGATAAGATGTTATTTTTAATGAAGAAAACACTGAGGCAATTATAATTGTAAATTGTAAATAAAACATTTATTCTAATCATCATTTAAGCACAAATAAGGATACGATTGCAAGATACAATTAAATATAATAAGAACAGTGCATTATGAAATACAAATGACACATACACCCTTGAGTAAAATTTGCATATTTTAAGGTGGCATTTTAACCATTTACAATTGATATAATTTCTATTTATAATTAAATGGGCTCTTTAAAATATCAACACTAGTAAAAGTGGCATAATCAAAGAGCCCTTCAGGTTGTACATTTACATAAGCCACCTGTGGAAATTTGAATTTGGAATAAAATTCTCACCTAAGTTAATCTAATGTACATAGTATGTCATGCACCTGTTCACAACATATTGCTAGAAACCATTGTATGGTAATGAATGTGTGAGCAAAGTAGAAAGGAATATATGATTAAGCATAAGCTATTCTGTATAAGGTGTAGATAATGACAGTAGCATATTGAAACTGATTCTCATCTAAGCATAGCAGGGAATTGGAAAGCCATACTTACTAACAATAGAGACAAGTCATACCACATTTATGCTTCTGAGAACGAGGGATTCATATTTCCTATAGCAGATATTAGTGATATGGCTGTGTAAAGGAGTAGAAAATGGCATGGATGACTTTCTAGCATTGCTGAGCTATTTCCTCTGAGTAATAAAGCAAATGCTCAGTGGTTGCTCCATCTCAGTGTCTCTGGCTGGCTGTCCTTTTCATCAAAGTCGACTTCCACTTCTTTGCAACCAGATTCGGAATTCCCTATACTAACTCAATTAGACATTTGCTTAGTGTTACAACCGTGTACTTTTGAAATTGGAAGGAGAAAGAATTTCTCAGCAACATGCAGTTTTTTTGTTTGTTTTTGTTTTTGTTTTGTTTTGTTTTGTTTTTTTGGTATGTTGGCTTAGTGCTGCACTTATATTATCATGGGAACAAGGCACAGTCCTTGCGTTCATGGAGCTTACAACTTAGTGGGGGAGCAGATACATAGACAGGCAATTGCAATGAGGCATTTTAAGTACCACAACGGAGAGAATAGGTGTGCTACAGGGAAGACGTATGAGACTTCTAACCCAAGCTTGCAAGGGTGGGAGCCATGGGTTAAGTTTGACTTCCCAGAGTTAAAAAAGTAGAACCAAACAAAACTATGTGAGTTAGTTGAAATACATACCTTCCCCGACTTATAATGCAGTTATGTCCTGATACACCCATCATAAGTTGAAAATATTGTCAGTCAAAATGCATTTAATACACCCATCCTATCAAATGTCATAGTTTAGCCCAGCCTACCTTAAACATGCTCAGAACACTTACTTACATTAGGCTATAGGTGGGCAAAATCATCCAACAAAAATTCAATGTTATAATAAAGTATTGTGTATCTTGTATAATTTTGTGACTACCATACTGAAAATGAAAAACACAATGGTGTCTGGGTACAGAATGGTTGTAAGTGAATTGGTTGTTTACCCTTGTAATCACGTGTCTCTGGGAGCTGTGGCTCCCTGCTGCTGCCCAGCATCAAGAGAGAAAGTATCATCATATTGCAGATGTTTAGCTCAGGAAAAGATCAAAATTCCATATTTGAAGTATAGGTTCAACTGAAAGTGTATGGTTTTCACACTCTCATAAAGCCAAAAACTCATTTCGAACCATGGTAAGTCAGAGACCATCTGTACTCAGAATGTTAGAGCAAGAAGTCGCTTTTGTCTCATCTATCCATTTCTTTATTTACCTGTTTTTCCAGTTTCAACCTGTGCCTCTGTTGAGTTTCGTTGTGCAGATGGGACATGCATTCCAAGATCAGCACGATGCAACCAGAACATAGATTGTGCAGATGCTTCAGATGAAAAGAATTGCAGTAAGATATTCCACTACCTTTTGTTTGTTCCTCCCTGGGTACCTTTGGCATTCCATGGAGCACTGCCCAATGTTTCACTGAACCTTGTCCAGAATTGATGTGTAATTAACCCCTGTTGTGTAGGATAATTGCATTTTTATCTCTTCAAATGAGGTTAACTTTTCTTGTTTCTGTGACCTACATAGAAGGCTCATAATCTTTGCAGATGAGGTGTTTTTCATTTTCTGTTTACCTCCTTACAGATAATACAGATTGTACACATTTCTATAAACTTGGAGTGAAAACCACAGGGTTTATAAGATGTAATTCTACCTCACTGTGTGTCCTGCCAAGTTGGATATGTGATGGGTCTAACGACTGTGGGGACTACTCAGATGAATTAAAATGCCCAGGTAATTCTAGAAAGAAAAAAGTCTTTGCCTTGAGATTTAGAGTCTCATTGTATACAATAAATTTGTTAAACTTTATTTTTTATATCCAGTGGTTAGGATTAAAATTTAAATAATGTAGACTAAATTACAGGAAACCATCCTCTTCCAAACATGCCCCTTGATGTTTTTTAATGAGTTATGAAATGATGCTCAAGAAATCTGTTCAGTATTTGGATCGATTTCCTTTGAATGTTCAATTCGTCATTAATCCTCTTAAAGTTGGTGATTAAGTCTTAAAATGTGTGATCTCTAAAGTTTCCATGGAAGTATTACATAGTGAGAAAAAAAAAATATTCATGAACTAAAGGGAGAGAGACAATGTTTCTCACCACTGGCTTTATTCAATGTCATACAGTTTGTATTGTCATGTTAGGCTGTTTGATGAAGTTTACACAATCTTTTGACATAGTAGCATGAGTAACAGTTATTTTCACTGGATCAAGGTCAGAAAGGCATATTTATATCTGAATTTTTAACCATTTTTGCAAACATAAGCTCTTTCAGATTGTCATCTGCATTCTTAACAGAATGCTTTCCATTGAAAAGTGCTGTTCCTTTCTAAGTATTTGAGAAAACAAATCTAAAAAAAATATAAGAAGTAAAGGTGTTAAATTACTATAACTGGAAATAGATATGCTTTATAGGAAACTATTTCAGTAGTTTCATGACTACCATACTGAAAATGAAAAGCAGAATGGTGTCTGGGTACAGAAGGGTTGTAAGTGTATTGGTTGTTTACCCTTGCAATCACGTGTCTCACTGGGAGCTGTGGTATTTCCTCCTTCTTACCCTGTTGCCATACTCACTTTTTCCATGTTTAGTTAACATGCAAGTTTTAAAAAATATTTTAGGAAATTATATTCAAAGGTATTCTATGCAGCAGTATACACACACGCACACCCAATATCTAGTGTCGAACGATATTCTTAATAATTCATAATCTATCACTTAATTTGCATTAGCAGATTCCTTTTATTTTTGTGTTTTCCTGCTCAACGATTTGTAACATTCTTGATATCATTTTTGTTCCTTCTGTGTTTGAAAGGCTAGCTGCATCCTAGGAGGAACTGGAGAACTTTTCCAGTTCTATGGAGAACTTTTATATGCACTTGTGACTGTGGCTCACCGCAACTCTTCCACATTTTACTTTTAATCACATAAGACGTTTTAAAAGAAATATACTAACACTGATTTAGACTCATGGACCCTGGGTGTCTAGATTCATAATCTGTTGTTATTTCTACAAAAATTACCTCATTATGGCTGTAGTTAATTTTTAAAATTAACTTGAAAGCAGCATGTAATAGATACTCATTAAAACTTACACATATATAAAAACTTTGTGGCCTTTATATATTTCTAATATTAACAAATTATTTTTAAAGTTTACTTTTAACATTAATAAAGAATTATAATCATAGTGGGCAAGAAGGAGAGGGAGCTACATAGACTGATGAGACAGGTAGATGGACAGACTGGAAGCCAGTAATAGGTCAGGCTAAACACCTTAGGTGATATCTAGGCAATATCCTAAGAAAAAGTAAGACATAAATCACATTATTTTTCAGTTTAGTGGTGAATTCTGTCAAAAATTTTATTTTCATTTTCAATTAAATATACAAAATTGGCATTTGAAAAAATAAAATGGGATTGTTATCTTAATACAGTCACAACGGATTATTGTCGTATGATTATTATAGTGTGAATGGATTATTATATTGTGATGTATATTCTAAGGTTTGCTTCTAAATTGGCTATGAGCCAGTCTAAAACAATGTAAACCTAAAGGTACAAGGGGACCTTGTAGAGAAAAATCTAATTTAGTAGAGAAAAATCTAATATTTTATATGCTCTCTTAGAAGTGATAATAACAAGAGGCGCCTGGGTGGTTCAGTTGGTTACGGCTCACGTCATGATCTCACAGTTCATGGGGTTGAGCCCTGCATCAGGCTCTGTGCTGACAGCTTGGAGCCTGGAGCCTGCTTCAGATTCTGTGTCTCCCTCTTTCTCTCTGCCCCTACCCCACTCATGCTCTATCCCTCTGTCTCTTAAAACAAATAAATAAACATTGAAAAAGATGCAAAAAAAAAAAAAAAAAAGAAAAGAAATGATAATAACAATACTCCACAGTCTACAAAATATGTAATTTACAAAGTGACTTTGCATGCAGATACTTATTCTCAAGATATTTATGTAAGAGATAACATTTTTAGAGATTCCATTGTAAATTGTTTTTCTTTTTAAAGTACAGAATGCTTATATAAACCTTGTCGAAGCATACTCTGAATACAAGACAATAGGAACACCCAGCCCACACTTTCTCAGTAAAGACCCACTAATGTTTTTGTAATGTTATTCATCTTTATGAATATAGAATTACAGATATTTTCCACCAAAAATGATTCTTTAGCCTTAGTCCCATTCACTTCATAATTATCTGTTTTATTTTGTTTTGTTTTATTTTGTTCTATTTTGTTTTATTGTTTTGTTTTATTTTATTGTATTTTATTTTAATTAATGGTACTCCACATTATTTGTATTTAACAAATTTTTCCATTATCTTTTTTCTGATCCAGGATCCAATCCTGTGTTGGATTTGATTATCATATCTTCCTAGTCCCTTCTGGTCTGTGCCAGTTTTTGTTTTGTCTTGTTTTAGTTTTTCCTTGGTTTTCATGACCTTGACATTCTTTTGTATATGTATATGTATATGTGTGTGTAATATATATAAATGAAAATAATTAATGTTTATTTTTGAGAGAGAGAGAGAGAGAGAAAGTGCAAGCAGGGGAGGGGCAGAGAGAGATGGAGACCCAGAATCCAAAGCAGGCTTCAAGCTCTGAACTGTCAGCACAGAGCCCAACACAGGGCTTGAATTCATGAGCCATGAGATCATGACTTGAGCCAAAGTCAGATGCTTAGCCAACTGACTTTGCCACCCAGGCACCCCTAATATATATAACATTTTATTTTAAGTAGGCTCCACACCCAATGTGGGGCTTGAACTCATGACCCTGAATCAAGAGTCTCATGCTCTACCAACTGGACCAGCCAGACTCCCATGACCTTGACATTCTTGAAGAGACCATCTCAGCTTTCATTTAAGATTTTTTGTTACTTATCTCTTCCAGTTTACAGAGTATTACTGTTTTATTATCTACCTAACATTGTGGAAGCTAAGATTAATTTAAATTATTTAACATTACATTCTGTATTTTATCACAGTTCAAAACAAACATAAATGTGAAGAAAACTATTTTGGTTGTCCTAGTGGAAGGTGTATTTTGAATACCTGGATATGTGATGGTCAGAAAGATTGTGAGGATGGACTTGATGAGTTCCACTGTGGTGAGACATTCTATCTTGTTCTGTGACATTCTTTTTCTGTATGCCTTATTACTACTTATATGCTGATGTTCTCTTTTTTACATAGGAATTTTATAAAAAATGTTGCTAATTTATTTTAACAATTTTCATTTTTATTAAATATTACAAAATGATAAAAATTAAAATAGAACAGAACTTATAATAAAGAATAACAGTCTCCTGTCCCAGCCTTTTATTTTAACATTAATGGTTATCTTTATCAATCTAAATGGTACACCTTTATTTTCTGACTTATTAACTTGAAATGCTAATATATTTACTTTCTGCTATAAAAAATAAGGTTTTAGTTCACACTACTCATTATACTCTGCCTACCTATTAACATTGTTATTCTAAATGTTTCTATTAATTACATGTATTGTTTTAAATAGTTTACTTAAATTTGTATTTCCTCAAATTCTCATCTCTCAGCATCTAACCTCCTAATTTCTCATGTGTACATTTCATTTTACTTGGCAAGGCAAGACAGCACTTTGAAAATTTATTTTATAGAATTCATGGATTTTGTAATTTCTAGGCCAAAGAAATTTTCTACAGGGAAACAAAGCATATATTCATTATTTTCATTTAACACAAATAACGTACACTGTGGTGAATAGACAAAGTAGAGGAAAAGATTAAAAATGGATCTTCTATGAAATGTCAAACTCCTCTAAAAGTAAATGTCATCATGAAATATGAAGGTGCATTTTGTTTGATTAAGATGCTATATATCTTTACATTAGAGCCAGATTCTGAACAGGATTAACAGAGAACTTTACAAATAGTTTATGTAGATTCATAGTTTCTGGACAGGAAGCCATTATACGGTTGTACTTTCTTTAGTTTCATTTTTTCCAGGCTTCAGTTTTTCTAAACTCTTTTCAACAAGTCTTCTAAGTGAATATTTTAAATAAAGATTCAAGGTTATTAAATAATTTATAGGATCAAAATCAAATGTCTATTTTTATTCTCATTTACATTTGGAACACTTGAATTTGGAAGGGTTTTATTTTGGATTTTGCCTGGTAATAAATAGGCTGAGTGGAGGAATAGGCCAAGGGTGAAGGAGAAAAATCACAAACCTGACTTTGGAAATAAATGGAGTACACTATTATAAATGCATAATTTGGTAGTAAAATACAAGCCACCATGCCAATGAATTTGGATGTTATTAGTCAGCCTTAAGTGTCCCTAAGAGAGAAAAGTAAAAACACTTAAGGTTTAGTAGGTAGGGGTGTAAAACTGGTGGCTTGTCTTTGAGCTAAAAGCCCCTTAGTCACCTCATCATTATAAACAAACATATATGCTGGTGAATATAGCACATTGTAATCTTGCCTTAGAAGCATTTTTTTCTCTAGTTGTTCAAAAATCAATTAAAAATTAGGACGGATGACTAGACGACACTTGGAATATTTGTTTTATATCTATGTACCAGATGTTGAATTTTTTAATGACACCCTGGAATATATATTTAGGGGAGAGTGGCCAGCATAATTCTGTGAAAATTCTGTGGGAGGAAAAATGTTGCATAACCTGAACACTCAGCGGGAATAAGCAGGCTGTTGTCAAAATTTTATAGAGCTGTAGTAGAGAAGAGAAATTTGGCTTGTTTTATTATAAGACAATTGATTTTAGCAAAATCTAAAGGAAGGACTTTCTTACTGTCAGATCTATCCTAAGATGGTCTCACATGATTTTTTTTTCTATTGCATCTAAAGCAAACATTTTTGTTTGTTGTCTAGATTCTTCTTGTTCTTGGAACCAATTTGCTTGTTCTGCACAAAAATGTATATCTAAACACTGGATTTGTGATGGAGAGGACGATTGTGGAGATGGATTAGATGAAAGTGATAGCATTTGCGGTGAGTTGTTTCTTTTGTGTTCTCGTTCAATTCTTAGGCATATGATATATGTGCACTACAATTTTAGAGCAATCAAAAACATGAAACTCTGTTTTCTACTCTGTTAAATTTAATTTAAATTTACATATACATTTCCATGTAGCTGGTTTTATTATTTTAATGACAACCTGTCGTTCTACTATTTTTACATACACAGTTATTCAGTTTTTAGGATTTTTCCTGAATATTCACAATGAATAAATTTGCAAATTTTATTTTTTTTAGTATTCAATTACTTCTTTGGAATAGATCTCAATGACTGAGAATACTTGGATCAAATAATCAAACATTTTTCATGGCTCATGATATGTATTGCTAAGTGGCCCTCAAAAATATACTGATTTGCACTGTCACAAGCTACCCACTCTATTTATGTTTGTATATATGTATTATAGTGATTGTTATTAGTGGATTGTTTTAAATAGATAGTAAAGAAGGGGGATATTTATGTATTTTTAAGTGTACTTCAATAAACAGCTTTCTAGGATTAGAGATAGAATGTCCCACTATGTATCAACTACATAGCCAGTGTAATTGCTTTCAAATAATCACAAACATTTAACAAATAACTTAAATGGAATTATTAGCTTAATTTTTTTAAGGGGAAAAAGAAGGAAGTGATCTAGTCTGTATAAATTTATTACAAATGGACAGTCATTCTACTATTTATTTATGTGTCTTTGTGTTTATCTTTCTGATCTGTTTCTATTTGCATGTTTGTATTATAGGCATAAAATCTTTACTCATTGCATTAGCCCTATTTCATAGCTTTTATCATCCTTATTTTAGAGAGAAAAGGACCTGAGTCATAGAATAAGGTGCATGTACAGAGTTAGGTGTACTTAACACCATTTTTAAATTTCAGTAGTTGTGGCCTTTTAGGTCACTTCCATTGAGACAGGTTGCTAGGATTTTATACTATTCAAGTTGTTCGTAAACAACATAAAATTAGAGATGTCCCCTGAAAGCAGACAATTTATTTTCTTGTATTTTAGCCACCCCAAATCTATCTTTTGTTTACATAGCTGAAACAGTTATGTGGCAGATAAATACAGAAGGATCACTGTAGAAAAGCTCTGAAAGGAAAAAGAAATCAGTAATCAATTAGATGTTTCACCAGTGGCTTTTAACTACTTTTTCCTCTTTGCTATTGATTTTGTTTTAATTTTAACAAAAGAATCACCTACTTGCAATGAGGTGAGCATGTTGCCAGTCACTAAAATCATCTTGGATTTGACCTTTTGTTTCACCCTACACCAAAGTGCTCAATTGATACCTCTGTCTTTTCTGAGTGGACACAGCAAAATAGAAGGTATAAAGCTTATGCAATCATACATAGCTGAATTATCCCACATCTGCATTTTTGCTACCTATTAAGAGGGTACAAAAAATCTCCCTTATGTAACTATTGTGATCATCTAACATGAATCAATGTATACAATATAAATGTTCTTTTTCAGAGTATTATTGCCAATCTACATCTATCAATGTGCTGATAACTTTTTAAATAATTAAAATGGTAATGGACATGTTTACCTGTTGTCAAAACCTGTCTGTTTAACTTACTTACAGGTTGTATTTTATATGCTAACTGCTAAGCTGGTGACACATACAAAATCTTTAGACCAAGTATCATTGAATGAACTGAATCTAATATACTAGGTTTGGAAAGAAACTTTATAAATAATTTATCTCAGTAGTTCACAACCTTAAGTGCACAAAATATTCTTCTTAGAAGTTTGTTAAAAATGTAGATTCTTTTTTTAATTTTTTTAACATTTATTTATTATTGAGAGACAGAGAGACACAGAGCGTGAGCAGAGGAGGGGTAGAGAGAGAGAGACACAGAATCTGAAGCAGGCTCCAGGCTCTGAGCTGTCAGCACAGAGCCCAACGCGGGGCTCGAACTCACAAACTGTGAGATCACGACCTGAGCCGAAGTTGGTCACCCAACCAACTGAGCCACCCAGGTGCCCCAAAAATGTAGATTCTTAATCTTCATCTTTAAATATTCTAATATGTGCTGTAAGCACAACCTTTCTTAATAAACACAATAATGGTTCTGACTTGGAATCTGAGGATCCCATTTAGTTAATAAATTGCTTTAGGTCACTCAGAGAATCAGTAATGACAGAGCTAGGACCAGAATTCAGATTTCTGGAGGATTTCCTAAATGGGATAGTAACTCTTACCAATCAAATGTAATATCTGAGCAGGTACCCAAGATGGATCTGGTGGAAATCTTTCAGGTTGTCTTCCTTTCCTGGAATTCATTTCCCTGAGGAAGGCAATGTGTCTCCAGATGGCAGGAGTAACTATGGAATGATGCCATGAGTTTTTTCTTTGGCCCATTTTCTTTCCAATTGACTATGATGTTTTGGCATGCTCTTAACACAGAATCTATTGAATACTATCAAGGGAGTCAGGAAATTAGCTGCAAAGAGCTTTATGCCATTTTATAGCTTGAGGTGTCTTAGTAATTATCTAGTCATTTCCCTCATTTTACAAATAGTGAAGCTCAAACACTAGTCTTCTCCAAGGTCGTAGCGAATTAGATTTCTCAATAGCCAAATTGATGTTATATCTATTATGCCTACCTTGAGAATAAATTGGGTGATAATCGGAAAGTAGACAAGGAGTTTCACATGCACCAAAACTTCCTTACTAGGGAGAATGCCTTTTTTTTTTTTAAACTCAAGCTAAATAACAAAAATATTATGGAAATTAAAGCACTAATTGAGAGTATAATAGTAAAAGTGACACTTTATATTTTAATGGCAAGTTTGAAAAGATAGATCATTATGAGGAATAGTATAAAAATAAATTCTGGAGGAAGATAATTTTATTACAGAAGGTACTAAAGACATAATAGTTAGCAGGTAAATTCATTTTTAAATGAAAGCAACATTTATTTAATAGATTTTTTTATGATTTCTTCCAGGAATAGATATCATATTAAACCTCATTCTATTAGCACTGATCCCCAATCAAATGAGCACATGTGAATTACCTGGAGGACTTTTCTACATTCACTTGCCATCCTGTCTTCTAAGCTAAAGTATATGTGAAGGACAGTCATGTTTATGAAGGAGAAAATCCTCAAGGGGTTTTATATGGGCACCCTGTTGCCCTGCCGTATTGAAAACATTGCCTTGAAAAGCATTTTCTGCTCCTAGCAACTCTACAGCTGAAAAGAAAGATGATAATTATATAATGAAAGCATGTTGGTCACTGCTTTAAATGTTTGGAAACAAATATCTCTCTTCACTCCATTCAGTCGTATTGTATTTTATTCCTGGAGATAATAGCTTTTTTTTTTTTTTTTTTGAATAGTTCTAACAATGTGTTTTCTTTCTTTCTTTCTTTCTTTCTTTCTTTCTTTCTTTCTTTCTTTCTTTCTTTCTTTCTTTCTTTCTTTCTAGCATCTTTCAATGGGCAGCTTTTGCTCCCAGGAAAATGAAGTTAAAGAAAAGTTAGAACATGATTTGAGGGTCATGTAACTGATTCACTCAACAAACATGTTATATAAATAAAAGCAGGAGCTAGGAAAATATCCTGAGAAATAATCATGTTCTGTTTCATATGTTTACCCTATACCCACATAAGGAGAAACAAAGAAACCACCAATGACCCTTTGAATTTATAGTGAAAGTCAGCAAGCATTTTTTTCTTTCTGTACACATCTGAAAAACATCATACATCTAAAGGGACATTGAATTGACAGAGCAAAGGTAAATTCTATTTATTAAGTGTGTATGAAAAAAAGGAACATGCATACATTTATTCTTTTCAGCCAACACAAGGTGGGGAGTAACAGTCATAGCATTAGTGGTTAAGAGAAGGTGCTTAGCAATCAGAAGAGTTTTGGACTCCTAGCTCAACCTGTGGGACTTTCAACTTCTCTGAGGCTCAGTTTTCTTTCAGTGAAATAAGGCTAATAATAGTCTACTGGTTAGGATTACTGCAAAAATTAAATGAGTGAATATATTATGTGCCTAGCATATATTAAGCAATAAAAATTTCATTATTATCATTACATTGTTATTATAACTATTACTATTATTATTATTATCCTTATAGGTTCTGTCTTTTAGAAACGTTATCAAAGTTTATTCACAAGTCTATGACATATCTATGCTTTGCTACATGTTACAAGCAGAAAAGATCTTTCTTGTTTTCTGCCATGTAGCCTTAAGAAATCTGACACTTGCAATTAGCAAGAAATGCATTCTGGGAGGAAAATGTGTAAACATCTGTAGGAGAAGGATGCTATCTAATGATTCCAAATAGCTACAATCTCTTCCTTGTTAGCAACATTCTTCTGTGTCCTTTCTTTCTAAGGGAAATATAAATGTTAGACTTTCCCAGCAGACATGCAGTGATCTTAATGGCATTCCTTCCTTGGGTTTCAGGCACTGCCACCTGTGCAACTGACATGTTCAGCTGTCAGGGCTCCCATGCCTGTGTGCCACGGCACTGGCTTTGTGATGGTGAAAGGGACTGTCCAAATGGAAGTGATGAGCTCTCCACAGCAGGCTGCGGTAAGACACGTGAAGGAAAGCTGCCGCAGCACCCTCAGACTCTTGCTTTTGTAGTATTTACCATCTCACATTTTCTCTCACTTTCCCACTCCCTGGACTCACACATAGTACCAGAATTAATCAGGTGGGATGTTGTCATCAGAGTAGTTCAGCAACCCCTCTAACCAGCTACTGTCCAGAGATTTTCAAACATGCACATTGGGATTACCCATTTAAAAACCATTCTGATGAACACAGACCCATCTCTTCTCTTCTGAGATGATGTAGCTATCTGATGTTGTGTGACTATAGTAGATTTGTTATTTTCTTTTTAGAACCCCACCCCCACAAAGTGTTTTAGATTGCCTATTACAGACACTCTATAAATGACTGATGTGATCCCAAATAACTACTGATCAGAAGGTCAGTAAACACCTATTAGTCCTGAGGAGAGGGTATTAACCCTTAGGTCAGGTAAAAATAGTATGGATATAGCTGAATGAAGCTGGGGGATCAGGGGAACACCTTTGGAGGTCAAACAATTTACTAAGTTTCTGACTCTTGGTCACCTCAGGAAATGTTCACGGAATTACTCAGTAGTAAAAATTTAGATAAAATATTTTGCATGATCAAGAGAATGAGGGGCCTGAATATTTGAAAACTGTCCCAAGGTCACATAGGGGATCCATTGAGCTGAGCAAGTTGTCAGAAGCAGTGCTGTGAATTCTGGCCATTAAAATGAATTCTGCCAATCATTTCTCCAATGACCTGTCTTCAGGTCTTTAAAACTGTATTTGAAGCCATAATATAGGTGTATGTCTGTGTGGGTATGTATAAATGGGTGGACGGGGTAGTTAAAGTGGAGAAAGAAAAAGAAAACTATGAGACAGGCCTATGTGTTCAAAACTCATGCTATTATAGAATAGTTCACTTTGATATTGAAACCGATATGTGTGTCTGTAAAGGTCAATGGGGCCACTGAGGGCTACATAACAAAGGATTACGCATCAATTCAGTGATCCAGATGGCCCCAATATACTATTGCTATTGTAGTAAGTTAACACTCTGGGAGACATATTAACACTTTTGGACCACATGGGTGCTGTTAAGTAAATTATGCTAAAGTACAACAAATTGTACTCAAGTGACCTGAAAGCGTTAATGCCAAATAAGCCTCTGTTGCTTGGCGTTTTAAAGAATAATTCATGTATTAGAATTGGCATAATTCACTTGAGTTATATAACTGTCACAGAGTTCAAAGTTAGCGGAGTTATTAGTAACTGAATTTTACTATGATTATAATGGGAAGTTTTAATGCTACTTCTACATGGCTTCCATATCTTTTTTGAAAACAAATTTGTTGGAAATAAGTTACACTTGATTAAATCCAAGGAATCCTTTTTGTTTTACTTACCCATATCTCTATTGTAGTCATTACAGACTTGAAAGCAGAGATTTCCTTTTTTGAATATGGGTAAAAGAATAATTATAATACTTTAAATACCAAATTAAATATAGAAGATACTAGGTCATCATCAAGAAATACTATATAACAAAGGGTAAAAGTGTCATAGAAGGATTTCAAGGAAAAGAAATAACATTATCTTAGTAATGAAGGACAAAGAGAAAAAAGAGAGTTATTCTAGGTAGAGAGAAGTACCTATTAAGACATGGATGTGGTGGGGGGAGTTAGAAGGCATGTAAATTTTTTCAAGTGCCCATTATATGTCAATTATATTGTTAGGTTGTTTTATTTACATTATTGAATTCCCACAGTATCTCAGTGAAATGTTTTTGGGAATCTGCCAAAAATAGTTGTTAAATAGATGGGAATTTAAATAGCACCTGGGAATTTACTGAGTACCTAAAATAAGCTGATCTGCTTCATATACCTTATCTGGTTCTTGCAAGAAGTTTATCAGACGGATCTTATCATTCCCGTTAAGTGAATAAAGAAACAGATAAAACAAGAAAGTAAAAACCTTCCATAAGATATAAATCATAAGTAGCAGAGTGACTTTTTGCAAAACCTTTCTCTTTCTAGTATACTATAGTGACATATATCAGATACTTTTTTTATTTTACTTAAAAGTGAGATATAATTGACATATAACATTATATGAGTTTTAGGTAAACAACATAATGGTTTGGTCTATGTGATATTTTACAGTAATTACTATAATAAGTTTAGTTAGCATCTATTCTATAGCAGATTTTTTATATTCAAAATATCTCAAACAACCTTGAGTCCTAACATACATTAATCTTTTAAATATTAGACAAAGTAATTGAAAATATTTAAATGATCTCCTCAAACCACTATGATTCCATGCATATAGTATTAAAGTTTATTTACCCTGCAAAACTTACCAGTTTTTGGACTTTTGCTGAAGGTTATTGGACATTTTGGTCAACTATTTTCCCCATTGGTTAGTACCCTTGTTAGAGCATTGTTTTCATGAATCAGGGTTCCAAAAGAATCAGTATTCCATTTCATGGATCAGTATTCTTAATTTGATGTGGTACTTACTTGTTGGGCTTATCAGACCATAGATCTTAACCTATTTCAATATCCCAAAGTCACCCAAGTTTTATTTTCATCTTAGAAACAATAGTTTTCTTAGCTATTTTGATGTTTTCTTTTCACTTCCATCATGAGCATTAGCACTCGGTAGTCTTTTCAGGTTCATTTTTCACAAAGAAGCAAGGTTTTTATCACTTTACTAGCAATCCTGCAGGCATAAGGAGAGAAAAAACACAGCCACATTATTACAGTTGAATGATTTTTTTACCACTTATGAACTTTTGATTTCATCCTTTAGCAAACTTACAAATTGCTAAATGGCCTGAAATTTCAGGGTCACTGTGGAATTGGTGAATGTATTAATACTAAAACTTTGAATCAGCGTTCATATATTTCATATATAAATATATGCATGTTAATATATATTATGAATTTATATGTATGTCCATATATATATTATGAATGGAATATTGAGCAAACTTTTCTTTTTTGGTAAATAACTATGAATTATTGAGTATAATAGCATACATTCCCCAAAGTCCTAAGGTGGGGGAAGATGAAATAGGTACTCATCTAACTTTATTATTTGTGGTATCTTTATTAGCTCCCAATAATACATGTGATGAAAATGCTTTCATGTGTCATAATAAAGTGTGCATCCCCAAGCAGTTTGTTTGTGACCATGATGATGACTGTGGAGATGGCTCCGATGAGTCACTGCAGTGCGGTAAGTATACCCAAACTTTTCATAGAAGATGTTGTCAGGCTGAGTAAGAATCTTTTAAGATATCTTAAGAATTACATAAATACAAGAACAACACATTTCTTTATGCACTAAGGACATGTAAACTCAGTAATATATAGATGTGCCACAATAACTTCTTTAAGCTCTAGCTTAATTACACATTGACTTGGAGATCATGCCTACGTGTAGCATATTCTTATTAGGAGCCACACAGGGAAATGTTTATGAAAATGTTTTTGGTTTAAAGTGCTTTAAACTTTAAAGACAATATATGGCTAGCTAGGTCAGTCTTATAGCCAAATGAAATACTTGAGTGAGAAAAAAAAGAATTCACAACTATCAGAGAAATTGGATACGTAATATTTTCCTTTCACCTTATCCTTTTACATGTACACTTATTTGTTAAAATTGAATAATATAATGATAAAATTTATCTTATTGCATATATATTTATAGGACCAGTACATATATAATATACACACAAATACAAATATAACTTTTGTAGTGAAAATCATTAAAAATTCCTAGTTGAAATTGAATTCTTACATGAACCTAGTATTTTTGTAAGAAGCAAAAAAAAACTTAAATACATACATGAGTAAACGTAAAATGAAAAGCATTAAAATCCACATATAATGATGAATGATGAAAGGCAGTAGATTTAGTGCCCTCTTTTGTTCTTCCTGTGTTGTGTCTATAGCCTTGGTTTTTGATAGCAATCTCTGATAGAAATCATTGGATACCAGTTTTTATGATCATTTCACCATTAAGTCATAGATTCAATGTGATGTTTTAAAAGATACATCATAGCTCAAGGTGTTAATCGGAAGTACAATTAATTCTGATTGAATACCTTCCCTCTGTTAGACACTTACTCAGTTGATATGGAGATGAATGGGACAGAGATAGAAGAAATTGCAGACAAACAGGAAGATCAGAAATACAATATAGAAAAATAGCACACATTTTCAGATGGCAATAAGAATCACAATACATGGGAGCAAAGCTGAGAGAATAATTTTTGAGTCACTAAAGAATAAAGAAGCAAGGATTGTTAGAGAAAGTCATATTTGGATGGTAGAGAACATACACAGTGGTTAAAAGCTTGGACCTTAGAGGCATACAGCCTGGGTCCAGATCCTGGCCCTGCCCCTTACTATCTGTGTGATCTTTGAAAAGTTATTTCACCTTTTTGTACCCAAATTCTTCATCTATTTTAAAATATATATATATATTTTTTATATTTTTTATATTAATATATTTTTTATATTAAATAAATATATATTTAATTAAATATATATATTATATATATTATATACATATATATGTTATATATATAATGTATAATATATATAATGTATAATATATATATTAAGGATGTTAAGAGAATTAAGTTAATATTTGTAAAGTGCTAAAAATAGTTCTGCACACATAGAAAGTTCTTTATATGTTTACAAAAGACTGTAAATTGACATGGTTGAAGAATAGCAATTAGTCTTTTCTGAGGTAAGTTAGAAAGTTGAAGCTGGATTCTAAAAAGTCTGGAATATTTGTTAAGGAATTTGTTTTTAATTATTTGGCTCCTAGTTGGCAACACACATTTGAAATAGGGAAATGCCACAGTCAAAATATGTTTCAGGACCATCTTTTTCAGCAGAGTGGATGAAATATTACCCTGGGAGAGGGGAGACATTAGGGAGAAAGTAAGATAACTAGAAAATTATTGCAATAGTTCTGATGACTAATGATGTGATGATAAGCCAGGGCAGAAATGGTGGAATGAGGAGAACAGAATGAGTCAGAATTCATCTACGGTCAGATATGGAGGAGAAAGGAGAATTTCTAGCTCGGATGACTTGGTGGATGGTGTGTTACTATTAATGAACGTTGGAACACAAGAGATTAAGGGCCAAGTTTTGCAGATGGAGAAGAGAAATGTAAAAAAGAATTAATTTTGGATACTTTGAATATGAAGTGTTAATCAGACAATCACATAGAGCTGTACAGTGAGTGTTTGAAAATTTAGTTCCAGAGACCAAAGGATAACCAGGAAAATAAGATTAATTTGGTGGTCATTGGCATAAAGATGATACTCAAAATGTAGCCAAGAATGAGAACACCCAGCACTGCAGAAAGGAAAAGGGGAAAGCAACATGTTGAAGATTGAAGTTAGGGCTTCACCTGCAATATTTTAGGATGGAACAGGAGTTGACTTCATACAGAAAGAAGGATAAAAGGGAACAGCAAACGTGAAGTTAGAAAGATGTCCAGGAGAGTGGATTATAAATATTAAATTAGGAAATTATTTACAGGGTAGTGTGCTCAACATCAAATGCTGAAGGAAAGTGAAATAGATAAAGAGTCTGAGACACCTTTGAATTCACTTGTCACTTCGTATTTGTTAGCTCAAAGAGGAATTTCAGAAGGCAGATGTGGAAATGGATATTAATGAATTCAGGAAGAGCTGGAGATAAGTGAGGAAACGCTGGCTAGGGTAGTAGGAAAGAAGAGTAAGGTATAGTTAAGAGTTATGTGGATGGATTTTTATTGTTACTGGGCTGGGAGAGACTTGAATGTAATGTACATATTGACCTATTGACTGAGGAGAATGAACTAGTGAGGAACAGGAGGGAAGAAAGACCAGGGAAACTGGAGTATTTTAGAACTCTCTAATTTTGCCATTCTATGTGACAAACATCTCAATTATATAATCATTGCTGAATTATTTTTCTATTGGAATTTTGTCTATTTGTTAATAAACATACAGATCTTATTCCCTCTTTTCAAAAGTAGAATATTTGCCAGATTTACCAGAAAGTTTCTTAATGGAAATGATAGTTTTTATGGTTAACAAACTTAGGAGAAATTCAATCTAATACTCATAATATTCAAAATCAAATGAGTTTTACTTACAAACAGGCATAGATATGAACATTAAAAATTGATGGGTTGATACTGTGATTTGAATAAAGCTTTTTAATACCTCTAAGTATCAATATATAGGATAATTACTATAGTTTTGTTTTTATTGCTTTATAAATTTACTTTTCTTTCATTTTAGCAATGTCTTTACACTTTCAACACTCCTTCCCAAACACAAACATAGCATTACAGCTTCTGAGAATTATTATTATAACTCAGAATCACTTCATCCATATGTTCTGGTGCTATACCTAATCAAGCTTAGTCTTGAAAAAAAATTAATAGCTTTATTCTTGTTTTTCTTTCGGAGGGAAATTTTTAGAAGACAGATAATAGGTGAACAGAGATGGTATCGTATCCTCGAGTATTGCATTTCTGTTTCCTCACTCAGAAACACTAAGATTGCCTTGTTTTTTACTTTATTTTCTGGCCCTTAATCCTACTTTTCAACCACAAATATCTCTTCATTATGACCACTGTTCCTAAAAGAAATTAGAAACATTTATCATAGGAGACATGGGTAACTCCCATGGTTAACTGGGTATAGTGTACATTGGGGGATGTAGTTTTAATGAGTATTTGTAATATGAATTAGAAGGTTTGTTTTTTTGTCTCTAGCATATCGACAGTGTAATGTGGAAGAATTTAGTTGTACTGATGGACGATGCCTCCTAAGTACTCAATGGCAGTGTGATGGAGACTTTGATTGCCCTGACCATTCTGATGAAGCACCTTTAAACCCAAAGTGCAAAAGTGCAGGTACAGAAAATATATAATATGCTTATTCCACAATTTGCTTTTTACTTTATATTTTTAAGTATTTTTTAAAGTTTATTCATTTTTAAGAGATAGAGACAGTGTCAGCTGGGGGAAGGGGAGGGCAGAGAGAGAGAGGGAGACACAGATTCCAAAGCAGACTCCAGGCTCTGAGCTGTCAGCACAGAGCGTGATGTGGGACTCGAACCCATGAACCATGAGACCATGACCTGAACCAAAATCAGATGCCCAACAGACTGATCCACCCAGATGCCCCCGCAACATTTGCTTTTTAATGGCAAAACTGTGACTCTGATTGTCATTCTAGTATGATATTCAAGGAAAAATGCAAATAATTAAGCATATGATGTTTCAAGTGATACCATGCAGGATCCTAGTAATCAACTATGTTTTGAAACTACTTTTAGAAATTTAAATCTGTGCCAAAATACAAAGATTTGAGGCAATGAACTTAATGAATCCATTGCCTTGCCCCCTTTGAAAAAGTTATTTTTTTCTTAATACATGATTATGTGAAAATAATTTTCTGGTATGGTCCTATTTGAAAATTTAAACATAAAATAAGCTGAGATTTACTGAGAGAAAGTCTGTATGAGTCATACTTAGGCACAATGAAATAAATTGCATATCACTTGAACAGAAATACATACATAGCCAAACTTGGTCTATTTATCATTTCACTATTCCAAAGACTGAATACATAGTCATATATTTAAAATAAACCCAATTGCTTTTTTCTCATGTACTTTACATGCTAATAGGCTTTCTTTTATCATGTATGATAATGAGTAATATTCAAGTCATCAGGTTATAAGTACCTGCAAAACCTAAACTCCTTTCCATAGATATATTTGGAAAAACTATTATTCACCACAAATGTCCTTTTTATGCCCTGACTTAAAAATGTCAACGTTATATTTCCAGGAAGAAAAAGAATTTAGGAATATCTACCGATTCTAGATTCTTAATTTTTAGTGACATATAATTTCTTAGAGACCTGTGGCTTGAGGGAAATGTCAAACTATCATCATACTTTTAAATTTCATCTTCACAATATAGGTGAAGACAGAAATACTCCATTAATTTTACTAGAGATGCTTATTTTGATTGTTAATTTTCATGGCAAAGAAAGATTTTCAATAAGTGTTGAACATGAAAGTACATTTTGCCCTTGATTTTTTTTTATATTTTGTGTATAAAATATTACACTATGTATAGAGAATTGTAGATGCACATATATTTACCATAATTTTTGACAGATAAGTTATCATATTTGTGAATGTTTTCAACAATTGTAGTATAAAGCAATGGCATGCCCTTTATGTTCCATTTGTTTTATTTTCTTTTTCCAGAACAGTCATGCAACAGTTCATTTTTTATGTGCAAAAATGGCAGGTGCATTCCCAGTGGAGGTCTTTGTGACAATAAGGATGACTGTGGCGATGGCTCAGATGAGAGAAACTGCCATATAAATGAATGTTTGAGTAAGAAAGTCAGTGGATGTTCTCAAGATTGTCAAGACCTTCCAGTCAGTTACAAGGTAGGTACTCATCAAAAATAGCAAATCACATGATACATTAGAATTTGAGATAGTGAACGCTATTTAATCTACTATAACTGTAAGACTTAAAATGCATCATAATATTGTTGAAGATATATGAAAATGTTGAACTTTTTCAATGTATGCTGAACATAAAGAAAAACAAAATCAACAGAAGACCAGTGTTTAGGGAGATACTGCCATGTTGGTGGCACAAAAATATGTCTGCAACTCTTAAGTTCTCATTTCTTCCCTCATTCTTTCTCCCATCTTTGAAGTGAAATGGATTTAGCATCTGTCTACCACAACATTGGATAATACAATATTTTTCATATAAACAGAAAAAAAACAGAACACATGAATTATTAGGACTGAGTGCAGGTACACTAAAAATATATCATGCCTAACATCCTAATTGACTTTTGTTAGTACCATTTTCCTGAGGAGGGTGATTCACTGACAAAACTGATTGGCAAGAATAGCTCTTAAAAACATCTCCTTTTCATTCATGTTGGAAAGGAGGATGCAAATGAACATAAAATTAAAGCTGTACAGTAAGTTTGATTATGGTTGGGGAAATCTTAGGAAGAGCAATTCACTCAGAAGTCACGGTTTTTAAGTGAACACTAGTTCTGTCTGAATCAGCAATAGGACAGGCTCCTCTAAAACACAGACTCAGTCTAATGCCAGTTATACTATTACAGAGGTTAGATTTTATTCTACTGAATTCCACACTGATCAGAACACACCTGGGGTACTATGCACATTTATGGACAGGGCATTTTAAGAGGAACCTTGACAGATTGTAGTGTATACAAATTTGTACATCCAGAAGCATAAGGAGTATGGAACACACACCTTTAGGAGTTTTCCCTGGAGCAAAGATGAATTGTTATCTGTATTCAAATATATGAAGTACTGGAATAGGGAGCAACCTAGTCTGAGTTTGTTTCGAAGGTTGGAATTATAAATTAGGAGGCGGATTCTGTTCAGTATAAGGAAAAGTGTTGTAAAATACTCTTTACTTGGAAAGAGCTGTCTCATTTCTCACTACTAAAGAGGTTAAATTGTGGCTATCTTTCTTTAAAGCATGCTAGAGAAAATATTTGTATATTGCAAAGATGTTGTATCTTTTTTCTTGCCAGCCTTGACATCCCATGATAGGCCACTTCTGTCTAATGGTAAATTTAGCCAACCACTTTGGCATCTGTAATCTCTGAATTTCTGGTATTGTGATTAATTTAACTACATTGATAGGATTTAATTGTATGTAGATGAAACCAGAAAACTACAATGATCATTTTCCTCTATGCAAAAACAGGGATAAAAACCAAAACACTAAGGAAGCTACATTTGTTATGAAAAATATTTTTTTAGTTTGAATACTGTATTAAGACTTGGTTAAATTTATAGACTTAAAGGGGTGCCTGGGTGGCTCAGTTGGTTAAGCATCTGACCTTGGCTCAGGTCATGATCTCACAGTCTGTGGGTTCAAGCCCCGCATCGGGCTCTGTGCTGACAGCTCAGAGCCTGGAGCCTGCTTTGGATTCTGTGTCTCCCTCTCTCTCTGCCCCTCCCCTGCTTACACTCTGTCTCTTTCTCTCAAAAATAAACATTAATTTTTTTTTTAAATTTACAGACTTAAAACACACATGTAGTCACTTATAACATTGTATTGTTGGTAAAATGAAACAAGACAATGAACCAAAATAACTCTTGATGAGATGAGTATCTATCAGATAATCAATTTTGGCAATAAATATTTTGAAACCCAATGGAGCAGAAAAAAATATTATTAGTGACTTATGCACAATGAATATAAAGTGTTTCTTGAAATATTAGGGAACAGGTCATAGAAATATTACAGATAATTAGTTACAATTTCAATGCAGAGTTTATAAATAGTGCTTTAGTTGTATCTGTATAATATATTCTATATTTCTATATGTTTATGGAATTTATAAATCATAGAATCTGTCTGTCATCCATCTATCTAGCATCTGTGTATCTTTCCATCTATCTAAAAACTTAAATTTCAAAGTAGATCTCCTTACATTTTTTTCTATGTGTATTCAAAATCTATCATAACAAATATGGTGGTAAAACCTAATAATCATAGAATATTAGATGACCACCTTTTGATATAACATCCAAATGAGCTTCAGTATTTTCATAATGCCTGCATATAAGAAGTACTTAGTACTCAGAAATGCCATATTTAGAAAACTACTGTGGTAGAAATAGATATCATCCAGAGCATCATATTAAATCGTACTATTTTAATTACTTTATAAGACCATCATACAGAAATACTTGTTTGTTGATAACTTTAAAAAAATCAGTATTTTCCCCTTGACTTCTCAGAAGGGGTCATAGAATGAAGTGAGAATTCTAGTTAAAATAGGTAATATATTTATTTAATCATTTAGAAAGTCTCTGTGTCTGATACCTGACAGAATTGCTATGAATAGCATTCTTGAATATGTACACATGTCAAAACTAATGAATAAAATAAAATATCTATTGGGGAAACAAGACCAATATAAAAATTCAAGCAGAATCAGAAATGAGAGATTTAAATAAAGTTTCAAAGCTAATATTTTACATATTGTGTTAAAAATATGTATATATGTATGCATATACATACACATACATACACACACTTATATTTATATTCATGATAATTTGTTGATAGGAAATTGAGTAAAAAGCCTTATATACAACAAAATGCTTATATATTTGGGGGGGGGGAAGTCAGCTTATTGGTTTCTCTTTTCCAGGAAATGGAGAAAAATATCCAGTAACCCATTTTTCATTACAATAGCTATAGAACATGGCAATAAATCCTCCACCAAATTCTGCAATAAAATGAAAATTGCTTACAAAAGCAAAATTTAGACCTTATGGACTGTGAACAATTTGCACGTTTGTTGTAAGACAAATACAGTGTATCTAACTATTCAGCAGGGAGTAATAACATTTACTAAAGCAAGGATCTTATTTTGATGTGAAGGATAATTTACCATGTAAAAATAAATGTACTTCTGGGAGAGAAATAAGTTTTAATGTATGTATTAGAAATAATATTTGTAAAATATTGCTTAAAAAGCTACAAAGAAACTTCTCTGAATTTAATAGGAAAAGTTTGGGTAGCTATATTTCTTTCTGGTAGCTATATGATCCTATATAAAAATTAATACAAATCAGGAAAATTTGAAGTCATTCTTGATGGTGAGAAAAATTAAGATGATATTGAAAATACATAAATCTCACTTTCATAAAAAATGGGTTTTTTTGGTAAATGAAAATGAGAAAATTTAAAACTCATTTTCCAGTATAGATTAATCTCTCATCTTTTATCTTTGAAGGTACAAATGATTATTCTTTTATTTCACTCAACTTATGAAAGCTAGGCTGGTAGAATGTCCAACTGAGACCTTTGGGTTATTTGGGAGCAAAAATGTTTTTGTTAAAACAAGGTTAACGGATTGGGGGAAATGATCTTTTAAAAAAAATCTTCCTTTTCAATAAATAATATTTTAAAAACTTACTGATAACCTCTTAAACATATTTCATTTGTTTATGGAAATCTATATTTAGTAACTTTTACCAATTTTACATTAAGAAATTGATTTTCTATAAATGTGGAAGCTATTTGATATAGTAGTTCTATTTGATATAGTAGTTCTATAAACCTGATGTTAGCCATTCAAAGTGATTTTCAGAAATCCCATTAAAATTAGGACACTGTTTATTTCCTTTTATAATACTCTGAGAGGAATTCAGTACATTCTATTAAAATTCCTTTTACTTGTCCTAAAGTGCTCCTTGAATTCAACAGTGCCCTATGTCAGCCTATGGATCTCTGGTTTCTGGCCTAAGTGATCCCTACTCTAGTCCTTTTCAGTGATTTATTTTAGTATCCTGTCATTTTCTACTTGTGTTTTTTTAAAAAATATTTTTTAAAAATTGTGGTAAAATATACATAACATAAAATTTACCATTTTAACCAACTTTTTTCATTTATTTATTTTTGACAGAGAAAGAGAGCCTGAGTGAGGGAGGAGCAGAAAGAGAGGGAGGGGTAGAGACATAGGGAGAAAGAGGGAGAGAAAATCTCTACGCTGTCAGCGCAGAGCCGGAATGACTCGGGGCTCAGTCCCAGGAACCATGAGATCATGACCTGAGCCAAAATCAAGCGTCGGACGCTCAACCTACTGAGCCACCTAGGCTCCCCTACCATTTTAACAATTTTTAAATGTACACTTAGGTGACATTAATCACCTCATTTTCCTTTGCCATAGCAAAGCACTGATTGTCCTGACTTCCTTAAACAGGTAGCAGGATAAGTCTTCTCAAAGAAAGTAAGAGTTTGATGAGGAGAGTTTAGGAAATCAAGCTGTGGCTCTTGTTTTGACTTAAAACAACTTGTAATTGCTGAGAATTATTAGCTAAATATTGGTGTAAATTGTTAACAATGAAAGCGCTTAAGCAATTCATTATGAGCTTAAAGCAATTCATTCCTTATAAAAGAACTTAGTAACAGCCATTTAGTTTGCTTTGGAACATTTCTGGGTGAAGATGAAGTGGCCTCTCCACCAAATAATGGTGTTTTTTTTGTGCTTAAAAAACTCAATTGTTTGCTTACTATTTAATAAATGCACATATATCTCTCTGATTTTTTTCCCAATAGATACAAAGATCTGCCATCACATTTTATCCTCAGATAAATAATCTAGGTTATTAAATGTTTGCTTTGAATAACCCTTGGATACTAGTTACTCATAATGATTTAGGGTTTCTTTTTAACTCACTGTCCTTCTCAATATTCACACATTCCTTAATTCCAAGAGTGCTAAAGAGTCTTGGTAAAGATTAGTATGATCATAATCATCTGGCCAATTATAGATTCATTTTGTATAATTATAATTCTCATATGCTGCCTGGCAGAGATTGAATATAGACCTGAAAGACAGTGACCAGTCACAGTACGTCATTATTTTCAGGACTGCAAAGACATACTATGGTGTGACATCAGAATTTACATGCTGGTTAGTAAATATTGCATATCATCATCAGAGCTTCATATAGTACATGATAGAGAGATGCTGAACAAAAGATTTGATGACACAAAAATTGATTAAATTATAGTGGGAAATTATGTTAATATTATTTTATTTCTCCAAACAGCATCAGCATGCCAAGTTATGGGATCAGACCCAGTTGACCAATATTAATTGTGCCTTAGTATATGTTATAGACAGTCTCAGCAATCCTCTGGCTTTATCTGGGCAACTTCACCCGTATGTCTCTAGCTTCTCATCAGTTAACTAAAAATAATAATACCTACATCACTGATTTCTGTAAGGCCCTGTTGAAATAGCATATGTACCAATGCTAGTAATCTTCAAAGCTCTGAATAATCATTAATTCTTATGATCGTTAAAGTCTTCTAAAAAGTCAAGATAATGCAGTAGAAAAAGAATGAAGGAAGTTGACTAGTTTTGTGGTCCTTGCCATGATATGGCCACATGGCTTTGATGATGTCAGTTAACTTTTATAAAAATCTTGCCAACCTCGGATGATCAAATGAAGATATTTGGGAGAATTTGTTTTTAGCTTTAATATTACTTAATATACATAATTCTTATTAAAGGTTAATCCCTGGAGACAGAAAGACTTGCCATTATCTATTCTTTTTTTTTTAATTAATTTATTTTTTAAAGTTTACTTACTTATTTTGAGAGACACAGAGACAGCATGAGTGGGGGTAGGTCAAAGAGAGAGGGAGACAGAGAGTCCCATGCTGTCAGCATGGAGCCCGATATGGAGCTCAAACTCATAAAACCATGAGATCATGACCTGAGCTAAAACCAAGAGTCAGATGCTTAACTGACTGAGCTATCCAGGCACCCTGTCATTATCTATTCTTAAATGATTTTCTTGCTTGAATCATGCTAAGAGGATATCCAATAGGAAAAGACAGTGACAATGATATGAAATGATTATACTTGTTTCTCATTCTTTAGTGCAAATGCTGGCCTGGATTCCAACTGAAGGATGATGGTAAAACATGTGTGGACGTTGACGAATGCTCCTTGGGATTTCCGTGTAGCCAGCAATGCATCAATACATATGGGACCTACAAGTGCTTTTGTACAGATGGGTATGAAATACAACCTGATAACCCAAATGGCTGCAAATCACTCTCAGGTATGGAATTGAACTTGTCCACTGATCCAGCCTCAGTTACACATATGGATTCTGAGTTTTATAGCTATTCTTATTGAATTCACTCCCCTTTGCTGTTTGTGAGAAATCAAAATTCTTCCTTACTTACCTTGATATAGGGATATGTCACTCTAATTTTGTGTGCTGTCCACAAACTGTTCTGTTTGTAATAAAATCGCATTATGGTCTTGTGAATTATTAAGTGATTTTTAGATTTTGAGAGTGCTCAGAGGTAAAAAGAACTATTTCTAGCATTTTTTCCTGCTACATCACAGGTTCTTAAGAGAAGGTTTGGCCAAGACTATTAAAGAGCCTATTGTGACTGTATTATAATAGCTTTCCTTCTCCCCTATACCATATATGCTCATATACATATGCCAAGAAGGTCAATAATGATAATAGTAATGATGATGACAACAATAGCAATAAATCAGCTATATAGGACTACTTGAATTCTTCCATAGACTCAGCAAATATTATTAAACTTCTCTTTGTTTCTAGTAGTGAGTTTCACTTTGCAAATTAGAAAATTTAATAGAACGTGGGCCATAATTTTAAAAATATTATAATTCATTAGGGGAGAAAATCACACATATTAAAATAATGCAAAGCAATATATAATAAATGAGCAAAAAAATGATACATAATATTATCTCTACCCCCTCACTTTCTGTGAATCAAACAGCATTCCTAGCTTCTTATGTATATGTATGTCACATTTCTATGACGGCGTAGAGTGTATTATGCTAAGCAAAGTAAGTCAGTCAGAGAAGGACAAGGGGGTGCTCAAACTCCTGGCCCCAGAGATGATGACCTGAACTGAAGTCAGATGCTTAACCAACTGAGCCACCCAGATGCCCCTCAGGCATCAGGAATTCTTTTTTTTTTTTATTTTTTTAAACGTGTATTTATTATTGAGAGACAGAGAGAGACAGAGCGTGAGCAGGGGAAGCACAGGGCAGAGGGAGAGGGAGACAGAATCTGAAGCAGGCTTCAGGCTCTGAGCTGTCAGCACAGAGCCCGACGCAGGACTGAAACTCATGAACCGCGAGATCATGACCTGAGCCGAAGTGGGATGCTCAACCGACTGAGCCACCCAGGCGCCCCTAGGAATTCTTAAAATTAGTTTTTCAACTGGTTAACCCTTTGCACATTATAGAGAAACAAACAAAAAAAAAACCCTTTCAGTTTTTTTGTGTGTTTGTTTTATTTCACTTTTACTTATTCTTGGAGTATTCCTCACTGAATCAATTTGTATATTATTTGAAGCCTGTTGTTTTATTTGCAAACCTACTTGCTACATCATGCATTCAGCCACATGAAATAAGAAAAAAGAAAATCACAAAACCGGTCAATGTTTTTGTTACTTTAAACTTTTCAGAAAGGAGGGTATGAAGGAGATGAATGCTGATGATTACATTTTTTGTCTCATTATATCATGTGTCCATGCTGTAGTTGTTTCTCATTAGCAGCAATAGTTAGAAACTAATAATGATACAAAAATGTGTTCCTGAAGCATAATTCTTTTGCTAAAGAGAAGATCGATTTTTTCCAACTTTATTGAAGTATAGTTGACATACAGCTGTGTAACATATAGCTGTGTGACATATAGCTGTGTAACATGTCTACACATGATACACTTTAGATATTGCAACATGAGTGCCACCATAGTGTTAGGAATCCCTCTGTCACTTCACCTAATTACCATTTCTTTCTTGTGGTGATAACATTTAAGCTCTACTCTCTTAGCAACTTTCAAGTATGTAGTATTTTACCTAAAATCACCATGCTGTGCCTTAGATCCTCAGAATTTATTTGTCTTCTTACTGGAAGTTTGTATTCTTTAACCAACATCTCCCCATTTCTCTCACCCCTCGTACCTGGCAACCACCATTCTACTGTCTGTTTCTATGAGTTTGACTTTTTTGATATTCTACATATAGGTGATAATCACATAGTATTCATCCTTCTCTGACTTACTTCACTTAGTATAATGTTCTCAAGGACCATCCATGTTGTTGTAAATGGCAGAATTTCATTATTTCTCATGGCTGAATAATATTCCATTGTGTGTGTATATGTGTGTATAATGTATAATATATTATATATGTACATAATATATAAAACATATAATATGCATATATATTATATACTATAAAATATACATATGTGTAAATACATACATATAAATTGACACATGCATGTAAACACAGATACATATACATATACTTATATATATGTGTATGTACGTCACATCTTCTTTATTCATCCATTGATGGACATTTAGGTTATTTCCATATCTTGGCTGTTGTGAATAAAGCTGTCATAGACATGGGAGTGAAGATATCTATCTTTCTCATCATGTTTTTATTTCCTTTGGATAAATACCCAGAAGCAAGATTGCTGGTTCATATGTTGGTTCTATTTTTAATCTTTTAAGGAACCTCCATACTGGTTTTCATAGTGTATATACATTCCTACCGACAATGAACAAAGTTTTCCTTTTCTCAAATCCTTGTCAACACTTGTTATCTCTGGTGTTTTTGATGATAGATATTCTAACAGATGTAAGGTGATATCTCACTGATTTTAATTTGCGTTTCCCTGATTATTGTTGATGTTGAACATTTTTTGATGTACTTGTTGGTCATTTGTATGTCTTCTTTGGAAAAATGTCTATTCAGTTCCTCTGCCCATTTTTAAATCAATTTATTTTTGGTTTTTGTTATTGATTTGTATGTGATTTCTTTATATATTTTCAATGTAACCTGTTATCAGATATATAAATTACAAATATTTTCTCCCATTCCATATGTTGCCTTTTAATTGTGTTGATTGTTTCTTTTGCCGCACAGAAAGAAATCTTTTACTTTGATATAGTTCTGCTTATTTTTGCCTTTATTGCTTGTGTTTTTTCTGTAATATCTAAAAAAATCATTACCATGACCTTAAAGGAGACTTTTGTTGATGTTTTCTTTGAGGAATTTTATAATTTCAGTTATTACATTTAAGTAGTAAAGAACAGAACTACCTAAGTATTAAGGTAACCATGACTGAGGTACCTGGGTGGTTAGGTTGGTTAAGCGTTGGACTCTTGATCTCAGCTCAGGATATGATCTCACAGTTCATGAGATCGAGCCTGGTGTGAGGTTCCATGATGACAGCATGGAGCCTGCTTGGGATTCTCTATCTCCCCTCTCTTTTCTGCCCCTCCCTTGCTTGTACTCTTTCCCAAATAAATGAACATTTTAAAAAAAGGTAGACCATGACTGACTAATTTTATATTTATACATATAGTTGACAAGGGATGACAAGATCCCTTCAACCTCAGACTGACTCTCTTGAGTAGGGTTCTGAGTCTCAGTTTAGCATCAACACAAAGACTGAATGATTGATTGGGGATGCTGTCCTTGCTCATAGAAGGAGATGTCTGGTATGTGTGATACACATTTCTTTTTTTTTTAATTTTTTTTAATGTTTATTATTTTTGAGAGAGAGAGAGAGAGCGAGCCTGGAAGGGGCAGAGAGAGAGGGAGACAACAGAATCGGAAGCAGGCTCCAGGCTCTGACCTGTCACCACAGAGCCCAATGCGGGGCTCGAACTCACAGACCGTGAGATCATGACCTGAGCTGTAGTCAGCCACCCAACCGACATAGCCACCCAGGCACCCCTGTGATACACATTTCTAATCCCTGACATAAAGTATGATAAAAAATAATACACTACCTTATTAATTATATACTTACTATGAAACTAAATTATAAGAAGAGGAAAGTAGTAGTTTTTAATATAAAGTAAACAAACATGACAATAGCTCTATAACAGTAAATGATTTCCAATAAAATCCATATTAAATTACATAAAGTGACTACTGTCTTCTTCATTGTTTTTTTCTTCTTCTTTTTTCTTTCTTTTTTTTCTTTTGTAGTTTCTACTGAAATTAAATTTGCTTACCAGGCAACTAAGCATATGACTGCATCTTAGAAACAAAGCTATTTATAAAGAGTTTGAACAAAACTTTAATTGAATTGCTCTAGGATTATAACAATCAAGAATGTGGTCAATTTGAATTTAAATTATTCAGATATGTATTCAAATAAACATGTTATATATGAAACTTTCTGAATATTTTTAAAAATCCATTTTGTTTCCAAAAATATTATAAAATAAAACCACTTTAAAGGTTTATATTTGGAGCATGGTCAGATTCCTATTATTATTTTTCTTAGATTCGAGAACAAATGAAATACTAAAATATATTGGAACAACTAAAAGAAGGAAATAAAGATCATTAAAAGAATTAAAAAGCAGGATTATGAGGAAAGGTGAAATTGATTAACAAAAATTATAGAACCTGGAATTCAGAAGTTATTTAAGAGAAGTCTCCAGGCAGATAAAAGAAATATGCGTAGGCAATGACACTCTTGATTTTCACCAAAGTCATTCTGACAGTATAAGCTGGTTATTTGATTATCAAGAAAGAATTTTCTGATTATAAGAATGTTTAGCTGTACTGTAGTATTCTAAGATATGTGTAGCTTATTCTTTCCCAAAATTCATTTTAAAAAATCAGATTATGACACCAGATATTTTCCGCCAGTTGCAAATAAATTAGATAACCTGCTGTTCACAAAAACTGAGGGAAAGAGAGGGATGCATTTAGAATTATCTAGATTTTCTATACTACCTGCGTATCTGCTATTTTTTCATTTTACTGTAAATTGAGATATTGAGATATTCAGTGTGAATTTTTTAACCATTAATCTACTATAGAACACTACATTTAAATTTATAGAAATTTAAAGTTGAAACTAAGTGAAGTTGAAAGCCATACATATAAAATTCTAATTCTGTTTTGTTTTTTTTTTTTTTGTCTTGGTGTTTAGATGAAGAACCTTTTCTAATTCTTGCTGATCATCATGAAATAAGGAAAATTAGCACTGATGGCTCCAACTACACACTCTTAAAACAGGTATGGTATTCTCATGATGATTTCATATTTAATATGGGTACTCCAGATATGCATTAGAACTGTAGAAATATCTCACAATTAGAATTTATGAAGCACTTGCTCATGGATACATGTATGTTTGTATAGGAGATTACGCTAAGTTTTATTTTGCTTGAATTGTCAAAGGGGTGTTCCAAACACGTTACATCACACCATATCTAAGAATGTAAAAAATATAAGATAGAATTAATGGAAGGGAAAAACTGTCGCAAGAATCGCTAGATTAGAGAAAGCATAAAATTATCTTTTAAAGTATTTTGTATTTCCCCCTTGGAATTTTAAAAATTAATACCTTTTCCAGAATTTTAAGTTTTAATTCATAGAACTAAGAAATAAAACAGGACTGACGATCTCTAGCCTTTCAAATTTAGAATTAATAAGGGGGTGAAAGTATAATTGTAATCGAGCCATGATTCAAAGGTTCTAAGGCACATATTTTTAGTTCTGCCGTCTTTATCCTCAACCTGTCCACTTCAAGAGAATCTGAGTTGATCTGTTTTGATGTTTGAGTCCTATTGTCAGGGTTTATTTATATATGTTATTTAAGATGAAAGTTATGGTTTCCATTTTATGATAGGATAGAAAACTGAATTGCTCACCTCAACTTTTTATTTCTCCCGGTCTGCAGTGGAAATAGCATAAAATCAAATCATTAAAACTACAGTGATTACTACATGGACTAGAGAAATCACATGCAGTTAGTTATAGCATATTTTTGGTTGTCAGGAGAAATAGCTTCTTTGGCAAGATTCAGTTTGTATCTGTTCTGCTGCAAATGTCTTTTTGCCCCAGACTGTACAGTAGTGACATAAATATGTGAAAGCACTGTCTACAACAAGTGTGCCAAAAATAAGGATATTTCTTGTTCTTGTAGTGTGGTTAAGCCAGCATTATGCATAGACAAAGAAGGCCATTCATGTGGTGATTTTTAGCAACATAAAGAATACCTGAACTATTTTTGCCACCTATTGATGGGTTCCTCTATTGCTCTTGTCAGTTTCAATCATTTTTCTTATGAGTCTCATTTTAAGTACAAATATTCATTAGAAACTGTGATATTGACTTTTCCTGACAGTTAGATTTTCCAGTTTTCCTCTAAGCCACAGATTGAAAATGAAAATTTCACTTGAAAATCCAGATTTCTGGCTACTCATGAAAATAAATAGAAAGACATAGCAATGCTGAGCTCACATCCTTGAATGTCCACAATCCAAATTGTATGGCAGTTGACACTTTGATATAGAGGCCATGCTCTCCAATTCACAGGAGTCCTCAGACTTCCTGTGTGCTTACAACATGTCTCCTCATTCATGAATGTCTGTGAGGTTTAGATTTTTGTTCTTGAGATTGGAGTGTGCCACCGACATTCACTGTATCACACTGCCTCTCTCTAATGGTGAACCCTACAGAGATTGGGAAATATAAAAATATTTCCATGTTGTTTATAGAGACTAAACAGAAATCTATTTAAAATATAAGAATTAGACAGCTATCTCTTTAAGAGATGAATAATATAAGAGAAATAATTCCAGAGAAAAAGTTTTAGTATTTATAACTATGCTAAAATGGAAAAGTGTTTGCTGCCCAAATGTTTTTCTATATTATTTAACTTAATTCTTTTCTTCCACGCAGTCTAATTTTAAGCTTATAACAAAATTAGCAAATGTTGAAAATTATCTTTTTCTTTTGGAGTTGGTCTCCATACCCCCTCTAAGCCTCTCTATACCTTCCAAGTTAGATGTGCCAGTCCTTGTATGGCCCCTGCAAAAGGAACAGGCTTATTTTCTTTTTACTAGGTTGTTTTTGTGTATTTGTTTACCATTTCTTCCTTTTAGACTCTGCTATCATAAAGGGAAAAAGTTCTCTCTTTAGGACAGTCTGTTTATAAGCTCAGTTGAACTAATAACTAAAATAGCAACAATATTTATTGACTTCACGGAAGACTATTACAGAGCTTCAGTGACATCCCCTTGCTTTATTTTCCAATCCTGTGACTCAGGACATTTCTACTGGTATCCCTTTTGTTGTTTTCATAGCTAATACGTTATCAGAGATTGTTCTTAATGGAGCAAAATGATTTTTTCCTGTATGCATCATTTAAGTATTTCATATACCCAAACCACTTTAATGCACACTTTCAGATAGCAATTTTTTCCTCGTGGTATCTTTTTTGACCATTGCCATCACTAGTACCTAAGTGGGGATGACTTCCAGATAGTTTTCTTAGTGTAGTGTTTATGAAAATGAAAAGGGAGTGAGAAAGATGAGGATGCTCATAAGGACTCTGAACATCTGTCTTTTGAAAGCATTTATTAATGTGACCACTGAGTAAGGAAATAGATACCCAAAAAACTAGAGACAAGCCTTACATCCAGTTTTGCCTGCAGTCTGTTTGGAATATATCATTTCTGTCAGGAAAGATATTTTTAACTGCATTTCATTACAGCATTATAGAAATTTTCAAGGAGTTCTAGGCAGTAGAAACATTTTTTTTCCTCAGAGATTTCTGTCTACATGTGCAGAATGAAGTAGAAAACGGAAGTAATTATATCTCCATATTTTCTCTCAGTGAAAATAAGTGAAAAAACATCCTTGTCTTAAATGTGAGAGGATTGTGTGTGTGTGTGTGTGTGTGTGTGTGTGTGTGTGTGTGTAGGTTATTAGGAAGAACGATTTACCCTAATATCTTGAATTTGATTCTCTTTGTTGTAGTCCATACAATCTCATGAAGCTTTACAGTGAAAAATTTTAACAGGTCGTAGATTTTTTTTTTTACCCTATGTATTCTAAAATGTAGTTTTAGGTAGGCCGGCTATAATTTAAATCCATACACCACATACATAAAGAAAATGTACTTATACTTTAATAACATGGATGTTAGAAATTAAATGCATTAATCAAATATTAATTTTATTAATTTAAGTGCATTTCTCAAGTAGCTTTCCAATGCTATCCACTTCAATCTCTGCAGTGGCTTTTATTCCAGTAAAATTGTGTAGAGAAACAAAACACAATTTCCTAAATTAATCATCTTGAACCAAAGGGTGCAGATCTTCAGCTATAGAAATGAAAGAAGCAAATAGGATTTTGATGAAACCAATTTTCAGCTCTGAAACCACTGAAATGGCTTTAGTGTTTAGACATTAGTTTGCCCATGCCCTTGACTTTTTTAATGTTCCTTGCATATGATTCTGAGAAGAGAGAATTGCAAAGTTTTCTGTGGGGATTAAAGGGTAAAGCTGTAGAAAAATGACCAGCTTAGATAGATATGTCAGAATTCAGAGCTTCAGTTCCTCTGCATTTATAGCTTTCATTTAATTATAGTTGAATTGCTAAATTTGGAATTGAATTTTCATTATATAAATTGATTATTGTAAAAAAAGGAATAGGATAATTCTGCCATGACTGGGTAAATCTTTCCTAAAGTTAGTGACAAGATTCTGTCTACCTTTTCTCTGTAAAACTCCAATTCATCCATCTGAATTGCAGGCCATCACAGAACCCTAACCCACTTACCATATTCCTGTGGTGTTAAAAACACTTGAACAGAAAGGATATTACAAACTCTATTGAAGTGCATTTATTAAACTTTCTACAAAACTTGCGCTATACTCAATTTATATTTTATTTTATTTTTTAATTTTTATTTTAATGTTTACTTATTTTTGAGAGAGAGAGACATACAGAGTGCGAGTAGGGGAGGAGCAGAGAGAGCGGGAGACGCAGTACCCGAAGCAAGCTCCAGGCTCTGAGCTGTCAGCATAGAGCCCGACGTGGGGCTGGAATTCACAAACTGTGAGATCATGACCTGAGCCAAAGTTGGACACTCAACCAACTGAGCCACCCAGGCGCCCCAATACTCAATTTATATTTTAAAACTTTGATTTTGCATGGACAACTTCCTAGATATGCATGCTGAAGTGCATTTAATTAAGGGGAATCCTCCAAGTTTTAGCTTGTGAATTAATATTTAACAAATCTTTTGAATCTGTGACTGAATTTTTTAAGCAGTTATTTTTTATTAGTAATGTCAGGAAGAAGTATACGTGTGTTCATTCATCTGGGCTTAGTGAGAAATTTACAGAATCGTGTTTACTTTTGTCTCTTATTTATGGCCAAAGGAATCCAATTTCCAAGGAGTTAGCCCATTTCAGATTAACTTTATAATCTCGGGCAAAGGAAAGAGATTGCTCATGTTAAGCCAAATACATAGCTAAGCATAAGATGTGAACCTGTGATTTTAATGCCATGACCACTAGACTTTGGCCCTGCTGTGAGAAGAAAAAAAAAAATCAGCATTTGCCAGAACCTTTTCTGAATTGCTTCTATAACTAGGCCATCGTTAGTCTTGTAGATCATTGGAAAGAAAGAAAATTATGAACAGTAATAATGTAGCCTGGGCCTGAGTCTTAAGAAAGACTATATAAATCTAATGCAGTGTCATTATCTAATTCTAAATTTGGGAAATGGATCTGGAAGCTGAATTCAGATGTGGTAATTATCATCTTTCCTTTCCCTCCTCCCCAAACCAAACAGCGCATCTCCCTCAGGGTGCTATTCCTTAACCTATAGGACTACAGCTACTCATAAATGACCCCCAAAACAATTTGAGACTTAATCACAATTTTAGGATAAATATATACATATAATTTTACAACAGATATAAAGATATGGCAATGATCTCTTAGGGCTTTGCCAAGTGTCTATAGTGTCAATTTTTTTCAATTTTTTATTAAATTCTAGCTAGTTAACATATAGCATAATTTTGATTTTGGCAGAAATCAAAATTTGGTAGAATTTAGTGATTTATCACTTGTGTATAATACACAGTGCTCAACACAGGTGCCCTCCTTAATATCCATCACTTATTTAGCCCATCCCCCACCCACTTCCCCTCCATCATATATTTTTAATATATAATATTTATAAATTAATAGACTATCCAAGCCTTAAAATGAGTTAACACAATGGAAATCCTGATCCAAGTTTTGTTAGTCCATCAGGGTAGTAATATATGAGCCTTAACAAAAGGTCAGAATTAAATTAACCCCTCAGCAATTATTTGAATTATTCAGCACCTAAGAAGATTCCCGGATCCTGATGTACAATTGTTAAATCAGTCAAAAGGCACAACTATCAAACCAAAAAACTGGGGCATCCAGAAATCCATCAGTTGAATTCATGTTAAGTTTTGTTACTTGTTTAAAAAATGCATAACCAAGAGTCTGAAGGCAGGCATATCCTCATATATCCATGTAGGATAAAAACATGTTGGCTACTCAGTTCCTCTTTGGTCAAATACTCACCTAAGGTTATAACTTGTAAATTCTAATATGGCACTATGTTGGCTAGAGGGTCTCAAGAAGAAAAAAACCCAACAACCACAACCACAACAACAACAACAACAACAAGGCAGCTAATTTATGTTGTTGACAAAAAATATTTTGGACAAATTGGTTTCTAAACCTTCTTTTCTGACTTTCATCAGATGACTATCTGAAGCTCATCTTAAATCTTCTGTGATCTTCCGTTGCAAATTTAGGTGTATGCTCTTTTCTGGTTACTCTACAGAACATACAATAATGACATTAAATTCAGATTTATTTAACATTAACCTAAAGTGAGAGTCTTTCATTTTACTATATATATATATATATATATATATATATATATATATTTTTTTTTTTTTTAACCCACAACAGGGGCTAATCTTTATAAGCATTCCAAAAATTTTGAAACCTACTTGGAAAATATTTTCAAATAAATTTTACAACATCTTAAATGTGTGGTATAGAGAAATGTAAAGATAAGATGCTTTTAAAAAGAATTGGTCACAAATGCTATTCATTGTCATAACTATAACTGTCTAGGTTCAAAGGGAGATAGTGATTCTTACAAACTCCTAAGACATTTAAAAATAATTTCTATTAACTATTGTTCAAACATATCCTTTTTTATTTTTAGGGATTAAACAATGTTATTGCTATAGACTTTGATTACAGAGAAGAATTCATCTATTGGATTGATTCTAGCCGACCCAATGGCAGCCGCATAAATAGAATGTGTTTAAATGGAAGTGATATTAAGGTAACTAGATGTTACAATGATGGGATTATTGAATATTTTATTGGTATAGCTGACTTGAATAGAAAATGTTATTTGATGGTAATGATACAAATCATAAAATGCATTAGGTTGGTTTGAATTTCACATTTGTACAGTGCAAGTTAATACATACTTTAAATATGAAATATGAGGCTTTTTAATCCGTATGTTTCATTATAACACTGTTACTTGCAATAAGATAAAAATAAAACTGACTAAATAACATTCGGAACCTTATTCACAGCCCTAGAAATTGTGAGGGATGCTTTTGGCTTGAATGATTAGTGCCTGAGTTTCAATTGTATTGACTTATATAAAAGGGGAAAGTGGAGTCTGAGAATTTATGATTGAAAAAAAATAATTACTAGACTGTAGATTGAAATTACAGCGCTATTAAAATTAACCTCCTATATTGGAAATAATTGAATGCATTTTTATAAAAATCATGAATGTTCTGATTAGACAGTATCATAATTAAATACATATCACATTCTAGATATGAGCTACTTGGCTCCTTTTCTGTGTTATGTTGAGTTTTAAAATAAAATTATTTTCACTGTATATATGCAGTAAAATATATTATAAAGACACTTCAATTCAAGTATTATAGAACCCATCAATTGCCTTAACTTTTTTGTAACCATCTATAATATCATACAGAAATTTTATTGGGAGCAATCAATTTCAAAAATATTAATAAAATCTTAAAATGTGTATATGCAGTGCCAGAGCAACCATTAGGTTGGGCTCAGGTGATTTGTAATGACTGTATTTATGTATAAACTTTATTTATGTATTTATATATAAACTGATAGTTTATAAATATCAGTATGTGGCATAGATAAGGAAATGGATTTTTCTTTTTTAATTCTTTGAAAATGTATATAAAAACTATAAAACTAACATTACCCAAGCTTGATCATATTTTTATAAGACATTTAAAATTTTAATTACCTTTATATGTTTTGAATATACTTTAATATTTTAAAGGATTAACTAATATCTTGCCACCACTAACCTATTACTACTTTAAATAATGTCATAATATAGGGTAACAAATGAATCTTTTTTTCCTATTGGGACTACTAATTCACTGATTTTCTTATTAGTGATTTTCTAATTCACTAATTCACGGATGACAATGTAAATTTTCAGCCATGCCAAATTTGTAAAATTGGAATATGGGAGAAAGAAGAAAAGATGTCTTGCAATTCAATACAGTAGATCGATACCATTGGTTGCTGAAAATGACCATGTTGTCATATGTATATGTGTATATATCTATATCTATATCTATATCTATATCAGAAATTAAAAACATACAGATTTCTCAAATTTATTGCCTTTAAGTGTTGGAGCAAAGGCAACGACTGTGGTAGTCCAAATATGGATGATATAATTCCTGTACCACTTTAGGGCAAGACATAAAAGATCTAGATATAGATTTAGATATCTTCACTATTGATAACATTAGTGAAAGGATAAGTATAAACTTTCATTATTGTTTTATTTCCTCTAATTATATGACCATTGGCTTCTGTACAGCCCCAACTTTCAGTTTCTCATTTCACAGAATCCTGAAAAAACTGAGGACTCAGAAATAGTAATCATATAGACCAAGAATCTTGAGTTATTTTATATGCATCATATTTGTACATACAAAGCTTATGTTCTTATTATAGTTGATATTGTAATGGGTTAGAATCAAGCACAGCAGTTGTATGAATTTTACTTCCTTTGGTTAGGTTAAAATAGTGTATGTTCTCAAATGTACATTTTCTGTCTTGTTGTAGATAATTTAAATAGAGCATAACCAGTTGGGAGAGTGGAGAATGCTATTGGTATCTCCCCAAAATCTGTTAAAGGTTAATAACATCAATAATTCTGTGTGTATGTATCTGTATGTGATAGTTTTGCCCCTAATTTTTAGAAGACAAGTATAACAAAAATGTGCAACTCTGCAACTGTCCAACAGTTTTTTATTTTGGTGTTTACTTCTTAAATCCATATGTAATTTTCAGGGACTGATTACATATTAGGTAATTTCTCACATCACAAACAAGTAATTTTATTAGGGTAAATTTGTTCTATGTCTTATGCTTATCTAAATTCTGTTTCTAATGTTTAAATAGAATTCTATAATCTCTGTAAAAATCAAGAAGCAATTACTCGGTGCTTATTGTAGGTATTTACATTGTTAACCTTTTAAATTCTTATTTTGTTAGGTAGTGCATAACACAGCTGTTCCCAACGCACTTGCTGTCGATTGGATTGGAAAAAACCTCTATTGGTCTGACACAGAAAAAAGGATCATTGAAGTATCCAAGCTCAATGGCTTGTACCCTACTATACTCGTTAGCAAAAAGCTGAAGTTCCCCAGGGACCTGTCTTTAGATCCTCGAGCTGGGTTTGTAACATTGAGAATCTTAAATTAAAGATTGAAACTGTGGGTTACATTCAGTGTGGTAAATCTCATTCTGTAGGTTTTAACATGAAAACCAATATAAAATGTAATGTGTAGATATTCTTATTGAGAAGTCAAAAATAGAAATGTGACTCTCACAGTGAGAAAGAAAAACATTTGAAATGATGAGATTTAACAGCAGGTATTTTTAAAAGTTTTAAACAACTATTTTTCTAAGTAATCTAAATATATCAGAAATTAAAACATACAGATTTCTCAAATTTATTGCCTTTAAGTGTTGGAGCAAAGGCAACGACTGTGGTAGTCCAAATATGGATGATGTAATTCCTGTACCACTTTAGGGCAAGACACATAAGTAGTATCCATGGATAATAAGTAACCAGGTGCATTATCTGTGCACTCAAAAAGGATAGTATAGTGGAAATATTGAGAACGATTCATACTGGAGCTGTGTGTCAGTTGCATTTCATTGTGAGAAAGGAGAGCAAGTCATTGTAAGGATTAAAGCCAGCAAGCTGGAGATTCCAGGTGAGGGATGAACACACATTAAGGTGTCAGAGCTTAGGTGTCAAAGTTAGGTGTATGCCTGCTAAAGTTTTATGGATTATGACCATTATCATTCACTTTTAATTATGTTTTTTTGGTAGTTAGAGAAGGCATGCCTTTCCTTTTTTTTCTTTTTTTGCACTATAATTTAGAGTGATTATATACTCCAAAATGATCTCTGTAGAAGTTCAACCTACTCAACATGCCTGTTAAAATAGCAAATGTAGAGAAAATTTTATTTTTAAAAATAGGACACATTCACAGTAACAAGTGTTATAACTGTAGTGCTCTAAATTTTCTGCTATATAAATTAATTTTACTTAATACTTTCATGAAATCACTGCTTGTATCATAACATATTCAACAATTAGACATTGCTTCTTGCTAATAGGTTGTATCTATGTTTTTTGGTCCTTTATATTCATATTTGGCAGTGTGATCATATCAAAGTATATTTTATATCTTAAGTTTAAACACTTTGGGTAGAAGCAGTACCTAATAGGAGAAGCCTTGTACTGTAGATACTCTCCTGTTTCCAAGGTAATGTGCAACTTTTAACTTTTTGCTGTATAATTATGTACCACTTTTTAACTCTTAAAGTATTTTCTTTTCCATAGCAACAGGAAATTCAAAAGAATGTCAATTCCATTTTAATCGAAACAGAATCACAAGAGAGTCTGTTTTTAATATGTTTCAGGAAATAATGACCAGATGTAATAAGTTTGACTATTATCATCATTCATTCATAAGAATGTGAATACTTTAATTCCTTCAATATTTTATCAGAAGATATTTATTTTAGCATGTTCAAAACATTGCCTTTTTCTTCAAAATCAGTATGGCTGACTTAGTTTTTCCTTTCATACTCTTTAGGATGCTTCATATTAAACAAACATTATCTGTAGGTCATAAAGGTTTGGGGAATTTACTTGTTATAAAACAAAAATGTCCTAGCCTAGTGAACATAGCTGAGTCTAGCTTTAAGTTTTATTTCTCCCAGTTACAGGTATTATTACCCTGTAAACCAAAGGCAGCCTTAAGTTGTCGTTAACATAAACCCATCCATCAAAAGTGTCAGTCAAAACGGTGAAGTACTAAATTATTGTAAATGTTATGAAAGACTCCATTGATTTCAATTTTGGATAATATTTTATTATGATATGGATATGCCACATTATAACAAAAAGAAACAGATAAAAATGGTATCTTCTTATGAAACAATTAAAGCTACCTATTTTAACACGTAAAATTTAATGACACCTTTTTGTTCATCCTGTTTTTCTCATTCCCCAGAGTGAGACAATAGGACAACTTGGATTTTAGTTTTTATGAGACTAGCTTCAGGGTGAAGTTTCCATAACTGTCTAAAATATTGTGTAATTCTGCTTCAAAATATATCAACTTATATTGTAATATTATGTAATAAAAATCCCCTTGTACCTTTCCACATCAGAATAACATTGCAATTTATGCATGTTTTGAATTTGCCAATACTACTGGCCGCTGTTTCCTGGAGAAATGTGATTTCTGTCCTGATATTTAGTGAGGAATAAGGCAAGGATTTGTTTAAAGGAGAGTAAAGATCACTGGACTAATGTAATGAAGTAACTCATGATCGTGAGGTCTGTGAATTCAAGCCCTGTGTCAGGCTCTGTGCTGACACCTCAAAGCCTGGAGCCTGCTTTGGATTCTGTGTCTTCCTCTCTTTCTGCCCCTCCCCCATTCCTTCTCTCTCTCTCTCTCTCTCTCTCTCTCTCTCTCTCTCTCTGTCTCTCTCAATAATAAATAAATATTTATTATTTAAAATATTTTTAATATTTAAAATAATATTTAAATATTTTTATATTTTAAATATTTAAAATATATTAAAAATATTAAAAATATTTAAAATATTTAAAATAATATTTAAAATAATATTTAAAATATTTATTATATTAAAAATATTATATTTTTTAAATAATAGTATCCCAGTGGTCACAATATCAATTTGGATATGGTAGTTACTAAGTAAGAATGGTAAAGAAGATACAAGTAGACAGATCAATCATCTTCCTGATTGTTATATTGAAATTCAGCTGAGATCCAATTATCCTAATCATTCTGTTGTCTGGTTTAGTTGAGAATTACTGTTTTAATTTATCATAAGTTTGGGGCAATTAATATTATTTACATCAATATTTATAAGAGTTGTTTATGCAGAAAAAAATACACACACACATACACATTTTAAAGTAGAATAGAAAATATAATATTAAAGCCATACTGAGCATTATTATATCTTTTTGGATGATTAACAAGTTATTTCAGGTAATCACATAGCAAAAGACCATTATGATAGACAATAAAGTGAATGTGTGATATGACTAGTTAACAGAAAATTAATGTACCCATTCATTTATTCAACTCACATTTCTTTAACATTTAGTGTACATCTGGCAGTGCTCTAGGTAGGAGTATAAAAATAAAAGGCACAGTGCTATCTCCAGGTGTTTCATGGTTCAGTGGGTAGGTAAATAAATAATTATAATACAATGCAGTTTTTTTTAAGTTTATAAAAATGGGGGGGGCGGGGGAAATAGAAAATGTTTTTATCTCAACTGGAATCAGAGAACCTTCCTGGATAAAACTAGTGGAGTAAGAATTAGCCAGTGATGCAGTGCCCTTCAGAGCAGGAGGTATTTCAGGCCAAAAGAATAAGTAAGCTCTATGGGAAAGCAAAGAGGACTTTAAAGAACTTGTGATTGGAAGAGATTATTGCCAATGTAGGTAATGATAGTGAAAATAAATTTGGCAAGGACACATTTTATGCTTCTGTATCTTGCCTTATGTCATTCTTTCTTCGTAGAATGCCCTTCTTATTTTCCTCTAGTTGGAATAACTTTCTGTTTTTCCAACAAGAGCAGAAAATATCTGTTCCTATGTGAAACTTTCCCCAGTTCTGGCTAAGAAGACCCCACATATTGAACACATTCCATTATATGACTTTAAAATTTTTTTAATTTATTTTTTGAGGTATAATTGACATAAAATATTAGATTAATTTCAGGTGTATATATGACTATTATTGGTATAAATATTTATCTCTCCATCTAGAAAATGAGTTCTTTTAGCAAAAGGGCCATGGCTTGATCATTTTTTGTGCCTAATACAGAAGTTGTTAAATTCACCGCAAAAGGAAATAATAAATGGGCAACTGGATGTACACAGCAAATAGGGTTATAGCTACAGGGACATTTTACCTGCATCATTACCCAAACCAATACATCAGTATGTAAATAACCTGCATGTTTCAAGGACAAGAGTCATAAGGGAACTTTTGTTGTAAGGGAAGGAAAGGTATATCAGGAATGAAAACTCAGTTTCTGATTTCTGTGGGGAAACAAATATTTTATTAAAATAAACAGCCACATTAAACCATCCTTTCCCTACCAATTTTTAAACCTATATTCCTATATTTAGTCAAAATATACAGGAAATGAATATAAAAAAATTATAATTCAAATAAGAAACAATTGCAGTTGGAAGAATTGTCTCTGAGTATATTCCCTAAATTTTGGGGGGAAAACAGTAAAAACTGAGCAGACTTCTACTTTAATTTGTTTTAAAGAAATGTAGTATATTTCATTAGACTATAAAAGACATCCTCAGGAACCACAGAAGTCTGTTGTTATGGTTACAGCTGGCATTGTTGTGTATGTTCACACTTTGTTATAACTTACAGAGTAGATATTATTTGGGGCTGAGGTTTTTCAGATGTGATCTTAGGTAAACATTACCTACTATATGGGTGAGATTTAGAACTCCTCTTTTGACACTTTCACTGAAGTTTTCATTTTTCAGCTTTAATTATTTAAAAAAATTTTGTACTCAGCTAGTTTTTAAGAAGTTGAATTTCAGGTGTTGAAAATACCAGTACACTAGTACAGACTTATTGAAAAACTTGAAAAAAAAAAGTATAGTAATAGGGCTTAAGTATGGAAAAGGAAATGAAATTTAGCCATCAGAAGGTAGCTACCCATAAGAGAGAAATCCTGTGTCTGTGAAGACGCATTTATACCTGAATACAGTTAAACTATACTTTTCTTCCATGCAATAGAATATACTCTTTTGGTTGATAAGTACTTAAATAAAAAAATCATGTAATAACACAAAATCCAGAAAAATCATGTAATACTATACACACAATCTGGATGCAACAGTTAACCTATTAACCAAACACAATAACCTATTAATAACCTATTAAATAAAACCAATATACAGAAAGTGTACACATTTATATGATATATATTACATATCTAGTACAGATGAATAATAATAATGTTTGCTAAACACTCCATGCTTATCAGTTTTCTAAATTTTTCCCTATAATTATTAGGGAACTAATATTATTATTTTTCTTTTCAACATGTGAGTAAATACAGGCTCACGTAGGCTAATTAAAGTGTCCTGACTCACATAGCTAGTAATATGTGGACCTGAAATTTGAACCCAATTAATCTGTTTCTAGAATTCATTTCCTTAAGACTCTGCATAGTTCTGCTTAGAGAAAAAGTTAGTTTATAAATCTAGAGACCTGAGCCCTTGTTTCAACTGTATCATAGTAGACTATGACAACACACATAATCTTATATGGTCTCAGTTTATCAGTAAAATGAAGGTATTAGGCTACATTATCTTTAAGACCTGTTACAGCATTAAAATCGTCAATTTAGTTATACTTTGTTCTAAAATCTGAAAAAGATAAAGATTATTCTTATCTTAAGCTGGCTATGAAAATAAGATTTATGTTTCAAAGAACTATCAGTGAGCACGAGATTTCTTTCATGCTTTCTTCCATCTAAGTAAAATTATTATTCCCTCTTTTGTGCCTCCATAGTAAAATAGTTTTATCATAATATTGTTTTCATTTGTTTTACATCTACCACCATTGTATTCACTGAGAGATTTTTAAACACAAAAATCATATCTGTTTATCTCGGTGTTCTAATTCTAAGAAGTATCTGGTACATAATATTGCCTCAACAAATTATTGTTTCAAAATATGTTCTCAATCTACTTAAAAATGGTTCTGGGCTGGGGTGCCTGGGTGGCTCAGTCATTTGAGCCTTTGACTCTTGATCTTGGCTCAGGTCATGATCCCAGGGTTGTGTAATTGAGCCCCTCATAGGGCTTTGTGCAGAGCGTGGAGCCTGCTTGGGATTCTCCCTCTCCCTCATGCTCGCTCTCTCTCTCAGGAAAAAAAAAAAAAGGCTCTTGGGTTTATTACACTTGTTACACCCGCTGACTTATTGAGGTAGATTCTCTGATCTGATTAGGAGACCTGAGAATCTACATCATTACTGCTTTGGGGGTTCCTATGTTTACAATATATACATTGTTCAATTATACATGCAATAAAAAAAAAAAGTAATTCTGTAGGACAGAAAAGCTAAAACACAGTTTCCCAAAGTTTGTTTCCTGTTTTCTATTTACTAGGAAAATAAATGCTATCACCCAAGACTATGTGATAAAGAAAGGGACACTATAGTTCCGAGAAAATCACTATGTCAGATTAAAGCATATTAAAGGCCCTCACGATAAAAAAGATGATGCTTACTTTGTTTAAAAAAGCATTTAACAATCTTGTAACCATCTTGAAAAATGTGAAGTAACATTGATCAGGGAAGAATTTGTGGATAATAGAAGGGCAAAGCAAATTATGTCTGAATGAGAAGATCTATATAATTGAAGGGGAAGGAGAAGGGCCAGTGATCTCATGGAAACAGAGAAGTGAAAATGTGGGACTGTAAATAATCCAACTTGAGCTGAACGGACACATTTTTAAATATATATTTTTAATGTTTATTTATTTTGAGAGAGAGAGAGAGAGAGAGTGCAAGCAAAGGAGAGGCAGAGAGAGAGGGAAAGAGAATCTCAAGCAGGCTCCACAGTGTCAGCACAGAGCCCAACGTGGGGCTTGAACTCACTAATCGTGAGATCATGACCTGAGCCGAAATCAAGAATCAGGTGCTTAACCATCTGAGCCACCCAGATGCCCTAGAACTGACACATTTTTTAATGGTGGGGAGAACTGGAAGAAGTGTGTTTGTGCCTAAAAAAGGAGAGTTTGAATGGCAAGGACAGGATTTTAGGATGAGAGCTGTTAGAGAGTTTTCTGGGACTGATGTAACAGATGTTAGACTCCATGAAATGTGCTCTTCCTATTCTTGGCATCTTGGTTCAAGGTGGTGATAAGACTAGCCAAAAAGAAAAAAAAAATTCAGATTACAAATAAAAATTGTAAATTGCTATTATATGGATGTCTGACCTTTTGGAATTCGTAATTTACTTAATGACTTCAAAAACATTATTATTCACATTCAGTAGTTTGCAATACTTTGTTGATAACATTTGATGGAGCAAACTTTTCTCTTTTTTTCTCTTTTTTTTTTTTTTTTTTTTCTTTTGGTATGTTTTTTAATTATAATGCAAACACATGTAGAGTAAATAGCTAAATAGAAATATGAATACTGCCTCTAATTAAGTCCAAATTGGCATGTTCTTTTTAATGTTACAGAAGTTATTGCAATACTGCTTTAAATTTTTATTTGCTTATATTTAGTCTCAAAAACATCATGGTTGTATAGAAGCCCAAATATATTTAGTCATATCTAACATGGTTGAGAGAAGCTGGCATATGATATCATCTATTAGGGAAAAAAAAATTGCTATGTTAGTGTTACCAAGATTCAGAGTCAGTAAGGCAAGGAGGAATGTTCTGATTTCAATGAGATAAACTGTCTTTGCATTTTTACTTCTTTCTGATTCAGTTTCTTCCCCTTTATCTATACTGCCATTATCTCCAGCAAGACAGCAAGGTGTACCTCCATAAATTTACTAGAAAGAAACATATTGTGTGGTTTTCTAGACACAATGTGTTTGTTGACATATGTTTGCTTTATAAATAAAAATATAATAATTCAAGATTTAAATAACTTAAAATAATTCAAGATTTAAGAAGTACACTTAATCCATTTCTGAAAGGCTTGATATCTAGTATTATTCGATGATTTGAGGTTTTCAATTTGTGCAAAACCACATAGATATACATAAGCATTGGCTAGCAATTCCAGTATCATCTTATACAAACTCGACTGTTGTATTTCCAGATTCAAATTTGCTTTTAAATTCTCACTCTCAGAGCTCTCTATGAATCTCAGCTCTTGAATCTACTTTTCATTTAGTCCTTACCAGATAGATACAAATTTCTCATTTTAACTGCCCTGCTTAATTAGGAGTCTTCATGATATTTTTGCTAGTAAAGAACTTTTAAAACATCTTTATAATCCATTATCCCCTGCCTTTATGCAGAACACCCCAAAATGATTGTCAGCACAAAAATGCCCATATTTCTTACAATTATCGTTTATGTTAGCCCAGTATCTGATAAATGGTTTTCCCTCAAAACTTTTATTTTGTTATAGTGTGTGGTTAAAATGTCTACACATAACTATCACTGTCAGAATGTATGAGAAAAAGTTTTCTTTAAGAAAAGTTTGATTTTAAACTGAATATGCCAGTTATAAACCATATAGAATAATTTTCATACCATATTATTTTAATTATACATTCTCCAAATTTGAAGAATTAATTGTCCATGGTTCTACACTTACTAAAAAGAAAAGAATGGATCTGGGGCAACTAATTGGGTTAGTAAGTTTCAGTTTTAGTGTTGGAAAGTGAAAAGGACATTAAAGATCCTCTAACTCATATCTTGAATTATAGAGAGAAGGAACATATTCAAAACATAAAGTGGCTTTTTCCACTATGATAAAAAATAAAGGGTTTAATTAAATAGAAATTCCTCAGTAATTCCTATCACTTAAATAGTATTTACATTTTATGGGATGCAATATTTATGTTTACCTCAATTAGTTTTAGTAGCAATATAATTTTCTTCCTTTTATTGTTTTTTCCCCACTACCTGAAATACCCTACTCTAGAACTTCCAATAACATAATTGAAATCAATGTTGTCCAACATATGATTATCTAGCACTTGAAATGTAGCTAGTATGACTGAGGAACAATTCAGTCTACTTAATTTTATATGATTTTAATGAATTTAAATGTAAAGAGTCACATTTAGCTAAAGGCTACCACACTGAACAATGCATATTCAGGAAAATATAAAGTACTCCTCCATAAATCATTTTGAATTTTTCACTGGTAATGAGCCAAAAGAAAAAAGTTTATATCTAGATAGTGTTATTCCTCCAACATTACAGATGCGGTTTGAAGGATTACCTCTGTTAGTTTTAGAGATCTGTACCTTGTTAACACTTGCAGATATATTATATGTTATATAATATACATATAGGGGTTTGTGTGCTATAGGAAACATGTTTAAAATTATATGGATATTTCAAAGTGTACTATATGTTTAATAAAAATCATAAGAAAAGCTTGCATTAAGGTATGCTTCTTAGAAGTTACAGTTCTTAGAGATACCAAGAATTAACTAGGGAATAGCTGAGAAAATAAGTGAAATATCATATGATGTTTTACTCCCTGAGTGTCTGTAAACAAAATTGTTATTGATTTTTTTTCCCTAGGTATTTGTATTGGATTGATTGCTGTGAGTATCCTCACATTGGCCGTGTTGGAATGGATGGAACCAATCAGAGTGTTGTCATAGAAACCAAGATTTCCAGACCTATGGCACTAACTATAGATTATGTCAACCGTAGACTCTACTGGGCTGATGAAAATCATATTGAATTTAGCAACATGGATGGATCTCATAGACACACAGGTTGGTCCAGTAGCACAAATGACTCAGTATTTTATCAATACGTACATTATTCATTTAGAAAATATGTACACACTTATGTATTCATTATATATAATTTTTCTCATTAAATTAATTTTGTAACTTAAGATTACATGATCATGTTCCTTTATGACAATATTGGTAAATAAGAATTAGATATATTTACTCAGAACTTCTGTAATCATGTATAAAAGTCATTGGCAATATTTTCTCTAATTGTACCTTTCAAAGTAGTTTTTACAGTAAATGAACAATTTTTTTCTTAGTTAATATATACATACAATCTTAACGGATTCAGATAGAAGGTTATATGCCTGTAAACATAAGATTATTATTGCAATCTGGTAGGGCTAAGTTTTTTAAAAATACCAAATAAAAGTATAGTTCTCGAAAGACAGTGAAGTAATAGCATTTAAAATTTATCAATTCTACTGCATACATGATCAAATTTATTGTTATCTAATCAACAATGGCCACTAAAATTAAACTGGAAAACAGCCATCAAATTACAGTAACATACAGGAAATTATTTGAATATGAATGAATATAAAATTCTACAGATACTTTATTTTTCTATTTTTTATAACTCTGAGTAGATTAAAAAACTCAATATAAAGGATATGAATGAAGGAATTAGATATGAGGAAAGTAACACTGGAATTAGGGATGACGGGGAGGTCTTAAAGAAAAATAGCTGAGGATGAGGGAATTCATAAGAGCAATGGAGAAGGACATGATGACGAAGACAGAGATGACAGAGATGTAACAGAAACCACAAATAATTCCAGTGAACACTCAAAATACTTTAGGGGTTTAAAGATGACACTTTTCCCAGAATGAAGAAGATAATTTTTTATTTATTTTTTATTTTTATATTTTAATATACATCCAAGTTAGTTAGCATATAGTGCAACAATGATTTCAGGAGTAGATTCCTTAGTGCCCCTTACCCTTTTAGCCCATCCACCCTCCACAACCCCTCCAGCAACACTCTGTTCTCCATATTTAAGAGTCTCTTATGTTTTGTCCCCCTCCCTGTTCTTTTATTATTTTTGCTTCCCTTCCCTTATGTTCATCTGTTTTTGTCTCTTAAAGTACTCATATGAGTGAAATCATATGATATTTGTCTTTCTCTGACTAATTTCACTTAGTATAATACCCTCTAGTTCCATCCACATAGTTGCAAATGGAAAGAATCATTCTTTTTGATTGCCGGGTAATACTCCATTGTATATACATACCATATCTTCTTTATCAACCTATCTGCCAATGGACATTTGAGTTATTTCCATACTTTGCCTGTTGTTGATAGTGCTGCTATAAACATTGGGGTGCATGTGCCCCTTAAAAACAGCACACCTGTATCCCTTGGATAAATACCTAGTAGTGCAATTGCTGGGTAATAGGGTAGTTCTACTTTAATTTTTTGAGGAACCTCCATACTGTTTTCCAGAGTGGCTGCACCAGTTTGCATTCCCACCAGCAATGCAAAAGAGATCCCCTTTCTCCGCATCCTCGCCAACATCTGTTGTTGCCTGAGTTGTTAATGTGAGCCATTCTGACAGGTGTGAGGTGATATCTCATTGTGGTTTTGATTTGTATTTCCCTGATGATGAGTGATGTGGAGCATTTTTTCATGTGTCGGTTGGCCATCTGGATGTCTTCTTTGGAGAAGTGTCTGTTCATGTCCTCTGCCCATTTCTTCACTGGATTATTTGTTTTTTTGGGTGTTGAGTTTGATAAGTTCTTTATAGATTTTGGATACTAACCCTTTATCTGATATGTCATTTGCAGATATCTTCTCCCATTCTGTCAGTTGCCTTTTAGTTTTGTGGATTTTTTCCTTTGCTGTGCAGAAGCTTTTTACTTTGATGAGGTTCCAATAGTTCATTTTTGCTTTTGTTTCCCTTGCCTCCGGAGACATGTTGAGTAAGAAAGTACAGCAGCCAAGGTCAAAGAGGTTTTTGCCTGCTTTCTCCTTGAGGATTTTGATGGTTTCCTGTCTTACATTTAGGTCTTTCATCCATTTTGAGTTTATTTTTGTGTAGGGTGTAAGGAAGTGGTCCAGGTCCACTCTTCTGCATGTCGCTGTCCAGTTTTCCAGCACCGCTTGCTGAAGAGACTGTCTTTATTCCATTGGATATTCTTTCCTGTTTTGTCAAAGATTAGTTGGCCATGTTTGTGGACCCATTTCTGGGTTCTCTATGCTGTTCCATTGATCTGAGTGTCTGTTCTTGTGCCAGTACCATACTGTCTTGATGATTGAAGACAGTTTGAAGTGAGGGAAGACAAATGGCTTTTTATTGATGGCTTTTTATTCATCTTTATTGACCTAACATCACCTTTGTCATTAGGTGTTTTTATCTTCAAATAGTAAGAGGGACCTATCTTCACAGAGAGGTCCCAAAGAAAGCCCACCCAGTAGCATGGTTTAGCTTATCAGGCTGCTTTCTTCTCTGGCAGTAAGCTTAGAACAACACCCTGGGTGGAGGGAAATGGGAGGAGATGATAAGAGAGGATTATTGATAATCTTATTGCCAGGTGAGACCTTGCAAATGTGTGCCAGTGTGCAGTCCTCAGAAGGATCAAGTCACAGAGTTTAAAAGTAAATGAATAAGTAAACAAATAAAAATAAAGGAGACAAAAGTCACTGAAGTCATACCACTTAATTATTTGCCTAAGTTCTTCTCAGTTGATGTTTAAACAAATATATTATTCTAACTATCATTGCTGACAGAAAGCTTTTTGAGGTGCTTTTTTAAGGGTAAGAACATTGAGGTATCACAAGTGTAGTTGGATGAGTCACTTATTTAGGTGTTGGCAATCCAATTATAGAGATAAAGAAACTCATCAGGATGCAATTTGAGTGAAGAATTATTTAAAGATGACTTTAGGATTTTAATTACAGCAAAAGTAATGTTGACAAATCAGAATCACACTTAGCATTCAGCAGTTATATCTTCTCCAAAGAATCAATAATGAAATGTTCTGCAACATTCTCAGATGATATAATTGAAAGTTTTATTGTGGTAATCAGTATTTTCCCCATGTAACTAGGAACCCATTTATTTTTAGCATCTATATAAAGCTCTAGGTTGTTGTGAATGTCTTACTTTATACTAAAACTGTTCACTGTACAATATTATTTAAACAAGTTTTGGTCAGATAAGTGAATATTGAAAACATATATTTCGGCATCAAATATTTGCCTATTTGCATTGGAGACTTCGTGTTTGAACACAAATTGTAGTTAAAAATGTTGTCTGTTAGAAACTATTGATTCCATCCCCGATTCATTATTAAAAATGATGTCAGATATGTGGGTGACTAATGCTTTGAAAACTTAATACAAAATTAAATATGTATAAATGAAACGTCTTTCAATCATGGTAGTCATGGTGACTTTGGGTAGAAGGACATATATAGCAGGGAGAAATAGCACTATATTTATTAGAGTAAAATATTTGGCTGAAAGATACCCAGGTATGATGTTATCAACATTTTAAAATTTGATTTTGAAAATACTTGGAGGCTCCAGGGGAGAAAAAGAAAGTAAAAGAGTTGATGCCATCAGAAGTATTTTCTCCTGAAGGCTTTCTCAGAAAGACTAATGAAAAATTCATTAAGCATCTTATCAGGCATCTGCCAATAACTGAATGTAAGCCAACAATTACCTAGTAGTTACTAATGAGCTACTCATTGTAGGCAGCCTAAATTATGCTAATTCCACAGTCAGTGGAAAAAGAGGCATTCATTTGTCATGTTTGTGAAGGGGAGTAGCATTTTTATATTTCTCGCACTTTCCTGGTAAAGACATAGAGAATGCTGTGGTTTCTTGATTGTGTATTTGGAGGTGGAAAATGAGACTTTGACATCAATAGTAACTTTCCCATTAGTTTGGTCACTGATCTCTTTTCTTATTCTCTTAACTAGACTAGTGTTATTGTTCTCATTTATTCTTAGAGAGTGGGACCAAAGCTTATTAAGAGTGGGATATGTCATGACAGTCATGACAAAGTAATTTGAGAATATGAAAGATATATGAGAAATTTCAGAATTTTGGCTTCCATTTGATAAGCCAAATCTTAACAATGGAGAAAAATTAAACCCTGACAGGTTTTTTTTCCTCCAAACATATTCTTATTTAACCATTCAGTAATTTCATACATGAAACATTACTTAATTATTACTTATCCAGCCTAAGAAATTCTAAAAATTCAGAATTCTATGCCCTAAACAATAGATCCGATTACCTCCATGGTATATGTGACTTACAATTTGCTTAAGAATTTCCATCTATCTTTCTCTGCTATCTCCTCTACCCCAACCCACCTTCCTACCAGTCTAAACACCACATTGCAAAATTAAATAAACAAATAAACAGTCAATTTGCCAGCTTAGGCACATCTAGATGCAATCTTAGTCTTGTGAACCTCTTCCTAATGCCTCTGTATATCATTTTTCTGGTATTTACTATAATAATTATATATTGATATGGTTTAATAAAATGATGCCATAGAATATTATATATGCTCCTGGATGACTGAGTAAGTTTTATTTAAATCAAATTTTCATTAGTTCATTTTTTTTTTTTTTTAGTTTTTTGATTTCTTCCCTTTCGATATGGCCATTCAGTCATTCATGTATTCATTCAACAAATATTGCTGGCTCTTTCGATGCCATGCCTTATGCTAGGCTCTCAAGTTACGAAGATGAATAAATTTGTGGTTTTAAAGCACTTGTAATAATGGAAAATGCTGCTATGCAAGTAAAAACATAAATTAGATTGGGGTTAGAGGAATATGCAAAATATTTTGAAAATGCATGGAGTAGTAAGAAAGCTATTGCTGAAGTAAGGGAATCTTTGAGAAATGTGAGATATTGGTACAAGTTCTCCATATGGCGAAATGTATAAAGGATTCTTCACACAGAGGGAACAGCATGTGCAAAGATGTAATAGAGTCTTGAAGCAGCATGGGGTTTATACAATTTGGCCATGACTAGAAGTTATATAAGAGGGAGATAATGTCACTAGATGAACATGGGCAAATTTAGGCCAGATTGTGACAGACCTTGTATGCTAAATAATTTGGAATTTATTCTCTAGGTCATAGGGAGCCATTGATGGTGTTTAGCTGAAAGAGTGCTGTCATTAAACTTGACAACAGTATGGAAAATGAAAGACCCTAGAAAAGCAACCAATTTAGAGGCTGTTAAAATATTTTAGGAGAAAATACTTGAAGTGATTATAGCTGTGGTAATGGGGATAAAGTATTACATTCAAAAGTTAATTGGATAAAAAACATAGGAGAGAGATGCATCTGTAAGCCTAAAATAGGAGAAATATTGGTGGTCAAGGTGCAAATATTAAGTGAATATTTTATATTATGCACTTATCTAGGGAAAAAGAACTTCTAATTTTGATGACATTAGTATCACATATATTTGTCCATTTTACAAGGAATTTAATAAGTACCAAATTAGGCATAACTTAGAGGTTCTTCTTGAAAAGCTCTGCTTTGATGAGAGGTACATTAACTTTAACAAAAGGGTCAGCATAAGAGGAATTCTAAGGATATGATTAAACAACCTCTAATGTAATGTATCTTTCCCTAAAAAGCATTTCAGAACACCTGATAATTTATCTGGAAGAAAGATTGAAATTGAATGATTCTTTCTCTTCTTACTTTCACTTGAGATATAAAATACATCTAGTTAAAGATTAGATAATTTTAGAATATTCTTGTATTGAAATGCTTAGTGTTTAAATGTATAAGTGTCTTTATATAAAAATAAAATATTCTAAATATATACACAATAATATTCTTGTAGGTATATATGTTTGGGAATGATTCCTACCAGTCTCAAAGTGCAACAATCCTCAGAGAATTTTAGGCTTTGATTTTGGATAAGAAGTAATAAACCTTGAGGGACCAGGGTGACTTAGTCTGTTAAGCATCTGACTTCTGCTCAGGTCATGATCTCTCGGTTCGTGAGTTCAAGCCCCATATCAGGCTCTGTGCTGACAGCACAGAGCCTAAAGCTTGCTTCTGATTCTGTGTCTCCCTCTCTCTCTGCCCCTCCCCTGCTCATGCTCTGTCTCTCTTTGTCTCTCAAAAATAAATAAAGGTACTAGTTCATTTGGGATAGTAAAGAGAACAAAAATGTTGCTTAAAAATGTACACCCTGCTTTAGTGGGACATTTTGATGTTACAGTTTGTTATTTCCAAACTAACTGTATCTCCTGCCTATAGAAAAACATCTAGATCTTATTTCAAAATTTGTGCTGCAAATTTCTGAAATGAGACCAAAGATCTTTTGTCATTGATTTCATGCACTTTAAAAAGTAACAGCCTTCTCTGAATGAACTATCTATGAAATAGGTTATATAATATCTCCTGAGAAAAAATTTTTTCGATAACTTTGCATAGCTACCCCAACTCAGAGATTTTGTTTTCCATTTAAGGAAAGAAAATTAAATTCCACAAAATTCTAGTCTTTAGAACAAAATTTCATTCTGACTGCTTGTATCAAACTACATGACATCAGATTTCATTTTCCTCCTATTCTGTTACAGGTGCCACTGAAGTTGAGATACCTTAGAGAGGTAGCTATTTTCTTGACAAAAAGGCTGAAAATAGTTTGTGATTAGTATTAACAATAGGGTGAGCTAAGAAAAAGATATGTTTGACCGTGAATTTTTCAATTTATGTATTCAAATAAATACATAAAATTAATTTTTTCTAGTAAATATTTATCAGAATATTCTTCTTTGTATCCCAGAATGATTTAACTTGTGTAAATTCAGTTGGTCACATACATATTTTATCCAGCATACTGGAAAAATGCATACTCATAACTGCTAATTTCTCTGAAAAGGAATCGTTGGTTATGATTCCAAACTACTGTTTATCACTGAACTGTCTTTTAGTCTGTGGACAGATTGTTGAAAATTTCATGCAATTATGTTGACTATGGCTCCTCATTTATTTCTATATTCCTTGACCTGAAGAACCTTACATTGAAGTGTCAATATTGTAGTCCACCTCAATTGTTTGTTTATTGCTCTGAGAATCCAGTTTGTGTTATGAGGGGGCAGTTCTGTGTTTGGATTTAAAAATCCAAATCATAATCCATGCAGTGATCATCTAATTAATGTTGGAAAAGGAATCCAAGTCTCAGCATGCTGCTGGTGAAATAGCATAAATATATATACGAAGGGTTTTGTTCTAAGAAGTCACTTTGAAAACACTGAAAAAAACAATGGGAGCATGTTGTGCTTATGTATTTTGAAACTCAGTAGCTCTTGCATTTGGGTCTGTAGAATATTTAAATACACACTGAAACCAAAAAAGGAAGGGAATCTAATAAACACCACTCTCCAAATTTACAATATTCTAGAGTGTTTCTTTCTTGGTAGGATATTTCATTTTAGTACTTTTGAAAAAAAAATCTCTATCATTCACAGTCCATTACAAACAGTAGACTTCACAGGCTATTTTATGCCAATGGTGTTGATGTGCTGCTGTTTACAATACAATAAAAGTTAATGGAAGGGAGCAAAATACAATTCAGTTACTATAGAAATGTTCCTGAAACAGTAAAAGAAATTGAAATTAACTGCCATTTCTAAAAAGTCTTAGAATTTCAGTGTCAATCATGTCTTTCAGTTTTGTTCCTTGAATAGCACATGTTACCTTACATTGTGTATATGTTTAAATAGATTATTATTTTGCAAGTGCCACATATATTCCATATACTTTTTGAAATAGGAAATTTTAAGTATTACCCTAGAATGACTTTTCAACCACTTTCAAAAATCTTACCCATCTTAAATAAGAGGCAGTGGGGTATGGGGATCAGTAGGTCTGGCTTTGTTCCAGGTTACTCTCTAAGCAGGTTGCTTTGCCACAGTATGGTTCAATGTTTTTATCTATAGAATGGGGTTTTTTATTTAATAAGTAACTTTCTAACATTTCTGAAAGGAATTTAGCTGAGGTTGGAACTGGGAGAGAAGACTGTTTTATCAATTACTTCACCTATCCCTACTTATTCTTAGGACTACCTAGAGCACATTTTAAAATGCTTGTAATATGTTACATTATTCTCTGTTTTTTATTCTGGAACCATATTTGTAATTGTAAGAATTTGCAAAACCCGGATAGTAAACTCATGTAAGTGGCTCTATTGATAACTGTCCCATAGGTAAAGTCCTTTTTTTAAGCTTCACAAACACATTCCTAGTGCATGTGTGGGGGCTATCATAACTCCTATATTTAGTTCTGATAATCGCCTCTGAAAACACATTGCCAAATGTCTATGAAGATTTGTATCACCAGCAGAAAAATTCAGAACCTTTCAAAGCAACAGTACTATATGTTTACCAAGTGCACAAAGCAATGTTGCTTTGTTTAGAGACTGGAAAGCAGTGTCCTGGTCAAGAGATGATATTTATAGGCAGAGTGTAGTTTTCAAAATAAATGTACTACAATTTGCATTGTCTGCTCTATAAATACTCACATTCATTAACAGAAATACTCTTTTTAGGTATTAAATATTGAAATGGCCATATTTGACCTTCTATTATGAATAACTTAAAAATATGTAGATGAGAGAGGGTGCCTGGGTGGCTCAGTTGTTTAATAAGTACCTGACTTTGACTCAGGTCGTGATCTCACAGTTTGTGAGTTTGAGTACCAAATCCGGTGAGTTCGAGTTCCGCTGCGGGTGAACATGAGTTCCTCTTTGGTTAAAACACAAGCCCTGGGGGAGCCCCACTTTCTCTCTCTCACTCTTATTCTCTCTTTCTCTGCCTCTCACCCACTTACACCCCCCCACCTCAAAAAAATATAGATGAGAGATGAGAGAGAGGAAGTTGTTGTTTTATTAAACCACATATTCTTACTCTATATGGAGAATGTGTATTATTTGAAGTGGATGCCTTTAGCCTCTAATGGCTTTAAGGATGCCTTTAGCCTCTTACTAATGGCTTTAAAGAAGAGCTCTAAATACAGCACTAATTTCTATGTTCTCCATCTATATTACATTCATTTCAATAAGTATACATTTAAGTGTCCCAGTATACACTAATTCATTAAGGAAGTACATATAACTATTGTTTGGATATTTGATCGGTGTTTAAAAGATGTCCTCATATTATAGAGTCTCAGGTAGTAGCAGCTCAGATCTGGTATGCACTATGGCATATGCCAAATAGAAGAAATTAATTTTTATTCCCTTCAAGGTTTCACTGATGGATAAACTTTTTGAAAAATTGTGTTCATATTGAAAAAATTAAATTTTGAAATTCTATCATAATATTTGGAAATGTTGGCTATCCTTAGTGTTCTTGCCATTTCTTAATGCCTTTATTCATTTCAAACAATGGACTTTGGACCCATTTGCCTGAAATTTTATTTATAATACTGTTACCATTAAGTAGGGTTGTGTTAAAGAATAGGCAGGAAAAGTGTTCATGGAGGCAAATATTAAATGGAACATTTCTTACCCTATTGTAGATAGTTCTGAGGAAGTACTTATAAGAAAAAGAGGATTCTGCAATCAATAACACTGAAGGGGATGCATAATTACTGACAAAGAACAAATGTCTTTGGCCCTAAGGTTATATAAAGCACTTTCTTTTTGATGGGGTGTTGGTAGCTACAGCTACTGGCTCAGCACTCATGCTCTGGAAATTAGTAGACTGTGGCCATTTTGCCACCCAACCAGTCTTCTCTGTCACTTCTCATAAACTAAAATCCATTATCCACCCACTTACTGACCACTGTCATGGATCTCCCACTTTCTTTGGCACATTAAACTACTTTCTTTCATCATCTAATTTTGTGTGTTTTCCAGCGTACATTTTCTTTAGCCTTACTTTAATCTCACCTCATTTTTTCAATGCTAAATGTTTCTCTCTTTTTCATTTCATCCTTTTGTTTTTGTTTGTTTGTTTGTTTGTATGTTTTCATGCTCTCTTCCATTAATTTATGCCCTAGCTTCTCTACGGAGCTTGTTTTACATTATTTTTCTGGAATGGTGTGAGGGAAAATTGTTAGTATCAAGGTCTCTCAGAATAGAGGATTAGTGAGCATCCTGATCCTCTTTTCTGAAGACAGATGGTGTTTTCATCAAGCTTAATAGTTTGTACCGTACTGCCTAGACAATGAGTATCGTTGATTGTTTTTGATCTGGGAAGAGATATAAGAGATAAAAAATATGTGTGTACATTTCGGATGCCAGGGTGGCTCAGTCTGTTAAGCAACTGACCCTTGACTTCAGCTCAGGTCATGATCCCAGAGTCTTGGAATTGAGCCTTTCACTGGGCTCTGCACTGACAACATGGAACCAGCTTGGGATTCTCTCTCTCCCTCTCTCTCTAACCCTCCCCTGTTCATGCTTGCCCTCTCTGTCTCTCTCTCAAGATAAATAAACTTAAAATGTAAATATATTTCATATATATTGAGATATATATATATGAAATACTACCTGGAGGGAGTTCTAGTTGGCCTACCTTTACTTCTTTGCCATGTTCCAAGTTCTAGAATGCAGACCTCTGTGGACTGAATCACCAAAGCTCTGTCATCTTCTGCCTTCAGGTTGAAATGAATCCATGGGAAACATTGACAGGAGATTAGAATGTGGATGGAGGAAGATGTTGGAATATTTATTTATTTCCTTTCCCTCTTGCTTACCCACAGTGGTTTGGCAGTGGCTGAGTTCCTCCACTAAATGACCACTGTTCTTATTGCATGGCTCTTTTCCACTAGCCATAGCTTTCACCAGGTTCTGGTAACAGACCTAAGCAAAAAAAAAAAAAAAAAAAAAAAAAAAATCCATCATCAGTACCTGACCATACCCATACTTCTGTAAATAATTCATTTATTCTTTTCAATTATCATTTAAAATTTATTTTCTATATGCAATAAGAAATCTGGCTGATATAAAAGGGATAGGAAAAGGTTAAAAACAATAAAAAAGTTGGAATAATTTTGCAGTATTTCAGGAACTTGAGCCTTAGGATAGTATCATCAAGGATCAGACAGTAGAAGTCTTAAAATACATTAAAAAAGAAAAAAATGACAGAATTTCATGTTTTATCTAATATAATTGTTAACTTTACTTTAAAATTTTAAGAGATTAAATTTCTAAACCTAGTTGGTCATACACTGACAACTATTAGGGCATTTTCTTCCAAACAATGCATAAATTCTTTATACTCAAAAGGAAAAAAAAATAGTAATGTTCAAGTTAGTCTGTAATTTTGATGGTTAGTGGTTGCATTCTATGAACCCTGTTTTACTATAAAAAATATTGCTAAGGTTTTTTTAGTAATTTTTTAATGTTTATATAAGAAAAAGAGAGAGAGAGCGTATCTCTGGTGAAATTTCTATTTTAACCCATTGGGCAAAGTAGTGCTTAATCTGCCATTATCCCAATATTATATTCTACCTATAGCACCAACTATGACATTTTAACTCTACAAAAGATGAACACTGTGTAATTTGTGCATTTTGTTCCTAAGTATTTAAACTAGATAAGTTGAAATACAAAATTAGAAAGATATTATCTAGGAATACACTTGTTTAGCATGACGAATGCTATCCAAAAAAAAAATGAATAATCAAGAGTATTGTAATAGAATAACTCTAACTGTGAGGCATTGGTTAAGCCAAAAGCATATTCTGGATTTCCACCTTTTCTATTTGCCATAATTACTAGGAACATTAATAAGATAGCATCCAACCTGACTAAAAAGGAAAAACTCCAGGGGTGCCTGGGTGGCTCAGTCAGTTAAGCATCTGATTTCAGCTCAGGTCATGATCTCATAATTTGTGAGTTTGAGCCCCACATCAGGCTCTGCACTCACAGCGTGGAGCCTGCTTGGGATTCTCTCTCTCTCTCTCTCTCTCTCTCTCTCTCTCTCTCTCTGCCCTTCCCCAACTTGAGCTTTCTCTCTCACTCAAAATAAATAAATAAACTTAAAAAAAAAAAAGGAAAAACTCCATAAAGAGTATCCTTTGATTTATTTTTTTTGCAAAACACCAACTTCTTTATTCTGATAGATATAGTCTATAAGATAAAAATTAGGAGCCTAGTACTTGAGTGAAATGCTGGAAATAGTACAATAAATAAGGCTCTTATCCGGAATAGAGACTTAACTACAGAAAGCAGCTTTAAAATAGGCTTTAAGGATATAATAAATACCTGTTAAACTGCAGCCCACACAATAGTTGTATTTTTTCTGTCCTTTTTTTAATATATCTACTGAATACCTATAAACAAAAACTTCCTAAGTTTGTTTTTCACATTTGTGTTTTAATTAAGCAAGTGCAGTCTTCTATATGACAATTGGTCATATTATTTTTCTCTTAAAAAGGATAGCCTTTATTGTTTTTAGCAAACATTGACTACTTTTTCCATAAACACAACCACATCTCAGTGAATTTGTTAAATGTTTCTTTCATGCCATCACATTCCATGTTTATATTTATATGGACTTATTATTATGAACTTATTATGAATTATATATGAATATATAGTTATATATGTAATAAATGTATTACAAATGTGCATGCATGTATTTTATAAATGCATGTATACATATATGCACACATATTTACAAAGCAAAAATAAGTAAACAAATAAAGAGACAACCAAAAATAAGCAATTTTATTTTACTCATTCTAAATCAGAAAAGTTTCTTATACCAAAATATATGATGATTTGGCTTGGAACATCTCTTTTAATCTCAACGCGGCCTAAATTCAACATCTGTTGATGGAAAAACAACCATGGCATGCATTTATTTATACTTATCATTTAGCAGTTAATATATGGCGATTTTTTTTCACAGAAGCTTAAGCAAATAGTCAACTTGTTGTAGAGATTTAAGTCCTAAAGAAGAAATAAAGCATACTGCCAACTTGTGAGCTGAACTCCTAGAAAGGCAATATAAAAGTATTTTGTTTCTTTATTTTGCTTTATTTTGTTTTGCTTGATTTTCATGGGCATTGTTTGTGGCTATTAAGTGAACTTTTCACCATCTCTTAGAGAATAGATTGTTGGAGCTACTATAGTATTAGATGTATGGGAATGGATTTCATCTCGTTAACTCAAGTTGGTGTTTTTACTTTGTTTTCTCAAGAATAAATATTCTGGTGGTTGTATGTGATGCTGTTAGGGAAATAAACATGTTTGCCAAATGAGCAGTCCTGGAGCGGGCTTATAAAGCCACTAGAGTGACATTCCTATTCTTTACGCCAATATCAAATAAGGGATTAAATCAAACAGATGGTCACTGTGGGCAAATGGGCTAATTTTCTTCACTTTGACCTTTTCTATATTCTCTGTACATTCAGCTGTGTGCCATCCTTCTTCTGAAATAAGAGTTCACCTTTCTGATCTCCATAAATTTATATTGATTATCTGATAACAGAGATTTTTCTGGTGAGTAATCACTATAAGATTAGGGATAGTAAACTTGTCCAGTACTTAATTTTCCCCATGTCTGAAAATCACAGAAAAAAAAAATCACTTAATTTCAATCAAGTAATTAGGTAAACTGACTTTCATATGGAGCTTATGAAATTAGTCATTGCTTTATATACTTCTAGTAGCTTACTAAGGCTGCTATAACAAAATACACAAGCTGGGAGTCTTAAACAACAGCAGTTTAGTTTTTCACAGTTCTGGAGGCTGGAAGTCCAAGACCAGGGTGGTGGCAGACTTGATTTGTTCTGAGGCCTCTTTTCTTGGCTTATAGATGGTCCTCTTCCTGTGTCTTCACATAACCTTTTCTCTGTATGTGTACTCCCCTGGTGTCTGTTTCTCTCTTATAAGGACACTGGTCACATTGGATTAGGACCCCACTCTTTTCTGCCTCCAGATACAGTCATCCTGGGGGGAGGAGGAAACAGTTCAGTCTATACCAATACTTTATCCTACTAGGCTGGCTTTCTTGAAAACAGTGCTAGTAGGTAAAGTGGCAAAGAACTCAACAGCCAGAGTCTGATTTAGATTCTCATTTACTTGTTTTTAATCCCCCTCTTTGGTCAAATTACTTAAATTTTCTAGATCTTAGCTTTCCCATCTGCAAAGTGAGATCTATCTACTATACAATAAAATTATGAATGTTAAATAAGATATATAAAGTAGATATCGTATCACAGGGTTTCTCAACCTCAGAACTATTAATATGTGAGTGTGATCATTTTTTGTTTCGGGGCCAGAATTGCCTCCCCCTCCCACTGAGAACCACACTGGCCAACTTCCTGGTATCAAAGTGCTTAACAAATGTCAGCCATAGTTACTTACTGAATAGTTACCAAAAACTACGCAACATTGGAGATGTTCATAGTCAAATTCTTACAATGGCTCTACTTTTTATATATACATTAAATCTCTGGTGGACAGAGATTCTTTTAAAATGATGATTAATTTTTTGAGCCTGTATTTAATGATGAGATTATTTACTTTGCATCTAAGGAAATGTGAGTTGATCTTTCTGGGAGTTTCAACTTACTCTGCCAATTTTCATTTTATTTTGAAAATTTCCAAACATACATATATGTTGAGAGATTGTTATAATCACCCATCACCAAGATTAACCTGGTTTTTAACATTTTGCCACATTTGTTTTATCTTTCTGGAATGAATTTGTACACCTAAAGAGGGAAAATGGGAATAGTTTGTGTAAGTAACTCAGATATAATTCATTCTGGTAAAGTGTTCTTTTCATCTTTCTATCCAATTCCACGTATCATTGTAGCGATAGACTCCATGTCTGTAGGAATACACAGATCATTCAGTTTGAGTACTTGCATCAAAAGTGTACACATATGGATTTTGCTTGAGTTTTACTTCCTTCATAGGCATAGTATCTATTCTGAGATGGAGTTCTGGCTAGACCCTAACGTGTAATCTATTTGCAGGAGACTCATCTTATTGCTTTTATTTCTATTTTCTCTGAGTGATAGTGAATTCTCTGACCACATTTGGCCCGGTTGAACAAAACTAACCAATTGTGCTTGAAATTTTGATAGTTTTTCAGTTACTACTCAGGAATATGCCAAACATTAATTCTCAGTCATGAAAATCTGTTATAAAAAGGTACTTATTACTGGGCTTACAGTACCTTTTTTCATCAATGAACAGTTTCTCAGAATTTCTAATAGATCTGAAAATAAATATGAAGAAATATTGGAATGCTTGTGCAAATTAAGGAATTTCCATTTTTTTATTTATAGCTTTTGAAAAGTTTTTTGAAGAAAATTCTATCATATTTTAAAGTTACTTAATCTTAAATCACCAAACAAATTTATTATATCTCATGTACCTTTTAGGACCCTGGAATCTCTTGAATGAAAAATTCACATTTGTGATGCTCAATCTACTCTTCACATTTAAACCTAGTCCTATAATGAAAGTATAATTAGGAAATAATTTTAACCTGCAACTAAACAGTTTTATGACTGTTAAACCTGCTTAATACATTATGGTCTGTCACACTTATTTTCCTTCATCCCTATGCCAGCTCATCTTGCATGTAGAAATATTCATAAAATCTCAGTGACTAAAAATAGTTTATAGTAGTCTTATAGTCACTTTATCTCCAAGGAGTTAAACAACATCTCATCCTGGATATATAATTTAATCAATTTGAAAGTGGGAGAAAACAGTACAACGACCTGTAGATTTAAGGATTTAAGTTGGGGAAAACTGGATGGATGGAGATATATATATATATATATATACATATACATATATATATATATATATATATATACATATATATAGAATGGTATTTCTTTCTGTTGAAGCCTCCATTATTTGTGAGCAGGATTGCATTCATTTCTTCCTAGTGGTCGAATCAGGCTAACTCTGAGCAAAGCAAACTCCTGTGCCAGATCCTGCATTCTCTTAACCGGTAATAAAGAACCTTGCTGGCCTGACAGGTTGTCACAGCAATTATTCACATGAAGTTCTGTAGCAGTTGTATCTGTCAGCCCATGTAGTATTGAATATTTTAACTGGCAGTCTTCCAAGACTGAACATTAATCTTACCATCTCCTATTACAGTCCCTAATCAAGATATTCCAGGGGTGATTGCACTAACATTGTTTGAAGACTACATCTACTGGACTGATGGGAAAACCAAGTCACTCAGCCGTGCCCATAAAACCTCTGGAGCAGACAGACTCTCACTGATTAACTCATGGCATGCCATCACAGATATCCAGGTGTATCATTCTTATAGACAACCTGATGGTAATTATTCTTTCCATGATTTCCATAAGCGCATCAACATCTTTTAGTAACATTCAATTTTTGTTTCCTCCATGGTTAAGTGTAAATTTATTTTTGAGAATGAGTAACAGATTTCATTATGTGCATAATTGTATAGGATGAATTCAGTTGATATCAAATATGTCTATTAAGGAATATGATTAGAAACTCAATAATAGTACAGAGAATTATTAATTTGTTGAAACATTAAGTTGAAGTGACAATAATACATGTAGTTGGAGAAATAAAGAATGCATTCTTGAAATGATTTATTTACAAAATAGTCATAGGATCCTTACTTTCTGGAATGCTGGGTAAAAGGAATTATATTTAAGTATCTATGGGGCTCTAAAAATGAGGAATATATCAAATTTGCTTCAACATATGTCTAGTAGGAATTCTATCAGGCCTTATGGAATAAATATTTGATTATTTTGCTTAAAACACTATTTGGCTTAGAAAACAAGGCCACTACACTATTAGTTGTAGCTCATTGTTCCATTGTTTTATTTTACATTTATATTTCGAAACATGTTTGTCTTCATCCAAAATGCTTTTAGTCCGTATTTTTCTGATGGACAAGTTTTTTCTACTAAAATGCTTGTTTTTGTGAAATGTATCCTTAAAGTTTTTTAATGGCAAAATTAATGCCATTGGACAATGAGTAAAATTTATCATAAAATACAATTATATTTATGACCTTGATGAATTCTTGATTACAAAATTCTACAACTTATGAAGTTTAAATGTCCTATCTCTGATCCCATGCTATATTATTGGTCTTGATTATTCTGTTTTGTTGTTTCTTTCTCATCTGTAGTCTCTAAACATCTCTGCATGATAAATAATGGCGGTTGCAGTCATCTGTGCCTCTTAGCCCCCGGAAAGACTCACACCTGTGCATGTCCCACCAACTTCTATCTTGCAGCTGACAACAGGACTTGCTTATCCAACTGCACAGCCAGTCAGGTCAGTAGAGGTCTAGAAATCATTTCATGGGATGTATTATCGAGCTGGTAGAAAGATTTTGCCTGAACTTTGTTTATTGGCTTAAACCATTTTGAAATGTCATTTTTTCGTTGTTGTTTAGCATAACATTTTATACATCATATAGAGGGGTCACAGAGTAAGGGAAAAGCAATCAGTGTATATCATTAGAATGAGACCTTAGGAAATAGAGGAAAAAAGAGAAACAAAATCAAACCTGAAAACCATTTTTACACAGCTCTGCACAGAACAGTGGTTCAGATCATGAGTGGCCATAACAGAACCATCAGAAGAGATCTGACATATTTGATGAAGGCAAGGTGGTTGAGGCATAGCTATATGCAGCTTAAACAAAGAAAAAATTCTCCCTAGATAATCTGCTCTATCACCATCTCTGCTCCTCTCCCATTCCTCAGAGCAAGTGATGTGGAAAAGATGAATTAGACAAAAAGTAGGTTTCTAGATATTTTTATTGAAATATTATATGATCTAAATAATTTCATTCTAAAACCTCTTTTTCTTCAGCATGTAATTGTTTTTAGTAAAGGCATTAAAATTTCTACTTGATGGTAGTTGCATGAACTTAACATTATTACTTTCAAATTTTAGGTAACAGTCATATGACATTATAAGATTTAATTTTGTTATATTTGAGTCATTCTGTTATTTAAGATAAAATTGTCAAAGAAACTATGATTTTTTTTAAATTACTAAATTTGTTCTTGGAATTCTGTGTCTTGAATTTGCTAGTTTTCTAATTCTAGCAGTTAATTCATGGCACAACACTGAATTTCTCTCAGGATGTGCTTATTTTCAGAATGGAGAAGCTAATATGAGTTCACCCAGCTTCTCAAATTATCACTATGAGTATCACCATTAAAAAATGGTAGAAATGCAGAAGACCAGACCACTTTGAGGAAGGCAGTATGTGTGGAGGTTAAGGCACATACACTGAAGCCAGATTCACTGTGTCTGTAACCCTGACTCTGCTTAAATTGGCTGAATTTATCCTGGGTTTGTTATTTAGACTGTTGATGCCTCAGTTTTCTCATATTTTAAATGGAAATGTAATATATCCAGGCCACTATTTTGGCGATTCAATGGAAAAAGTCTTGGTACACAGTAAGTGCTGTTATTGCCCTTGCCCTGTAGTGAGTGCAAACAAAATGTATTTAAGGGGATTTGTGCAAGTAGTGTCAGCTGCCATCAGGAGGTTCTGATGTGTAATTGGAAGCACAGGTCACAGTTTCTTCTTTCTTTACAAAGTGTGTTCTAATTATAGTCCCCTGTTTGTGTAACTAAAATACATTATCTTTAGAGAACTAGATATTTAAGTCACAGTGACACATGAAATAAGCAACTTAATTATTCCTAGAGAGAAAATTTAAGGGAGAAATCACAGGTTTTTAAATATTTTTTTTTTCATGTTTATTTATTTTTGAGAGAGAGAGGCAGAGAGAGAGAGGGAGACGGAGAACCTGAAGCAGGCTTCAGGCTCTGAGCAGTCAGCACAGAGCCAGACGTGGGACTCAAACTCAAGAACTGTGACATAATGATGTGAGCCAAAGTCGATGCTTAACTGACTGAGCCAACCTGGCACCCGGTTTTTAAATATTTTTAAATCTAACTCCTGTTAGTGCTGTTTAGTTTAGACAAATCTCCTGCTTAAACTCCAGGTTATTCTGAAGTATCCTCCGGTCCTTTGTTCTGGAGTGGTTCATGAGTCACTCTGTTGAGGTAACACTGGTCTTAGGTGACTTGGTAGAAATGATGCCTGCCTACCCTACTTCTAGTGTGATGAGCCTCAGGAGCCAGCCAGAAATAGAGTAAAGCCAAAGGCTGCCTGACACCCAGAGGAATACCTCAAATAGTAGGACATAGGGAGTCAAACATCAGCTTTTATATAATCATAAAAGGGATAAAACCTTTCAAATTATTATGTAAGAGAACCTATAGTTATACTTACTCAGTGACAAAAAAAAAAAAAAATCAGATCAATGAAATGAATACCCAGAAAAAAATTACTCATGTAATTAAATTATTTCCCAGTTTGGTATCAATGGTGACATGATGAAAATATTTATAACTTTAAAATACCCCAATAGTGTTTTTACATGAAATTTTTTAAAAATTCAAGAACAAGACAGAACAACAGTGAACCAAATTGTGGGTCCAATATCTTTGTTGTCAGCAGTACTTCCTGAAAAGAAGAGTTGTCACTTAATTTTTTTCATTTTTATGAAAAACTTAATGAAGAACTATTAATGCAATCCCTTAGTGGTTATCCCAGCAAGTCTTATGGTTTATGCGACCATTTGCTGCTGATTTTTTCCTGATGCAGTGAGAAAAGAAACTATCGACTGTACACTTCTTGCAGAAAAGTCGGTTCATAGAAACACAATTTTTAGTGAGGTTTGAAATTGAAGTGAAGCAAATAATATAGACATTTTAGAATCATACTATTAAACATTCTGACCAAAACGTTACATTTTAAATTTATCTTACCCAAAGATTTTTATTTTTTAACATCTAATGAATGCAACCAATGACATATCCCTTGAATGATACTGATTTTTAGAAAAATAAAATAGACAAATCATACCAGTAAGAATTCTATTAGAATTTAAAATGAACATGAAAATCTATTAAAAATCAAGATTAAATCCAATTCTTATATCATTTATTACTTCAAATATTAAATTTAAATTATTTTTATTTCCTAATAAAGAATTAATTAAAAATAGCTTTACTTATTTTTTAAATGGAGACTTTCTCTATCACAAGTAAACTTCACTTGTGTATTCAGGATTTGCATTTTATACTTGTATCCATTTTAATAGACGTGTATTTAGTAGTTTCTTCATAGCTTCTTCTTGTGGGTGATAATTGCAGTTTGCAATTTATTTTATGAAGATATTAGTCTTGGAGAACATTTACCATGAAGAATGTTTTATATTTATATTTAGCATTTATCTTTTTTAAGTTACTGTATTTAAGTATGAGAAAAATGAAGCCCAGACACAAAATAGAAGAAATCATCCTCTGAGGGTAATGAATAAAATGTTGATTAGCATAAAAAGTAACATCATAAGTATATTTTACCCTGGCCTTCTCTTAGCTCAAAACCTTTTTATGTTCTTATTAAAAAGGAAATGGCAAGAACAATCATCATATCATATATAATTCCAACAGTTGGTGTTTATTTAAATCAGGCATATGTAGTGAGTTTTAAAATACGTATTTTAGATATTTTCAAATCTTGATTGGGGAGACTATGAATATACTCAGGAGGTATGAAATCCTCTTACTAATGTACTTTGATATACTGTAATGACTGGAAATGTTTAATGTTCAGGGCAATTGCTTTCAGAGTTAGCCTTATATCCCCAGACAGTCACTATCTATAAAGGTAATATTTTTCCTGTGGTAATTTATGAAAACCACCACAGACATGACCACAGGCTAAGCAAATACGAGAAAATCAGTTGAACAGTCAGCTCTTGCCTTGGATTCACAGTGCTCTATTCCCTCCCATATTGCTACTGGGGGAAAAAATCACTCTCTTATTTAAGAAAATAATGTAAATCTGCCTTTAATCAACTTCATGATATCCAAAGAACTTCAGCAAAGGCTAGCATCAAATTCTCTCTAACTTGAAGAAATTAATAGTATTTTCTTTTCTTTTTCTTTTTCAAGTTTATTTCGAGAGAGAATGTGTAGAACGCACGCAGGGGAGGGCCAGAGAGAGGGAGGGATGGAGAGAGAAAATCCCAGCAGGCTCCATGCTGTTAGACAGTGGGGAGCCTAAGGTGGGATTTGAATTCAGAGCTGTGAGATCATGACCTGAGCCTAAATCAAGAGTCCAACACTTAACCAACTGAACCACCCAGGCACCCCAATACTTTTAGCTTACTAATAATCCATTTCATTCAACAAAATTAAACCTAGACTGTAGTTTTCTCTGTTACATATCTGTCTGGCATACAGCACGCTAAGATAAATGTCACCTTGCGTTCAGGTCACTCACATGAGAATCACAACAGAAACACTTCAGAAAGAAAATTAATAAATTTTAGAAAATTATCAAACTAATATTTTCAATTTCAGATAAATTTTGTATACATGCTTTTCCCTGAATTTCTGTTGAAATAAAGACAAAAATAATTTGATAGTGCTGGAAAAAATTTGCTAAACTTTATCTATTGCTTGGTTTTAATACTGTAAATTTTTAATGCCAATTATTTTAGATACATGTATGCTTTGTATGTAAAGTGTGATTTTCTTTAGTTTCTTTTATTTTATGAGAATAAAATAACCCCTGTTTCAGGATGAGAATTGGAATTCCGTTCACCTTAAAAAAAAAAAATCCAATAATAACCTTCCGAAATATATTTCTAGCAAAGAGTTACTTGTGTGCTAAATGGCTTATAAGTAAATGCTATCATACAACATTTTCAACTAGTTTCTCTATTGTTAATCTTTCACTTGATGGTTTGTGACCAAAAAAAAGGAGTTAAAAAGAAATGTTGTTTAAGTAATAGAATTATTATTTTCCTTATAATTTTTAACTATTTTAAATGAAAAGGATGATAGAACAAATAAAATACATTAATAAATATGTCAGTGAATAGTGTTTTGGATAATCTTGAGAACAAGTTTTATTACAGCAGTTTTCTTCAATGTTTCTATTTTTAAAAAACAATATAATATTCAAAAAATTAATATTCAGCAAAAAAATCTGTTACAACCTTATTTTTTTACCTTTCTTTTTTGACATGCCACTGTTCATTTTAAATTAGATGCATTTATTATTTGCTAGGTTCTTTGCCAGGCTTTGTAGAGGAAGATGTAATATGGGGTGGTAAGTCATTGACCAAAAATAGCCTTAATATTCCTCAACTTGAGATGGTTTCTTCCTGACCGTAGGCCCCTGAATCACTTTTATTAGAGCTCTTACCTTAGAAAACTTATAATTGTGAATTATTTCTCTGCCCCTTTGAGATGTAAATTTTCTCCCAGCCTCCTGCCAGTTTTATAGCCCAGCAATATCTTCCTCAAGGACCTGGGAACCACCCCATAGAGATTTAATCATAAGGGGTACCAGGGTCTCAGTTGGTTAAGCATCCGACTTTGGCTCAGGTCATGATATCATGGTTCATGAGTTCAAGCCCTGCACTGGGTTCTATGCTGACAGCTCTGATCCTTGATCCTGCTTCAGATCCTGTATCTCCCTCCCTCTCTGCCCCAACCACCCCCCACCCCACTCATGCTCATGCTCTATCTCTCAAAAATGAATAAGCTTTAAAAAAAATTTTTTTAATGTAATCATCAGAAAAGATAGTCCAAGCCTGTCTCAGTCTCTGTTGGAAGGTAGGAGCCCATTTTTGATAAGTACTACTAAGCAGATAGTCTACTCATGTTGACTATACTTTTCCATTAGTTTATCCCTTAGGTTAAACCCATTCCCTGCATTTTGTGTCAGAGAAGTTGAGTGCAATCTCTCTCCTGTATTGCCATAGTCTTAAATAGTCTTCCTTGCCTATTTAACTTTCTAGTGCAATTTTTGTATCTATTTTTTAGTTATGACAATTTATTTTATTTATCCTAAAAGATCATGTGTATTTATTAAGAATTTTGAAAACTGAAAAAAACTTTACTGGTTTTAAGTACTTTAAAGAAGTGCCCTTAAAATTTATGTGGACAGATATTGATTATGGCTAAAGGCTGTGTGTTCAGAAAATTCCATGAAATCACAGCATGACAGTGCTGGAAAGGATCATCCAGATTATCTTAAGCTCCTCATTTGGAGACTAAGGATCAGAGACAGATTGATATTAATCAAATTGTCTAAGATTGCTAAGAAAATGCAATTCAATTATCTTAAATCAAATTAACTAAATTAATTCAACTTTTCAATTAATTCTGGATACCTTTTCCTAATATTTCTATGGATTTTTATCCATATTCATCATTTGGCAAGCTTCTTCTAAAGGCCTAGGTAATAAATATTTTAAGTTTGCTGGCCATGTAGTCTCTGTAGCAACTACATCACTGTTGTTATGGTACAAGAGCAGTCATAGATAATATGTAAATGGGTAAGCTTGTCTGTGCTCTGGAAATCCCGGGAGGTTTTCCTGAACATTGTGCTTTCCTGGCAGATCATTTTGTTGCTTGTTGTGCATTTATTCCTTATTGTGGAATGCTCTAAGACCACCACAGTTCACATTTGTATCAAGAGAGTAGGTTAGGCTGCTTAGCCCTGGTGAGTTTTTAAATATTTATTGTATATGGTGATAGGGTTCTTCAACCTTTCTTCGTTTTCTTTTTTCTTTTTTTAAGTTTCGTTGCAAAACTGATAAATGTATTCCATTCTGGTGGAAATGTGACACTGTGGATGACTGTGGCGACGGATCTGATGAACCTGATGACTGTCGTGAGTACATCAGTGAATGTAGGAATTTAGAATTAAGAGTTCCTCAAATCCCAGTTCTTGAAAATTAAAGCAAGACCTTAAATATTTCCTTCTGATGCTTTTCCAAAATCTTTAAAAATGTAACAAAAATTGTTAAAATATCTTGGGTATGTCTCTGTTAACTATTGCATTTAGAATGATGCTGTCAGTACTTTGTGTTATTGTTTTGTCTTAAAATTTCTTACTCGTAGTATAATTACACTCATGTAGTGATCAGTATAGTAACATTCAGCATGATTTTGACTGGATATGTCACCAAATTAGAAGCAAAACTGGGCAAGTTTTTAGAATTCCACTCAATAACTAAAATCTTACTTTAAGGGATTAATCTTTCAATTTTTCTGACAGTATTAAAATACTGAAAATTCCTTAAAAGCGAGATTTTTCCAATATAAATCATTAGTTTGTTCTTTAGCAATTTAGTATGCTCTTATTAGTTGCCTTAAAATGACTACCAATTATATTTTGACTCAAACTGTAATTGGCACGGTTAGGTATCATATACATACATACATACATACATACATACATACATATATATGCACATGTGTTTGTATATGTGTGTGTGTGTATGTATATATATATATATATATATATATATATATATATATAGGGCACATGTATATACACATGTACATTTAGGTATCACTGGTAACTTCGGTTGTAACGGACACACAATAAACTTTGTCTTGATAGACTTTTATAGTTCACTCCATGGGTCACTCCAATACTGTCCTGTCAAGTTAGAGGCTTTTAGTCAATCATGATTCCCTCAAATCTCAGTGGATAGTTGCCATGATTTGGCCTTGACAATTGAGTTCAAGATCCTTAGGCTTGCACTAAAGAAAGACAGTAAACTGTCTTAGTAAAAACTAGTTGCTTTCTGATGTAGAACTTTCCACCACATAATTACAAAACTGTTTTAAACTTAGGGTATCTAGATAGTTACTTAGATGAGAAGGATCCCATCTCTTTGGGCACTACCAAGTGTATAAAACATTTGAAGTTGTTTCACATCGTTCATTTGTACCTTTGAAAGCAAGAAACTGTATATTCAAGGAAAAAGAAAAAAGATACAGAAGTCATTGGTTTTCTAATAGTCTCTTCATGTTTCTGGAATGTCCATTGGTCTTTGAGTTTTTAATAGTTTTTGTTTTCACTATGATAGGCAATATATGAAAGTAATATCTGTGTGAGATAGGTATACTATTATGCCTGAATTATTCTTTTTTAAAGTTATTGAATTAAAAGGACTATTAAAGAAACAAGAAATTACATTGCTGAACAACCAAGATTTACTAATTAAAAGGAAGTTATTAATTTCCCTGTGATAAAGTAAATTTTCCTACAATATGGTAATTTAATGCATCTTACTTTGTAATTTATAGAAATAAAGGAGAATGAATATGTTAAATCAGTCCTCATATTAAGGTGACCTCCCCTGCCCAGATTCACTAATATGTTCTCTAAGGAAATACCACCATAATGACCTACAGTTACAGTCAGTGGCACCCAATGCTTTCCGTTCTAAAATATCTGCATCTCCTGAGTTCCAATTTTAATCTTGACTGGAATATCATGCTATCACCATACTGATATGAAAAATTAACCAAAGATTTAGTATAGTAAGTTTTTCACATTTACACACTTTCAGACTGCATGGTGAACAAATATAACTTTAATGTCTTTTGAGGGAACTAAAGACACATCTGGTATCTGAGAGTCTCTGCATCATCCTTATCCTGGTTAAATACCAATTCAACATGTTTTTATTGGTGACATTATCTCTGTGATCTTTTAGTAAATGATCTTTTACTTGGAGTCGACGGGTTAACAGCACCAAACATCTGTAGGCATGAAGCTTTATTTTAAGAGTTATGGTGAGGTGGAGAGTGATGTACATGAGTCTGTGGAGTGTTTAGAATTCATTTGTGAATAGCTGCATCATCAAAATTTGCAGGGACTAGGTTGCTGGCAATATCTATAATTTCACCTGAAAAGGCTGGAAAGCTTAATCCCAGCTTCACCTACTTGCAAACTTCAGTAGTGTTATTTAAATAAATGTGTTAAGAGTGATGCGTCATGAATTCTCTGGCATCAGAAGTTTGTAATTACATTTTCCAGACCATTCTAGAGACATATTTAAAAGTCAGATGGCTTCCCAGTTATTTCCCAGGCATGAAACTCCTCTGATAGTTGTAACCCTTCTTATGGGAAGGTTGGTTCAGTAGCAAAGGAGTATTCAAGAAAATCATATATGAAGCAACAGGAAATAGAGGAAATTCACATGTTTAGAATGTGAGAAAATTAAGTATCACACAGTTTAAACACTTAACTAACTAAACACTTAACTACAATTGACTAATAAATGTCACAGATTGGAGTTAAATTACTTTAAACATTTCAGAACTCACTTCTATAGAAGTCAAGCATATATATTGAGTTATTTTTTAATGTTAAGGAAATTTTTAAATGTAAACATAAAAGCATACTTAATGTTCCGAAGAACATTTAAAATATCACTTATTAGTATTTGGTTGACTTATTTGAACAACTAAGCAGCATATTAATTATGTTAAAGTCAGTGATTAGTAATGTACATTAGGATCATCAGTCAAAAGATAAGTGTTTTATTACAAGCAACATAGATTGTGAGAAGACTTCAGAGTCAGATCTGGATCTCAATTCCAGGTCTGGCACTTGAAACTTGTACATCCTTGGGTTATAATTAATATCCATGAGAACTAGTTTCCTTATTTATAAAATGGTCATGGTGATGGGGAGGTGAGGAGGTTATGACAAGATTCAATTCGTAGTTATATGTGAAAGGGCCTAGCCCAGTGTCTAATACAGAGTAGATGCTCAGTATATCCCACTTTATTATTATGGTTATTGTCATCATTATTTCTTTAAATTTTTTTTAATGTTTATTTATTTTTGAGAGAGAGAGACAGAGACAGAGCATGAGAAGGGGAGGGACAGAGAGAGAGGGAGACACAGAATCCAAAGGAGGCTCCAGGCTCTGAGCTGTCAGCACAGAGCCCGACAAGGGGCTTGAACTCACCAGCCGTCAGATCATGACCTGAGCCAAAGTCAGATGCTTAACCGACTGAGCCACTCAGGCACCTCATCATTATTTCTTATATAAACTCAAAAATATGGCAAAATGCATTATCATGTGGAATTAATTTCTGTTAATTTATGAAATGTAATCTGGAGGTCATCTGAGTTGCTCACAGCTTAGCTGTACTGTAATCTGAATCTAATAGCTACCTAGGTGTGAGACATCCACAATGTGCTCTAGAATATGTTTAATATAATGAAATAATAAATATTTTTAATGTCAGAAAAGCTCTTTTTAAGAAGGCATGAGCTAAGATTGGCATTTGGTGATACCTGTATGTTTTCTTCCCTAGCTGAATTTAAATGTCAGCCAGGCAGATTCCAGTGTGGAACTGGACTCTGTGCTCTTCCTGCTTTCATCTGTGATGGAGAGAATGACTGTGGAGACAATTCTGATGAACTCAACTGTGGTAGGTGATTAAATTCTTAACTAAGGAACATAAATCTAATTCTTAGCTGATTATGTGTGCGCCGATTTAAATTCAGGCACAGGTTTCAGCACAAATTTTTTTTGTTCTATCTTTTAGACACACATGTCTGCCTGTCAGGTCAGTTCAAGTGTACAAAGAACCAAAAATGTATCCCGGTAAATCTCAGATGTAATGGACAAGATGACTGTGGGGATGAGGAAGATGAAAGGGACTGTCGTAAGTCACCTTAAAATGTTCTGTCTTATCTTACTTCTGAGTCCCAACTGAAAATGGTCTAAAAATTATTATTATGTACCACACAGTGTAGAAAAACATAATACCAATTATGGGCAAATAGCTCCAAATAGGTATCTATTGGGATGGGTTATTTAAGAAGCTCTCTATAAAGAATATAGAGAAAATTAAAACATGGTGGTCTTTACTTAGAAAACTACCTGAAGATTATGGCAAACAGGAAACAACATGCATTCATTCACATCATCCTTAAGAGAAGCAGCAAAACCAACATTACAGGTGACTGTGGTGTTTTATTCATAAACTGATTTTGTGTGTGTGTGTCCACAGTAGGAAGCTACAGGTAATTTTCTTCTATTGATTAGTTACTTGAAATCAAGTCCATTAATTGAGATTGTTTTTTTCCCATAAAATACATATTGAATGTATGATGAGCAAAATAACCTAACAAAACTATTTGTTAAAAACTGTAAATAATATTCTATTTAATGTCTTTTAACAAGATACTCCAAAGAATAATTATAAAATATCTTGTTCTTTTTGCCCCTTGTCTCCATCCCCCACCAAAAATCAAATTAGATTAAATGGAAGACAAACACTTTATATTATGTACATATATACACATAGGCACACAGGCATGCACACACACACACACACACACACACACACACACACACACACCAGAATCTGAACAATAGAGTACCTGTCAAGTTTTTCAGGGTTTCAACAGAATAGCTGTCAACATTCCTGTCTTGCTGAAGTTTTATTTTATTCCCCTAAAACTTTTATCAGTAAATAATGTGCAGTCACCCAGCAATTTGATTAAGATGGTGCATTCAGAATAAAGTCAGTACCAGTTCTTTATGGTTAGTCATTCTAGGAGCTGATCCATTAAACTGACTAGGATTTGTGATGCAGTTTACAGTGTAAGTCAGATGTTCTCCTCTTCCCTCAAAAACTCAACACAAGTAGAGAGTTTGATAAGTTTTATGATTTTTATTTCCTTATTCACTAATACCTTCTGATTTAGTCTGTTTTCTATGTATAAAAATGTGAATGTGTGAATTCTTACTCTTATTTATCTGGTAACATTATTCCAAAAGGCTCTGAACTGTTTATTTTTAAAATTAATTTCAAAATATTTCTAATCAAGGTAAGGTTCTGAAAATTCTGATTTTTATCAAATGTATCATTACAGAAATAGGTTTTATTTATTTATACTGGAAAGGACATTTGGAATATATTATAGATAATGAAAGTTAAAACTCTTCACCTTCAGAGCCTTATTAATTAAAAGATGATACATTTCCAGTTGACTATCCTTAACATTTGTTTGTCTAATTATTTTTTAGATTAAGTGTCTGTCTTTGTTCAAAACTACATTTTAATAGATCTTTTCCTCTTAAGCCGAAAACAGCTGTTCTCCAGACTATTTCCAATGTAAAACTACTAAACACTGCATTTCCAAGCTGTGGGTTTGTGATGAGGATCCAGACTGTGCGGACGCATCAGATGAGGCCAACTGTGGTGAGTGTTTTGTGACCCTGGATCTTTCCTATTGTATTTGTGTCACCATCTGACATAGCCACAGTGGAAGGGGTTTGAACACAATTCTGATGAAACTGAAGTCTTACATGAGAAAGTTTTGTCTCTGTGCTCGCAGAGCATGACAACCTCAGATTAGCTATTTTATAACAACAATCTCAGGTTAGCTGTTTTTACCTATAGAAGGGTAAGGCAGAAGAGTAATATTGTTTAATATAACTCAAAACTATTTCTAAAAAGATGGATCTAAAAGGTAGGCTAAACCATCATCTTGTATTAGAGTATGCACTTGGTATTAGCATTTAATGAATAGAAAAAATGAGACATTACCTTAAAATATTTTTTTAACATTTATTTATTTTTGAGACAGAGAGACAGAGCATGAATGGGGGAGGGTCAGAGAGAGGGAGACACAGAATCTGAAACAGGCTCCGGGCTCTGAGCTGTCAGCACAGAGCCTGACGCGGGGCTCGAACTCATGGACCGTGAGATCATGACCTGAGCCAAAGTCGGCCGCTTAACCTACTGAGCCACCCACGCGCCCCAAGACATTACCTTTTTATTGTTCTAGACTTCATTTTTTTTTTTTTTGCTTAAATACATACGGTTTTCCATTCATTCAATGATTGTTATCCATTCCTAAACATGGTGAAATAAAAGGAAAGTTAAGAAAAGTATCTTTATGAGGCGCCTGGGTGGCGCAGTCGGTTAAGCGTCCGACTTCAGCCAGGTCACGATCTCGCGGTCCGTGAGTTCGAGCCCCGCGTCAGGCTCTGGGCTGATGGCTCGGAGCCTGGAGCCTGTTTCCGATTCTGTGTCTCCCTCTCTCTCTGCCCCTCCCCCGTTCATGCTCTGTCTCTCTCTGTCCCAAAAATAAAAAAAATAAAAAATAAAAAAAGTTGAAAAAAAAATTTAAAAAAAAAAAAGTATCTTTTCTGTTTTAGTAGATGACAGCGAACACCTAAGTTGGCATTTGTTTCTGAACCTTTTTTTTTACTTAAGATCAGTTGTTTTATTTATAAGAATTATTTATTAATTAATGTTGCAGAAATGGAGAACATACTCATTTTGTTTAATACATTCGATTCTATCTTGAAAATGTCAACGGAAAGACAGAAATGAAGAGTAGTTGTCATGTGTAATTCATTTTATCAACATTTATTAAACAGTAACCGAGGCTATGTTGTAGGTGAATACACCAAACATGGCATTGTTGGGGAAGCAAAAAATTATTTAATCTGCTAATTGATTAAGAAAGACAGAGTTTTTCCAAATTGAAGATAGGACGTCCAAGACTTTCAGAGCCAAAATTGGGTTAAATGCATCTGCTATATTCCACACTGCTCTTAATTACCTCTTCTGAGAAAAAAGAAAATAATGAAAACCCATTGTGTTCTTTGAAATTCCACTTCTGCACAACATTCATGAGACATATGTGTAACAAATGACAATCGTGTGTCTTTAAGTGTTTTTCCTAATACTGTCTTCCATGTGACTGTGTCTTCAGAACATGCAACCAAAATAACTTACTACAGTATCATGAAACCCCATTTACCACTTTGTAGAATTGGTCTTCATAATCAATTCACAAAGCCCTGAAGTATAGTCATTATTGATTTGTCCCTAACAATTATCAAAGTCTTTTACAGACTAGTTTATATTCTTGGCTAGTTTTCTTTTATATTAATGCCTAGTCTTGTGTATTTTTGGTTTACCGAAGTGAAAAGGAATAATGACTTATATTAGCTATATGAATATTTTTATGGAATATCTATAATTTGTTCTTCCTTACTTTGATATTATTTAACTGTTGTCGCAGATTATATTAATCAAACTGATAATTATCAATTATTATAATAACTGTAATGCTTAATTTGGTATTTACCATATAGCCCAGGATATGTGTTAAACGCTTTATAGTCATGTACTCACGTAATCTCTCTACTATCCCCTATTTTTTTTGAAAAATTTTTTAATGTTTATTCATCTTTGAGAGAGAGACAGAACATGAGCAAGGGAGGGACAGAGAGATAGAGAGGGAGACATGGAATCTGAAGCAGGCTCCAGGCTCTGAGCTATCAGCACAGAGCCCGACGTGGGTCTCAAACCCACTAACCATGAGATCATGACCTGAGCCAAAGTCAGATGCTTAACTGATAGAGCCATCTAGGTGCCCTGATCCCTATTTTTTATAAAGTTTATTTATTTGGGGAGAGAGATAAGGGCTCTGGAGAGAGAGAGAGATTCAGAGAGGGAGAGGGAGAGAGAAAGAGAGAATCCCAAGCAGGGCCTGTGCTACCAGTGCAGGGCCCAACACAGAGCTGGATCTCACAAACTGAGATCATGACCTGAGCCAAAATCAAGAGTCAGACTCGTAACTGACTGAGCCACCCAGACACCCTTTACTATCCCTATTTTATTGATGAGGTAAATGAATCCCAAGGAGGTTATATAACTTACCCCAAAGTCATGGCTTGCAGGTGGTGGAACTGGGACTTGAATCCAAGGGTTTTTCACACTAAAGCATCTACTCTGTAGACTTGGTATAAAGCCACCTCATTCTTTCTGTGTAAAGAGAAAAATATTTAAATGTTTTCTGTTTGAAAGTTATATAGACTTCTCCCAGCCACAGTCATTGCCATAAGTTCCAGATCAGTATACGAACACATACATACATACAGTAAGAGGGAGAGAAGAGATGAGAAGGTTGCCATCTGATTTGCCTTAGACCACTATAAAATTTTATTGTGGCAGGAACTAATTTAATTTAAAAAACTTCTATATCACATTTTAGTGTACCATTTCTCAGTCTTTATTCTTGGTGGGCTAAAAAGGCTAGCTCCTTCCCCTTTGTTCTGTCCTCAATAAAAATAGAAATGTCGTGTATTTTTGCTATGTCTGTGAACACTTTTGCAGAATACTTGCGCTGAGTAGGGAAAAGCAAAAAAACAACAACAACAAAAAAAAAACCAAGCAAATAAAAACACTTCTTAAAATTAACCCTATCAAGCTAAGGCCTTATTCTTTGAATCTGAGTCCTGTGTTCCTTTGTGGGAACAGAACTTGTCTAGAATAGAAGGTAAGTTTCAATGTTTCTCATGTTGAGGGCCCAGCAAGATATAGAGTAGATTCGCGTGAAGTGCTGTTGAGTGACTGGCCTGTTCTCTGTTACAAAACCTCTGTATGTAACTCATTTTTATTGCAGTTTTCTTCTATATTTTCTTGGTCCAATGCTAAATTTAGAGGGAGATTCTGCTTTACTCTTAGAGTTCACCTAGCTCTTAACAACTTATTTCTCAGAAGCAATATCTATCTATAGCTTTATATCTAATTGGCTTCTATCAACTCTAAAGTTCTAGCATTGTAATGTGTTCTACCTTGATCCTAAATGAAACACATTTTTTCTCTTTATTTTTTGTAAAATGTTTTATTATTTATTTTCAAGAGTGAGAGAGACAGAGCACAAGCAGGGGAGGGGCAGAGAAAGAGGGAGACACAGAATCCAAAGCAGTCTCTAGGCTCTGAGCTGTCAGCACAGAGCCTAATGAATGGCTCAAACTTGCAAACCACAAGATCATGACCTGAACCCAAGTCAGCTACTTAACCAACGGAGCCACCCACACCCCCCTTTTTCTCTTTAAATTTTATAAACAATACCAATGTAGGGACACAGGGTCACTGAGACACTGTGGAAAAGCCTAACAAAGCTTACAAATAAATTTACAGAATAACTTGCAAAAAAAAAAAAAACAAATACACATGCAGTATAGGGAATTAAAATACCTTTAATGTATAAATATCTTTAAAATTATTTAATTTTTTATTTACTGGAATACCATGTTTATTGAATTCTGCCCAGTGTAATTTTTGAGTTCTGATTAGTAATGCAGATTTAACAACTAATATTCAATATGTTTAAAAATTTTATGGTAATCTAGAATTTAAGGAGGCCTCAAATCACTTTGAGTAGATATAAATTACATGTAGTTTAGGAGTCTTACTCCAATAGTTTAGTATTGGTGAGACTGAATACGAATTTTAAAATTAAATTACATATTTTCCTATCCTGTGACACATAGTTTTTGAGATGACTAAATTTATGAGTCTGTAAAAACTACATTTGGCACATTTGGATTTAAATTCATAAATATTTTAAAAACATCTTTTAGCTCCATTTCTGTGTAAGTAAAGATTTAAATCTGTGCTATGCTTATGTTCATGGGAAGACAGGTTCAACTGTGTTTTGAGTTAATGGCTATTATAAAATTACATCTTTTCACTGGAAGGTATTTTACTCTTTCTTTACTATATACCCAGAGAAAAATAAGCTTTAGAAAAGGTAGATATGTACCTTTTTTATTAAATTATAAACATTGGCTATTCTTGGAAGGCTGTTCATTACTTATTACAGTATTGGACAAACACCAGATTTGAATGCCTGACCAAAATGTATGCAATACCTCAAATTGTACTAGCCCTAGGATTTTCACTCCAAATTTCAATTTCAAACTTTCTTTACCTTCTGCCTGCCATTGTCTATTTTAGGAAGGAAATGCAGATTTGAGGATTTGACAAATCTGTACTAGATTCATGCTCTGCTTTGTAATTAGAGTTGAAACTTTTCTACAATTTGACTCTAATAAGATGATATCAGAATCCAGGTCTTTCCATTATGTCCTCTCTTCCCAGTTTATAGTTCAGATTTTCCATTCCCTAGATGTCTGTATAACATTCTTTTTATCAGTTGTTCCATCTGGGCCTTCCTGATCAACCCCACACTCACACCCCAGCTCTCTGGAATCCACTGTTTGTTCTGCCATATTGCTCTTCCCTATGGTCATGTCTCCTTGCTTTCTTCTCTTGCAACCCTCCACCTCATCTGGAATTTTTGCTTTCAAGTTGCTTCAGCATCATTTGCGGCTTTTGAGCAGTTTTGGTTTATTCCCTACCGCTTGGCTAATTATCTCAAATTAATGTGCTAGCTATAATCACACTAACTAGGGCTTGTGAGATGAACTTGAGTTTCCTACAGTAGCTTTGTGCTTTGTGCAGCCTGGTTCTTCCAACATGATACTGAACACATTCAAACTAAAAGAGAACTGATCAGTGGGTCCTTTAATTTTCACTTAAATTTCTGTTGAGGAAATTTGAATTTGTTTACTTAAGCTATAAGAACATAAGGAACGTGTTTTTTTTTTTAAGTTAAAGCAAGTGAATATTAAATTATAAAATACTTCTACCATGCAGACTTATACAGAAAGTTACACAGTAAGCAATTTATCATTTTGAATAGATTTTTAACATTTTTCTTAAGGCATCTCTTTTAAAACATAGACATCACTACAATAACATGTAAAGCCCTCCTTTATCCTCTCCCCTTCCCTTTTTCCCCTCTGCTGAAGTGGTTGTGTATTATTCACATGTGTTCTTTTTAACTATATTTCTATGTATTTATTAATATATACCTAACAGTTAATAGTATCTTAAAAGCTTACATAAATTTCATTGTATTTTCAATAGGAAATTGAAGTTTAACATTTTCTAGTATTCCAGTGTATTAATATGAATCACACATTTTTATACTGAAGGTTTTTTTTTTTTACATGTTACAATTATTACATATTTATTGGCAAATAAAACACAACACCTTTCATACAATCTGTGCTATAGACACCATGAAGTCTCAGTTTCCTGCTCAGGTGCTCTGATTGTCAGCTTGCATGAAAGTTTACTCAAAGCAGTTGTGACAATATCCAGGGGCAGAAATCTGTGTACCCTACAGTCTATATTAGCCTTTGGATGGAGACCCTGGAACGAGTTTGAAGAGAGAAGTTCTGCTGCCTGATTGGTCTGATCTGCACCTGTATTGTGACCTGTGCTGTGGAGTGCTGGTCCCACCACCCACTGCTGAAGTATAGCCTTGGCTAGCTTCCTCCATGTTTCCATTTCTGGTGAGGTGCAAACTGATCTTAAGTTTCTGCTATTAGATGAATACTCTTGAGCTAAGACATGCAGAGACACGTGCTCCTGAAAATCTCCAAATCTTGTGAGGAGCCAGAAATAACTGTCTCACGCTTATCTATCTAGCTACTAGTCACTTGTACTGTCGTAGAGTCGCTCCTGAGTTTTGTTGACTGTGTCATATACATGATGCTAGATGTTTCTCCTGGAATTTTGACATCTTTTTGAGATAAATTTGGGTCAGGGTAACACTTATCTTCTCAGTAGTATTGGCTTGTCCCACATCAATCTGGATACGACTTCCATGTCTTGTGTCTGTGTGCGAGAAAGTGAAAGAAAGGGGAGCCTATCTATATGAATAGGACTAGGAAATTACTGTCTAGTTTTTATATGAAGAAATGAATGACCTACATGTGAATCCTTTAATAGTCTAAGAGGAACACATTTGGTCTTTTTATAACTTGTCTTCAGTAACTTCCTTGCATTGACTGTCTCTCTACCAAAGGGATATGCAATTATTTGGTGATGTTATTTTATTTTATTTTTTTCTTTCTCAATAATAAGAGGAAATTGTGAAATTTAAATTTTGTTCCACAAAGCTAAAAAGGAGCCCACACAGTGAGTCAGGAGGCATGCCACATATTCCAGATTCTATACTGATCTGTTGTAAAAGCCATGAAAGGAAATAGCTTTTTGCCCAGTGAGGTTTATAATTAAGTTTGTAATGAAAGGGACTGTATATTTGCTTAATAAGAACTGGGTTGGTGTAGTTGATATTTTTAAAAAAGAAATTGAGTCAGTAATTTAACATTCTGTGATATTTTTGCTTGAAAAACTTCATCCTTGTTATATTGCTTCCCTCAACCTTTGCCAAATATATTTGATTCTCTACAAATGCAAAATAAAATAGCACACACACACATGCACACAAACCTACTTGCAGTTTTATAGTAGAATGTGGGAAAAATAAGCATTAGACACTTTATAAAAAATACTTAAGAAATCTAGAACTTTAAAAAAATGCCTTTTTTGTCTACCTTTACAACAAAATATTTGCATTTGTTTTGGTTTATAAGATTCTATTCAAATGTCATTTGGACTGGTGATTCCCTTAAAGAACGTTATTACCATTTATTTTCAGGGGTTATTCAATGTTACTTGATGCCATGTTTGAATGATTATACTATATATTAGTGTGTGAAAATAAATAGAATTAAAGTTTGCAGTGCTTTTTCTCAATACGGTACTATAGGTAATGCATCTGTGTGTAGAAAATATTATTGTTTATCACTATAAGAAATAGGAGTGGTAGCTTCTTTCAACTGGTTAGAGGACCAATCATCTTATTCAGAGTACCAGCCTATGAAAATATGGTGTGTGTATAAAGTAGTTTGGTTACCACTTCAGTTTCTGTTCCATACTCATAAATTGCAGTAAGAAGCCCTGAAACATCATTTATGACATTTTTATTAGACTTCTAATTAGTAGAATTTATTTATAATATTTTTGAATATTTTATAAGAATATATATTACATAAACATAGGGCTATATGTTATATATTAGAAAGGTTGTAAAGCTTAATATCTAAGTTTCTTGATACCTTAATTTCTGACTGGACTCAAAATACATAGAATTTTAAATAACTATTTTAAAAAACCCTGTCATTTCATTTAGGAACATATAGATAATAAAAGTAAAATGACCGACTGGTAAAGAAAACTTAGATTTATACTTCTATGTTAAAATCAGTTTGAGGATCCAAATGGTATCAGATTTTGCTTGCAAAATGAGTATCCTTTTCATCCATTAACATTTCAGGACATAATATATTAAGGAGAGTAAAAGACCTATTGTAGAGTTATAATCGTACCATTTATTAGCTTTGTAATCTTTGTGGACAGATGTATAGATGATGATTCTGATAGTCATACTTATGGCCCTGTCTGTCTTAGATTCAATGCCTGGGATGTAAGTCTCTGGACTGGACTTTGCCTTTCATTAGGGCACTATTTATTATGGTTCTTTAGTCATTGTTCATGTGGGAAATAACAGGAGTGGAGAGAGAGGTGATGTAGGATGTAGTTTGGGATAATGAACTCTATTACCTCTTGCTGGGTTATAGATGTCAGAGCAAATTATTACTTATTTTTGCTGTCCTTTAAAATTTTAACCTTATAATTAATATTTCTATTTCTCTAATCCAAAAATCTTGAGAGAGATTATAAAAATAATATAAACAAATTATTCATAATGAGTTTCCTTTGACCTAAGGAAGAAGTAGCTTAAACAGTATTTAAGAGCTAGAGAAATAGACAGCAGATCTACCCTGTAATCTGAGGTTTTTTACCCTATAGATCATCTTATCCATATGATTATATTCTTCACAATTCTGTGTTCTAAGGAGGTGGCAAACCTCCCGTGTATACATGTTTCCTATTTTGATATACTTACTGGATTTTGGTTGATATTTGAGAAAAAGGAGAAGAAATCAAAACTGATACCATTTATTGACCTTCAAATAAATCTGTTTTCAAACATATTTTTAATTAATAGTATTTGGATTATGTGAATTATATGTTGTATTCAAGCAGTAAGATCTCTACATTTAAGTTCATGTGTTAATATATAATCTTAAACTTAAAAGAAGTTACAAAATATTTGTATATATGCAATGGTATCTTAACAATAGAATTTAGCATTAACATTTTGTTATAAATGCTAATATCAAATTTAAAACAAACGTATGGTAATTTGTTTTACTTCATTAAAATCAATTCCTCAGGAGCTGAGTGTGTTAACAATTATTGGGTGTGTTAAGTATTTAATGGTGAGTAGAAGACTAAATAAAAATTCCATATCAGAATGCTGGGAACATATTTTTATTTTTTGTTTATTTATTTATTTTTACATTTATTTATTTTTGAGAGACAGAGCACAAGTGGGGGAGGGGCAGAGAGAGAAAGAGACACAGAATCTGAAACAGGCTCCAGGCTCTGAGCTGTCAACACAGAGCCCGATGCGGGGCTCAAATCCACAAACCGTGAGATCATGACCTGAGCTGAAGTCGGACACCCAACTGACTAAGCCACCCAAGCACCCCAGGAAACATATGTTTAAATGTTATAAAATATTTACCATAAATTGTAATTAATCAAGCTATTGGAAGAGTGACATCTAACCTGTTTCAACTTTTTGAAGACATTTCTAAGGCCTTAATTTAATTTCTTCTATCACCTAGTTGGTGATATTACTGGCAGAAATCTCTTACATGACTTAGTATATATGGCTTGAGATTCCCCCATTCTGAATACCTTACTAGATTATGTTTTTTAAGACCAAATATGGAGTCTCTTTATATTTTAGTCTTCTTTGTAATTAGGATTCTTCTGAATCCTAAAAATAAAACATACTCAGAAAATTCAATGTTTACTTAATGCCGATTAATTATGGTTTTACTATAAAAGGATCATACAGCTGTGTTAGTTAACTCTATCAATATAACAGAAAGATGTCTCATATATTTATTTCTATCTGTTTCTAGAAATTTTCTATAGATGGTAGAATGTTTTATTCCTTCATAAATACCTATCCTAGAAGTTCTTTGGATAAACACAGAGTTCTTATAATTAGCATAAACCTAGTGCCTTGATAATTACTGCTTTACGAAGAGAATCCTTTGGAACAACTGCTTGCATCTTTAGTCTGGTCCTTGTAGTGTTTAAAACCACAATATTCTTGATATAAACCCACACTGATCAGTAAAAATTTCTGTGGCTAACTATCAGGGAATCATATAGGTATAGGAAACTACCTTTAGGAATAATGAAACATTTTATGAACCTAGAACTCTGACAGTTCATTCCATTCTTTTTCAATAAAGGACATTTATTTCATTGAGTCAAAGAGAAAATAATTGAGAATCATTCACCTAAAATATAAGCAAATATATACATATATTTCTTTCAGAATTTATCATGTCTACTTTGTAATGTCTTAATAAAAGTAATTGCAGCTTAGATTTTAAAATATTTTAATTCCAGAATAGTTAGCATACAGTGTTATATTAGTTTCAGGTGTACAATCTAGTGATTCAACAATTCCATATATCACTCAGTACTCATCACAAGTGCATTTCTTAGTCCCCACCACCTAGTTCACTCATCCTCCCATCCATCTCCCGTGTAGTAACCATCAGTTTGTTCTCTATAGTTAAGAGTCTGGGGCACCTGGGTGGCTCAGTCAGTTAAGCGTCCGACTCTTGGTTTCGGCTCAAGTCATGATTTCAGGGTTTCATGAGTCCGAGCCCCACATCGGACTCCAAGCTGACAGTACAGAGCCTGCTTGAGATATATACATGTATATACATGTATATGGATATATACATGTATATACATGTATATGGATATATACATATAACACATCTTAAAATTAGTATTGGAAATATGTAAAATATTGGTATTACCAAGTGATATTTCCAATAGGTATGTGTATTACCAATAGGAAATTTGAAAATTATGCAAAAAGTTGAATAAGGGGTTCTCATATCAACATTTCTTATTCTTTGCAGAGGAAAGCTAAAATCCTTGCATACAATTAGTTTTCCTACAACATACTTCGGGCACAATTTGTTGTTTGTTTTGTGTTTAATATTTTGCTTATATAATTAAGCTTAGTTTTTGTATCTTTATAATATTCATTTATTTTAAAAATTAATAAACACCTATTAAATATGTTAACTAAGCAGCCATATTAGAGACTCAGGGAATTCAAAGAAGTCTAATGGGGATAATTAATAGTTTTGAAAGATTATTATGTGCTAGGCATTATACTAAGCTTTATGTATATTATATCATTTAATCCTCACACCAATCCTATGCAAAACATACTATTATTATTTTTATTTTTGGGTAAGGCTATAAGACTCAGAAGATGCAAGTAATTATTTTATCCAAGTCAACCAGGTAGAAAGCGGTTGAGCAGGTATTTGAACCCATAGGATCTGGATCCAGACCCACATACTTAACTATTACTCAATTGAGCTTCCTTAATCTGCCCTAAATTTGTAATAAGGCAAGGAATTAGGACACAGATACAAATAATCCTAAATAAGTTGGAATGGAAAGTTATCAGAATACATACTTAAATAGATTTAGGTATTGTTTTGTTTTGTTTTTAGATAGAGTGGGGAGAGAACATGAGACAGGGAAGGGGAAGGGGGCAGAGGGAGAGAGAGAGAGAATCCACACTCAGAAAGGGGCCAGATACAGGGCTTGATCCCATGACCCTAGGTTCATGACCTGAGACAAAATCAAGGGTCAGACATTCAACCCACTAAGCCACCCAGCATCCAGACGCCCCTTAAATAGCTTTTTAAAGGAACTTATCATTGAAGTGGCAATAAAAGGATGCTTTATCTATAGACAATTTGAAAGCTATAATAAACCAACTAAAATTCAGTCAGTTTTTTATTATCACCTTTCTTTAATGTCTATTCTGAACATGATAAAAAACATGATAAAAAAAAAAAAAAACCTCCCTAGAAGGACAAACCATTGTTCATGACCCCAAATGGAAATCTACTGGCTTGCCATAAAAGTCATAATAAAAATAAGTACAATGAGAACAAACAGTGGCATTAAATTCTGGTTTGACTCCATTCTGGTTTGATGCTGGCATATCAAAATCCAACTCTCTCTTTGTTAAAAAGAGAGATTATTGAGTGTCACAGAAGCCCTATCATTGCATGACCAAACTTTCATAATGAAGCATCTAGGAAAAATGAAAGAAATTTGAACAGAGGATAACTTTCTCATCAGCCATTCCATACTATATAACACTGTGTTCATATATTGTTTGAGCTATCTGGTGCTTACATCTATGACAAGTACACCACACACTTGACAACATCGTCCTCTTCTTGATTAACTGAATGAATAAGCATGATCTAAAAATCAAACTACTTGCTCCTTCCTAAAGGTTTTCCAATAACTATATATATATATATATATATATATATATATATATATGGCACTATATATCATCGTTAATATACTATATATAATATATACTATATAATTATAATATATAAACTATATAGTGTATTAATATGTATATTAAATTGGTTAAATACAAGTAGCTATCGAGAAGAAAGTAATTATTCATATTAATATCACTCTTAGTATGCTTTCAGAAATTTTTACTATGCACAAGTGAAAGTCATTAATACTTTTTTGTTCTGATTTTTTGAAAACTTTAATAACAAAGCATTTTTTTTCTAATTTTATAAAACTTTGTAATTGACTACTGGGCATAAATTGTCCAAATTCTTTTTTGGAAGATACAGTTAAATCTTGGCACTAAATGCTGTATTTGCTGGCACTGAAACAGGTGCAAGAAATGAACATGTTAAAATCTCTAGCTTGGAATAGTTAAACCAAATGTAATTATATGTGAGTCTTGACTAAAGGTATGATTATCATCCAAGACTTAGCAGTATGGGGTATGGGGGTGACAATGCCAGCCTTAAATTCCAGAACTTTTTTCATGCTATTTGTTTTCCACAGTTATAATTTACTACCTCTTCATAGTGCAAAATTATCCATCCACTTGGTTTCATTACTTGGCTCAATGCTGTGACTTAGTAATTTTCAACATCTTATGGACAGATGGAAAGTGTTCACTAAACATGTTGCTGAATTAACACAGAATTCATTTCTAAACCACAATAAAGAATGGAGCTGAAAATATCAAGTCCACTCAGTTCCATCTAAAGCCCATGTATTGTTATAATGGAATCTCTGGTTGAAAAAGGGTCATTAGAGGTCATGTGGTTAAAGTAGGGCCACATCTACCATCCCTAATCTAAGTAAACAACCCAACCAAACATTCCTTTATGTCTAGACAAAATCCTCATACTATAAAGTCTGTTGTTTTTTTTCTTTTTGTCTTTTCCAATAGAAATTTTGAATATCCTAACACTATCCTTTGTGTACAATTCCTTTGTTTAGGGACTCTCAAGTTAAATTCTTTCACATCCTTCTCCAGGCCAAATAATTCCATTTTCTTTTATCTCTCTACATGGGTTCTATTTTCTGTTCTATTAATCAGCTGTTTATTTCTCCCCTGAAACCTTCCCACATCTATGCTTTGGTTATGATCTATGAAACAGAATGCAGCATTTTTAAGTGCTGTGTCTCCCCTGTTCCCCATTGTATATACCTGCTTTTGTATTCTAATACTGTGTTTGATTAAAAGCAAATAAAACCACAGTGTTCACACTGTTGATCTGTGGCCAATTTATATGAACCCTAGCTTAGAGATTTCACATACATTCTACCAGATTTTCAGTGTCATATTTATGAACTGCTTCCATGTTGTTGTTTTTTTAATAAGTTATAATGAAATCTACTGTCTCTCTTGACAAATTTTAAGTTCCAAGAGGATTGGATCTATATATCTTATAATTCCCTAATATATACCTAGTACATAGTACAGAATCTGGCACGAATAAATGTTTGAAGAATGAGTGAGGAAAGGAAATTAAAAACAAAACAGAATTTTTTTGGTTCAGACAAATATATTTCTCTTCTAAATCTGGACATTGGGACTCTAGTTTCCTTTCTTTAAATTTATCTGTATTTTATTTCATTTTTATGTAAGTACTGCTTTTTCTCTTGATCAATTCAATAGTTTGGACTTGATTTGTAGGCAAAATTGAGTTAAATTGTAAGGAGGTTTCAATCTAAAAAACCACTGCATGTCAAACTTACACAAATGAGATATACCTCCCCATTTCTAGGAAGAAAAGTGGGCTATGGCAGTACAATTGACCACTTCATGAAAAGACCCCATAAACTCTGGACAACTAGTAGTAAAGCTCCATTCTTGATTTCAGCATTTATTAATTGGGTAGATTTCTTTAGGTATCTATTATTTCCTCATTTGTAAATGGCAATAATTTTGTCCTGGGAAAGCTGATGAGAGAGTTTAAAGAAATAAAGGTTTATAAGCACCCAGTAGGTATATAAGTACCTAGTAAGTATATAAGTACTTTAGTCCCTCAAAATTATTTGTCCCCCTTTTTTCAGCATTTTTTGCCAAATACTTAGCACTGACATAGGTTCAAACACTCAATTATTTATTCTGTAGTGGAGATGGAAGGGAACAAAAGATTTAAATAAATACTATAAAATTTTATGACAGAATGAAATGGTTCTGTGAATGCTTGCATTTCTTGTCAGGAGAGAAGAAAAAATAAAACATCATTAGAGTTAACAAAGAGTTCATGACTTAACAGATTAATAGGAAATATAATAACAAATGTTAAAGAGAGTATGACTGGTATGAATCTTTACATCTTTGTTACATCATTTCCACACAGTGTTAGAATGACAATTTTGTATATGCACTATACTCCCCTGTGAGCCCTGTTTGTTTCTCTAACAGCTTTATTAAAATACAATTGGCAAACAATAATCTATATATTTTTAAAATATATAAATCTAATAGATTTTGGCAAGTGTGTATGTCATGAAATCATCATCACAATTAAAATAACAAACACATTTTTCACCCTTGGAAATTTGTTTTCCTTTGCAATGTCTCTCCCTCTCAGCACTTCCTGTATCCTTGTCTCCACAGGAAACCACTTATTTGCTTTCAGTCACTATAGATTAGTGTGCATTTAGATAAACCTAGAGTCATATAGTTTGCATACATTTTCCCTGGCTTTTTCACTCAGCTTAATTACTTTGAGATTATCCATGCTGATCGTGGTATCAGATGTTTATTCCTTTGTATTGCTTAGAAGCATATTACTGTATGGATATACCACAATTTTTGTATTCATTTACTCATGTATGATCATTGGGGTTGTTTCAAGACAACTTTAGACTATTTAGACTATTACAAATCAGGCTATTATGAACATTCATGTATTAGTCTTTTTATGAACACATGCTTTCTCTTCTCTAGAAACTGATGGCTAGGTCATGTAAGTGCGTGTTAACTTTTTAAGAAAATATGAAACTCTTTTTCCAACGTACCATTTCATGTTCCCACAAGCAGTGTTGGAGAATTCCAGTTCCTCTGCATTCTTGCCAATACTTGATACTTTTAAATTTTAGCCATTCTAGTAGATGTGCAATCGTTTTTAATCGTGGTTTTAATTTGCATTCCATTTATGACTAATGATATTGAACATCATTTCATATGCCTATTTGCTATCTATATATCTTCCTTAGTGAAGTATCTACTTAAGTCATGTTCCCATTTTTTATTGGATAGTTTTTTTTTATATTGCTGAATTTTGCAAGTTCTTATATATTCTAGATCCAAGTTATTTTTCAGATAAATATTTTGCAAATATTTTCTCATAGTCTATGCCTTGTCTTTTCATTCTCTTCTTCCCCTTACTTTGGGTTCAATTTACTCTCCTTATTCCAGTTCATTGTGGAAGCTGAGGTCACTGTATTGAGAACTTTCTTCTTTTCTAACATAAGTGTTTTATATAGATACTTTCATTGTCGAGGATTGGGTCTATTTTGATAAAGATTCCATAAGCCTTTGAAAAGAAAGTATGTTTTGCTGTTGGGTGAAGTGCTCTATACATTTCCTTAGATAAAGTTGGTTGATAATGCTCTTTAAGTCTCCTTTATCCTTACTAATTTTTGTATATTTATTCTATCAATTATTGTGAGATGAGGATAAAAATTTCTGTTACTGTGCATTTGTCTAATTCTCTTTGCAATTTTACCAGTTTTGCTTCATGTATTGTGAAATTTTTCTGTTGGTGATTTAGAACTTAGGTTTCTCTTGATGAACTGAACTTTATGTCATTAGGAAATAACGTGCTTTATCACGAGTAATATTCTTTTCTATGAAATGTACTTTGATATTATTACAGCCTCTCTAGGTTTCTCTGGTTTTATTATTAGCATGCTGTATCTTTTTTTCCATCCTTTTACTTCTAACCTACTTGTGACTTTATATTTAAAGTTTATTTCTTACAGTTTGCATCGAGTTGGGAATACACACAATTGGAATTTTTTTCCAAGTTGGTAATTGGAGTTTTAAGACCATTTACATTTATATTATGAACAGGTCTCAGTTTGAATTTTTTTTTATTTTTTTGATTAACTAAACTCCACACTGTATTCACTAGATTTTCCACTAATACATATATTTTTTTTTTCTGTTCTAGGATCCCACATTACATTTAGTCATCTCTCTCCTTACTTCCTTGATCTGTGACAGTGTTTCCATCTTCACTTGTTTTCAATGACTTTGATAGTTTGAAGATTACTAGCGAGGTATTTTTGTACAATGTCCCTCAATTTGGGTACTCATGAATTTTCAGGGATGCCTGTTTAATTGTACCCAGCTTATCAAGGTGTTTGTGGTGAGATACGCTATCTGATCCAACTAGGTGCTAGAACAAGAAGTCTCTCTTTGATTCTACTTTTAGATTCTACAAGCTGCCCAATATATCAGAATATTTTCTCTATTCCTTTTCCCCTTATGTTTGCGAGGATTGGTATTCCTTCATTCGAAGAGCCCCATAACTAATTCACAACCCACGATATATATCCCTATCACTCTTCCAAACTCCCATGATCTTTTCTGGCTATATCAAATTTATTAAATCATTAACCTATTGAAATTCCTACAAAATTCCTTAATTTTCCTTGTTTGTATCTTCCCCACACTTACTCAAATGCCAGTGTTGAGACCAGAGGTAAGTTTATTTCTTGAGCATTGCTTTATTTTTTCCTTCAGTTTTATTGAGATAGAAATGACATATAACATTGTATTAGGTTAAGGTGTACAACATAATGACTTGATGCTTATTTACATTGTAAACTGATCATCAGGATAAGTCTAATTATACACCACCTCACATAGTTAGAAATTCTTTTCTTTCTTATTTCTTATGATCTTATTATGTATTTTCTACTTGCACAATTTGTGCTTCTTTTTCTTTTTTACTGTTTTTTAATGTGTTTTCTGTCCCTTTTTTCCATATTTCTGCTAGCCCTTTTATTTTGTTAGGTGCCAGATTTTTTTTTTTGTTTGGTATTGCTATAAATATTTTTGCAGTTTGTTTTGCAGTGCTGTTAAATTATTTGAAACAATTTTATTCATTGAGATTGAGCTTTTAAGATTTGTTAGATGGAACCAGAGCAGTGTTTTTGTTTTTGTTTTTGTTTTTCTCAGGACTAACTAATCACTACTTGGGCAATATAATTCTGAATACTCAAGTCAGTATTCTGTGTGTTATAAAATTGTCCAGTCTGACTAGTGGGGACAGGCACTATTCCAGGTACTGTTCAAGTCTCAGATACTGTTTGCTTTATCTTTTCAGCTGACTTTTTTGCTAGTATCTGGTAGTCTTTTTACACATGTACCCTGATTGATTTCTGCTGTGTATGCAAGAAAAATCCTCTGCAAATCTATGTGGTTCAAATTCTTTTTTTTTTTAATTTTTTAACGTTTAATCATTTTTGAGAGAAACAGAGTGTGATTGGGGCAGGGCCAGAGAGAGAGGGAGACACAGAATCTGAAAGAGGCTCCAGGCTCTGAGCTGTCAGCACAGAGCCCAACGGGGGTTCGAACTCACTGACTGTGAGATCATGACCTGAACCAAAGTCAGCCACTTAACCAACTGAGCCCCTGTGTGGTTCCCATTCTATGCAGCATTCTCTTCTCCATTAGTGCTTTGAGAACTGTGATGGTTTCCTTGGACTCTCAGTTTAGCCTTGTTAACTCATGGAGTCCCGTGGACTTTGCCTAACTTTCCGCTACCCATGTTGTAGCCTGGAAACTCTTCAAGACACTAAGGCCCAGCAATGTTAAGGCTCACTTCACCTCATGTTGTTGTTTTTTTTTAACTCTCAGAGATCACTGTTCTTTGTTGTCTGATGTCTAATGTGTTGATAACCATTGTTTCATATATTTTATCATTTATGTTTTTGTTTTGTTTTGTTTTTGTTTCAGTTCTTTCAGGTGGTAGGGTAAATCTGTTACCTGTTATTCAAATCAGACAATGTTTATTTCTATATGAAGCCCAACCTCTTTGATAAACATTCAGTGCTTTGCTTTATTTGCTCTCCCCTGACTTCTGTACCCCAGTGTCTCACTGAGTCGTAATCTACTATTTTAATAAGATTTTATTTCCCCAGGGCTTTACCGCCTTATTAAGGCTTAGTTCAAGTACTACCACATATACAGAGTAGTTGGCATCAGTAATAATTCTGGAATAACAGAGACATTGAATATAGTTCTAAGCAGGGACAGAATTGTTAACACATTGTGACTTTATTCCAATAGAACCTGAATAGTATCTAACCATTTTGGTCTATAAGAAGGTATACACATTTTATTCATCAGGTATAGGTACTTAGAGAACAGGTGTTTAAGCTCTTGTATCATAATTCTCATTGCTGTAATATGTATGTGGATAGGGATTTTTCAAGAGACTTTTGGAACTATTTAAGAAAGGAGAGTATAGATGAGATGACTACGGCATTCTATTCACTGTAGATCCCTAGGGTGATAATTTTTCTAAGAATATGCCACACATGACTCTATACTCATGTTAAATTATAAAGCTTGTAGGTAAACTACGTCACCAGTACTTGGACACTTTCTCCTTTCATGTTATTTTTGAGGATGGTCATCCTGTATACACTCTTTTGCCCCGTATTTAGTACCCAGAAATGTCTCTCTGAGTAGCAGTGATGTGAAATAATGTTGAGTTTGCTAAGCATGTCTATATTTTATATTTACTTGGCCCACATGCAAGGTCAGTTTGGGATGAGTTATTTTAAAATCTGGATATTTATCTTCATGAGAAAGATACTAAGAGTGGTGATTCTCCACACAAAAGGAGACAAATTCAGCCCTGGTGCAAATCAAATATGTCATATAGGAGTCCATAGGTTTTTGGGGACCAATGAATTAGTGTCTATGGTGAAGGGCCACCAGCCAAATCTGAATTTGCAACTACGATAACTGCACCAAGGTCTCCTAAAGTAATTTATTGTCTCAGGGCAGCTGCTGCCTCCATCCATTAAAGACTAGGGGAGAGTGTGGTGAAAGACAAGAGTTACAAACGGGTGGGGCCAGAATCTGGGGGCACTTAGGGGAATCTGGATCTCAGCTTCTGTTCAGCACCCAGGCCAGGATTTAGGAAAGAGGGCAGAGAAGCTGTGGTTAAGTGAGGTATGGAAACATCCTGTTTTTGTTCTTTGATGCGAATCCACCTCTTTTCCACATAGGCATTGCCTCACTCAGGGCACGTTTTGATGTTGCAGCTATGTGCAGTTGACTTTTTGAAAATGTTGGTTATTTAAACTGTGAGATATGAATAATAAGGACAATAGTATTTTTTTTAATTTTATTATGTAAGGCTCTGAGCCAGGAACTTAGTTGTGGAAATAAAAGAAGCTGAAACTAAATCAGTATGGTTTAATGGACTTTAGGGATAAAAGCAAAATATTCCAAATCTTGAGTACAGAAGTAATGTGGGTTTCTATAGTTAACAGTGAAAGAAAGACAGGCACTGGAGAGTACTTAGGGCAAAATATGAGCTATCTTTCTAAGGGATTAAAAAACTCACTGGACTTAAATTCCATTAGAAACAGGATTTTGTTTTTATCAATAAACGGAAGACAGCATTGCAAACTTTCTGAAAAAGATCAACTTAATGGAGATGATATTTTGCCTACCGTGGAACAAATAGTTCTGCAAATGACACCCTAACTAGCGTGGTCCCTGGTATGTGAATATGTACCAAGTGAATACAAATAGTTTTCAGAAATGTCCTTTTCCTTTGAAAATATTTCTTAATGGTATATGCAAGTGCCTTCTTTAGATGCTTTTAGTTTAGAGTAAAAATTAGTACCTTTGCCTGTCTAGTTACGTGTCAGTTAGGGAGAGGTAAACTTATCGAACTAATGCCTTCGTAGGTAAGTGTTACATTTTAGCAGGCAACAACAAAGGTTCACAGCGGCAGATTTCCTATTGGAAACCTCAGTTCAGATCTGTCCTGAACTTGGAGATGTCAACCCAATATTTTAGGTCTAAAAATGATAGAATGTGTGATTGCATTTGTTTGTGTAAGTGCATTAAATGTATCTTTCTCTAAAGCTAAAATGATGTAACCAATATACTATTATTATATTTGCTGCCAATATCACCTATAGGGCTTTTTTAAAAACCCTTTTTATTATGGTATTTGTCAGTATATAGTATATATTAAAACATTCATGCTTCCTAATACTCTCTTAACTGTTTGTTACAATGTAAGATAACATATTTTTCAGACTTTGAATATTCTGCCATTGTTCTATATCATAAGTATACTTCATCAAAGCTTTTGAAAATCATCTAGTTCATTAAATTTACAAAATCTAAAAGGATGAAAAATCATCAGAATACTCATTTGAATAATTATGTAGAAAGCACACTAGTAGTTATGACAGAATGTAAAGAACAGCAAATAATTTGGCCTAATGATTTACGGGCCACACGATATTAACTGTGTAAACCCCCATAACCTTCAGTTTTCTTATATGTAAAATGAGCAATATCTATCATAAGATTATTAAAAGGATTAAGTAAAATTACCTTCTCAAAATGGTTTACATTATGTCTGTTGCAAGATTGGTTCTGTGTCAGTGAAATTTCTTCTACTCCTGAAAACAAATCTGTTCTCAGACACTGAGTCAATAAAGCACCCATACCAATTCAGGAATAGGGAGAGAAAATACTGTTTGCATCTAACATATTTAGATTAGATTTGGTAGATTTACTTGCATTTGGTTACATGTTTTCTGCAATATACTATACTTGTTCATTTGCATATGTTTCTCTTTTCATTTTCTTGGTGAGCAATAGTCCATTTGAGCAGTAGCCTGTATCAGAACTCAAAGAGAGGGTTCTATATATACATATTTCAAGTCTAGAACATTATGAACTGACTCAGAAGTTAGCTACAACCAATGCAATTAGACTTGTAAAGTGAAGAAACCATTGAGAAACTTTTAGAGTTGAATTTTCTTTGATGGATTTTTGAAGAATTTCCAGTAAAGATCATTTCTGGAGAAGACAGGATGAACTCTTCTGGAAGACTGGATTATATTATTCTCCTTTCATTTTGTCATCAGACCTTGGTGCCTGGGTGGAAGGCCCATATTAAAGGAAGGTCTTAGCTAAAGAAGTGTGCTAAAGGAAGATGAGGTTTGGTTTTCAAATAAGCAAGGGTAACCGACATATTTGTGACATTCTGATGCCTGAAAAGCTTTTCTAAATGTATTTTTATTATATTTCCAGGTTCTTTACCTATATTCAGGTTTGTTTTTTCATCATTTTAATTGGGAACATACAGTCTTGAACTAATTTATAAAATTCATTTCTGGCCACTATCAGAAATGGTAGAAAAGTGGAAGTTGGAATAATAGGAAGAGAAGATGAGATCATTAAATTTAACTGAGGCCCTAAAATGTGTCAGTCACTTTCTTGTAATTCTCAGAAAAACCTTTATATTAGGTAGCATTGATATTATTATTATGGTTGTTATTATTATCATTGTTCCCATTTAATAGATGTGGAAACAGAGAGTCATAGAGGTAAGGTCAATGCCCAAGCTAATAAGTTGGTAAGTATGTATTTGAATATTAGGGTGTCTGGCCACAGGGAACATATCTCTACATTATTCCAACTCCAAGTGTCAGGGAGCCTGTGCCTTCCCATAGTTTTGTCGTCTACCAGCACTGTGACTTAGACAAGACACCGTGAGTTGGACAAGACTTGGACAAGACCTCTGAGGCTGTCTCTATACTTAAATTTATTGGCTTGGATAGTATTATTTGTAAGATTATTTTCTCCTACATAGGATCTTTACCATATGCAAATGGAAAGAATCTGAATATAGCCTACATAATAATGTCAATGAAGTATAATTTTGATTACACAATTTGCAATCTAAATCTTTTTTTCATAATGATCAGTTTTCATCCGAGTTAGTTTCAATACCTAAAAGGAGGGAAATTATACAATACCAAGAATGCATATGTAGTTCACAAAGGTTTCAGTTTACTGTTGAGGGTGTTTCAAAGTGGTAGTTTCAATTAAAATAATGTTTTCAATAAAATATTTTCTCCTATAGATATATAAATCTTATAGAAAATTGATTTCTTTATTAAATCTAAATTATTTTCAAAATATAAGGAAGTTTACTGAAATCTCTGGTGGAAGAAAATTTGGATCACTGTTACTAATTTAGCCAGTCTGTTAATTTGCATTGGAAAAGAAGAAAATCTCAGCTTTCTGTGTATTTGTTTCCAACCCAACAGATTTTACTGTATTACAAAATATACTTATACAGTGATTCATAAATGTCATTAATTCATACACCTACAAAGCTCAATTTCCTTTATCAACCTTTTGAGTAAGATGAAATTTTCATTCTGAATAGAGTAAGATGAAATTTTCCTTACTTTTATCAGGAAATTTAACTTCAGTTTATGTCTCCTCCACCATCACCATTCCTGTTTTTTTCTCCTATGTCTCCATTTTTTATCTTTTCTCATAGCTTTTCTTTGAAGCTTATTACTTCTTTATCTCTTCCTCTTCCCTACCAAATTACAGTAAGATCAAACTGAGTAAATGTAGTGTGAAGTCTAGGTATTTTGTTTTCTTACCTCAAACATGTTACCTAGATGAGTGTATTTGGAATCTTTTCTATTTTCATTTGAGTTCCACATGCATGACCAATTTACCAAAAGGGAATTATTTATCCATTATTGGAGAGATAAGGCACAGAATTATGGTTGGTATGCATTTGGTCATCTCTCCTGTTTTGGTGACAATTTTGATGACTTTTTACATACCCATTGTCCAGTTGAATGTTTATATCACCTAAATCTATTCTTAATATGCTATGAAGAATTGGTACTACACTCCAAATTCTTTCCAAAAGCCAGAACCTTGATTATGTGTTGTCTAATCACAGTCAACAGACGAGTTTGAGAAATGATATCAAAGTCTCTTTTGACTTTTGCCTCAGTAATTTGCCATTCGTTTCAGAAACATCATACAAAATATATCATTTTATATGAAACTTACTGCATCTGTGCAAAAATTAAGTTGGGATTATTATTAAAAAAACTCTCAGAACAATTTTCTCTCAAGTCTCAGCAAAAATTCTGTTTGGTGAGAAAGAGCTGGTATATTTAATCTCCTGAATATCATACACTTTGTTATTTCCTTTTATATCTATTACAGTTCTTTCTCTATCAATCCCTCACCTCAGATTGTTGAGCATAGCTGCCTCATAATTACATTATGCCACATTTTGGTTACTTCTCCCAGATTTGTGTCATCTGCAAGTTTGTCAACAATGCATTTTTATATCTTTATGTAATTTCCTAATATGTTTAATAAGGTTGTGTCAAGGATATTATTAGCATGCAATCAGAGTAATCCAGATTGCCATCAAATATTATTCTTCGGGTCAAGTTTTTCAGCAGTTTAGAATTAACCTTCAAACTATTACTCAAAATAAATTTATCATCTCCTCAAAGATGTAGCTGACTTTTGGCTTCAAGATACAGAATTCCCACATTGTTATACTGATATGTCATAGTTAGTGTGATTCATTTTGTTGTCACAGCCATTTTTCTCTATAATATTTGGTTTTCTTTTTTCCCTGGGCACTTTTATTTCTTCCCAGTTTTTTCTTAAGGAAATCTAGATCAAATTCTAAGTCTTATGTTCAGTGTTCTCTTTAAACTCTGTTAAAAATAGTCATTCATTGCTAAGCATCCATCTTTGAGCTCTCCTTGACTTATTTTCATTTTCTTAAATTTCTTATACAAGAGAGACATATCAGGGTCCTGGAAGTTTTTGTTTGTTTTTGTGTTTTCAGTTTGAATTAGATTTTTTAATTTAAATTTTAGTTAGTTAACATACAGTGCAATATTTCTTTCAGGAGTAGAATTCAGTGATTCATCACTTATGTACAACACTCAGTACTCATCACAAGTGCCATTTTTAATCGCCATCACCCATCTAGCCCATCACCAACCCACCCCCCCCTCCATCAACCCTCAGTTTGTTCTGTATTGTTAAGAGTCTCTTGTGGTTTGTTTCCCTCTCTTCTCTTCCTCCCCCTTCCCATGTGTTCCTCTGTTTTCTTAAATTCCACATATGAGTGAAATCATATGGTATTTGTCTTTCTCTGACTGACTTACTTTGCTTAGCATAATACATTCTAGCTCCTTGCATGTTGTTGCAGATGGCAAGATTTCATTCTTTTCAATGGCTGAGTAATACCCCACTATGTGTGTGTGTGTGTGTGTGTGTGTGTGTGTTTGTGTGTGCGTGTATAGTAGAATGTCTCCAATTCATGTGTTTGTCTATGAGTATATGAGTATGTGCTTGTATGTGTATTTTACTCTTGAAAATATTTGGGAAAAACTGCCATAAAGTAATAATTCCTATGTATAGCAAGCATATGTCATGTAAACAAAAAAATGATTTTACATAGTACACAGAATAATTATGTATTTTAAATCTCTATTTAAAATATATAAACCAGTGATGTCTGGGTGGCTCAGTCATTTAAGCATCCGATTTGATTTCAGCTCAGGTCATGATCCCTGGGTCGTGGGTTCGAGTGCCTCATTGGTCTTGCTTTGAGCCTGCTTAAGATTCTCTCTCTCTCCTCCCCCCGTCTCCTCTCCTCTCTCTCTCGCCTCCCACCCTGCTCCTCCCTCCTCTCTCTCTCTTTCCTCCTTTGCCCCCTACCCTTCTCGTGCTCTCCCTCTCTAAAAAATATAAATGAAATAAAATAAAATATATAAGCCAGCATATCAGATCATAATATTAAGAATCTTTGGCTCATGGTGAAGCTAAATTTTAAAAAGTTAAACAATTTGGGGTGCCTGGGTGGCTCAGTCGGTTGAGCATCTGCTTTGGCTCAGGTCATTATCTCACAGTTTGTGGGTTTGAGCCCCACATCGGGCTCTGTGCTGACAGCTCGGAGCCTGGAGCCTGCTTTGGATTCTGTCTCCCTCTCTCTGTTCCTCCCCAGCTTGCACTCTGTCTCTCTCTTTCTCTCAAAAATAAAGATTAAAAAAAAAAATTAAGTTAAACAATTGAAAGAAAACACTAAGTAAATACTGGTAGAAGTGATATTAGCAAATAGCAAATTTGTGCAAGTGGTACATGGATAAGTGAATTGGGAAATATGGTGCTAGTGAGGTAGACCAGTCACCGGTTCAGTGGGTTCCTCCTTCCTCCCTGTTTACCTAATTGCTGATCCCAGTCAGAAGAGTCACCCTGGTTTTGTAACAGCACTTGCAACCAACTTTCACCATGGATATTAATTTTATCGATATGATAGATCACGGGATATATGTTTTAAAGTGCCAGTTATTTTCTTTCTTATACCCACTAGATTATGATATGAAGGACAATTCTGGTTTTTTTTCATTGTTTATAGTGAAACATTAGAAGTTGAAGGAATATTTGAGTGAGCTAAATTAATGCAAATTTAATGATGATTTATATTATCCATTGAGATACTTTGCTTTCTGCATGCGTCTAATGGCTGTATTAAAATGTGAATTTTATTGGCACCTTTATTTGAATTCTCATATTAAATTCAGCTCAAGCATTGGTTTTTAAATTTTCTTTCATAGCCTGCTGTCTCTCTGATAAATATGATTCTACAGCAGATGCAGTATTATTATAGGAGGAAAGGCAGGCTTATTAAAAGGTGAATAAAGACATCTAACAGGGAAGTGCACTACTAAGGTTTTTAAAGACATTTGGGAGTAAAGCCAAGCAAACCATCATGTACTGTAAGCAGAATCTTAAAAAAAAAAATCAATACCTTGCTGACTAGGCAGCCAATGAGGAAATGATAAGATAAAGGCTAATGTGATCATTTATTGATATGTAGCACCTAGTTGAACTGTAAGTCAAGTAAGGGCATGTTCTGTATTGAGAGAGAGTGAGACTGCCTTTTTTTTTTTTTAAATGAGCTACCTTGTTTCCCTCTAAGTGTAAAGTATGCCATATTATGGGAAACAACAATAACAACACAAAGTGCATGAATAATAAATCTTGTTATTGAAGGCTTTGTAATGGCCATATTTATCTCTGAGTATAAATTTATAATCACTGTATGAATATACATTTTAACCCTCTCATGTAGAACTACTGTGTATTTAGGGTTTAATGGTGAAGGCAACTATATTTTTCTTGAATTTCCTTTGACACGGCTTTTGACATGTATACAATTTTAGTAAGCTCTTAGAGTCCATAGAACTGAAATCTTAGTGTAAAATGGCAAAAGGAAGATGCAATGAAGAACTTTGTTTGGGGGAATTACTTGTGTTCCACTTGCAGAATAGTTTATAGTGTAGTTATTGGGTCAGATGATATGGATTCAAGTCCTGGGCCCAGAGTTTAAGAGCTGTGGGCTTTGAGACAAGTAATGTATTATAACCTTAGTTTTAGTATTCTCAGCTATTCAATATACTTTTCTTGTTGAGTTGGTAGGAGGTTTCCATGAATCAGGCTTAACCTTAAACCTAACCCAGAGAAAACACTCAATAAATATAAGCTGTTATGAGTGTCTTCAAACCAAGACATAAAAATCAACTTGGAATCTGAAAATACTAATACCAATTTTAAAAGATGGCCCATAATATTTACTTAAAAATCTCTTCACATACACAATTTTTACTGTACCAGTTATAATGAAATAAAAAATATTCATGTTTTAAAAAATAAAATGCAATCCTAGTTGAAATGATAGACCTATTTGTTACTTCTAATCAATGAACCTAGTCAAGAAATCAAATTATTGACCTGTAATCAATATATCTTATTACCAGACACATTTTATTTTGTATAAGATTCTCAATAATCTTTCAAAGATAAATTACTTGTTACTACCTACTGTTGACTTTATCAGTATATATACCACTCTTCTAGCTTTATAGGTAAGAATAAGCACCAAAGCTGCAAAAAAAGGTAAATTACCCAGAATGTATACAGGCTAAAGAATTCATCATGGCAGTTCTAAGATCTGGGTTAATGTGTTACTGCAGTCATCTAGCAGTCCTTCCAATCTTCACTTTATTTTGTCATAGATCTAAAAATTTATGTGGAATTCATTTGTCAGGAAAAAAGAGGTCAAATTTGTATCATCTCGGGATGCCTGGGTGGCTCAGTTGGTAAAGCATCTGTCTCTTGATTTCAGCTTTAGGTCATGATCTCATGATTCCTGGGATTGAGCCCTGTGTTGGGCTTTGCACTGACAGTGCAGAGCCTGCTTGGGATTTTCTCTCTCCCTTTCTCTCTACCCCTTCCCTGCGTATTCTCTCTCTCTCTCTCTCTCTCTCTCTCTCTCTCTCTCTTGCACACGCGCAAAATAAATAAGCTTTAAAAAATCCATGTGCCCTTTTTCAAGGAGAAGAAATAGCAAGAGTTACCACAGAAAGCCTTGTGCCTGATGTCAGTGCCCTTACTCAACAATGGATAGTCTTCCTGAGCTGTCTTACCACTCATGACCTTCTTGCTCCACTTCAGCTATCCCATCTCCCTGAAGTCCCTTGGATACTTCAGGCCTGCTTATTTCTCCAAGGCATGTTTCTTCCTGGAATGCTCTTTCTCCCAGATAATGACATGACTCAGTCATTTTCTTTTTGTTAGTCTTCATGGTCACTCTCTTAATACAGCATTAACACTCTTATTTGAAATTCCTCCTTCACACATATTCTCTATTTCCTTCCCTTCCTTATTTCTCACTATAGCACTTCTTACCCTCCAATAAAGTATTTTTATATTCTTTTATTATATGTCCTGAATCCCCAGTTGGCCATTAGCACATGAACTCAAAGAGGAAAGGGATTTATGTCTGTTCCATTTATTCGTATAAACCCTATAAGCTCAGAACATGACAGGCATTAATGCATGTTTGTTGAGTAAATGACTACATAAATCCTTTCTTAAGTTAGATTTTCCAAGAATTAGAAACTGCACCCATAAAGATTTGATTACAAGTGGTTTATTTGGGAGATGACTCCAGAAACCACTAGTAGCTGGGTAGGGAAGTTACCAAGGTAGGGAGGAAAAATAGAAGTACATTATTGAGCAGGTTACTGCAGGAATGGGATCCATTATACCAGGAAATTCTATGAGGTAGTATAGAATACTTAGAGTAACCCCCCAACAAAGGAGAGAGTTGGGATATTTATTCACCAGCTAATAGCAGTCATTTGTTAATGTCTGTCTTTAGGAAGAGAGGGACATTATTGCCCTGAAAAGCATTTCCAGAGTGGAGTCAGGCAGAGTCACAAGTACTTACATTTAGAAGTCATCGGCTTAGACATGGTGGATACCAAGGAGGTAGAAGGGCCCTGATGTCGTACAGTTCAAATCCATAAACCAGAAAAGACTTCATCACTTAGGGATTCAAAAATCTAAGCACATCACTATAATTGAGGGACCTTGAACGGCACAGTGTGTTGTTTCTCAATTTGTAATAAATCCCTTGTATTCAGCTGATACCAGATTTAAATATGCATTAAAATCATTTGAAAGAAAATACATTGATAAAAGGGAATCTTGAAGACAAGTATGTGAAGGACAAGAGGCCATACTACCATGTATATACATAATTAGATCATAGTCTAAGGCTCAACAAGTATTGATCACCATCATCTAGCACAACTGTTTCCTCTTCTTATTAGTCTCTTTCAGTATTTTTTTATAGATGGTCATTTGGTCCTTAAAAATAAAGCCTGTGTTATCATCCTGACTTTCTAAAATCTGCTCTTTTGAAATGATTTTGCACATGAAAATAAGAGACGATTTGACAATAGAGACTAAGTAGGTTAGCAGAAAGTGAGATCGGCCATCAGACAGTGGTGTTGCTAAAACATGCTTTTTCTTCATCTACCTTTTCCTTCATACTGGAAGCATTGTTTCTCCTGATTGTTGTAAACCATATAAACTATGGCTTCTCTAAGGTATTTGGGGTATGGTGGAGTAAATAAAACTGTATCCTAGATGTAAACAATATTTTTTTTAATCTATGATAAAAAACAAAGGAATAATTAAATGCTTTACCTGTTTTTGAATAGAATTTAAAATGATGCAGTGTAAAAGAGGTCTAAGAGAAAAAATTATACTACTTAATACTAACCATACTAAAAAAAATAACAGTACTAGAAAATTAAAAATACTTCCATCTTAGTGCAATTCTCCATGAATTTATACACATAAATGAATATATTTTAATGAGATCAAAATCCTAAAAAAAACCTGAGTGCATACTAAGTGATGAAGTGATGTGTGTTTGTGCATATAAAAAAATGTATGCATATATACATACACATGTATGTGTATATACATACATATATTTGCATATATATACATATATTTACATACATGGTTGTATCTTGATCTTAACTTTTCAAAGTATTAAGGCACTAAATTTTAGATCAAATCTAAACCTCTAAATAGCAGTATTAAAAAGAAGAAAAATAGTATTTGAATGGTTTGTTACTCAATTTTATTAACACACTTTTGACTCTGACATTCTTGGCTGAGTTCATTATGCACTTTACAAAGCATATTGGTTAGATAAATGATTTAGAGCAGTTGCTCAAAACCAAGGAAATTTCTTTTTAAAAAACTATCTCTGGGGCACCTGGGTGGCTCAGTTGGTTAAGTGTCTGACTTTGGCTCAGGCCTTAACCTCACAGCCCGTGAGTTCAAGCCCTGCATCAGGCTCTATGCTGACAGCTCAGAGCTTGGATCCTGCTTCAGATTCTGTGTTTCCCTCTCTCTCTGCCCCTCCTCCACCCATGCTCTGTCTCTCTCTGTCTGAAAAATAAATCAGAATATTAAAAAAGCTTACTCTGCTCCTAATGTTCCCCCATACACAATACTACAACAAAGATACTCCATTCATTATAATTAGTAGTTAGAAATATTTTTTACAGAGATTAGCCTAGGAACAATATAATGAGAATATAGGAAAAATTGTCATCAGTTTTGGTACCAGTTCCTACAAGATTTCAAATGGACACACAGTTTCATATTCAATGACAAACGTAACTATACATAAATCCTGATGCTTACGGGGATCTGTCCTACAGCTAGCATTCACTTATACTCTCTCTCTTGTCTAGGTGTGGCACTTGTGTGCATGCACATGTTGTATATATAGTCTTAGAGATAATTAGCAGTATCCTTTGTATGCATTTCTAACTGGTATCTACATACTGATTGAAGGGTTGTGTGTGTGTGCGTGTGTGTGTGCACACGTGCATATATCATTTTTTACTTGGTTTTATGAGATGAATATCTCTCACCCCACCGCGGACATTTATTTAATATATATCTAATTGTATGTTTGTAAGTAAATGAAATTTTCTGTCAATTGCCCTCTTTCTTCACCTCCCACCTGAGTTTTATAATCCCAAAGAAAGGTTTGGTAACTATTTTACATTAAAAAGTAGTCTGGTTCTTTATGTTCATAATTACTGATTGATATAATCACAAAAACTCTAAGCGTGAATGGTAAATTTATAAATACACCTTATGTGAGAAATACTTTCAAGAATATCAAGCAGAAAGAATCTTTCACTTTGTTAAGTAACTAACAAATGTGTCACATTCGATCTAAGAATGTTAGTGCCTGTACGAGGAACCTGAGAATGTATGCCAAGGACAAGATAAGACATAAAGACTATGAAATATGAAATGAGGTGAATGTCACTGAAGAAGACTCTATTGAAACATACATACATATACTTAACTGTAGAAGAAAGAATTTTTATTGTGAACATTATCTTCCTTATTCAAATTGGAAAAAAAATATATCAAGACCTTAAATACCAAACTCTAGAGAACTCTAGCTAAACTAAGGCACATCCACAAGATAAATATTATACAGCCAAAGAAATGGCATTTGTAAGAATTTTTAATGACTTAGGGAAATTATTTGTATGCAATTCTTTGTAAAATATATACTGCACAATATGTAATTTATTTATTTTCTTAGAGAAACATAATGAAGATTATGATACGTGGCTGTGAGTTGTTTGTTTCTACTTTCCTGTATTACATAGTTTCACGCTTCCATAAAGAGTACTGTATGTGTCACTTATATAATTAAAAAAATACTATTTTCTAGGAAGAATAATACAAGCAAAAATGTTTTATAGATATGATAATTAAACATATATGCAGATGGTAAAATTAAAGTACACATTTGATTAAAAGACTCCAGGTGTCTTGTAACCTTTCAAATTTTAGGATTAGGAATGTGATTCCCCACAAAATTTGAGGGTCTTATATGATTAATACTTACATGTGACCTTGAGCAAGTTACCAATACTTGATCTTTGTGTATAAAATAAATAGGATGTGGGGCCCCTGGGTGCTCAGTGGGTTGAGCATTTGACTTTGGCTCAGGTCATGAACTCATAGTTGGTGAGTTCAAGGTCAGCATCAGGCTCGCTGCTGTCAGTGTAGAGCCCACTTTGGATCTTCTGTCCTGCCCTCTCTCTGTCCCTTCCCCTCTTGCACACTCTCTCTCTCAAAAATAAATAAATCTGTAAATAAATAAATACATAAATAAATAAATACATAAATCAATAAATACATAAATAAATAAACAAGATTCCTCACAATGTTATAGTAAAATCATTTAATATTATTCACTTAAAATAGTAAGATTATAAATGTAAATACCTAAAGCAGTGCCTGCAATATAGCAGTCTTTTATTTATTTTTTTTTTAATTTTTTTTTAACGTTTATTTATTTTTGAGACAGAGAGAGACAGAGCATGAACAGGGGAGGGACAGAGAGAGAGGGAGACACAGAACCTGAAACAGGCTCCAGGCTCTGAGCGGTCAGCACAGAGCCTGATGCGGGGCTCGAACTCACGGACCGCGAGATCGTGACATGAGCTGAAGTCGGCCTCTTAACCGGCTGAGCCACCCAGGCGCCCCTATATAGCAGTCTTTTAAATAAATATCACTTTTCTGGACACCTGGGTGGCTCAGTTGGTTAGTTGTCTGTCTTCAGCTCAGGTCATGATCTTACAGTTTGTGAGTTCAAGCCCCATGTTGGGCTCTGTGTTGACACCTTGGAGCCTGGAGCCTTCTTCAGATTCTGTGTGTCTCTCTCTGCTCCTCCCCTACTCACATTCTGTCTCTCTCTCTCTCTCTCTCTCTCTCTCTCTCTCTCAAAAATAAATTTAACATTAAAAATAATAAAAAAATAAATAAATATCACTTTTCTTCCTCCTAAATTCACATAACTTGTTGAAGATAAAGTTGGTATTGAAATCCACATCTTCTAAGTTTTTATTTACTATTTGCTAATTTTTACTATTTTTTCTATTTATTTATTTACAATTATTGTTTAAGTAACTAGTTACTGAATAATTACTACTACTGCTTAATTATCACTACTTCCTATTTATTAAGCCAGGTGTTCAGTACTATGTATTTCACTTTAATTCTTAGCCTTTGGGAAACTGAAGCACAAAGAAGATACATAATTAGCTTAGGGGCACCTGGGTGGCTCAGTCGGTTAAGCGTCGACTTTGGCTCAGGTCATGATCTCGTGGTTCATGGGTTCCAGCCCCACTTTGGGCTCTGTACTGACAGCTCAGAGCCTGGATCCTGCTTCGGATTCTGTGTCTCCCTCTCTCTCCTCATCCCCTGCTCGCGCTTTCTCTCTCTTTCTCAAAAATAAACAATAAAAAAAATTTTTTAAAAATAATAATTACTTTAAATTGTACATGAGTAGGAGGCAGAATTAGGATTTAAATCAAATTCTGACTTTAGTGCTCGGGTTCTTTTCACTATGCCTCACTATCGCCCCCCAAATCAGAGTTTGATATTATTCATCCAAAAATGTAAAGTGATTTGAGCAATTGTCTGATGACTCTGATTTAACAGGGTTAGACCAACTACAGGAATATAATCAACTGTATATTTACAAATATTTTGGTAGACTCCCTTTTTAGTTGCCTTGAATTCCTTTTAAAGTAAAACATAGAATCAATACTTAGAAAAAAGATAGGAAAAGGCTTTTTTGATTTTGTAAGCTGGGTGAGGAAACATAAGTGGAATTGCTACAACATGACTATCAGAATCTGTAATGGGGATTCAAGAATGACTCTGAAGCACGTTGCCCTACCTGTACCTTCGTATTTTAGAGATTTGGGTTCCTCTTCCTCTCTGGTTCACAAATGCAAATTTGTTTATACAATATTACCATACAAGCTGTCAAGACAACAGGCTGTTGAGAAGAGAATGATAAATGGGATAGAAGGGGTTTGGCAGGTGATGTGCAGTATGTTGGCAAAGATGGAATAAAGCTGTCTCCCCCCAGTTCACAACCATAAAGTCACAATACAAATTTCTAAATAAGAAAAAAAAATCACAAATTCTTGTCAAGTGTAATAGATGGCATTACAGGATGTAATATGACACTTTCTAAAACTGCATAATGTGAATTCAAAAAAATTTCCACTGAAAATTACATTGCATTGACATATAACTTTCAAAATGTCATTATTGGAGCTTCCAGAGAGCTAGCTTATAATAGATTCACCTCTTTATAAAGAAAATATGTCATCGGCAGTTTGTTTTACTTTATCAGCCTTTCTCTTCTCTACCTAGAAGAATAATATAAAAGTTAAAAGAATAAATAAAAATTCAAAAGTGAAGCAGAACTAGTAGGGTCCCCCTGGAACAAGCTGCAGCTGGCATTGTTAAGTCTGAACTGCTGGTGCATCCACATATTCTTTCCACTTCCCCTAGAAGAACAGGCTGTGCATGTAAGTGTTCGTGGAGGAATATTACCCTGATTGATGAGAAGTAACATGAAATTAATTCTCAGATCCACCCAACACTGCACAATGCAAAGCAAGCTGCGACTTAGAGGCTGTAATAGCGTATGTCCCGTAGAGAATATGTTCAAAAAAATGCAACCCTCAGTTTGTAGTGTTTGTACCATCTCCCATCTTCATGGAAGCCTGGATTTGCAAATTACTTTTAAATAAAGACTAATTCTGAGGCTTCTTATGGAAACAGATCGCATTTCCCAGGTAATTATAAACCAATGAAATAGCCTGGGAATGATGTAAGTCAGCACACACAGATAAGAACATTAACATGAAGAGTCCCTAATATTTTTTTTTTTATTTTTGAGAGGGAGAGACACAGAATTTAAGTGGGTTCCAGGCTCCATTGCTATCAGCACAGAGCCCAACGCAGGACTTGAACTCATGAACTATGAGATCATGACCTGAGCTGAATTCAGACACTTAACCAACTGAGTCACCCAAGCACCTCCAAGGAGTCCCTAATATTTTTAAGCAATAAAATAGTCTAATGTTTGCCTTAGTCGGGACTCTCATCCAATGCAAACCAGTGGCAAAATAAAATTTCTGCCTTGATTCCAAGGAGTAGATGGAGTTAACCTCAGGAACAATTTGGATACAGGTATTTACAGAGAGCCCTATCATCTTTTCTCCACTTCTAAGTTGCTCCATACTTTATTGGTGCCTTCTGAGAATGTTGCTTTTATTGTGGTTTTTAAAATGACCCATGGCAAAAAAAAAAACAAAAAGGCAAACCGTAAGAGGCTCTTTTTTTTTAATGTTTATTTATCTTGAGAGACAGGGAAAGAGAGCAGGGAGGGGCAGAGAGAGAGAATCTCAGGCAAGCTCCATGCTGTCAGCACTGAGTCTGATGCAAGGCTCAACCCTATGAACCATGAAATCATGACTCAGGCCGAAATCAAGAGTCAGACACTTAACTGACTGAGCCACCCAGGCACCCCAAGAGACTCTTAACTATAGAGAGGCTGTACTGAGAACAAACTGAGGGTTGCAGGAGGGAAGGTGAATAGGAGGATGGGCTAAATAGGTGATGGAGATTAAGGAGGACACTTGTTAGGATGAGCACTGGGTATTATATGTAAGTGATGAAACACTAAATTCTGCTCCTGAAACCAATAGTACATTATGTTAACTAACTAGAATTTAAATAAAAACTTGAAACAAACAAAAATAAATAAAAATAAACAGTGAAATAAAATGACCCATGGAAATTTAAGGAATAATACTTACAATCTCAAAAGGAAAGAAATAGTCCCTCTTTCAGTAACCATGGAAATTACCTCCAGTGGCTTTAATTGGCTTTGTTAGGTTTTTTAACGGAGACTCCTAACTTGGCTACCCCTATAACCAGTTTTTATTTACCTCTTAGAAACAGAATCCTAAATCTTCAGGTTGACGCATTGCTATTCAGAATAAGTCATCACATTTCCTATCTCCCTTTATAGGGAGCTTTCATCATGTGACTAAGTTCAGACTATTGAAATTTAAGTAGAGGTGTTATATGAGACTTCCAGAAAGACCACGTTAGGTTTTTGTTTTTTGTTTTTGTTTTTGTTTTCTCAAAATAGAAGGGCTTCTTCTTTTGCTTTCTTGGTCTTTCTACTTCAGACCTGCAAGGCGATAGCTAGCCATTAGTTAAGAATAGATTGATAAAAATCTGTGTTCCTGAGGATATTGTCTAGCCACTTATTATCCTTGCACTGCTCTCCTCCTTACATTTAATACTAAAGATGAAAAAATCATCTATCAGGTATAAACTGTGAAATATTTTCTTTCTCTTTGTTTTTTCTTTCTTTTTTTCTTTTTTTTTTCTTTTTTTTTTCTTTTTTTTTCTTTTTTTTTTTTTTCTTTTTTTAAACACGGGTGGTGCCTGAGTGGCTTATTTGGTTAACTGTCTGACTTCGGCTCAGGTCATGATCTCAATGTTTGTAAATCCCAGCCTGGCGTTGGGCTCTGTGCTGACAGCTCAGAGCCTGGAGCCTGCTTCAGATTCTGTGTCTCCCTCTCTGTCCTTCCCTCTCTTTCTCTCTCTCTTCCTCTCTCTCTCTCTCTCTCTCTCTCTCTCACTCACTCAAAAATAAATAAACATTAAACATGAATAACATGACCAGTGTAAACTAATTGTGGTCCAGGGGAAGATGCCTCTCTGGGTCATATGGTCCTCTCCTGTGACAGAAGAGGCAGGAACAGTAATTTCAAAATGACCAAAAAAAACCTCAGCCACTAATAATGGTATATATCTAATATTTACTATATTCATGTCACCAAAATGTATGTGTCAGTAGATGCTACCTGCTATAGAAAAAAAAGGAAAAGAATATGTTCCCTTATCATTGTTGAGGAACTCATAATGTCAAGGAGGTTTAGAACTTTTGTAAAGCAGCATTTATAGGTGATTCATTTCCATATGATTAAGGAGAATTTAGACTGGGAGATCAGAATTATACAAAGTTGATTTTAAAAAAATGGAAAGAATGACATAAAGAAGTTATGCTCTGATAGCTAACAGATCGTCATCCTGCCCCCAATGGAGGACAAGGATTTCTACAAGAGAAGGTACTCCAATTCTGGTGTCCTACTTCTGACTCTATGACTTTATAATCTGGAATAAAAGAAACAAGCAGCTACCATGACTGAGGTTACAGTTTACTGTTCTCACAGTTCTTTTGCTTCAGTGTTTCTATGACTATATTTACTGGAGTTTTTGTTTTTTTGTTGTTCTTTTTGGTAACAAAAGTTGCATGTAAGTTATCTATTTGGAATCATGTTTCCTAAACTAGAAGATGGAAAGGGGTGATTAGGAACAAAAAACATTAGCAAGGACAACAAGCCCCCCACATCCCTGTTTTTTTTTTGTTTTGTTTTTTGTTTTGTTTTGTTTTGCTTTGTTTTTGTAGAGATGAATTGCCAACATTTCTTAAATCACAAGCTAAAATCTTCTTACTAAATTTGCTCTAAAATTAATTTATGTATTATATTTTCAAATTAATAGCCAACTGAGTTCTATACCTCAAGATATAAATTTTCCCAAGCCATTTTTTCCTAATCAGCAGTTGAATAAAACACATGACAAATTTACAAGTGATATTTTATTTTCTAAAGCAATAATACAACATTACTAGTGTAACAGTGTACAATTTCAATTTTCTAGATATCTATTGCTTCATTAAAATACTATTTTTTAGGATATTTAATATATAATATATACATGCGATAGGCATCATGTCACACATTCACAGAGGATCTTAACATTTTCCCCAATAATATAATGTGTTATTTTGTTCTCTGCTGCAGAGCTAACCAGAAAAAATGAAATGTGTTATATATGAAAGGCCAACATATAACATATTATCACTACTGAATATTACTGGAAACATTTTAGTGGGATACATTTTTTTGGGATGTTCTCAGGAGGAAAAAAAAAAGTGGTACAAGTAGGCTGAAGCATTATTTAACTCTGGGACTAAAATAAAACCTTTGGCACCTCCAAAAAGGATGAAATTTTAGACACAGTTGTTTATATTCTATATTCTCAATTATGTATACTATAGTTGGGATCTATAATAAAATACTAGTTCATTTGTATTTTTTGAATGCCATCTAAAATTTTCAAAAGGTATGCTTTTTAAGGGTGGGCAAAGCTAACTGTATCTTTGGGTCAGAAAGATATCAGAGGATAACAAAGTGCACTTTAAGGAAATCCAGTACTCTCATTAGGACTGAAATCACCCGAAAAATGAAGACAGATAATTGTAAACTGATACTACAAATATCTAGCACAGGACAGAATGAGGGCATGATAGCCTCAAATGCCAAATAAAGAAATCTCTGGAGATACATGTATGTGATATAAACACAGACGTACACATATACACATACTATTGCCTAAAATTAGTATGGAACATTTAAATCTCGATGCCCCAAATAAGTAGTATTTTGTTTTGTTTTGTTTTGTTTTGTTTTGTTTTGTTTTGTTTTGTTTGTTTCGTTTTGTTTTAAACAGAGAATTATCTTTCAGACTGCCCTTCTGTTCTGAATACACCTGAGCATTCAGGGAGTAAAATAATTCTTTACCATACTATAATCATTTGGACTTTTCAAATGCCTAGCAATTCTAATAATAAAGTCATTTTTAATTAAAATAAAATAAAATTAAGTGCTCAGATCTGAAATGTTCAGTTTGATGAGTTTTGGCAATTTTATGCAGCATGTAACAAACACCAAAATTAAATTCCCCTAGAAAGTACTCTTGCTCACCTTTTAGTCAATTCCCTTGCATTTCTCTCTACAACCACTAACTCCTCTCTATCACCACAGATTATTTTTACTTGTATTTGGGCGTGTTATAAATAGGTGCATATACTATTTACACTTTTGCTTGTGAATTTTTCATTTGCATGACGTTTTAAAAACATTTCTTAGTTATGTCTTAGTAATTCATTATTTTTTTATACCTAAGTAGTTTTCAGTTGAATGGGTATATTCTCACTTGGATTATTTTAGAAGTTGATTATTATAAATAAGGCTGCTATAACCATTCTTGTACAAATTTATTTTGTTAACATTTGTTTTCATTTTCCATGAACACTTAGATATAAAATTGCTGAGTTATAGGGTAAATACATGTTTGCCCCTTTAAGAACTAGAATAGACAGTTTCAAGTTCTCTATATTCTCATGAAAATTTAGTGTGGCTTCTTTGATTTGAGCAATTTCGTTAGGTATGTAGTGGTATCTCATTGTGGTTTGAATTTGCATCACCTTCATGATTAATGGTTTTAAGAACCTTTATTTGCTATTCAAATATATTTTTATTTTATAAAGTATCTTTTCAAGTCTTTTGTCTGCTAATGTGTAAGATATGTAGAAAATTTTATATATTCTGGATCTAAGTAATTTCCCAGATATATATGGTGCAAATGTTTCTTAATATGTTGCTTGCCGATTCATTTTCTTAATGATACTTTTTAAAGAATAAAACATTTTAATTTTGTTGAAGCCCAATTTACTAATTTTGTATTAATTATTAATGCTATTTGTGCTCTGCCCAAGAAATATTTGCCTACTCCAAGATTATGAAAATATTTTTTCCATATTCATTATGTTTATCACCATCTCAGATTTTTTAAGTTTATTCATTTTTGAGGGAAGGAAGGGCAGACAGAGAGAATTGAGAGAGAGAGAGAGAGAGAGAGAGAGAGAGAATCCCAAGCAGTTTCTGTGCTGTCAGCATGGAGCCAGATGAGAGACTCAACCCATGAACCATGAGATCATTACCTGAGCTGCAATCAAGAGTTGTATGTTTAATTGACTGAACCCCATCTCAAATTAATTTTTTGTATGAAATATATTAGGTTGAGATTTATGTTTTCCTTATGGATAGCCATTGTTTCAGCAATATTTGCTAAAAAGGACTTTCTTTGGCTCATTAAATTGATTTTGTGCCTTTGTTGAAAATGAGTTGACCATATATATTTGTTTATATTTCTGGTTTCATTTTGTTTAACACTACATTTTCTCAATTATCATAGCTTTATAGTAATCTTTGAGATCAGGTACTGTAAATTCTCCAATTTTTTCTTCTTTTTCATTATTGATTGATTATTCTAGATCCTTTACATTTCAGTATATTTTAGGATAATCAGTTTCTTCAAATATAACTTGCTGGAATTTTGATGGGGGTTCCATTAAATCTTTATACTAATTTCAAGAAAGTTTTAACAATTTGAGTTTTCTAATCCATGAACATGATATATTGTTGCATTTTCTTAGGTGTGAATTCATTTTTCTCAGTAGTATTTTACAGTTTTCAGTATGAAGGTATTATACAAATTTCACTAGTTTTATTCCTAGATATTCGTTATTTTATTGATGCCCTTGTAAAAGTTTTCTTTTTTTAGTTTCATTTTTGGTTATTGCTAATATAGAGAAATATAATCAAATATATATATATATATATATAGTCATTGTATTTATAGCCTTTCTAAATTCACATATTACTTTCAGTAGTTTTTACATTCCTTTGGATTTCTTTTGGTATAATGAGAAAACTAAATTTCTTTTCCACTCCTGTATCCCAGCCCTCTTCTCCAGTTCTTGCTCACAAAGACATTATTACTATTATTTTCAGAAATAGCCCATACATATGTAAGTGGCAATAGGATTGCAGTAGATACTACATAGTTTTACATTTTGGTAGTCCCTCCGGGAGGATCAAATGTGTAGTAGTATCTGTAATTCATGTGGGAACATGGTAAATAAAAAATAAATAAATAAATAAATAAAAAACAAGTTTTCAAATCCTCCATTTGTTTTCTCCATTCTTATAATATAAAAAAAAACTACATTGTTCCAATGCTATTTAATAATTTGAATAAATAAAAAAAATTATATATTGTGATCATTTTATATTAATTACTCTAAAGTATTATAATGTGGAATTCTATATGTTCTATTCTACAATTAGGTTTTTGGGCCAGTGATTTTCAATTTTGCTAGTCTTTGGAATCAGCTGGCTAGCTTTAATAAAAATACTGATGTCTGGGATCTACCCAGATTTTATTGATGTGGGATATTGACTGGGCAAAGGAATTCTTTTAAATTCCCCAGGTGATATTAATGTGTAGCCAATTTGATAACTGCTATTTTACCTTGCTAATACATTTTCCTATTAAAATATATTTATATTATATTTATATTTTATATATAATATAAATATATTATATTTATATTTAATCTCCTCAAGGGAGACTTTAAATGAAGAACAAAGTCTATATGGTCTGTATAGTTTGTATTTCTCATTTTTATAGGCAGTGTCATTTGGAATACATATGGAATACATAATAATTTGGAAACATAACGTTTGAATAGCCTTGCATAAGGCAATTAACCTTTCGGTGTTACTGTTTCTGTATGCCCTAACTGAAATCTTAGCAATCAACTGTAACTTGTTTTTGTTAAGAAATAAAGTAAGTGCAGATCTCTTTCAAACACAAAATATGATACAAATATTTAAACAGACAAATGTACAAATGGCATTTAGGAGGAAAAAAAACAAACAAACTCCAAAACACTTATTGTATTGATAGTATCAAATGTGAACCTTGCATAGCCATGGGGAATTGCTTGGGGCCAATGTTGTAATTCTAGGTCACATAGTCTATTTGTTTGATCCAGTCTGATCTTTCTTACTTTCTTATATTCTAAAATTTTAAAACAATATTCTAAAATGATGCAAACAACACATAGAGAGGAATTAATAAACCTAATCTTAGATAAGCATAGAGTAGTGGCTTCAGAAAAGTTTAATTGCTAAAATGAAACAACCATATACATAGTTCAGTACTGAACCCCTAGTTTGAGTGGTCATTATTGAAATTCCAATCATCCTAACACATTTCTTGACTGAGTGAAGTGTGAAAAATGCTGTGTTAGACTTCTGCATATTTTAAGCCAATTTTATTATTTTTTTTCTCTTATTTATTTACTTAATTTTATTTTTTAAATATAATTTATTGTCAAGTCAGCTAACATACAGTGTATACAGTGCTCTTGGTTTTGGGAGTAGATTCCCATGGTTCATCACTCACATACAACACCCAGTGATCATCCCAACAAGTGCTCTCCTCAATGCCCATCACCCATTTTCCCCTCCCCCCACATCAACCTTCAATTGTTCTCTGTATTAAGAGTCTCTTATGGTTTGCCTCCCTCTCTGTTTGAAACTATTTTTTCCCTTCCTTTCCCCCATGGTCTTTTGTTAAGTTTCTCAAATTCCACATATGAGCCAAAACATGATATCTGTCTTTCTCTGACTGACTTATTTCATTTAGCATAATACCCTCTAGTTCCATCTGCCTCCAAAGTCAAAGGAAATAAAAGTAGAAATGAACTATTGGGACTTCATCAAGATAAAAAGCCCCTGCACAGCAAAGGAGACAATCAACAATACCAAAAGGCAACTTATAGATTTTAAGCCAATTTTAAAATTTAATTTAACGTGTAACACAAGTGAAAAGGATATACCACAAAACACAGCACTCAACACAGTGACACAAGTTAGGTACTGACTAATCATTAACAGGCAGGTAGGCTGGAGGAAGAAAGGGAGGGAAGGAGGAAGGGAAATACAGGCTCATTATATGTAGATCTATATAAGGACTATCTATCTGTAGAAAATTTTGCAAAGTTTGAAAAATTTGAAGTCTATCATGAGAATTTCTACAGAAATGTATATTTTTCTGTAGTGAGATCTGGATATAAATTTTTCCATTGCCATTTAATATCTTTGTAATATTGGAGAAATTGCTTAAACTCCTTGAAACTTATTTTTCTCATTATTTTAAGTGCATATAATAATACTTCTTAGGGATGTTATGAAGGCTGAATATGATCATGTTTTAGGAAAATGCTTAGCCAAGAGGTAGGTTGGATCCTTAATAGATGTTCATTATTTAATTTTCCAATTATATCTAAATCACTTTTGCTTTCATGATTTTATTTGAATTTTTTTTTAATTTTTTTTTAATGTTTATTTATTTTTGAGACAGAGAGAGACAGAGCATGAACAGGGGAGGGTCAGAGAGAGAGGGAGACACAGAATCTGTAGTAGGCTCCAGGCTCCGAGCTGTCAGCACAGAGCCCGATGCGGGGCTCGAACTCATGGACCGCGAGATCATGACCTGAGCCGAAGTCAGCCGCTTAACCGACTGAGCCACCCAGGCGCCCCTGAATTTTATAAGACATATTTTAAAGCAAACACCACCAAATTGCTTATCTTCTACTTTAGTTAATATATTTTATTAGTCTGAGTTGTTAGACTCACTGTCCATCCCTAATACACCTGAGAGTAAAGAGTCAAGATAGGGAATGTGTCCTAATTTACACATTAGCATTTACAATTTTATTATTGTTACATTATTGAATTCATTCCATCTTTAGCTTTCGGACCCTTGGTAATCAGGGTGTTTCATAGACCAAGGACAGTGTTATCACTAGAGAGCTTCTTAGAAATCCAGATCTACATAATCACAATCTCCATTTTAGCAAAATTCCAAAGTAATTTATATGTGTGTGCATTAAAGTTTCAGAAGCACTGCTTTAGACTGTATACAGTTAGCTATTACTCTTGTGAAAATTTAAGAATATATGACCTAAGATTTAGATATATTCTTATTGCATGCATTCTGATTCTGGCTCAATTCTGAACACAGGTTTCTTGTAAAGAGCACTGAAGCAGAAGTAAACACACACAAACACACACACACACACACACACACACACACACACACACACATTGACTGTTCCATTTAATGGTAGTAAAACTTCATCAGGCTTCTAGACTCTAAGTCTTTGTTTTGTCATTTGTAAAGTGAAAGGCTAGTTAATACCTGTCCTTGTACTCAGTGGGATTGTTTAGAAATCAAATGACATGATACTTCATTAATTTTCAAGGTCTGTACACTATAGGTTCTATTATAATCTATGAGTTTAGATCAGTTGATAGGTTGATTATGAGTAAGAAATTCTTAGGGAGGAAGACAAGATGACAACCTCAGAGTCTGACTAATAACCATTTATTTTTGCTGTCTTATGCAAGAAATAGAAGGTGGCTTAGGGAGGGAGTACCCTAAAGAGAATGGTAGTTCTTAATAGTTTTGATTTTTTTGATTGATTTGTGTTGACTTTGTTTGGGTGGGCCAATCAATTGCTTTATAATTGGCTAGTGATGAAAGCATGACTGATAACATAAAACAAGACAGTAGGATGAATTTTATTTAGCACTTAACTTCAGTTTTTCCTAGAGATGCTTCTCAGTTAGTAACTGAATTAAGGTCTGAGGAAATGTCATACGCCCTGAATTTGGCATGGCAGTAAGGATATTGTGAGGGATATCTTCATGGAAGTCAGTGATGCAAACTCTGATTCTTTCTATTACAGACAAAAAGACTTGTGGACCTCATGAATTCCAGTGTAAAAACAACAACTGTATTCCAGATCACTGGCGGTGTGATAGCCAAAATGACTGCAGTGATAATTCAGATGAAGAAAACTGTAGTAAGTAGCTGTTGCTTGAGAACACTGTGAGCATGAAGCATATTCAATAAGCAGGAGAGCAATGTTTAGTTCAGTTAAAGTATGAATTTGAACCTATCTGTCCCGCAGCTCACATTTTTATAAATATATTCACATTTGGACAAGAATATTCGGACTAAATTGACCTGAATCTCAAATGGTGGAATTATTGAAATGTTCATACTGGAAGTTATTTTCTTGTAGTTATCAGAATTGGTATGAAAGTATCATGAGGTTTAGTGTAACCCATTAGTATGCAACACAGTAAGCCCTTGATGCAAGTTCATACAAAGAGCTGAATGATGTGGAGACAGTACAAAACATATCATTCTTTAACGGATAGTATTCATTTCATTTCAGTCTCAAATCCTTTTACACTACAAATTTACCCAAGAGCATCTTTCAGCAAAATATCATTTATTCTCTCTGGAGTAGAGAACACCATATGTATTCAGGATGCTTTTCTCTGAAAATAGAATAACACTTTTATCATCATCTGCCTCCTGCATTTTTATGTAATAAATTTAAAAGACAATAATTGTCCAACAATTTTATTTTCTAAAAAGTGTGGCAGTATGTAAAATTGTGACAGCATGTTTATATTCTAACATTAATTTCTGAATATATTTCTTACCAGCATTTAAACAAAAAGCAATATAATCATGCTTAAAATAAGATAATAATCAAATTCCATTTATTAAATATTCTGCTACTTCCAAAAAGGATTTGGTGAAAACAAGTGTCTACTCTTATTTATTTATTTATTTATTTATTTAGGGAATATAGGGGGGGAAGGGATATAGAGAGGGAAGAGGCAGAGGCAGAGAGAGGGAGAGAGAGAAAATCCCAAGCATGCTTTACGCAGTCAGTGTAGAGCTCAATGAGGAGCTCGATCCCATGAACTGTGAGATCATGACCTGAGCTGAAACCAAGAGTTGGATGCTTAACTGAGTGAGCCACCCTGGTGCCCCCAATAGTGTTTAATCTTATACATTAGACTAAGAACAATCATTTCCCAAGATACAGGAGATGAAATAGAAACTGTTACATTAAAGCATAGGAAAAGGTTACATAAAAACATATAATTAGTAGAGTCATAGCCTTCATAAACCACTTGGATATTCAGTTTGCAAAATATCAACTTTTTAAAAATAACTTTTGAACTTTAATCTGACTGGTGTTTGAGGATCAGGTCCATTAACTGTGAAATCTCTGGATCGTCATGATTATGGAATACTCTGATTATGGGAATTTTTATTACTCCATCATATATGTATCTCTCAACTGATCTTACTTAGAGTGTTCTAGATTCTTTTAATCAGTAAGTCTGAAAAAACTTTATATAGCAGATTTTCAGATTCTTTCCAGTGATTAAAATAAAAACCTAATGAGGTAAGAATGGCAGGAATAGAAGAGTAAATGCAAAAAAAGAAGCAATTACATATACACTCTCTATTTAATTCACTTCCATTTCAGAGCTTAAATATACATATAACTACTTAGCTTACTTTAGGATACATTTAGTGTTAATTGTCAATAAGATACCTGAGAAGAATAGCACAATGCCTGAAAGAGAGGGTAAGTGAGAAGGCCACATTAGAAACTTACATCTTTGAAAACCCTTTATTCAAGGAGTGGTTGAAATTATATAGAAGTTAAACTACTGCTATAACTGGAGAAGAATGGGAAGAAGAATGAAGGGTGGAGATAACCTGTTTCTGAGTCTGCTGGGGTTTCCAAAGTGGTTGGGTATGATTTTGCAAGAACTCAAGGAGAAGGAACACAGCTTCTCACTTGTCTCTGGGCAAACAGTGAGAAATCACTGTAGCCATCATCACAGAACCCTTAGGAAAAGCAAGAGAGTGCCTGCAATATCAAGCATTGCAGTATAAAATACCCCATTATGTGTGGTCCACTTTTAGTCCCCACTCACTCTGGGCATGTGGCCTAAGATAACAATGTTGATGAATTTGCAGAGGCGAGAGGACAGTGAACAAGAATGAAGCATATTATAGTTGTGAATGGAAAGATAGAGGGGATACACAGAACCAGTATCAGAACTGATAACATAATAAACGTGTAAGAATGTGTGAGAGGAAGGCTCAAGGGATCAAGATAATTGAGTGGTGTTTGACGGTACCATCTGAATAGACCTGAAGAAATGAGAAAGTTTAAACATTGAAAATGTCAACAGTTCTACATGGGCAGAAGTGGAGCCTATGAAAAGAGAAAAAAGAATACAACATGACTACATAAAGCACCAAGAGGTTGGTCATATATAGGTCAGCAGTAGAACAATTACTGCTCCTGTATAAAATGTTATCGGGATATTTCCCATTTTTTTAACTACCTATTGAAAGTTTTATGATTTGATTTAATTATTATAATTTTAGAAGTATATAATTACAAGAAAACTGTATTATATATGCATATAAATTATTATTTATATATTATAATCAGGACTATATATATATCACATCATATATGTATGTATATATATATATATGTATATCTTTATGTTTATTTATTTTTGAGAGAGAGAGACAGAATGCAAGCAGGGGAGGGACAGAGAGAGAGAGGGAGACACAGAATCTGAAACCGGCTCCAGGCTCTGAGCTGTCTGCACAGATCCCGATGTGGGGCTCGAATTCACAAATGGTGAGATCGTGACCTGAGCCAAAGTCAAACATTTAACCAAATGAGCCACCCAGGCACCCCCAACACATATATATTTAATTTAAATATATATAAATGATAACAGTATACCCCAAAAGATAACAGTATAATGTTACCATATTGTCTAAATATCATTAGTCAATTGTATGCATTTTGATTCATATTTGAGCAATTACTGTTAGCAATTATTAAGTAGTGGAATATAGCAAAGATAGTAAATTAGCCTTAGTGTTAAAAACAACAGTAGCATTTTTTTTTTTATGTGAGTCCCCACTCTGCCTGAGAGCTCCATAAGACCGAGTTTGGTAAAAGGAAGAACAAAGATGAGCAGTGGGTTCTGGAAGAGAAGGCCTGCTTCAGTTCAGCAAATCTTACTTTAGCACCTGGTAAAGACAAGCCAGGGTGCTCAGCATCAGCAAGGAATCTAGGAGAGCTGAACGTCTGGATGAATTCGCGGAAGGAAAAGTCGCTGGGCACCCAGAAGGGAACTCAGCCTAAATCCACCTCCTTTGACTCCGCCTCCAGCTCTTCTGGCAGCTGGCGCTCATCAGCTCACTGGCTACACAAGGGTTTTCATGTGGGGAGATGCATGCCCCGTGGCCTTGTGCACCAGGCTGCCTCAGCATTCTCTGCTTGGCTTCCTGCATCTTGTGCCACGCGCCGCTGCTGCTGACATAGGCAGAGAGTTCCAGAAGGTTGGGCCTGTGGAGCATTCAGTGCTGTGCTCGCCACAGAGCCAGTTTTAGGTAGTTCATTTTGAGTCACGCTGGGACCTCAACATACCTATTTTGTTATTCCTTAGGTATGTTTGTTACAATGATGGTGGCGTAGTAGAATGTCTCCACTAAACCTTAACCTGTGGCCTCACCCACAGAGAAGGCGTGTTTTTATGTCAAGTTTCTATACACATGCAGCACATGGGTGTGTTACAGAGCTTTCTCTTCTGTTCTGCTGGCCCAGCTGACTGTTCCTGAGCCAGTGCTATGCTGTTGTTACTATGGTTTACCCTGTGTTGCACTGAGCAAGACTCCCTTCTTTACTTTTCTTTGTCAAAAAGTTAACTTATTTATTTCTTGAGCTCCCCCAAAAGAAATCCAACTGGAATTTTGAGCGGGATTGCACTGACTTTGTAGGTTAATCATTAATGTAATTAGGTCTTTATAGAGTCATCCAAGATAGGTCACCCTATATTAGGTCACCTAGTCCAAAAGCATGGAATGTACTCTTTATTCAGATCATTTCGTTTTCTTTATTAAAATTTCAAAAACCTGTAAAAAAAAAATTTTTTTTCTATCAACCAACACTCACGTGCATTCCATTGATCCACTCATTCCCTTATCACATTTATCTGAGTTCCTATTTAAATGTCTGCAGACAGGGTAGGGAGTAGAGCTATTTCTCAGGGTTTAGCACAGGGCCTGACACATTTATAATATTAGCAGTGTATTTTTAAAATCGCTTTTGGGTTTTTGTGTTTATGAATCTGATATAATGAGTTTACTTTTTACATTGTGTGGTAAACACTCCAGGCATAGATATGGGAAGAGTTTACATCATAGTGAAGCAATTAACTACCAGCTATGTTTCCAATCTAATATGCTTTCTCCTTTTTTATATTTGTATAGCATAATTAGTCCATTGTCATTTTCTTCATCATCTGCTGATCATTTCCCTTGTAAAGTGTTCAGCAGGGACACTTTGCTCCAACAATGATTTATGCTCTTAGAAACAAGAAAATTTTATTGTCACTGGAGTTACTTTGTCATCTGTATCAAAGGTTTGAAAATATCTGACAAGTCTCAGCACCTATGCTATCTTTATCAGCAATAAATGTAATGTATGCGGCATGTACACCTGCTAAGTAACTGATGTGCAAAATAAATTATTTCATATCTTTTCATTATTAAGAAGTAGCTAACAATCGAATAGATATAAAAGCACTAAATAACTTGATCAGCCAGATTACAGTTTTCGTAGAGAGACAAGCTGTGTCTGCCTTATTTGAATTTCTAGTACTTTCACACTGAATTTATATCAGAAGATTATTTGTATAGCATGTCAGTTATACTAATTGTATTCTAAAAATTCTCCTCAGATGCTTACACCCACATTTATATAACTTTTGAACTTATCACCAAGGGTTTATGATAATATACTCAGCAGAGAAATTGGAGTCTGGAAGCCTTTCTGCTCTGCCACTAACTCTGTGGCTTTGAAACTCACTTTTATTTTCTAAACTTAGTTGTTTTTTCTTTTTCCATTTTATGCAAGATAGCTTCCAAAGTTCTTTTGAGTTTTGAAGCTGTATGCTTTTCTTCCTTTAGTATCGAAGGAAATGACTTATCTATATAATGCCCCTATTTTTTATTTTCATTATAGAATCCAGATCAGCCTTCCAAAATATCCTGTGAAGGCTTCTTTGTTGTTAATTTGGCATGTTTAAATGAGACTTATGGAAAACCTGGTTAATTTTTCATGCGTAGGGTTCCCTATCTACTTTAGATCTGGAGACATAGGCAATATCAGAAAAAGTTAATGTGAGAAAAACATTTTGGAAATACTGGAGGAAATTTCAAATTCAAATTTTCTTTCCAAATGGGTTATCTTCCAGGTATGATCATTTTGCTCTTCTTTTTAACAAAAAAGCTACCTATCATGCCAACATCTGAACATTGGTCTTTTACTTTATCCAGAAAAGATCAAAGTTAAGAAACAGCAAGAGAATGCAATCCCTCAGGACCTTGTCTCATAACTTAATTACGGTTTTCTCAAGAGAAAGTTTCATTTTGAGACATCCAGTGGCAAAAGATTCTGAGGCATACAGATGAGAGTTAAAAACAGACTTGCTATCCCATTCTTGATGACATTTGTATATGTATAAATAATTCATGATTATTATTCAGAAGTGGTTTTGCTGGCATTTCATGCTAGAAACATACATATTTTCATATGCACTGAAAAAATTTTTTTTCCAAAAAATCACTCAGTTCCTCTCCTCCCCTATTAAAACAGAGTAATTAACAATGTTAGCTAAGTCTCTATAGAACAAGTGTTGTGTGGAATTACTGGATGAATGCTTTGAAGTACTTTATAACTTTATAACTTGTTATCACCTTAGATCAGCAACATCCAACCCTGCCTATAGAAAAGTGTGTCAAACTCTGTGAAGTCATTTTTGTTTAGCACATGATGAACACACTTGTGTTTAATTAGCATAAAGTCAAGTTAGAACATTAAAGGATAAATATATTCTGTTCAGACACCTCCAAATACATAAATTCAAAGTTTCTACTGCTGTTTCTTTTAAACATCTAAGTGTGTGTTTAAAAAATGCTCTCTGATTTTTAATGAAAATAATTTTGATTGTTATTTTCCATTATTAAATAAATTGAGCACTGATTAATTAACTTATTAATTTCACTACAATTTCTTTTCCCTAAGAAGAAAACTGCTCGTGTGTAAACAGGAGGGTGAAATGGCTTCAGTATGGAAGAATGATAAGAGAAAAAGAGTTCTCTTTTATTTCTAAGTGAAGTATACATTGTTAGCCATGTGCCTTGGACAAGTAACTTGACTTCCCAGGCCTTTATTGTTCATCTCTGTAATATGTGAACACTTGTTATTTCTTCGGTAGTAAGGGAGACAACGATATGGCCTAGTATTAAATAGTACAGGCCGTGGTATTAGATCATCTAGGTTCAAGTTCAGTACTGGCTCTTCTGCCTGCAGGGTGATTTGGAGACAGCTCCTTATCCTCTCAGTGCCTCAACTTACTCATTGGCAAAAGGGTCCTATAGTAGCACCTGCCTTACACAGTTGTTAGAATTAATCGTTGAGTTAATTCAAGTACTTAGCATTAATTTCATTTAGTGCCTAACAACAAATAAGCCACCAGTAGCTGGTAATAATTATTATTGTTATAAATAGTAATATTAATACAGTTGTTTTTAAGATTAAGGGATAATATATGTAAATATAATGCAAAGATGAAAAGAGAAAGTGCTATTGTCATCCTCACTAAACAATGGGGTGTTGAGAAATGAAGGGATCCTTCTGTTACGTGGCTTTTTCTCATTCCACTGAATAGTATTTTGTCTTATTCATAGCCTGAAGTTCACATTTTAGTATATGAAGTCTCAGAGCAGAACAAAATGCTGATACATATTTACACTTTCCATAGTTCTCCCAGTGGTCTCAGGAGGGATCTCTATATAGAAATATAAGAGCCTTCATGACGCCAAGCATTCTTGATGTTACCCTTTAGCTAGAAACTGAGTGATTGTGTATAGCAGTAATCAAATGTGGGCCAAATTATTCACAATATTTATGCAGAAAATAGGCTTCATACGGATATTCCTTAAGTTTCTGTTATTCTTCCTTCCTCCTTCCTTCCTTTCTCCTATTATTGCGTGTGAGGCAGCTGTAAATACAGTTAATGAGTAGAGAAAACAAAAAGGGGTCTTTCATCATGCCAGATACCAGTTCTATTTAAAGAACACAAAGTAAACAAGAGATGATCTGTAGCAGTCATATCAATTCCTGGAATCCTACGTCATTGTGCAGATGAAACATATTCTATATAGGAGTTAAGCCAAGCAGTAAGTCACACTATTTGGCTTATATCCTATGTGGACTATGGTGAAGCATAATTAAATCAATAACTGGCAAATTACTTAAAATGGCAGGTAAATGCTGCAGGACATGAGCAAACATTTGCATAAACAAAAAGGCAGTTTTCAGTTATTTTGTAATGTTTATTTTTGAGAGAGAGAGAGAGATGCAGAGGGGGAGGGGGACTAAGGATCCAATGTAGGCTCTGTGCTGACAGCAGCAAGCCCAATGTGGAGCTTGAACTCACGAACCATAAGATCATGACCTGAGCCAAAGTTGGGCACGTAGCTGACTGAGTCACCCAGGTGCCCCAAAAGGCGGTTTTTAAAAAGTGAAGTTCCTTGTGTCCTTTCAACTCTTACCCACCCAGTCATGTCCAATAATATCCCCATGTATTCTTCTTGTTTTATGAACTCTAGACTCTCTGGGGACAAAACTGAAAAATTAGAAATTTGTTAGAATACAATATAAAAGTCAAGAGTCAAAACCTAGACTTACTACTCAATAAATAGCCCCATAGGTACAGAGTCACAAAATGTCTTAAAGTAAAAACATAAAGTGACTTAGAGTTCCAACAATTGGAAAAGATTTGTTATTATGTAATATGTAGATTCTTATGTCTTATTTTACTTTGATGTTGTATTTTTACTAAACAGTAAGCTATCTTTTGTCTTTTTATCAATTTGTTTCTGTAATGCCACTTTCTATTCATGATTTTAAAATAAATTTGAAAAATCATCATACTGTGTACCATAGATGCTTCATGAAACACTTTTTCTAAACTATTTATTGGCTTCCTATACAATTGCTTGGCTAACCTCCTTTTTCTTAATGCTACCTCATGCTATATGTCATATAAATTTAGAATGTAGTTGCATATAATCGAATAAGCCTGTGCTATTTTTCTGTCCCCAGAGCCTCAGACCTGCACATTGAAAGATTTTCTCTGTGCCAATGGGGACTGTGTTTCTTCGAGGTTCTGGTGTGATGGAGATTTTGACTGTGCAGATGGCTCCGATGAGGTAGGCAACTTTGTAAAACCAAACAAAAAAGAAAGTTTTTTAGAGTCACATTTATAATTATTATTCAATCCAGTGAGTCTGTCATGGACATCTCTGAAATACTCTTTTACTCCTGACACAGTGAGATAAGTAGTATTATATCTGAGCTCTGTGCTGCACACACACAGCACGGGGAATAGTTCTTGTGCTACTATTGACAGTTAACTTTATAGTCTGTTTTACCTCAAGTGGTGAATAGCTGGGTTGGGAATAGGATGTTTGGAAACCCTATTCCCTATAGCTGATGCCCTTGCCATCTGTGAATTTGTTCATAAATTTGCTGCAGTATTTATAGTCAGGACTAATATTTTTATGCATTTTAAACAGTCTCTTCTCCCCAGTCTCTTTCTTCAATAGATACAGTCTTATAGATTTCGATGTGGGTCATCAATTTTCATGAAACCACAGGTTCAGCTTTGCTTAGATGATGAATCACAATCCATTTATAATAAGGTCTGTGTACACACAGCTTAAGTGAAAAAAGTGTAAAATATCTCTGGATAATTCTGTAAACTTAAGATTGTGTTAACACTTGTAATACCTCACACAATTCATTATTTATGCATCTATGTATTTGTGTTTCAGCTGTTAATTACTCCATGGAGCTTTAAAAATAATACATGACACATGATTATATATATTTTTTTTTATAAGTAAAAAAAATTTTTAGAGTAAACTCTCTAGTATCACAGAAAAGTCCAGTAAGAGTCACTTCATGGTTTTCTGTTAATGATTTTCCATGTTAATATCAGGAACACAACACTGGTGACACCAAGCCTAGTCATAAATAAAGGAAAAATTAGTTTTCTTGTCCTCAGTGACCAGCATGCCTCCTTCCAGGGTACAATGACTCCCTAGACCTCTGCTCCTCTGGTTGACACACATAAGCACCTACCCCTCACGAAGGTCCTTCCATTAACTATAGGTTTGCCTAGAGAGATTCTCTGCTGCTGTAGAGGTTTCTGTGTTTCAGGTCAAACATCATTAGTCATCCACCAATTTCCTACATCTTTGGGAGGCACTGTAGGTCTCTACTATTTACAGAACCCATACAGACTACAGACTAGTTCTTTACCAGTCTGCGGGTATTCGTATTAAGATTTGACAATTCTCCATTTTCACACTATCTTGGAAAAGTCCCCAGTCACATTCAGGAGCCTAGATTTTGGAAACAAATGTATTTAACTTCTCACCCAAAGGCCAGAAAACCTAAACCTTGAGGTTGCAAAGGTCTCTTAGGAGAAGTTGAAACATAGCACTTATATGCATGGGGCTAGTCACAAACAAGTCCAAACAGAATTCTTTTTTCAGTTTTTTTAATTCATAGGAGAGCTACATTCTTACTGCCCAACTACATTTTTACTTAGTACCAATTTATTCAAAAATTATACTAAATGTTTCCCAGTCAGACAAATACTTTTCACATAAACTCATCCATACCATGTAATCGTTTTTTTTTTTTTTCTTTAAAACCTGTTTCACCACCCCTGTGTAATCTGTGAAACATCAAGAGGTGGAGATATACTGTTTAAGGCTTATAATCGCATCTTCCATGTTATTCACTAGACACCCAAGGTATATATACAGAATCAAACACTTATTTTCCAAAATCTTATTCAAGTGAAAGTAAATGTCCTTATTAACACCATTTATCTCATGCCCTAAGTTCATGGATGTAGTTCTTTGATGGCTGGATAGACCTCCATTACAGACATTTTCATGGTAATGCCCCTAGGGAACCAAAATAACTTTCTTAAAGGTGGTCTTTATAAGTAATGAAGTGTCTAACACTATAGGCAGTTGATTCCTCTTTTCTTTCTAAAGGTGAGAATTACAGGTTGAATGGACTAACAAACAAAGGAACAAACAAATGGCTAGAAAACCAAATTACATACAGGGTACTCTCAATTTAGGAATAAAAAATAAAATTGTGAGGATACGTTTTTGTAAGGATGTTAACTGATAATATAATTAGCTTGTTCCTTACGGCCAAAACAATAATAATAATAATAATAATAATAATAAATAATAATAAAAACTTGGATCAGCATAATTGTGTATCACATCAGTGGCATACAGAGATTGAGTGATTAATTCCCAGAGAAGAAATATTTAAAGTGACTTTAAAATATACTATTTGGACTCTACATCCAGTATAATGCATTGTAAGGACAAAAAGAAATGCAAAGGAATCTTAAACTGTGTTCATATGCTTGTTATTAATAATGTTGGTTTTGCTAATTTGAAACTCGTATATATTGAGAGTAGGGTAGATCAAATGCTTAGTTATTTTAATGTTATTAGCACTTAAAAGTTTGAAGTAAAAGAAAGGAGATACAAATGTAGGAACAAAAAAATGTAAATAAAATTATGTAATATTAAATTCAAAAATATCAGTAGGAGATTTTGATTTATCTTTCTCTTTCTAAAAATATAAAATTCTTAGCTCTGCCACTTAAAAATTCTAAAACCAGTGACATCTCAGCATTATAGACTATCCTTAACATTCATACAGTGGCCTCTAAATACCATTTTCCTATTAAAGGAAACAAAACTCCTTTGAGATGTGTCCACTTATAGGTCCGAGAAGGAAATTGACAAAATGAGTCACTACTATCTTGTTAAGCCAGAATAAGACTATTAGTATAGTGTCCCGAATACATAGGAGATAATTGAAGGGGTTTCTACTAATGAAAGAGACAGCTTGGACATCAGAAAGAAAAATGACTTTAATGGATTGAAATATAATAAATGTATAAAAATACATGTGTGTATAATAATACTTTTAAAAAACAAAAAGCTCATTAGTCACTTTAGATGTTCCAAAGGTATCCTTCTTAGGATTCAATCAGCCTAATTTGGAATGTGGGACATTCAGTAGAACAAATGACCTAGTGTCTGTCTGCAAGTAGTAAATAGCATTAGAAAAACAAACACACACACACACACACACCTAGGAGAATGGGAAATAGTTATTCATTTAAAGAAACTCAAACCAAATTCAAAATTATAGACTTCTTTTAGATCCTTATTTTACCAAACAATATTTTAAAAATGAGAAAATTTTAGATATTGATAGGAAATAACTTTAGAGTAAGTCTAAGTTATTAGACTTTAGACTAATAACATAGGGATTTGGGCAAATTTTGTGATATTGCGAATGTAGTGATACTATTGTTGTTATGTTAAATAGTCCAGACTATAAATAAGTGTAATGGAGGATGTATGAAACATGAATAGTGACGTGTTCGTCATTGTTAAACAAGCATGATGGGCACGTAGGTTCATTATTCTGTTCTTTCTTTCTTTACGCTTTTGAGTCTAAAATAATAATTAAGTAACCCACAAATACAGACACACACACACACATACTCATCAACTGTCCTGTAATTTATCCTTGATTGAAATCTTCTGATAATTGAAAAAATATCTAAAAGTAATGTTTTCTGTATTGCTGCCAATACAGATACACCAGTGCCATTGGTTATTGAGCTATTTTACTCAAATTACTTTATTGCTGAGATAACCTTTGATTAATTTCTACAAATATATACTGAGCAGTTGTTATAATCATGGTGCAGTATTAGATATTTGGTTCACAGACACACACGGTGCCTATCATGCAGACAAACATGACCCTTATTCTACTGGAACTGAGTTACGTGAAATTTTAATTTATATTCCTTGTTTTCTGCATATGCTACCTCATTCATTAATTCATTCATTACATTGGCAGTTTTTATTGAATGCTTATTATGTCCCAGTTATAATACTGAACATGGTGGTAAGGTGGTGAACAAAACATATGAAATCCCTTTCTCATGACCAGTGCATGGACTGTTTCTCCGTCTTTTACAGCATTTACTATTACAGGATTTACACTGCAGATGCACTGCATTTCTAATTATCCTTACACAGGAAAAGCCTTTTCTTAAATAGTTCCATTTCTGTTTAAACTTCCTCTATAAATCCTTTCATAAAAACCTTGAGAATCCATATGATTAAAATTACACTTATTTATATTGACAGTCGATGCATTTTATTGTAATTGTTGGTTTAGGGGATGGTATTTCCTGTTAGTTTATGAGTTTAAAAAATACATGGAGTAAATCTTAGTTTCCTTTGGATTCTTATTTAAGAAACTCTGGTACCTGGTAACCCCTCAATACTTGAGAAAAGAAGGGAAGAAGAAAGGCAGTAAGAAGAAAATGAATTATATAGTGGGCAGTCTAATTAAAGTACCATTGGCAAAGAGAAAATTACAGGGACTTAGAATGTAAACTCCCTTTCTTTACATGGGGATGACACTGCGAAGAAGCAGGGAGTAGCAGATCCACATGGTCCGCTTAGTGAGAGTTCCATAAGCTGTGACGGTTACACCTTTTGTGGAAGCAACAGGCAAGTATCTTTTGGCAAGAATAGAAATTACTTACAGAAAAACCTCATCCCAGCAAGACGTTTCATTGGAGCATCCCATATCAACAGGACTGGTCAGACCCAAGGAAGTTTAATTTCTACTGGCTCCCTTTTATTGATCTCATATAAAGAATCGAAAGGTTTCCCAAAGGTATAGCTACTGTCTTGTTTGACTTCCAAATAAAATCTATATGCAAACTAGCAGACGTGGCAATTGTGACAGTTCCTGTCACGGTTCTTTAGCAACAAATGTTGGAAGAGAGAAAAATTATGAACAGCAACTAGTTTGTGAAAGGACTGAGGAAGAAGTGTGAAAAGAAGGATAAAGGAAGGACACTGCAGGAAGTTTTTGCCAACACAGAACAGATTGGCCTTCATTCTTCTTTGTTTCACTTTCATCCTGCTACCCCATTCCCAATGAACTGGATGTACTTATTAGAGATAATTTTTAACCCTTTATTTCCTCCACGATCTTTATTGTCACCTATAATTATTAAAATTACATGACCTCCTGTCTATCGGAAAATGATCTCCTCGGAGTAATTGATGTGATGGAACCATAGGATCTATGTTCTTTTCTCATTTCTCTGTAAGTCATCATAAGACTTACAGAGACAAATGAAAATAGAAAATTGTTATAGTTTTGTTATATAGCCGTGGGCTTAAATGACCATCTGAGCTTCTTATTTGTGGCAGTGTAAAAATTTAATGTTAACTGTGTTGTGTGGTTTTTGACAGAGAAATTGTGAAACAAGTTGTTCCAAAGATCAGTTCCAGTGTTCCAATGGTCAGTGTATATCAGCAAAGTGGAAATGTGATGGCCATGAAGACTGTAAATATGGAGAAGATGAGAAAAACTGTGAGCCAGGTAAAATGATTGAGGTGGTAGTTAATGTAGCTGATATTTTAACTTGGTATAAAACCATTTTAAGCAGTAATTAGGAGAAAACAATGGCAAATGCACACACATACTAACTATGTTTTAGATATAAGAATTTAGATATGCTTATAGGTGAATTAAATAGTGTACCCTTTATATGTTTTGAAGGTGGTTTAGCGTAGGATAATTACTATGTTTGGGATCCAAGCATTACTCCCAAATTTGATCTTCTGGTTTCTCTGTCTTTCCACCCCATTTGGAATTGTTCCTCCAAGATGGAAAAGTGATATATGTTGAAACTGTCAGTGCAATAAACGTCAGGTTTTCAGTTATGGACATTAAGGTTATGGCAAAGAATGCAGTAGTTTCAACATGAAACCAGCTGAGAAAAAGCATAAGTATATTATTTCTATTTGCATTTTGGTCCAAAATCAAAATAAAATTAGGAAGCAAGACCAGAGTACAGGGAAAAAACACCCAATTTATTGTGCGTTTTTATCCCCTAAATATAGCCTTAGAAATATGGCCATTAAAACTTAATTTTTTTATACTTAGGTATTTTAATAGCATCATCTTACCAAAAAAAAAAAAAAAAGAATTACTGGGAGAAAATCATGCTATGATCTATGTACAACCACAAAAGCATTACTTTGAGAGCCTAGGTGACAGTAGCAGATACAGGACACACATGTTGCTGCCCGTGGTCGATATTGCTAATTGATCTTTTTTCTTACTGAATATAGACCTATCTTCAGACTCCATATGAATACAGATCTCTAGGCAAACACTGCCAATTAAAAGGAATTAAAACTCTAAGAAAAAGCTTCTGAGCATCCTTGGAGTAAGCAAAGCCATTATATAAGTACTTTTGGCTACCAGAGATTTGAAGGCAAGCCTAGCTAACTCAAACCCAGAGACTAAGGCAGCAATCATAATTACTATGTCAATTAATTAGATTAGGTACTGATAGTAGTTTAAATATCCACATGCTATTTTTATTTTCTATGTCATAAAAGAATACTTCAGATTCTATAGACTCAGTTAATTATGCATATATTCATGTTTAAGACCCCAAAACAAAAATACTTCTCAGAACTTATGCAAATATGACATTTATGTCAACACAGCCAGCTAGATATCATGGGGTCTAGGAGACCATGCCAAGATTTCTACTTTTAGCTTTATATAATGCATATATAAATTAACATTCCCAAGGGTCACTAAGTCTCACTACAGTTTTAAAACCAACTTGAAGCCTTTGTTTTTAAATAATTTAATTTAAAATTATGAAAAATTCATTTAACTGTTCAAAATTAAAGAGAAGGAGGATATAGAGGGTTTTTTTTTCTTCCTTTCTGTCTTTAGTGAGTTAAAAACTTACTGAACAGCCTATTACGTCATTGAGATGTATTTTATGAAATGCAATAATATTATGAAACACATTTTAAATAAATGTGTAATATCAGATATTAAGTACAGTTTAAATATAAACTATTTTCATTACTGTCTATGAATTTTTTATATGCTTATATATGTTTTTATCTATCAAAGCAATCATTCATTTTAGTGAATTTAAATCTTAACTTTATAATTATATTCAGATTCTCCTACTTGCTCATCAAGTGAATATATATGTGCCAGCCAAGGATGTATTTCAGCATCTTTGAAATGTAATGGAGAATATGATTGTGCTGATGGTTCAGATGAGGTAAAATCTATCATTTGATTAAAATCTCTGAATTACATGAATTAGGTTCGGGAAAGTGAATGTAATAAAAATAGAGTAAAGAGAGAATCTTGATTCTTAGCCGTCTAAAATCTTAGGACAAGTACATTGAATATAGTAATTGCAGCAAATACCCGAATCTGCGTGCTGTTCATATACTAAATCTTATTGTCATTTGTAGGGGTTATATTCATTAAGTCAAAATAAAAGAAAGCCCACAGTGTAATAAATCTCCAGTATTGTCAGCTGCATGTTTGTTTTTCCTGTGACTATATCATTATCATTAATGAAAACTGCAGTGCCTATTTGTATTTGAACAGATGGACTGTGTGACTGAGTGTAAGGAAGATCAGTTTCGATGCAGAAATAAAGCCCACTGTATTCCAATTAGATGGCTTTGTGATGGCATTCACGACTGTGTGGATGGCAGTGATGAACAGAACTGTGACAGAGGTAAGGGGTGTGTGTGTGTGTGTGTGTGTGTGTGTGTGTGTGTGTGTGTAAATAAGAGAGTGGCAGTTAAAATACTGTGTCAAGTCAATAGTGTGCTAGAGGCAAAAAATAGGATCATTAAATGATTCTCTTTACCCATTCTTATTTCATTACATAATATCCTGTTCTGGGTAAGCAAAATCTGGATAATTTCCAGATAGAGTGCAGTGTTAGTTTTCATATGACAAAGGTAACCAAAGTGCAGGTTTTTATTGCATCCGATCACAAGCATGGCTTTGGACTAGATGCTGGGTCAGGGATAGGGGCAGAAGGATGCAGGGAACATAACCGCTTGTAGCCATTACTACAGAAGTATTTTTGGTGTGCATTTCTCTTCCATGTTGCCTGCCTTACTATGAAAGAATAATAACATATGGCATACCATATTACACATACACATACTGATACACAACTGCAGGTCATGCCCCAAATTTCCCTTTTGCCATATGGTTAAGAAAATGACCTACATTTTTTGTCAGTTTGGAAGACAACTTTTAATTTTGCAATACATTATTTTTAGCTATGTTAAAATATTTACTGACAGATAACAACTTTTTAATTGTAATTCACCACATAAAAGCAGCAATTATTCCTACTTTAGAGTCAATGAAGGGAAAGCAAAAAAAAAACAAAAAAAACAATTGTGGGGCAAACCTTAAAATGATCACAAATTCCATAATTCTTATTATTTTAATAATGTTAAATACATTGTTTAAATGCAAAATTTTTTTTAACCTGCTTACAAAAGTCTCTCAAGGAGTGCACCTGGATGGCTCTGTTGGTTAAGCATCCGACTCCTGATTGGGCTCAGGTCATGATCTCACAGTTCACGAGATGGAGCCCCACATCAGGCTCTGCACTGACAGTGCAAAAGAGCCTGCTTGCTTGGGATCCTCCCTCTCACTCTTTTCTCCTCCCCTGCTCACGCTCTTGCATGCTCTCTCTTTCTCTCAAAATAAATACATTAACGTTAAAAAAAATTAAAGTATCTTGATGTACTTTACATTATGGAATATTTGGAGTATCATCAACAGAAATGATACTAGATACTGATGTAGGCTGCAAGGCATTTGAACATGTGCTCAGGGTTTATACAGTTTAAATGTACTTTTGCAACAACATGAATGAGCTAGACAGTGTAATGCTAAGCAAAATAAGTCAGTCAGGGAAAGACAAATACCATATGACTTTATTCATATTTAGAATTCAAGAAATAGAACAAATGAACAAAAGGGGAAGAAAAAGAGAGACAATCAAACCAAGAAACACTCTTAACTATAGAGAACAAACTGATAATTACCAGAGGGGAGTGGGGGGGGGGGGCAGGGGGGGTCAAGTAGGTGATGGGGATTAAGGAGGGCACTTGTTGTAAGGAACAC